>NC_037093.1:17843564-18468564 GCF_002994745.2 Rosa chinensis | reverse complement strand
CACGTGTCTCCACTTATACCTTAAGGCCTAAACATATCAGCCAGTTGACCAAACCAGATGAAATCTCCTCTCGAGTCTCATCTCATGTGTTCTTGAGTTCTTCCCTAATTCGATCGAAAGTTCAAAACCCTAAACATATCTGCCCCAAAATTCATTCAGGTTGAATCAGAATAGCACTTCGAAACACGATTAGTCGATTTTCATTCCCAAACAACCAAATCGATTAGTCGATTTTCATTCCCAATCGAAACACTATGCCCCAAACAGTCCAAACTCCTGGTGTCGAAGTCAAACAATCTGGGTCTAGCTGATTTGATCCCGAGAAGTCTGGGCCATCCTCAGCTTGCAATGAAATGGTTGTTGCAAGCAACAACCCAGAAGCTTCCCCAAAACCTGGCAACGCTCGAAGCACTACTACTGTGAAAAGAAAACAAGGAAAGAAAGGCCAGCAGAGGTCAGATGTCTGGGATCATTTCGCAAAGGTGGATCATCCATTAATTGAGACTGTTGATGGAGTTGAGAAGGTGGTTGGCAATACCAAACGAGCTCAATGTAAGTATTGTCCGACGCATTTGGCATGCAATCCTTATGATAATGGTACTTCATCTCTTAGGAAACACATAGAGATAGTATGTAAAGGGTACCCGGGTAGAGTTAAGGTAGAATCTGGGCAACAAGTGTTAACCAGTGATGGGAAAAGAGGGCAGGGCAGTTTAGTTTCTATGAATTGGAGTCAGGATAATTGCATTGAAGCTGCTACTCATATGATTGTTGTCGATGAACTTCCATTTAGTTTCATTGAAAAACCTGGGTTTAATTACTTTTGTAGTGTTGTCGTGCCTCTTTTTAAAGTCCCTTGTAGGAAAGTCATAATGAAAAACTTTCTTCGCATGTATGATGCCAAGAAGGAGGAGTTGAGAAGGGAATTGAAGTCTCATTGTGTTAGTTTAACAATAGACACTTGGACTTCTTGTCAAAACATAAACTACATGGTAGTTACTTCTCATTTTATTGATAGGGGATGGCAAATGCATAAGAGAGTGCTTGCATTTTGTGTGGTTCCAAATCACCAAGGTATAATGATTGGTAAACTACTAGAGTCTTGTCTCCTTGATTGGTCAATTGATAAAGTTTTAACTGTTTCTGTTGACAATGCATCTGCGAACAAGCATGCCATTGATTATCTTAGGAAGAAAATGTGTAGTTGGGAGATTAAAACGATTTGTGGAGGTAAGTTTATGCATGTGAGATGTTTAGCTCACATTGTAAACCTCATTGAGGTCTGGTTTGAAGTTGATGGAGAGGTCAGTGGCTTGCCTAAGGAATGCCGTAAGATATGTTAGGAGTTCAGGTTCTAGGCTTGATGAATTTAAAAAATGTGTGGAGAAGGAGAAAGTTGAGTGCAATAGGATTTGCATTTTAGATGTTCCGACAAGGTGGAATTCCATATTTCTTATGTTGGACACAACTTTGGAGTTGAAAAAAGCATTTGAGAGATTGTATGATGATGATGAAAGGTTCCGAAATTATTTTGATGAAGATGAAGAAATTGCTGAAGATGAGGCAGAGGCTGCAAATAGGAGGAGAGTGCCTACGAAAAGAGTTGGGCCACCAACTGAAACAGATTGGGAAAATGCAGGTATTTTGTGCAGTTTTTGAAGGTCTTTAATGATGTGACCCTCAATGTGAGCGCTTCACTAACCCTTACTGCACATAAGGCCTTCCATGATGTTGTTACCATTGAAGCTGAGCTTGAAGAACTTAGCTCGCTTGGTATAGGGCCTGATTCAAATGAAGCTGACATAGTCTTGTATAACATGGCAGTCCAAATGAAGTCCAAGTATGACATGAACCAACTTTTCCTAGTTGCTGTGGTCTTAGATCCTAGGTATAAGTTGAGAAACATTGGTAGAGTGTGTGAAGTGTGGCTGAATTTGCCTAATGATGTGATCAAGAAAAAATCGGAGGAAGTGAAGCAACTTGTTATAGAACTTTGTGACTTGTACAGTCAGTCTAATGGTGCAGCAAGTGGGCAGAAGAAGAAAGATGTCACTAATAATGACACAGCAACCAGTAAGAGTCGAGGCAGATCAAGGACAGTAAGTGGGAAAAGGGCTATTATGCTAGAAGACTAGAATAGGCAGCTTAAACAGAATAATGAAGTTGTTGTGGGACATGAAGTGGATCGTTATTTGCTAGACCCTATAGAAAAACCTGAAGTGAAGCAAGGAGAAGAGGATGCTTGGAAGATTTTGGATTGGTGGAAGCTAAATTGAGGTAAATATCCCAACTTGCAATCATTGGCCAGAGATGTATTAGGCATACAAGTGTCTACAGTTGCAAGTGAGTCCAGTTACAGTACTGGAAAGAGGGTGATAGATCCATACATAAGCTCTTTGACTCCTAGAACAGTTGAAAAGCTTATTTGTTTGCAAAATTGGCTAAAGTCTGATTCAATTATGGGGTTGGAGTACCTTCCAAGTGTGGAGGAAATGGAAGCTTATGAACAACTTGAAACTGGTATGTATTTCCAAGTTTTTGATTTGCTCTTTTTTAATTTAAGTTTAAGTTTAAGTTTCAATTTCATTTTTGTGTGGCTGAATTTGTTCTTTTTCTGCAGAACATGAAAAGGAGGACAAAGACAAGGCTAAGAAGGTCAACAACACTTTTGTTGGTGGATCTGCAGAAGTACCGAGTGTGAGAACAGCCAAGAGTTCTGAGGCTTCAGCTTCAGCTCCTACAACCAAGAAGAGGAAACTGAAAAAATGATATGTCAATGCTTTGTCAAGGTATGAAGTATGAACTATCTTACAATTGCAGATTTATAATTTTTGAATGCTTTTCATGTTTTTGGTTTTCATTTAGAATGTCAAATTAGTGAATTGCAGATATGGTAATTGTAATTTACTAATTTTAGCTGGTATGCAGGCATTTCAATGTTTGGAACCTCATTTGTCCATAATTTTTTATTTATGCAGATGGAGTTGTGCAGTGCAGTAGTTGTGGCTGACTGGCTGCTGTGATGAATGTGTTATGTGGACTGCCTTAGTTGCTTAACTCAGTAATTTGTGATGAATGATTCAGTTTTTTAGAATTGCAGTTGCAGTTTTAATTGTTAAACTCAGTAAACTGAAAAGTGTTGGACTGTTGGAGTGTTGGTTATGCTGCAATTTTGGTGTTTGCAGTTTTGCTTATTTCAGTTAGTTGCTTACTAGCTTTCTGCCTTGTTTTGTTTCAGTTTGTACTTTGCACTTTTGCAGTTTGCAAGTTGGATAGTTTGTAATTTTGTATTGATTGGATAGTTTGCAAGTTGCACTAATGTAGTTTTGAGAGTTTTGTACTTGTGAAACAGTTATAGAGTTTCAATTATGATGTTGAATTGTTGATAATGGTCACAAACTGATAATGGTCATACTTTGCAGTTCTGAACTTCTGAAGTTGAAAATGGTGTAGGAACCATAAAAACCGAGAACCGAACCGTTTGTTTTCGGTTCGGTTCCATCTCGGTTCTCAAGTTGAAAAACACATAACCCGAACCGAAAGTTACAACTCGGTTCGGTCTCGGTTCCATTGCTTGAATTGTAAAAACAGAACCGATCCCATCCCAATTGGCTACAGCTACTATCATTCGTACTGTAAGGAGAGGGAAGGAAATAATCATCCCAATCTCTCATGTCGTCCATCCTATGGGCGGAAAGCTGTCATAAGAGGAAAGTGTAGCCAAGTTGCCCCATTTATCTCAGGGACAAAACAAAAGTTCGGTCCGTTAAGTCCAGGAGGTAGGGCGCCGAAGAAGAGCGTAAGGCCTTGGGTGGCCTCCCACCCTTCCTCGGTTTGCTCCATGCAAGGGAACCTAAGGAAGGAGACTCCCCAGAATGTGGTATCCCGTGCTAGGAGTTCCGCATGTTCTTTAGCCTCTCAAAAGCCTGGAAATTCCATCTAGACTTTCTGAAACCAAAGACATGCGGTCGGCTTGAGATTAAGCCATAATGCTAACCCCAGACCTGAGATTTCGCCATAAAGCTATAAAGCTAGAGGCGATGTCGTGAGGGGAAGATTTTAAGAAGAGAAGAAAGAGAAGTAGGGCTAGCAGGGCTATTTCTGGGTAAGCCATGGTTGTGTTTATCTTCACACCCTTAAGTACTTTAGGTATTTATAAGGCTAATTCCAGTAGCCTCCGCCGTTTGATAGACAGTTGGGGTCGATTCAACGCCATCAATAAGATTAAATGCTGTGATCTCGAAAATGAAGGAAAATTGAAGACGCATGGGTAACAGAGCGGTTTTCAAGGAGGTAACTGCTCAGTTCCAAGATTATCTTTTTGGAACCATTTTAATTTGCAATTAAGGCAGTGTCGAACGCTCGGTTGCCTATAAAATTAAAGGTGTATTTGGGCCAATAAAGTGGGCTAAATAATTAATAATGTGCGTATTACAAAAATAATAGGCCTGGTACTAGAGGCCTAAAGACCTCGGCCCGCATAAGTTAATTGGAGGAAATGTTCATCCAGATGAAAACCTGCATAAGCAGCGGCTTGTTCAGCTTTTTGGGCTTCTTTGGGGGCCTGGGCCATGTTTTGAGATAGCGTCTCGAAAGCTGCCAAGGGCTGCTCTAGTTAGGCCTCCGTCTGAAAAATCTCGGCCCTCAAAGCAGTTAGTTGGGCCTGAAGGTCTTAGATCTGGGACTAAAAGTGGTTCTCCGTGAGCGTCAACTCCCTAAGATGAGAGGCCTGCTCACCCAGGAAATCTTGCAAGGCATCCATTTGTTGAGCAAGGGCCTGATGATAGGTTTGGGCCTGTCTGGCCTGTGCTGTCGCAGCTGCTTTCTCATTGAGCCACCTAGGGAGGTCTTCCAGCAGTTTGTCAATATCAAGGAACTTGGCTTCGGTGATGGCGGCTTCACGATGAAGTACTTTGAGATATTCCAAAGCCCTCGCAGGCGCACAGAGTGTTAGGATGTTAGGACCCAGAAGTCGGCGAAGACCTTCCCTAGCATCATCTACAACTCCAGGAGGAGTTACTTCAAGCACCCGGGCCAGCGTTCTAGCCTGGAAGGCTCAGCGGGAGGTGCTTGCAGTGGAACAGGAGGTGCTGCTATTGTAGCCTCAAGTGGCTCCGCGATGGGAACCTCCTCCGGCTCGGGTTGATAGTTCACTCTTTCCTCTGCTTCGAGTACTTGCGGGGCATGGGGGCTGGTTCCCCGAAAATTGCTACCACGGGTTTAGCAGGATCTTCGCCTGCAAGCTCCTCGACAACAGCTGCATCTTATGTGCAACCGGAGCTTTGACCCTGAAAATGGAGGTCACAATGTCAGGAATAGTTAAGGTAGAACAAATAGAGCAAGAGTTGTTGAGGAAAGGTACCTTTTCAGCATGTTGCTCGCAGAGAGTGTCTAAAGTATCGTGGGCTATTACTAGCACAATTGATGTCGTCATCGCCTCATGTTCTTGGCCATCCCCAGCTGCATCTGTAACCGAATCAGTTGCCACTTGCTCCAGAGCGTTAGTTGCGGTTGTCCCCTTATGGGTAGAGTCAGGAGGGGGCGTTCTCCTCTCTGCCTCAGGCGAGCTGTCATCTATTATTTGCACAGGCATCAGGGCCAAGTGTGAGCCGTCTGTGGTGCTGACCAAAGTTAAGGTGGTGGTCTAGTCTGGTGGTGCCTGTGCCTGTGAGGAGGATGCTTCACCACCAACGGTGGATGAGCCTTCCCCACTCTGCCTAGGACCCGTAGACCTGCGACGAACCTGCGAGAAGGGGAGCGTTGTAAGGAAAACTAAAGTAAAGTAAAGCGATAGCCTCATTGTTTACTTGAGGTATGGAGTACCAGGCAGTTCGCGAGTGGCTCATCATCGGCCCAGGGGTTGATCTGGGATTCATAACGGCTGCCCTTGCAGGCTAGAGCGGTAGCGGCCTATTGAAAGTTAGGGAGTCAGGTTGGAGTTCAAGAAAGTTATCAAATTTTCAAATTTAGCAATAAGTAAAGGCTTACTTCCTGAGGGTCTTCTTCATCAGAGGATTCTACGGCTTCAGTTTCTGTTACCACAACCTTTTGCTTTGCGACCTGGCCTAAGGCCGGTGAAGCAGTGGTTGGTTGGCCGCTAGGCGGTGGCGCCCCAAGATTTCCCCGCTGAAATAATATATGAGTTAGGAAAGTGAGAGCAAAAGGAGTGAACTGTTGAGTACACAAAGAAGCATTATCTCCTGCACTGGTTCGTGAATTATGATTTCGGCTTGAGCAGGACGGAGACTGCACAGGTCGTGAAGATTGTGCTCCATCCTTAGGGAAGCGCGCAAGCAATTCGGAATTAGTTTCATAAGGGTACCTCAAATCCTAGGCGACCCTGTCAACAGGGACAATTTCATAGGCCCCGCTCGGAAGATTGATCAGAGAAAGCATGCTTTGGGCCGGTGGAGGTCCAGTCGCGGGGCCGATTCTGCGCCAGGAGGTGTTGTAATTCCAAGCATCATAGAGGAGGAATGGCACTAATTGGGCCAGTCCGAGTTGGCGAGTGAAGTGCTTATGGGCATAGAGTTCATAGCTAATGTTGTCAGCAGCGAGCCTGATATCTGAGCAGGAGATCGCAAGGCGAAAGGCCAAGCGCGCGCGATCGCTGTATTCTGGATCCTTAGGATAGAACCCATGTTCAAGTGGGGGGGGAATCTTCTCCTAAGTACCAGGTTTGAGAATGGCATCTCATCTAGGAGGTATAAATATGAGAAACATTCAGAGTATGGTGGGGAAGTGTACCTTGCTTCGCGGCTGAGCCATTAACCTGGAAGCTCGTCAGCCTGGGGAAGCGGCGAAATGTCTTGCCGACGAAAGTGTGGGAAGTAGATTTGTACCCAGAAGTCGAGGATCCAGAAGGGGCCAGAAATGCCAGTCTCGAAGGGATGCATCGTGGCCTGATAGAGAGTCCAGTATAGCGCACCTAATACAGGTTATCCTAGTCCTACGCGGCGGCCGTTGTAGAGGGATGTGGCCAGAGAAGTCCAGGGACTAGTGGGCTTGTTTGAAGAGGTGCAGAAGATGAATTTACAGAGCCAGTATTCCAAAAAGGCGATACCGCCGATCACTTTATGCTCCTTGCGATAGTGGGTCAGCCATCGTGGGTAGGAACTGTTGTGGACGCTGCGGCTAGTTTGAACCATATGCCAAGAGAATGCGATGGAGTCAAATTGACCATGCACGTAGGGCTCGGCGTCCATAGGAAGGCCGGTGATGGCCAGAATATCTACCAATGTTATGCTCATTTGGCAGAACCTGAAATCGAAGGGGTTGCTGGCGGTGTTCCAGAAGCAGAGAATGGCTGCCAGAGGCAAATGATTACCACCGCACGGGAGACGGAAACACAGATAAATGATATGGGTAATACCTGCTGCGTCCCAGCGAGCCAGATCCCTCATGCGAACTTTGCGATACCAGCCGAATTCCGCCGCATTGATCGTAGGCCAAAACCTTATCTTGCCTCTGTACTGATGCGTGCCCCAACTGCTGAAATCTCCAGGGGTCATTCGGAGAACTGGAATGGGTCGGCGAATAGATAGACCGTAAAGGACGATGGCATCGTTCGGGATAGGTTCTCGTAGGGTATGACCTAATCCGGCCTAGGAATTGGGGAGGTTGAGTAGCATAGGTCTCTGGATGGAGGTGTGAGCGAAGCAGCGGGCACCGATGGTGGTTCCCCAGGTATGAGCAGCTTTCTCGTTGATCTCTTCCTCTTGATCGATGATGATTTTCTTGGGTGGAGCTATTTTTGGGTTTCGAAAAAGAAGATGGCGTGGAGCGAGAGAAGTATTTTTCTGGGATTAAGAGGCTGGAAGAGTTTCTGATGTGACAGATCCGAGTGGCGACGGGATTTAAACAAGAAGATTTGTGAGGAAACGATGAGATGAAAAGACGTTTAACAATTGAATGGATGCAAACCTTCATTAATGGTCTCGTTTCCGTCATAAGTCATGTCGTTTAAGGCCCCTTCGATCAGTTACAATTTTGCGAGCCTAATCTTGAGGGTTGGGGGCAGTGTTTGAGCCCAAAAGTATTTTTGGCAAGATCCCTTGAGGGGGTTTCGCATAGCGGGCCGATACCCGCGGCCCCAAAATTAAGTTTACTTGGGTTTGGGTTTTAGCTTCACCTATTTCGAGATCCATAAGGAAAACAAGCGCTTACTGGAATCAAGTAGCGGAGATTGAATAGGAAACTTCAATCAATAATCCTTCTACGGCAAGGAACAACCGAAACCCTAAGGGTATAAATACCAGGTTTCAAGGGCAACAGACACACAACTCTCCAATCAATCTCTCATATTACCAAAGCCTCTCTAGAGCAAACCTACCTTCAACCTAGTTGAAAATCAGCAAAACAAGGGTAACGCCCTCGCAACCAAGTGAAGCTAAAGTCACTCTTTAGCAAAACCCGTGCTTTCTCCTACTTCTCGTTGATTGCTTTGTTCAATCTACAATATTGAGTATCAACTCGGTGATGCAAGAGATCGCAGCAGAAGTCCTTACCCATAAGGCAAGAAGTCCTTTTCCGAAAGGCATAGAAAAGAACCTTGTGAAGAGGTTGGTGCTCTCCTCGTCCACAGCATTTAAGAAGAAGTCAGGTCAAGCGACTTTCCGATGACTGCACCCCGAGATGCTGGCATGCCTACGCACTCAAAAGAGACTGTTTGCACGCTAGACTGGTTTTGGAGCCAAACACTAGCTATTGTTAATCTCATCTATTTCAAAAACCCAAAAACAATTCTCTGTTTTCGTCACTTTCTGTTCTCGGTCTTGTTTTATTTATTTAGTATCGTAAATCAATTCCAATTCCCATGAAATTTAGTGTGACTTATCCTTAGCATGTCTAATTCGTGTCTGTAAATTTTCATAATTTTTCGTTGAGTCTAGATAGGGTTTTAAATTTTGTCTTTATTAGAGGTCAATTTTTGTGTTTTGTATGTTTTTTTTATAGTCTAGATTTGCATATTTAGGGTACAATCCTCTGCGGGAGACCCCTTCTTTCCTGTACTACGATTGACTAATATTTGTGATTGCAGGGTTAAATTATTACGCCTATTTTAAGTGTACCAAATTTTGGCGCCATGTCGTGTTAGGTCCATAATTACCTAGTAATTATTCCCCTAATCTTGCACTTTTGCTTAACCTTTGTGTTTATTTATATATATTTATTATGTTTTCCTTATCATGCTAGGAAATAATGGAAAGGCTTGGAAATGCCCTAAAAACTCAACTTTAGCATATTTTCCTACTCCGGCTAGGAGAAACCGAGCTAGGCAACGAAGGAGGAGCGGTAGACTAACCAAATGAACTCTAAATGAGTTGAAATTTCCAGATACATTCTAGACATTCTAAGGATCATTTTGTATGAAGAGTGCAAGAGCTACTTCGTTGTGGAAGGCTTTCAAATAATCGCTCCAAGTTTCAGACTAAAAGATGAAAACTGCAAAACTGGACCTGTACGGATTCCGGCAGAATTTCCAGCCAAACTACAGTGAAATAAGCTCTGAAATTTTAAATGGATGATTTATACTCATGAAGGAACATTTGGTATGAAGAAGTCAAAGGCCAATTCCGAACTCTCTGTAGAGATTCAATTGAAGGAAGAAAGGAGAAGAAAATGAGCAAAAGGACAAAAATTGGGTCAACGGTGGTCAACGCCGGATTCCGGACTTTTCCGGCCGAGTTGCCTGCCAAGAACTCGTGTGGAGGACAAGGAAGAGCTGACTAGGGTTAGAGACTTTAGCTCGGAAGATTTTAGGTCTAGGTTATTTTGAAATTCAAAGTTTGAAAGATGACAAGTGGTCCAATTCTTGCACCTTACACCTTTGTCTCACATTCATTACCTTGTTTCCCTACACAATGACCCCTTCTACCCTTACTTTTCTCCTCCACCAAAATATTTATGGGCTTTCTAGGTCATTTCTATGTGGAGTCAAAAACTAGATTCACATTTTGTGCTTACACATTTGTCAATCACATCTAGCCCTTCATTCCTTTTGATCTCCACCCTTGATTTGAATTGCCTTGGCCTTTAAATAGCCTCTTCTCTCTTCCAAAACCGTGTTCACCCTTCTACTCTCTCATTTTGCAACACCAAAACCTCTCTTTTCTCTAGTTCTAGCATAGTTTCTCTCTAGTTTTGAGTTCTAGTTCATAGTTGCTTAAGTTTGTGTAAGAAATAGGTGTGTAGGCACTTGGGTTTCACCAAAACTGAGGTTACTACACACTCTAAATCAATCACAACACTTGCTTTCACATATCCAAACCCTTGTTCTTGCTTGTTCTTGAGTTTTGTGGTTGTGTATGGTGTTTTGGGTTGTAAAAACTGAAAATCCCATACCTTGAAGCAATTCTCTCATCATTTTACATCTAGAGAGCTAGGTGGGATCTTTGACATCTTGGTTTGACTCCACCAAGAGTCAAACCTGTGGGTAGTTCTTCCTTTTCCCTTCCTTCTCTCTTTAATTTGATGTTTATGGCTTGTACTTGTAATAACATATGTTGTGAGTAGTTGGATTTGAGGCTAGGGCTAGCTTATGTGCAAATAATGTAAATTTTAATGTGTTTTGATGTTTATGCATGTTTTGAATCTATGGGCTTCTAAACTTTAATGCTTACTAAATGTGTTTGCTAGCTTAGTCACTTAGAAAGCATATTTAGGAAACTAATGAATTGGAAACTTGAACTTTACCACTTCTTGAATCCATGAGCATGAGTAGCCTTTAGGTGGTGGCTTAATGATTCCTATGGGAATTGTTAAGTTGCTTGAATTTCTTACTTTAAACTTAATGCATAAACCGTGAGTTTAATTGCTCTAAGGGGGTGTTAGGCTTGCGGTTTATAGCCCACTTATGTTTTAATAAAATATAAATGGGATTAAGGTTGTGTAATTTAACTTAACTTCACCAAAGTTTGTTGAGTTGCATGATTAGTTGGTTTCTTGGTAGCTTCACCAAAGCACTAAGGGGAAATTTGTCAAAGCATGTTACTACATCAAATATGGGTTACATTTTGTGCATGAGTAAGGTTAGTTGTGATGCCTAAGTCTCTACTCCTCTCATTGATTTAGTCTCCACATTTTTATTAGCTTAGTATTATTTTTGTGCAACTTAGTTTATCGTAAAACTAAAATCAACCAAGCCATTTACTACCATAGTTGTTAATACCATCCTTGCAATCTTTAGCTTCCAAAGGGCTAAGGTTGTGAACTTGTAAAAAGTTAGATTGCATTTTTTTTTTCAAGGCTTTTGCGGGAATCTAGCTAGGTTTGAGTTTCCCCCAATCCTTTGGGTACGACACTCTTCACTTCTCTATGTTAAAACTTGACCTCCTACACTTGGGAGTAGGGAACATCATACACAAATTTGCACACACTTTCATACTCAATGATGTCTCCAACATGTCGCCGGGGATTGTTTTCCTTAATTGCTAATCTAGTTTATTTTGTTTTTGTTTTTTTCCTATAATACTAATTAGTTTTTGTTTGTTTTGTTTTCAAGATGCAATACCCATGTTGTTACTTCGAAGAAGGTAACATGACGTGGGAGGACATTACTCAAGCGTCTATAATCAAGGATGGGGCGCTCCAAACTCTTCATGGCTCTTCAACTCATGGCAGCCTTATCAAGCTCCTATGAATAACCCATATCGTCATGATTTCAATCCGTTCATGTCATCATCATATCAAGAGCAAGCACATGTTGCCATGGAGCAAGAAGTAGAGCAAATTGTTAATTCTTTGAAACAAGGATCAGAGGCCCTCGAAACACAATCTTGGATTCAAGCATCCTTCAATGTGTCGGAGGCTTGCCATAGCTCATGCAATGATCATCAACTACAAACACCTCAAGGTAACTCTCTTGAAGAGTTGGTTGCTTCTGTGGTTAATAATGTTTCTTCTTTTGTGCAGGATGTACATACATGTGCATTTGCAAGCATAATTAGCTATAATGAGCCACGCTCATTGTACCGCCAGGGGTACCAACGCCCACCATATAAGTGACTGGCGTAAAGACAGCTAGCCAGGGTACCGCCTGAGCCCCGGAGCAACCCCAAAGCACCGCAGACGCGCCGCCACGCGCCGTGTCAAGTTAGCATCAGAAGCTACTGAAACTGGGAACTGAAGCACATCAGTCCCACATCGAAAACAAGGAGAAGATCATCCTCTTCCTCACCTATAAAAGGTCCTCTCCTCTCTCCTCATTTATTACGCATTCAATACTTGCTTACTGTTACTTTGTCAACATAAATACATCGACTAACTTAGGCATCGGAGAGCTAAAGACCGCCCAACGCGGTCTCCCTCTGACGCCCCTTTGTATTTCACTTGACAGGTAACGGGAACTACAACAACACAAGTATCGATCCGCCCATCGGATCAGCGTTAGCTAAAGTCCTGCTACCGCTAGACTTTTAGACATTAACATTGGCGCCGTCTGTGGGAATCCTTGAACAGAAGGTCATCCCATCACAATTACCATGACTAACGGTAGCGGGGGAAATGTCGAAGAGCAGGCAGACCAGTCCGCCGTTCCCCAACCCGCCCACCCAGCGGTAAACATCAACCGCGCACTATTCAACACCCCGGTCAACCCAGGCGGTGAAACAAATCCAAGCAGCAGCCGTCCCCCAGGTCAGGACCTCACCGCCTTGTATGAGCTGGCGCTCGCGGACCTCCACAAAGCAAACAGGGAACGCGAGCAGGAACGCAAGGAGAAGGCGGAAGCCCAACACCAGGTGGCCACACTGATGACACGTTTCGACGAGCTAAGGCGGACGCTGGACGCAAACGCCAACCCCGCACGAAGTGAGCATTCACACAGCACCAGACACAGCCGGCCTACCGCTGGTATAGGACCCATCGTGCAAATGCAGGTACCGCCAAACCCACCTGAGCTGGCGGGAATGGGACCACCCCCTGTCCCACAACTGTTGGAGCAGGAGGCGGAGTCATCGCTGTGCACCCACCGCTCGAGGACTAGAGCAAGGACTGAGGGCAATCTACCCATTCCCGGGCAGGGGTTAGTTCCGCGGAGCGCCCGAGCGGGCCCCGCCGGCGACGCAACCACCCAAATTTTGGAGAGGATGCAGCAATTAGAACGGAGACTAATCCTGGCAGAGGCAGGCACCCCGGCGCCAGCCCCAAACCCACTCTTCGCGTCCAGGCCAGGCCCATTCACCGCTACAATTTTGCAAGCCGTCAGACCAGCGTTTGCAAAGACCCCAAAAATGTCACATTATAGCGGTAAGACCGATCCCTTCGTCGACATGGACACGTTCAAGAAGGTCACCAACAACAAGGGGTTCGATGACGCCACCCTGTGCCACTTGTTCAGCGAAACGCTGGATAGTGAGGCAATGAGTTGGTTTTTTGAGTGTCCGCCAGGGTCCATCGACTCATTCCACGCATTATCTCATGCTTTCCTCTCTCGATTCATCTTATTGTCCGCCGGTCATCACAACACGAGCCAGTTGTTTGGCGTCAGGCAGGGAGGGGATGAATCGTTGAAGGCATTCGTCACAAGATGGCGAGCGGCAGCATCTCAGTGCCGCGATCTCGACAAAACGATGGCTTCGGCGGCTTTCAGGCAGGGACTCCTCAAGGGACCATTCCTCTATCACCTCAACTACAATCATCCCAATGCGGCGTATGATCACCTTATGAGTGAGGCGGTCATTCATGCCCAGGCGGAATTTATCACATATGGAGAAACCCCACCGCCACCAGCAACACCAACAAAGTCATCTCAACCCTCCTCCAGCCATCAGGAGACCGCCAGCAAAGCCCCCACTGCACCGCCAGCTGACAAGAAGAGGGAATGGCAGCAGGACAGTTATCAAAGCAAGAGGCAGAAAGACAACCACTACAAGGGCAACCGCCCATCCCATGGGGACAATCGCAACAAGCAGACGGAATCCTCTCAACGGTATGCAGTATTCACCGTCCTCACAGCCTCGTACGAGGAAATTTACAATCAATGTAAGGATCAGATACCACCGCCACCCTCACCGAAATTCCCCAAAAAGGGTAAGCCAAAAAACACCGGCATGTGGTGCAAATACCACGAGGACAGCGGTCACAATACCAACAGTTGCAACGCTCTCAAAACGGCCATTGAGACCATGTACCGTGACGGCAAGATGGATCAGTTTAAGGTGCGCCAACCGCCACCTGTGATTGCCAACATTGAGCCACTGGGCCGCATCAACACCATCAATGGCGGGGCTCCAATCACCAACATGTCTCACAGGGCAAGAAAGCGGTATGCACGCGCAAGTCACCCAAAGGAAGTCTGCAACATCCACTACGAGAGATCTGCCAAACTCCCAAAGTCTGGTTGGGAGCCCATCACCTTCTCAGAGGAGGAGGAGCGCGGAGTACATCTACCCCATGACGACCCATTTCTGATCGATGCCATTCTCGACAGATGGTCAGTGGGAAGAATCCTGGTGGACAGCGGATCTGCTGTCAATGTCATATTCAGCGGTTGTTACAACAACCTTAGGCGGAACAAGAAACTACTACAAGACCATGAGCCATTGCTTAGCTTCTCCGGCGATATCACTCAACCGCTAGGTTCTGATTACATGCGGTTAACCGTCGGTTCCAGTCCATGTATGGCACAGGTGCATACTGAATTTATAGTTGTGGATTGTTTCAGTTCGTATAATGCCATCATAGGACGGCCGGCACTCAACAAGCTCAAATGCATCATCGCCGGATACATGCTTCTCATGAAGTTCCCCACACCCAACGGCACGGGCTGTGTCAAGGGAAGTCAGCAATTAGCACGAGAGTGCTACTCAACCACCATTGCGCGGTCAACCCGCCGCCACGAAATCCTAACGGTAGGAAATCGGGCACCGCCACCAGATATCTTCGAGGATCCTAGGGATGAGGAGGAGAAATATGTAAGGAAGGAACCGGTCAATCCGGAAACATCGTTGAAGGTCATCAGCATCTCTGACGAGCACCCAGAGCGGACAGTCCGCATAGGAGCTCAGCTAGACCCAGAGGTGGCCGCAGAACTCACTCAATTCCTGCGGGACAACGCCGCCGTTTTCGCATGGTCATATGCGGACATGCCAGGTATCTCTCCCGAAATCATCACACACAAACTAACCATCAAGCCATCGTTCCATCCCATCAAGCAGAGGCGAAGGGCCTTCGACGAGGAGAAATACCGCGCCATAGGAGAAGAGGTCGCCAAACTCCAGGGCATTGGATTCATCCGCCAGGTAGTCTATCCCCAGTGGATCTCCAACCTGGTCATGGTCAAGAAGCCTAGCGGCAAGTGGCGGATGTGTGTCGACTTCAAAAATCTCAACAAGGCATGTCCAAAGGACAGTTTCCCTCTGCCACGCATTGACCAGCTGGTCGACGCGACCGCCGGGCATGAACTCCTCAGCATGATGGACGCCTTCTCCGGCTACAATCAGATCAAGATGCATCCCAGCGATCAGGAGTGTACCACCTTCACCACCGACAAAGGGCTGTACTGCTACAATGTCATGCCTTTCGGTCTGAAGAACGCCGGTGCAACTTATCAGCGGCTGATGAATGCTATGTTCGCTGAACATTTGGGCAAGATAATCGAGGTCTACGTGGACGACATGTTAGTCAAAAGTATAAAGGCCAGCGGACATGTGGCAAATCTCAAGATCATAGTTACCATCCTCCTGGCCTATGGCATGCGCCTCAACCCAGAAAAATGCTTCTTTGGCGTCACCGCCAGCAAATTTCTGGGTTATATTGTCAGTGAACGAGGAATCGAGGCTAACCCGGACAAGGTACAGGCCATACTCGACCTGGCGGACCCTGAGTATAAGATACACGTCCAGTGCCTCCAGGGCAAGTTAACCGCCCTTTCTCGATTCATCTCCAGGCTCTCTGACAGGTGTGCCCCATTTTTCAAGCTCCTCAAAACGACTCACAAGAAAGTCATCAACTGGAACCCAGAGTGTCAGACGGCGTTTCAGGGCTTGAAGGATTACCTAGCGGCAGTCCCACTACTCTCTATCCCTGTGCAAGGAGAGACACTGTTCATATACCTAGCGGTATCGGTATCAGCGGTGAGTTGCGCCATTGTCCGGCGGGAGGGACAGGACGAGCTCCCAGTTTTCTACGCCGGCAGAGGCATGAACGGGACAGAAACAAGGTATCCACCCTTAGAACAGCTAGCTCTTGCACTCATCGTTGCCGCCAGACGCCTCCGCCAGTATTTTCAAGCGCACACAATCCACGTGCTGACCAATCAACCACTAAGACAGGTGATGCAGAACCCTGAACATTCAGGGCGCCTCAGCAAGTGGGCCATCGAGCTCAGTGAATTTGACATAGATTACAAGCCAAGAACCGCCATGAAGGGCCAGGCGGTAGCGGACTTCATCGCCGAGCTCACTGAGCGTCAGCCCAATCCCAGCACGGAGAATGAGCCCGGGACGGAAATGGTCACCGCTAAGGAGCCAGCTCCCCTACAATCAGATTGGAACCTGCATGTGGACGGCTCCGCCAGCGCCAAGGCCAGCGGCGCCGGAGTCATCCTCACAGGACCTGGGGGGCTGAATGTGGAATACGCGCTAAAATTCAACTTCAAAGCCTCCAACAATATGGCGGAGTACGAAGCACTCATTGCCGGCTTACTCCTCGCCATCGATTCAGGGGCTGACAGTGTCAACATCTTCAGTGATTCCCAGTTGGTCGTTAACCAGGTCAATGACAGCTTCCAGGCCAAGGACCAACAGTTAGCGGCATACTTGGGGTACGTTAAGACACTCCTCAAGAAATTCAAATTTCATAACATCACACAAATCCCCAGGGAAAAGAACACCAAGGCTGATTCACTGGCAAGACTGGCAACCGCCCAGCCACATCAGAGTCCAGCGGACACAAGAGTGGAGTGTCTTGACAAGCCAAGTATCACAAAAACCCTGGCGGAGATCTTCAACATTGAGGTCAATACCAGCTGGATGGACGAAGTCATTGAGTACAAGCGCAACGGCACATTGCCGGAAGACAAAGTTAAGGCGCGACAACTCCAGCGGAGGGCAACCCGCTACAACATCCAGAACGGCAAGCTGTACCGCCAGGGATTCACCCATCCCAACCTCCGCTGCCTAACCCCAGAGGAGGGAAAGGTCGTTCTGGCAGCAATTCATAGCGGAGAATGCGGAAACCACTCAGGCGCCAGATCCTTAGCCAATCGCACAATGCGACAAGGCTATTTTTGGCCTACTCTCGGCGACGATGCCCGCCAGGTATCAAGATCATGCCACAAGTGCCAACAATTTGCTGACATCCCGCATGCACCGGCGGAGCCACTATCAGTCATCGTCGCTCCATGGATCCACTCAACTTGGGGCCTGGATCTGATGGGAAAATTTCAAACCGCCAAGGGCCAGTTCAAGTACATCATAGTGGCTATCGACTACGACAGCAAGTGGATAGAGGCGGAACCACTAACAGCAATAACTACCGCCAAGGTAATTCACTTCCTCTGGAAGAACATCTACTGCGGTTACGGTGTCCCACACACGATAATCACCGACAATGGCACACAATTCAACAACAAGGAGCTCATCTCTTTCACCGCCAACTTGGGTACTAAGATGAGTTTTGCATCTGTCGCCCACCCCCAGACCAACGGTCAGGTCGAAGCAGCAAACAAGATAATCAAAAAGCTGCTGAAGAAAAAACTCGACAAAGCAAAGGGTCTATGGGCGGAGAAACTCCCGGAAGTTCTATGGGCCATCAGAACAACCCCAACTTCCGCAACTGGTGAAACTCCTTTTTGCATGATGTTCGGAACGGAGGCTGTCCTGCCTATTGAGGTCTCTCAACCTACCGCCAGAGTCGAGGGCTACCGCCCAGAGACCAACACTGACGGCATCAACCTGGACAAGGACCTCCTGGAGGAAAAGCGACACAAGGCCCACCTATGCAACCTGCAAAACAAGCAGCGGGTATCGCGTTTCTACAACGCCAGAGTCAAGGCCCGGAACCTCCAACTGGGGGACTGGGTAATGAAGGAAGTCATTCCACCGCCAACAAAGCTTCGCCCAACTTGGGAAGGTCCATACAAAATTGTGAAAGTCGTTAGCCCAGGCACCTTCTACTTAATGGACAAGGATGGCGTCACAACGACCCACCCTTGGAATACCGAACACCTTCGGTATTATTACAAATAGTCATGCCGCTACCCAAGAGCATCTTGACTTAGCTAAATTTTTGTTCAATATTTAGCTAAGGGAAGCTACCCAACGGGTACTACCCCTCTTTTGTAAATGCTGATCAGTCAGCTATCAATGAAACGAGGAATTATTCAAACCATTGTTACCAAGTCTAGCACTGAGGGCAACTGGCAACGCCAGGAATCGTCAGCGGACCACGTCCGCTACGTGGTGCACTTGGACCAATTTTAATTCCTTTAATGTTTCATTGCTTGGCAAAAGAAAAATCTCTACGTCAAAACTCTAGCGGTACAAGCACATCATGACAAACGTCAAACTCTGAAATTTCATTTCAGGGCTGGGACTCCCCACCCAAAGTAGTTCATTATTACAAAGTGTCAAAAAAAAAAAAAAAAAAAAAAACTATGGAAGTCTCAGCTAGCTTCAGCGGTTGTCTTCAGCTTCTACGGCTTCAGCGGTTGTCGGCACGACCGATCGGCTCGCCTGATCGGACCCTCGAGCTGTCGGACTGGGAGTCTCTATAGTACCATCCGCCGGGTGTGTGCCTCCAGAAATCCGGCACGTGACACCTCCGACGGGGTCTGCTGGAGAGTCTGCCGGGACCTTTCCGGCGGATGGGAGCCACTTTCCCCGCTGCCCGAATGAGTACCCGCCGCAGGGTCAGGCACGACTTCTGTCTCCGGCGGGACACTCTCGACCACCGGCACGTCGGGCTGTGACGCCTTTGCAAAGTCAATGGCGCCCTTCCGCGTCAACATGTCTATATTGGCCCGGGCCCTAGACTTCGCCGCTTCGGTCAATGTCTTTTTATACTCCGCCGACAGCTTGAACGCTTCAACGGCGGCGGCCGCAGAGGAACTCTGTTCATTTTTCAGGCGGTTAACCTCCCCGTCCAGCCGCTGCACCTCATCCAGTCTGGCGGCAGACTCCCGCTGCACAATAATGAGCTTCTTATCTTTAGCGGCTATCCGCTCCTACAGCAGCGCGATCTCCTGCTCCAACTTGGAGACGCGCTCATTCCTCTCCAGATCCCGCCGGATGGCCGCATTAAGCTTGCCACGAGCGTCCGCATAATCACACTCCGCCTTGACCAGTCCCCGCTCGACCTCCGCCAGTCTCTCCTTGGCCTCCGCCAACTCCCTCTGGAGACCTCCGATTTCTCCCCTGAGCTCTTCCTCAATCCGGGGCTGCTTAGACGCCGCCTCGAACATACCATGTAATCCCGCAGATATTTGACCAAACGCCGAGCTGAAGGGCGATTGGTCAATTGCCGTCGGGCGCGATGGGCCCGCCAGACCCCCGAACCCCAGCCGCTCGCACAAATGGAAAAGGAACACCCGCTCCCCTTCTGTCATGAATGGCGCATACTCGGCGAAGGAGTCCAGATCACTGGCGGCTGCCGCCTCTCCCTCCGCCACTGCAACCTTCGACGCAGCTTGCCGGGCCTTCTTTTGTTGGCGGACTCCGATCACCACCCCTTCTTCCTCTTCCTCGACGGGGGAGTCAGGCTGCCGGCGTTTTTTCTCCAGCGCCCTTTGTGTCCCAGCAGCGGTCCTCGTCACCCGCACCGGCGGCTCACCCCTGGACTCGGTGGCAGTCTCCGTCGGCTGCACCGTCTTCTTTTGAGGACCGCGCCGGGTGGTAGGCATCCGCTCCCGCGGCCCGGTAGCAACAATCCCCCTATCCCCGCCGCCCGCTTGAGTATCCGCCTGTACTACCGGCAGACCATCCTCACCCAGATGGGAGTGGTGCGGCATCGGCAGCTCCACCGCAACCTCGGACTGGCTCAGCACCAGCGTCTCCGGGTTCACCACCGTCTGCTGGACCGCCAGCCCCTCGGCATACATAGCCTCCAGAAAATTTTCTATCTCGGCACGATCCATTGCTTTTTCGAAAGCGTCGCGACTAGATTTGTTACCGGGCGGGGTTTCTGCAAAGAAAAACACAAACACCCGTCAGTCCGGATCACTTACAAAAAAAAGAGAGGTGTGGCGGAAATGTTCTCACCAATAGAACGAGTTAGCCGCAGGTCGACCAGCAATTCCCAACCGGTCAGAAGACGGAAGTCAAGCAAATTGCGGTTCCGCCAGCAGCCACGGATCCTCGCCACGCGACACTCCTCTTCGCGCGTCAAAATGTACCTCAGTCCCGCTGCACAAACACAATAGTCATTAACAAAAAGTGCAGGTTTGCAAAAGTTTGAACCCGCCAGTTATTTTTAGCGGAAACCAGTTGCCAACCTCGGATGGGCTGGAATTCCGACTTAGTCTTAAACGTCGGCCCCTCCACATTCGACCTGGTGTGGTATTCCCAGCCATCTGTGGCGACGCAGAAGGTCCCCCGCCAGTAGGACATTGAGTCCCTTAGATTCTCAATCAACTTGGGCGCTCCCTGGCGGCGGCTCAGGTTCACACACCCTCTGCAACCTCGGCGCTTCACATACACTAGCTCGTAGAAATGAAGCACTTCCGCCACGGTAGGCCCCTCGCACCCCGACAAGCGCCACAAGGAGTTCATCGCCAACATCAACCGCCACATGTTGGGACAGATCTGACCAAAGGCAAGGCCAAACTCGCACACAAGAATTTGGAGATTGGGCACCAGCGGGAATGTCACTCCTTGGCGGAATATGGCCTCGTGCACGGCAGCACATCCCGCTGAGAGCATCGAGGCCTTCTCATCCGCTGTCGGCGGGCGCAGCTTCACCGAGCCCGGCAACCGGAACGTCCGCTTCATCCGGTTAACAGCGGCGGCATCCATCCGCCCACCTGCCTCGTCGACAGCGGTGCCGTCTGAGAGGTACCACGCCGACTCGACATTTTGGCCCGGCACTTCCCCTTCGCCAGCGGAACCGCTAGCAGCACTATTGCTCGCCAAACGCTCGTCGCGCCCAGCAACCTCACCCGCCCTAGAGCTCTCTGGACGCGAACCACGATCCATAGCTACTTCCCAGGGGATGGTCTGAAGTGGCTCAACTTCAAGCGGTTCTGGCAGTGAGGTTCCTGCATGGGCAGACGGACGCAACGAGTCAATAAAAGTCATATCCGCCACGCTGAACGACACGTCAGACCCGGAATCCTCACTGCTCGAAATCTCTATGACGTTGGCCATCCCAAACCCTAAAACCCACATCAATCAGCACAAATACAGATCTAACCTACTCTCACATCAGATATAGCCAAAGATGTCAAGAACAATTACCCACAAAAATACCAAAACAAAAACAACCACACACTCAACCCAGATTGGACCGTCTAGCAAAACCCAAAACCCCAACTTTCTGTCAAACACCGTAACCTCCCTCAAATCTCTCCCTACACCCTCCGAGAATAACACAGAAGCAATATCATACCATTAACAGAAATACCAAAACCCAGAAACCACCATTGCAGATTCAATGAAACAGGAAAAGGATCCGAAATACCAACCTCACGTCGAAGACTTTGGAGTGCAGCTCTTCTTCACTGACAGATTTCGTCCTCTCCAGTCCGACTACTCCACGCAAACCCGGGGATCTCCTTCGCAATTCGCAGACGAACAAGGCTCGAAGGAGGCAACTCAGATTTGAAGATTTTCCTGAAGTGTCGAAACTCGCTCAGTTCCCCCCTTTTTATGTCAACATCAAGTAATCCTGAGCCGTCCGCTACAAAACGACATCACGTAGCAACCGTACACGTGTCCCACGTCTTCACTAACTCCCTGGATTAGCCGAGGCGTCGCCTCGGTTACGAAATCCATCATTACTCACATTAATGACGAGAAGACGGCTAGGCTTAGCAGACAAACCTCCACACGCTAACCCTCTAGGAGTTGGCCACGTGTCAACCGTCGTCTTCTTCAGCTTCCAAGGGAAGTCACCACTTGAGAAGAAACCCCAAGTGACGGAGTCTCCGCTGAGCGGAACTCCGCCAGCGGACCTTCACTTGCCATTCTCCAAGTGACGGAGTCTCCGCTGAGCGAAACCCCGCCAGCGGACCTTCACTTGCCATTCTCCAAGTGACGGAGTCTCCGCTGAGCGAAACCCCGCCAGCGGACCTTCACTTGCCATTCTCCAAGTGACGGAGTCTCCGCTGAGCGAAACCCCGCCAGAGGATTTTCTCACTTGTCATCTCAGGTGACAGTCCACTGAGCGACACCCCGCCAGCGGAACTTTTCTTGTCACCATCGAGGTCTCCACCGGAACTTCCTTCATCATTCGGTAAACGGGGCGTCCTCCGCTACACAGCACACCGCTAGCGGACCCCCTTTCTCATCTGACAAGCTGCATACTTTATTCAGCGCAATACCGCTCAATAAAATACCACCAAGCACGTCTACTTGACGCTGCTTCCTGCTACATCTAGCAGGGGGACTTCCGCCAGCGGCGGATCCCGAGGCCACGCCTCTCTGACAACGCCGCCACGCGGAGTTACGGTCAGAATGTCCCTACGGGACACGGGGACTAGTCAACAGTCTACGACAGCCCTGATCAGGTACGTTGACCCCCGTCACTTGGGTGCTAAGATTGGGCTCGCAACCCAACACCCTCTGCTCCGTGCAGCGCTGCTCCATGCAGCTCCCCCTCAACAAACAATAATAACGACCATCCGGAGGTCCATCTTAGCCGGGGAGTGGGGGACTCCCTGGGGGGCCTAGCAGGGGCCCACCCGAAAGGGCACAAAGCGTTTACTCAGTAAATCCATGGTTGACGACGCACTGACGCTAATTATGCTTCTGCAAAGTCTAGCGGGAGAAACGATTCAAACCGCCGATCAACTCCCCAACCAAGATTGCCCTCCTTGACTGGGGATTTGGGGGACTTGTACATACATGTGCATTTGCAAGCATAATTAGCTATAATGAGCCACGCTCATTGTACCGCCAGGGGTACCAACGCCCACCATATAAGTGACTGGCGTAAAGACAGCTAGCCAGGGTACCACCTGAGCCCCGGAGCAACCCCAAAGCACCGCAGACGCGCCGCCACGCGCCGTGTCAAGTTAGCATCAGAAGCTACTGAAACTGGGAACTGAAGCACATCAGTCCCACATCGAAAACAAGGAGAAGATCATCCTCTTCCTCACCTATAAAAGGTCCTCTCCTCTCTCCTCATTTATTACGCATTCAATACTTGCTTACTGTTACTTTGTCAACATAAATACATCGACTAACTTAGGCATTGGAGAGCTGAAGACCGCCCAGCGCGGTCTCCCTCTGACGCCCCTTTGTATTTCACTTGACAGGTAACGGGAACTACAACAACACAAGTATCGATCCGCCCATCGGATCAGCGTTAGCTAAAGTCCTGCTACCGCTAGACTTTTAGACATTAACACAGGACATGGAGACTTATGGGAACAATATCGACCGAAATGTTGAGAAGATTGAGCGACATATGGAGACAATTTTGGCATTGCTGAATCAAGAATCAAAGAAGCAAGAACAAAGTCAAGTGCTTCATGTGAGTAAGGAGGAAGATTGGGTAGCAGCTAATGAGCTTTTGGAAGCCAAGGAAGCAATCGTTATCCCTCATGAAGAGCAACAATGTCATAACAATGATGTGGGAGATTTCTTAGAAGAGAAGTCCATCAAGGTCCCTATAGTTGAGCCTCAAATTCCGTCACATGAAAGGTTACATGCTCATTCCTTGCCATCTTCAAGCTATGCATATATTCCTTCCCTCAAAGAAGCACTTGAGTTTGTCGATGTACAAAAATAATCACCATGGTACCAAGATCATGTGGAGATGGTGATATGTGAATATTTTCAATCTGATAAGGAAATCCTTTTGCCCATGCTTGGTGGATCTAAAAAGAGAAGGAGACAATGGAAAAAGAGAAAGAAGAAAAGCTTGGATCACTATCATTTCATTGTTTTCAAGGAACCGAAGTTGCTAACAAGGGCACATCTAACATCATTGAAAAAAAAAAAAAACATCTCATCTAACCATGAACCAAACCTCCTGATTACTCTTGATAAGTTGGTAGCACCGTCAGGCTAAGGACATGAAACTAAGCGCTAATTGGGAGGCAACCCAATGAATGGATGAGGAGATGGCAACGGCATAGGAAACTTTTATGTCAAAAGGGTGTTAGTCTACCTGAATCTTCTTTTTATTTTATTTGATTCTTTTCTAGTTCCTTTTTATGTTTTTAGTGTGTGTGCAGGCCATATAGTTGAGGAAAGATAGAAGGAGATCATTGTTGACCGAAACAGTTTTTTCTGGCTCGCTGATCGGTTCATTTTGAACTGCTAGAGTTCACAGCTCACTTGGAACCAGAAGATGTGCCATGCAAGGATCAAAAGCCCCAGGAGTCTATTTTCCAATGGAGTTGACATATCGAAATTCTGAGTTCTAATGCATCTACAGTTTCCAATTGAGTAGAGAAGGGTTGGGCAGAAAACTGGAAAACTGGGCAGCTGAGCCACATAAAGTGCAAAACAGGGTGTACTTCCTGAGGTCTAATGAAGCTGTACTGTAATGGATTCGAAGCCCCAGATGTCTACTTCATTCCTACCAAAAAGATTTTCAATGTGACATACAGATATTCTGTTATTCAGGTTTGAATGGCCAAAGGCTTAATAAGCCTTGAGGTTAAATGGTGTCTTTAATTCTTCTACAAAGGTCGTGTGCATTGGGAGGTCTATAAGAGGAAGCATTCTCTACTTTTCTTAACTATACTTGTTTTTGTTGTTTTCTTCTCCCTCTTTCTATACTTAAATCTTTTCATTTCATGTGATTATTTGTCCAACATTGAGGACAATGTTTGGTTTAAGTGTGGGGGGAAGAAAATTGAAACTTTTTGCTTTTTAGGTTGTTAGTTTTGTGTTTTTGATTTAAAAAAAGAAAAGAAAAAAAGAGTTTAGCTAGTTTTGGTTTATTTTCTGTTGAGTCTTAGGAGTCTTCCAACAGTATGATGAGCATGAACGTTTACGAATAAATATTATGGTCATAAGATGATTGCAAGCATGTATTGATTCATGATTTCAAGTAATTGTTAATAGATTTTTATGATTATTATGCTTAACTTGTCTTGCATTGATAGTTAGATTGATGTAATGATCGAAATTCAATTGATGCATGCTAGGATGAGCCAAATTTAATTTGAACCACTATGCCAAAAAATGCTTCAGACGACAGATATTATCTGTCGTCTGATGAAGTAAAAATCTGTTGTCTAGGTGGCTGCCGTCTCTAAGCCATTCAGACGACAGATATTCTCCGTCGTTGATAATGCACTCAGACGACAGATTCAGTTTAAGGTACTGTCGTCTGAAGTACCTAATATGGAAGAATCGGAGTCTATCTGTCGTCTGAAACACCATACCACTACATATTAATGTTGTTGGAAATTCACTTCATCAACAGATTTAAAAAATAACTGTCGATGTAGTTAATGTCAGATGACGGAGTTTTTGTTGTTTCTGTCGTTTGATTGAACCAATATTAAGCTTAGTTGATGCTTCTGTCGTCTGATTTGAAGAACAATGACAGTTATATGTTGACTGATTTCGTATGCAACAACATTTATACCATGAATTATGTTGTTTGAGATTTGTTTGGACTACAGATAATTTTGATTCTTGTGGTTAGATTTGGTTTCCAACTACAGTTTTAGTTTTTTTATGTTGTTTGAATGTCACTTAGAGTATAGTCTTACTCAAATTTCTGTTGTCTGAAGTAGTATTCAATCTCATTTTTCTGTTGTTTGTTTGCACTTTCAACCATTGTTTTAGTTATGTTATGTTGTTTGAAGTTGGTAGAAACAACATATCAACACCTACTTCTGTTGTCTGAGAGCTATTTGAACTCTACTTTTCTGTTGTTTGAACGTGATAGAAACAACATATCAACAACTACTTCTGTTGTCTGAGAGCTATTTGAACTCTACTTTTCTGTTCTTTGAACGTGATAGAAACAACATATCAGTCACCTACTTCTGTTGTTTGAGAGCTCTTTGAACTCTACTTTTCTGTTGTTTGAACTTGATAGAAACAACAGATGATCATTTGTTTCTGTTGTTTCTATTTTCTTGATACAACATAAACCTGCATATATCTGTTGCCTTTCAACCATTTCAACATCAGTCATTTACAATCATCAAAACCATAAAATTGGACTAAAATCTGCATTGAAAATGATGGCTACGTTTCATTAATTGCATCAACATCATCCAAAATACAATCCATAGTTCCAACTCTAAACCTAGCCAACAGTTACATAATGATCAAGAGAACCAAAAAACCATCTCATCGATCTCGATCATTTACCTAATATTGCACTAAGTCAAAAACCTATAAGGTAAAGAAAGAGTAGCTAGGCAAAGCAACTGCATGCATAATTTAGGTTCATCAACACTTTCCATCAGTTATATATAAATGCACAAAAGCAGTTCCTGGTGCTACTCATCTACCTTAAACAGAACCAAAGTTAGAACTTCATAACATGATTTGCCCATTCAGCTCGAACCACATCAATATCCTTCTGTGTGTAAGCAAGATTTGATTTCCTTTCCCACTGAAACAAGCAAATGCAGCAAGTTATTATGATGCAAATGCAGCAAGTCCATTATAACTTGGTAGCAAACCTGAAATATGCCTATAATATGAACCTTATCATGTTGCATTTGCTTCTCAAAGTTACTTGCAGCAAGTCCAGTAAATCAACCTTATTATGCCTATACTGGACTTGCTGCATTTGCTTCTCAAATTTACTGGACATAATAAGGTTCAGTAACGTTCAGTAACTGAAATATGCCTATATGCAACAGATGACAAAGTGGAAACACCTGAAGAAACTCAAGCTGCTACTTAGCATGTCTTTTTAGTTTTTAATACTCATGAAGCTAAAATTGATGGGTAGAAGTACATATATTACAATAGTTTCAGAAAAGCAACGATATGACTAAAGCAGAAAATTCAGTCTTCAATCACAAGAACTATACAAGAAAATCAACCATATTGTTGTAGATAGTTGTCCAATCTTGTCAAAATTGCATAATATCAATTAACAGAGATGAAATATATGTTTTACCACTCAATTTGACTAAGAAGAGAACTTATATTACTGCATTTTCTTTAGGGGGTAGACGAAATCAAATTCGCACATGTATATAAATGAATTTGAATCACACACAGTTGGAGACAGTAAGCACCTATAACATAATTATTAGTGAAAGAATGTACAAGATCAGTTTGGAAACACAAGCATTTGGAAAAACACAAGTATATCTGTATCAAATAGTGGAAAAACAACAATTCTGGATACCTCTACAGATCTTCCCATCTTTGCAGCAGACACAAGTATATATGTAGCAGACATCCAAAAGAAACTCCCAGAGTTGGAATCACCTGAAAACGAATTTTCTACAATTAGTTATGAATTTTTAAAGTTCAATTATAGTTCCAGGTTTTTCTGCAAAACAGCTGCTGTGTACTTATTTCTTATTCTTTAATGCAACTTTCTAAAGCTCTAATTTGTGCAAAACTTCTAGGTACTGAAAATAGACATTCTAATGTTTTAAAGAAAAGAAACCACACCTTAATCAAAGCTTTAAAGAATGAGTTAAGGCTCTGTAAATTTAACTTTAAAAACTGCATATTTTTCCTGCTTGATACTCGACTCTTCTTAAGTTCTGAACATCAAAATTGAAAGTATGCAAGTATACTCAGCAAGGTCTTCATCACCCAAGCTGCAAAATAAAACCAAGCACCTAAAATAAAACCATAGACAAGCAAAAACTGCAACAAATAAACCTATATGTAATGTACAATTACATGATGATATAGTTAATTACACTAACCTGGTGACACAATGTGAAGCTTTAATCCTGATGTCAGGATTACTATTTTCTTTGTCAATTTTCATCATTGTCGCCTGGCCGTGGTAGTTTATCCTGTAACCATATGGTCTGCACACTAATTCATGCATCAGTCAGCATTTGGAACATGTGTTGCAGCTTCGATTCAGAAACCTAAGCTAATATATGAACATGAAAACATAGTTCAGGTAAAACACTATCAATCAAGAGAGGTAAATCTAGCATTCCAGATCCTCGAACCCAAATTAAGGGATCACGAACTCCAGAAATATCATCAATTTGATACAACTTAAGTAACAATAAAAATGACTTTGAGTTTTAGCAGCATCTTATAACTTAATTCTGATGTATAACAGTAAGTTTTCTTTGATTTTGTAGACTAAGGTTCATTAGAATCATTACGTACCAACAGTTCCCCTCGTTGGTCCTTGTTTTAAATGTTGACTCTTCAGCAACTTTAGCATCGACTGATCCTTGGTATGAAATTGTGGGCTTCATACTCCATGATTAAAGGACTCTGAACATTATAAATAAGGTATATCAGCCAAGAAACTCCTTGAGCCTGCTTCAATGGCTCAATGATGCTTACATTAATGACCTCTAAACAGGAATGCCATTCTTTCCTACAGTCAATGATATGAAATTCATAAAGCTAGATAATTTGTACTCTATTAGAAATGAACTGTCTAGTTCAAGAGAAATATTCAAAGAAAGTTGGATACAAGCACTAACATCAGTAAATGCAAAAAATTTATTATCAAAATTAGTGGTTGCACTGAGCTTATAAAAAACACTAGAGTTAAGTAACAAACAATTTATAAATATATGTAAGAGACAGATGTAACTACCTTGATTCCAAATTACATTGCATGAGAGAACCCTTATCACAGCATTGGTGATGCAGGACAAGTAGCAAAAGAACTCCAATACTAGGGTGTATTTGCAGCAGTCTCAATTGTTAGAAAGAAAAGGGATTTAGAATAAGAAAATTGAGAAGAAAAGGGATAAACTACTAGCATCACACCAGTAGGGTTCCTAGGCATCACACCCAGAGAACTTAGGCATCACACCTAAGGTTAGGTTGCATCACACAAACCTGGAGAGAAGCAACAGCTTTCAATTTTTATTAACTCAAATCTGCCAATAAACGTCTACAAAGGCCTCTATATATAGGGAGGCTAAAATAATTCTAGAATATCTAGGAATATCCTTAAAGAATCCTAAAGAAATAATCCTAATAATTATAAAAATCCTAATAATAAAAGCCTAGATTTATTTGAACTACTTTCCAAATCTTGACTTAAAATATTCTGCTTGTATTCTTCATCAATTGGTCTTCATATGCTGAGATCATCCTAAACAGAAATATTAAAAGAAAATGATTGAGAAAAGTTAAATCTGCAGGACGGTATGCAAGCAGCACTACTTGTGCAATTGTTATTATCACCATGTTTGCTAGCAATTGCAGCAATACCAGTGAAACCTAATGATAAACTTTATTATCAAAACAAAACCAAACGGAATGGAAGTGCACCCAATGATAAAGTTTGTATAATATATATATATATATATATATACTTGTACTTGGAGATTACAGCATCAAGAATTTTCTCAAGCTGCAGCTCCATTTGTTCTAGCTAAAACCTACTTGGTTCTGCACTTGAAACTTGTCTTTGCCTATTATCTATGAGGGAACCGAAAAGAAAACAGCTTAGTAGATATAGATTTCTCAATTCATTCACATCACCAGCCATGAACTTTTTCTCAACTCAAAACTTTAATCCCCTATTCAATATCTACAAACTCAACTAAAATGATATCTAATATTTCTGAAACACCAAAAACTTAATAATAAAAAACACAGAAAAACTTACCCTCCAAACCAGATCTCTTTTTGCAGTTCCAACTCACTATGGATGATGTCCACGGAATAAAATTCGCATTGATGCACTTGGAGCTGCAGGTAGAGCTGCTGATGATATACCAAGTAAAGCCTTCACTGAAACTTCGACCGAGGGAAGGAACGGTACTTGGGGATCCAATGAACTATATGTATCACTACATACATGCAAAATTAAAAACAACCAGGTCAGCAAGAAAATGACGATGATATGCACAGAGATGAAAGTCGTGAATTCAATCAAAAGATGTTCAACTAATTATGCCAATACAATTATAATTCACATATATGTAACACCTAAAATTACAATTATGAGAATAATGCCGATACAATTATCAAAATAGCAAAATTTAAATATTTAATGAAGTATTTACCTTTTTTTTTTTCATCGTTTCTCAATGAAGTTGTGGGCTTGTGGCCTCTGCTTCTGAGAGCTTCTCCTCACTAACCTCAGTGAGACAGTGACCGAGTTACAAACTGCAAGTCTGCAATTCAAAAAGAAGTTATCTTAATTAAATCATTAAAATGGAAATCAACTAATCAAGTTATCAAACAGTCAGTGTCAAACACTCTCAAACCCATTTGTAATCCACCCCTGAGTCAAAACTCAAAAGGAAATTGAAGTATCGAACCCATTTCAAGTTTTCAACCATTTCAATTTTCAACAAATTGACCATACGGTCCATCCGTCCATACCATTACCTTAGTTCAAAACCAACAAGAATACAATATCAAATCGAAAGCCACAAATGACAAATCGAACACAATTTACATATCACGAAACCAATCAGAATCAGAAGCTCAGATTAATAAGAAGTCAAGAAGAAGAGAAGAAGAGAAGAAGAGGAGCTGAGGAGGAGTGGACTGTCCAGGAGGAGAAGAAGACGGAGAGGGAGAGAGAGATACCTGGAGGCTGGAGGGCTGGAGGCGGAGATCGGAGACCGGAGACGGGTTTGCTAGTTGCAGAGTTGAAAGGAGAGAAGCTGGATAGGGAGTCTGGAGGGCTCGAGGTGGAGATCGGAGACCGGAGGCCGGGAGACGGGTTTGCTAGTTGCAGGTTGCTGGGCAAGGAGCTCGGCGGTGGGGGATGGGTAGGGCTTGAAAGACCGGAGAGGCAGAGATGCCTCACACCGAGACGGGTTGGAAGTTCCAAGGAGAGAGAGAAGCTGGATCGGGAGTGTGGAGTTCCAGCGTCAGAGCCGGAGAAGGAGGATGGGAGCGGAGGCGGAGGATGAGGGTGATGAAGAGGAGGTCGGCTGTCGTGTGGTTAGGGTTGAGAAAGAAACTTTATGTTTTTTTGACCAAGTGTTGAGAAAACTCGGGTATAGGCTAGGCATCTGCTGTTTTTTTTTTTTTTTTTTTTTTTTTTTTTTTGCAAATAGTTCACATTAAGTTTTTGGTTGAACGTACTAAAAAAAAAATTTGTCCCGATAAACTTTTCCCTTGACTCAGACAACAGAATCTGTTGTCTGAATTCTCTAAATTATAACAAACTTGAAAAAGTTGAATTGGTGTTGATTTTGATACCATTTAGACGACATAAATAGTTAAATCTGTTGTCTGAAGACGTTCAAAAAAATCAGACAACAGAAAAAACGTCTTCTGTCGTCTGAGGGGTATGGTATGAAGCATTTTTTGACATAGTGAACCTTTGTGAGCTTTTGAGTCTATATATGTGCTATTCTTTTTTTAGCGTTTAAATATCTTATTTTCTTGGCGTGTAATTTGTTGATGTCATTATTCTTTCATTTTGATTGACTACTTGCCATAGCTCTTTAATGGACTATAGAGATTACTAGAACTCACTCTTATGCCTGTTGAAACTTTTATCAATTTAAGCTTGAACCTTTGAAGGGAAGAAGGCACTAGGAACCACCACCATAGCCAAATTAACCTGTGTCCTTTTCATGCACACAAGATGTGCAACCCCCTAGTTAACCCCTTTGAGCCTACATTTAGCCTTTCCTTTCATCACCTACATAATCCTTAACCTTGAGCCTAGTATAGTTTTTCCTTTACCCTTATTATAAAGATTTAGTGGAGCTATATTCATGAGATGCTTTCGGTCAAAGTGATTGTTGTAAAGAGCAAGTGTGGGGGAATCATATTCATGATCCAAAGAAAAGAAAAGATATATTGCCGTGAAAAAGAAGAAAAAATAAATAAATAAAAAAGAAAAAAGTATTCGGCATTAAAAAAAAAATACAAAGTTTGGATCTGATTCCCTAAGTGAAAAAAGGAGTTTGTTTGGAAGTGAATGCCCAACATGAAGAATATGGCCTTTGTCCTACTTCACGGATGTTTTAGACGTTATACCTTGAGGACTTCAAATATTTTTATCTCTTACTTCACTAATGCTTCACTAGGTTTTTAGAATCTTTGTTATTTCCTATCCTCTCTTTCTTTAAACCTTAACCCTTGGCCCCATTACAACCTTAATCGAAGACCTATTTGATCATTGGAGACGGTGATTGATCTGTGGAGATTTGTGCGTGGGAGTGAGCATATGGTTTAGGTCCATTTGTGTAAGTAGTTGGTATCTTTCATGAGATCTTTATTGAAAAATATTTTCATACACTAGTACAAAAAGTTAATCACACAACAGAACACAAATCATATGTTGTGTGTTGAAGTCAGTTTTGTCATACAACAGTGATAGTTATATTCTGTTGTGTGAATGCTAACAAAGTGATAACTTTTTTATCGGAACTACATTGCACAACGGAATTAAGCATGGTCCGTCGTTTGAGCCTTAAAAACTTTAGCGGTAGATTTCCCTCCATTTTGGAGTTTTGGTTGGATCTTGAAAAACTGAAATTTCGGCTACTAAGACAACGGGTTTTACTATTGCCGTTGTGTGATTGAAAAACTAAGCACCAAAGTTGAAGGATGCTTGCTTGAATGTCTTCACCTAGATAGGCCTAGTGCAAGCAATTGTAATTGTACAACTGATTTAAGATTTTCTGTTGTGTGAACATGCAACTGGGCGGCAACATTTTAACCAAAAATGCTGAAGGCGCCATGTTTCCCTCCATGATTTCACATTTTAATTTTTAGTGATGCACTCAGACGACAATGGAAGAAAGATTTCTATTGTGTGAATAGCTTTGAAATTTTTTGACTAGGTTTAAACAAAAGAAAACAAAGCCTTCCACTTAGTCTTCACTCGATACTCTCTCGACACGAAAGGAAATCTCAGTCCTTTCTCACGAACCCTAAATCCCAGTCCTCTCTCACACTCCTCCTCCGCCTTTCTTCGCTGATATACCAATCCAAATCCCCATATCTCCTCCTCCTTGCTCTTAGATCTCCTCCTCCTCACCTTCAAACTATGGTCAATTGAAGAGATGCAGAAGACTAACAGACTCTTCAAGCTCCCTGTCACGAAACTCTAACAGGCTAACATCTCCATGGCCACCAACCGCGCAGCCGTATCTTCTCCGCCGCAGCGAAGAAGGACCATGTCCGCTCTCGAAGCCCGAATCTCCCTCGTCACTGCTCTCGCCACCCAAGCCTCCTCCGTCTCCCAGCAACATAAATGTTCAAATCCCTTTCCCACAATCTAAAATTTTCCTTGGTTCCGATTTAGAGAGAGAAAACGCGCGCGGGTGAGAGAGAGAGAGAGCGTGAGAGGTTCAGGTCAGGTTAGGATTTTGGAAATCGGTAGAGAAATTGGTTCCTCAAGGTTAGTGAGCAGGTAAAATTCTGAGACTAATTTCCTTTTCTTGTTTGATTATAGCCCCAATTTTAATTCTGAGACAAATTAGACCAGGAACGAATGGTGAGTTTGATTTGGTACATGATGATGATGATGACTGTGTGTGAGAAAGAGGTGTGCTTATTATGTGCAGGGAGCGGGTGTGTGAGATTTGAGAGCGAGAGAGAGTGGTTAGAGCAACGAAAGCTTTGTCTTTTTTCAATTTTAGGGTTTCTCTGCACCTGATATATCCATGGATCGCACGCTTGTGGTTAGTGTTTTGCATTTTCGTAAAGATTGCGGATTTTTATCTGATGAATTCAGGGGATTGATTGGTTTCATTTGAATTTTGTAATTGTGTTGCAAGTTTTGGGCATTCTATGGGATATTGATACAGATGTGTTGAGAGAGTATATGAGCAAATATGGGGAATTGGAGGATTGTATTGTAATGAAGGTTAGCCAATTAGCAACCTTTTAGTCCAAGACTGTTACTTTTTGTACCTTGCATTGTTATTTAGGGCTTAGTTTACTTATGAGGATGAAATTTCGTTTCTTTTATGCCACCGAACAAGATACTTGTGTGGATTAAGATTTGGTTGAAATTTGTACATTGTGAAATAGACTAATTCCATGAGCAATTGTGATAATGTTTTGATTTGATCTTAGTTTGATGCGTGTTTGCATTCTTGACCCTATGTCGGGACCTTGTAAGCTTCTCTTATGACTTTTGGTTCTCTGACTTTTAGGAGCGATCAACTGGCCGATCTCGTGGATTTGGATATGTAACGTTTGCATCAGCTGAGGATGCCAAGGTGAGTTGGATTTTCAGTTCTGGTTAGATCCACATTCAGTATATCAAAATGTCTAATTGCTGACATCTTTTTGGCTACAGAGCGTGTCATTAAGTGAGCACTTTCTTTTGTAATAAAAAACTAAAGGTTATTCTTTTGTAATGAATCTGTTGTGTTTATAAAATTTATTTTCTTATGCTTGATTGGAACAGGAAGTTCTTTTGCTTCAAATGAGACGGCTATATAGAATTGAGCTTTCAGCCATTTGGATGGATAAAATATCTATTTTTAGAATTCAATACATGTTTTATACGTATGTCCTATCAGTTTGTTAGAATTTTACCAGTTGAAGTTTATATTAGGAGTCTGCATGGTTGTATCACCAGTTTTATTGTTGTTACGGTCTGGGAATGAGGCTGCTGTTTCAGTTTTTTGTTACTAAGTGAGAAAAGAGGACACATGTGCTTGGTGGACTGTTTTGTAGCCAAAAAAAATTCTTGAAATGTGTTCATATCTTGTACGTTACTTCTTGTCTGACCTTGATAATAATGATTTTATTTTTGTTGTAGGGATGCATCCATGTGTCCTGGTTGATGGTTTTGAGATTGCCAAAAGTGCAACACTTCAATTTCTCGAGAAATTTAAAACTCCTGTGGTTATGGGCAGTGAGCCTGACAAAGAAATCCTAAAAATGGTAGCAAGGACAACTGTGCGAACAAAGGTATCTTGAATTATGCTTTTCCTTTTTCTTTTTGGTAGAAGGGGAAGGGGAGAATGAGGTTTACTCTTAGGTTTGATTCCTGCTCAGCAAAGGAAATCTTTTCCTGTTATATATCATGCTAATATGAAAAATGCTTTTTTGCAGTTACATGAAGCATTGGCTGATCAATTGACTGACATAGTTGTAAATGCGGTGAGTAATTGTGGTTTATGCAAGAAGGCTTGAAATAATGTTTATTCCACATGTAATTCTAATTTTCAAGTTAAGTGGCTTACAGAATCTAGTATTTATTGTAGGCCTCTTGCATCTTCATTTGTTACAAACTACAGTTTCATTATTGACAGGTTCTTTGCATACACATACCTGAGGAGGCAATTGATCTGTTTATGGTGGAGATTATGCACATGCGCCATAAATTTGATGCAGATACACGTTTGGTATGTTAATATCTTATATACTACTCAACCTTTAAGATTCTCTTTTGATCTTGATCACTTGATGAATATCATTGGATGTAGTTCCAATTCTTTTTATTATTTTTGTTTCTTCATTCCAAGATTCAATGATGAAATTGAAAATCATATTACTGCAGGCTAGATCAACTTTTGTTTTTGATTGCTGGGCTTGATGTATGCTTTGTCGGTGCTTTTTATATGGGATAGAAGTTTCTGTTGTCATTCTACAGTTTCTCAGTTAATCTATGTCTTATTCTAGGTTGACGGTCTTGTCCTTGATCATGGTTCTAGGCATCCTGATATGAAGCGACGAGCAGAGAATTGTTACATCTTGACAGCCAATGTATCTCTGGAGTACGAGAAAAGGTAAATATGTAGAAATTGGGTTGTAAAGAAACCTGCGTAAATTTTGGTGTTAATAATTTATCCAAATGTTTCAAAAATTGTGGAATCAGTATTTATATATGGAGCTCTTTATACTTTCTTCACAAACAAGTTATTTGTGAGCAAAAACCATTGTCTTAAGAGTATTTTGTTTTGCATTGTGCTTGCAATATGGCTTTCACTTTTTATTCTTAAAGCTTGTGAACAAGATAGCAGTCCTTTGTGCAGATATCATCTTCTGTTCTCATAGTCATGCATTCTGATCATTATGGAATTGATGGTTTTCTTCTCAGTGAAGTGAACTCTGGATTTTTCTATTCATATGCGGAGCAAAGAGAAGCAATGGTTTTAGCTTAAAGTCGTCAGGTTGACGAGAGAGTTAGAAAGATTATTGAGCTGAAAAATAAGGTAGAATGTTTTAATTGATATTGCATTTAAATTGTTGATGCCGCACACTAGCATTCCTGCACATGCTGAAATGATTCCTATACTTTGTGACTTGCAGGTTTGTTCTGGTAATGACAATAATTTTGTCGTTATCAATCAGAAGGGAATTGATCCCCCATCTCTGGACCTTCTGGCAAGGGCAGGGGTAAGCATGAATCATTTATTTATTACCTTCTGTCAAATTTCTGAATTGGTTGTTTGACTAAAAAATTAAACTAATTGAATGTAGGATTTTGATTGGGTTTGTACATATTGTGATTCAGGTTCAGGTTGCTTTTTTTAAGAATTCAAGATGTTAATTTTATTTGGAAATTTCGGTCTAATGAGTGAACAGACACTATGCCAAAAAGTGCATCAGACGACAGAACTGTTCTGTCGTCTGAACGAACAAAAATGTGTCGTCTAGTACGGTGTCGTCTCTTGGGGGCATCAGACGACAGATGTGTTCTATCGTCTGATTTTTCAGACGACATAAAAAAATAAAAGTCTTGTGTCGTCTGATGAGTTTTGCATTTTGGGAACATTGTGATCTGTTTCTTTAAAAGCATTCAAACAACAGTTTTGTATTGTCTGATAAACAAAACAACCACAGTATTTTTTAAATACTATTGTGTGAAGCATATTTGCAAGACTTATTTGTGTGGTCTGAATGCCCTTAAATAAGAAATATGAAGACTCTTATGTAGTGTCTTCTCTCATACAACAACATTTAAAGGTTGTGCTAATTTACTTTAAACGACAATTATATGTGGTCGTAAAGAGCATCAGAGAACAATTAAGTGTCGTTCTAGGGTACATACATACGACACTTAAGTATTGTGTGAAAGGTCTTTTATGAGGTCTTTTTATATTCTCTGTGATTGATTCCAACCACACTTATTTGTTGTTATTATACGTTTTAGCCAACACTTTCGTCTAACTTATGTTGTTGTTTTGCCCTTTAGACTACAATTTCTGTCGTCCCAATGCCAAAAAGACAATAAACTTCTATTTGATTTTTGTGTTGTTTTTGTTTAGCTGCAACCACACATTTTGGTGTGCTTTTGTTGTAGCTTGCAATTTTCTATTGTACCAATGCCAAAAGGACAATAGAATTCCAATTGGGTTTTGTGTTGTTTTTGTGCAGCTGCAACCACACATTTTGGTGTGCTTTTGTTGTAGCTTGCAATTTGAGATAACACATATTAGTAGTCCCCTGTTACAATTGGTATGCATGCATTCTGGAAATTAAAATTGCCCCTTCATGAAAGTATGAAACCCACATCCAAAATCATTCATTGCAATTTCTATTAATCCACCATTGTCTTATGTACACAACCTAATCATGAGCATCGATCAGTTCAAAATGTCCCATATCTACTAATCTGAATCTGCAGACAAGTCCAAATGCTTAATGAATGAAGAATCTACTAGACACAAGTTAATACAGGAACTACCTAGCTACACTGCTGTACCAGTTTCACAATCTGATCATGAATTGAATCACCCGAATCATAGAAGTGGTCATAGAAAACGGAAGGTATTCCGGGCTGCGTGAGTATATATGCATAACCCTGCAGATAATATGCACATAGAATGAAGTTATATTTGCTAGTGCTTTTAGTACATTTATGTCTAGATAACTATCACATACTCTGAGCTATTGATGTTATTAAACTATGAGTTAGTATAGCCACACTAAATATAAGGGGAAATGCTCATTTACCCAATTTTAGCTTAAAATTTGCCCACTTGCTCCACTAACTGTTTTTTAACCCCATTTACCCAAAACACTCTAAGGGATTATTTCCCCTTTACCCAATTAATTCTTTTTTTATTCATTTTATTTATTTTTGGGACTTTTTTGCCCTCTCCTTCTTTCTCACTTAGAGGGAGAAGTCATCCTCCACCTTGTCGGACTTCGGTGACCAGTGGGCGGCCGCTGACTCCGGTGATCGGAATCCAGCGGCCGGTGACTGGAATCCGGCGGCCGGTGACCGGAATCCGGAATCCGGCTACCGGACTGGTGACTGGATTCCGGCGTCTGAATTTATTGCCCCCTAATAATACCCAGTAACCATATTATTGCCCCCCAGTAATCATATTATTGCCCCCCAGTAATCATATTATTGTTGCCCAGTGATCATATTATTGCTGCCCATTGAATTGTATAAACTCCCAAAACCAAAATGAATACACTATAGGCACAATTGATCAATTTATAATCATATTATTGTCTCCCAATAATCATATTATTGCCCCCCAGTAATATGATTATTACCCCAGTAGAAACATTATTGCCTCTCAATAATGTTATTATTGCCAAGTCAATTTTGAAAAAGTTTGCTGGGCAAGGAGGAGCATAAAACAAAGAAATGGGAAATAAACATACTTAATCCCCCCACTTTATCAAGAAAAGCAATAACCTCTCTTTTTGGCTGTAATGAACGATTAGCTTGATTATGCTTAAGTGCTTCAATTTAATAAAGACAGCGTTGCCTTCTTATAACTAATAAAGACATCGTTGTCGTCATAATGCCGAGCAGACGGTGGCATAGTGCTTGACTGTGTTCAAGCAGACGACGGGGAACCTTTTTCCGGAGTTGTCTCAGCCAGGCTGTCGGTTTCTCTCCTCGGTTTCTTCCTAAGCGTGGAGATCAGTGAGAAAAGTTGTTGTTTTGAAGCACAGGTTTGCTTCGATCCCGGAGTAGGGGGTGATCGGCGTTCTGATTGGTCGACCTGGGTTGAGGACCTTGGAATGGCTCCCTTTCAAGGCGGTCTTGGCGTCTTGGGTTGTCTAATCGGATTTGGAATTGGGTCAAGGTCGGGCTTTCGTGTTTGAGTTCGACGTTGATCTCCAGATTTGTGGTTGGACTTGGTGATTGGCACGATGGTGCGGTGCTGCTTCTGATAGGGGCTGGAATGTTTGCCTGGGTCGACGATGGAGTAGCCAGCGGTGATGGCCGAGAAGCCGCCAAGGAGGCTGTTGCTAGATTGACGATAGTGGTCTGGGTGAGGAGGCGGATGAGAGAGAGAGAGATCGTTGATGGTGGTCTCGGTGAGGAGGGGAAGAGAGAGAGAGAGAGAGAGTGTGTGTGTGTGTAATTTATGAATTAAAATAAGGGCGAAACTGTCAATAGCTGTTAGATTGGGTAAATGAGGTTAAAAAACTCTTGGCGGAGTAAGTGGGCAATTTTTAGGCTAAAATTGGGTAAGTGGTCACGGCCCCTAAATATAATTAGATAAACTTTCACACGTGTAGTTTCAGTAAAAGGAAATAACTGAGGTGATGCTATAGACAAAACACCACCTAAGCAAAACAAACAAAAAACCCAGCAGGTTCTGACAAAAATGACTCTTTAAACTCAAGAGTCAGTACTAACCAAAACCAAAACTAAATAGCAGACTCCAACGAACATAACCAAAACCAAAAATAGTTTCAGCAAACTACACCTAACAACCAAAACAAAGCACAAAAATCTACTAATTGCAGCGAACTTCAACAAACATAACCAAAACCAAAAACAATTTCAAACAAGTACAGCCAAATGGTACGTAAAAAGAAACTCAGACAAGTTACAGACATATAAAAGACATAAAGTTAGGGAAGAACCAGTATTTTCAGAAGACATAACCACATCTCAATAAGCTCCACTAACACCTCATAAGACTAAAATCTAAGATACCTGTATTCAAAATCATGTGCCTCTAGGGTAGAACCATATGCATGTAGTGAAAATTAAGGCCAGCATGGTATAACTAAGGTAGAAATGTATAGTTTTACTGATCAGTTAATAAAGTGGGTGGAAAATAAATTACCATTTGAATGGAAAAGAAGTTGGGGATCAGCCTGCTCATTCTAGGATGTTCCACAAATGCCGTTAGTTAACCATGAGATGGCTGAACCCTCACAGTTGCTAGAACTCGGTCCTCATCTGTAAAGAGAACAATACAAGTAAAAGAAAAGCTGAATTACCTAAATTGTCTTCGATTTCTGAAGACAATTCCATTTTCCTTAAAGCCTAAATAAGCTGCAGTTGCTACACAAGTCAAAACTAACATAGCCTAACATACCTTTTACAATTACAAGTGCTTATCTGAAGGTTTTGAGGTACTGTAGGAATTACTAAGTAAATCTAGGGGAAGATGGATGATAGAAAGACCAAAAAGAATGCTGAAAGCTAGCTCATTTCCGAGGTTATCTAAAACCAAAAAGCTAAGCTACCATCACCAATACAGGTTTACTAATTTGCTTCCTGTCACAACCCTTTTCAGTGAAAACTTCATATTGCATAACTAAACCCATAAACATTTGCATTTGTGGAGGAAAAACAGCAATACCCGAATTAGTACTTTAAGGCTGGTAATTGACTTGAAGAATTAGACAAAAAATCCCAACTTCTGATCAACTATGTAAATCTAGTTCATCATATAATGACACTATATACCATTAAGTATGGCTAGGTACCCTACTTGGCCATATATCCAAAATAATTTACTTCTTTTAACAAAACTGTGATACAAAAACAGAGCATTTTGTATACAAGAACCGCATCCATACAAAGTAAATGGTAGATCTTGAAACACAACTTAACTGCAAATTATAAAATTCACTATTCTTGCAACCAAGATGGCGCAGACTCGAGAGGGGAAAAGAAGTCACTAGAAAATTAGCCTCTAACAAACCTCAAAAGAATGTCCAGCGGCCCTTCACTTTCAGAGCAAAGTGAAACTAGTCAAAGCTCAAAGCCTCACACCAACATGAGAAAGACACCGCTAAAGCAGCTGGGAGGGACCTTCCTGACATCGATGAAGAAAAACTGCAGTTTTTAGGGACCTGAAGAAAAATATAGGTTTGTTTTGAGGTAATATAAAGCACATATTTGAACTTTTAACCAAACACTCATAATGGTTCAAAGTTCAAACACGCAGGAGACGTTTTGTGTATATGATAAATAATAAGCATCAAAATAAAAGTTATTCAAACAACCAAGTGTTGATTAATTCACCATAACCCTCCACTCCCAAACATAAGAAAGCAAAGGTCATCCAGAACGATTTATAACTCTGTTTTGCCTCTCCATGTGAACCAACTATACCAATAAGTTACTGAATAATATTGTTTCCATTAACTTAACGAGCCTTAAGCAGCTCAAGAATTATGGAACCTAAACAATTAAGTACTCCATTCTTTGCTGTAAACATCAAAAAGCAATCTGAACACCTACAATAAAAGTAAATATACAGTTGAATACAGACTAACCTGTCAACCATTTTCCATAAAGAATTCCTATTATAAGTAGTGTTTAGGTCCCAGAAAGACCTAGGTTAGCTTGGCGCAACAGACTTGAAAAGCAATTATCAAATGACCATTCTGACAAAAGACAGATATAAGAAATCTTCTCAACTTCTCTAAATCCTCTAATCAAATTCCCTGGTTCCCAATACTACCCTCTTCAGGAAATTAAAACAACAATGAACCTGGACTTGGAACTGTACTGTAGGATGTCAGCAGCCCACTGAAGCCACCCATCAAACACAGTTGTAGGCATGAAAAAAGTATATTCTAGATACTTTAATTGAACAGCATAACAATAAAAGATATACCGAAGTCAAAGAAAATTAGTACCAAAATAAAACCTCAAAAAAAAAAAAAAAGGAGGTATATGTCAATAAAGGATAAAATCATTGTTATTATGTAAGTAAACAGACCTCGTTCAATCTCCAATCTGATATGGTGCAAAAGGTTTTGGAAGATTTTTTCATGAGTTGAAACAGAAGCGGTTGTGAAGAAATAAACAACACTGGAACTTTATGGAATTGAATTTCTGCCCCTTGCAAAAGAAATGGCCCTTTGTTTCTCTCTCCTCTGCACCAGATGTGCAGAGGCAAATATGTTTCCAAATAGAGAGCCAGATGGAGACTGCTAGAGCTGTGATTTCTTCTTCGACCCCAAAATGGATACGCCAAGAGTTTGGTTCATGGTATCTGTCATATAGCGACGGTATCTGGGTGCTAGTTCCACAAGCCATTTGGGATCAATGACGGTTACCTCACGCATATACTCCTTCGTAGTCATAACCAACTCATGGTAGATGATCCAATCTGGTTGTCTCTGGAAGAGCGCACTGCTTGGATGGATATAAACTGGCTGGTTCTCCACTAAGGTTCTATACCCCTCCTGAGGGTCCTTTCTAGCATCATGGAAGAAAAATCCCGCCGTAATTGCCTTCCTGATCTGTGTAAAATTCTTTCCAGCACTCACAACATCCAGTTTATACCAGATTGGTAAAGCTCTTCTGCTACCTAAAATCAATGTCTAAGACAATTAAAAGACCAAAGAAATAATGATCATGACCAAAGAAATATGCAATCAGAGATGTGAAACAGAAAAGTCAGAGACTAATCCTTGGAAACTCACAAAGTCTAATGCTTTTTGTGAATCAGAATTGCATTAATTTAGTTCTTGCTAACTGAGTTGCATCACAAGAAGAAAAGCAGGCAAAAAATGTAGAAAGCTATGACTGAACATAACACAAGAACTCCATACAGCACAAGGAAAAAGCTAATCATTCAAATTTCATCCAAGGCAAGCACACAGCCAATACAGCCAATACTTCTATATACATTTATATATGTTACAAGCATCTTAATTTCTGTAATACACACGCACACACCTAAACCTGCTCGGCTCAAATAAGATGCTTAATTTGTGGTCTTAAGTTTTCCCATTCAGAACCCACTAAAAAGAATCTGAGACCATAAGAAGGCAAAAGAAATTTGATAGACCGAGTCTCCTAGTTAATCACCTTCCCATGTTAATGAGAATACAATTAAACAAAAAGACATGAAAAGACTATGAAGAGTTAGGTCCATATGAGCAACTCATATGTATTCTAATTCTTTTTCTCGATTATACATTTGATTAAATTACGCATACCTCGTCGAGAATGAACTCATAAACTGAAAAGCATTTAAACCAAAATGTAGACAGTAGCACTATCTTTTTTTCAGAAACGTATGGATTTCACTACAGAGCGAGAAGATTACCAGTGCAGTCTAGTAAATCTACTGAAAATTGAGTCTGACACTAGCTTGCTGATTGAGTCTTTTGTGCCATTCTAGATGAATCAGCAAAGACAAAAGGATCAGAACAAATGCATATGTATTTCAATCTCAAGAAATACTCACACTCAGCCCAAACCCATCAAATACCCATCTCAATTCTTAACTTTCCGTAAACCAATATCAAGACAGATATGAAAATATAGAGACTCAAACCCAGTTATGCAGTGCTGCTAAAACTAAAACTAAAACGAAACTAAACAATGGAAAGCAAACCCATTACAGATACTATAGATAGTTAAAGCTCTGTTTTGATCAATAGCAATACACACGAACCCTCAAACACAACCCAGAAAACCCAGAACAATCGCATCAAAATTGATAAAGAAAAGCATGGGAAGAATTGAAGAACTTTCAAGTATAATAAACAAATAACCATAGATCGCCCAAATTAGTGATCAAAAAACGAAAAACTCAACCATAGAACCCTAGATTCACAGTGTAAGTGAATAAAATTGCACCTTGATTTGGCCAGAGAAAAAAACCAATGAGCAAGACGGCCAAAGTTCTCAACTTTCTCCAAAGGCTCCATGGACGGAGTTCTCAGGAAGCATCTCAAGGCCGTGGCGGCAACAGACTATTCAACTTGGCCGCTGGCGAAGGCTTCGAATCCAAGGCCATATAGAGGAGATCTGAAGGCGGAGACTCGTTCTCCTTGGCGGCTATATGCTTTCACGGAGGCTTGCCAGATCCTACTGGGGCGGCTCCATCGTCTCCCGTAAGAAATTGTGGCGCAGATAGACTTCATCTCCGTCAATTTCAGAGAGAGACGGAGAGGATTGTAGAGAGAGAATGTGATATTCGGAGACACAGACAGAGGGAGAGGGAGAGGGAGAGTAGGGTTTGGAAAGACACGAGAGAGAAGGAGAAGAGAGTTGGTAGATCTTCTACTGAAGTGGCCAGATTTGATAGAAATATGATGAAGAAGTTCAATCTTAGCCAACAAAGAATCGAGAGAGTGAGAATCGAGATCTGAGAGAGCTGAGTGAGAAGGAGAGAGGGCTCGTGTTTGAGTTTTCCTCACGGTTTCTAGGTCGAGCTGAGAGAGCCCGAGTGAGAAGGAGAGAGAATGGGTGAAGGGTCGAGGTCGATCTCTATAAGCACAGGTCAAAATAATTAGAAAATTTTAAAAGAAGCTCCACACTCGGACAACATTTAAATGTTGTCTGAATGTCACAATATTTTCTAGTCAACTAGGGCTTGGTTATTTGAGAGGGAAAAGTACCAAATCAATTTTTGGATATCCCTCCAAATTTGAGATAGGAAATCACCACCTTCTACAACTACATAAATGTGTTGTCTGAATGCTCACCATTTATCCAAATTTGAGATAGGAAATCACCACCTTCTACAACTACACAAATGTGTTGTCTGAATGCTCACCATTTTTCCAAATTAAACCAGTATGGTTTTAGTGTATATTCAGACGACAGAAAAAAAAATTATGTCGTCTGAAAAACTCAGACGACATAAAACAAAACTTATGTCGTCTGAAGTGTGTCGTCTGAAGGCCTTTTTGGCATAGTGAGAGCTATATGGGTAATCCGTGAACTCATAGAATTGCCCTTAGAATTGTGGAAGTCCTGATTTAGTACAAGTACTATGGAAACATGATAGATTCTTTGCAAAAAGGCTGCATTTTTAAGGCCCCATTAGCTCTATATCTAACTTGGTTATCTGCATTTTTAGTGTCCCCTTATTAAAAACTTATCTTGGCGGTGCACAGCTGATCTATTTGTTACATTGGCCTTGCTATGAGTGGATGATGCATGTTTCAATTGTCATAATAAGGGCTGAGGAATTATTTGGAGGGGCTGTATCTATGTATATTCTGTGTGCTTCTCATTCTTATCGAAAAGAAATGGTTGACTTTTCAGGTATCTCTTTCTCTCTCAATCCCCAGTAAGTTTCAGTTATTTTACCATCTATTGCTCCTCTTGGCAAATTTATTATGGTGGTTGTGCAGTTACTTCTTGCTGTGAAACAGTGCCATGACAAAGGAATATGTGGTTTGTTTGTCTAATGATTGCAACTAGATTTAGGGTTTCCTGGGTCTTTACTGGTTTTGATTACTAGGTGGAGTTGTTTATCTTGCAGTATTTGATTTTCCTAAATTTTTTTATTTTATTTTACAGGAAAAGTCTCAAGTATCTTCCTGCTATATGTGCTGTATTGTCAGGTACATATAGTTGCTTTACTATTTTCTGCTTCGTTCTTACATGATTTGTGGTTTAGATTTCTGCTTACTGCAATCTGCAAGTACTTTTGTAAACCGTAGTTTTCTTCATTGTAGGCATAGAGTATCCTCTACTCAATCTGAAGACTTGTCTATTACTTCTACTACTTCAGGTACCGAGGTTGGAGAATTAAAGGTATGATGACAAGTAAAAGTTTTAGTTCTATATGGAAGCTTCTATTTATTATAATGGGAGATCAGTACTTTATATTCCCTACATGGCACTGGGGAAATGAAAAGTGCTACCATAATACAAAATATGTGATGATCCGCTGATGCATGTTGTGATCAAGATGACATATCTGTTTGTTTTAGCTTTATATATGATAAAAAAAAATTTAATTTAAATGGTCATAACTTCTGTAGATGTTAATTGATTTATACCACATAACAATCACACATTTGTAATTAGATAAGCGTAGAGGTATCCGGGGCCAAAACTCAAGCAATATTTGATGACGTCTAATATTTTGTTCAAATAACTATCCAAAAACACATTGAGGAGGAACTCTACAATTCTGCACTTGAGGTATCTGTTTACTTTCTATTGAGACAGTTACTAATATCACACTAGATAATTGTTCAAATAACTATTCGCTAAAAAAGAAACAAGAAAAAAAGAAGCTCAAATAGCTCTGCTTGCCTATTGCTAAAACCTACAGTGTGATTACAGGGAAATGCACTCGAGCTTGAACACCATTTACACCGTGGACGTGCATTAGCTGCTTTTAATCATTTTCTTGGTTTTAGAGTTCAAAAATTGAAATCAAAAGGAAAAGGACAAATACAAGCAAATGTTCAAGCAGATGTTCAAACACTTCTTGGACCTATGACAGAAAGAGAAGAGTTTCTTCTTTCATCAGTAAGTTTTATTGTCTAGTCATTTAGTATCATACTTTTCTGTGGACAACAAACTAGTGAAGTGGATCTCTTATCAACTCGTGTACATTCTCTTTTTTTGTTTTATTAAATGTCAGTTTTCCTTCAGTAGAATATATTTTTCATTTTATGGTTTTTACCTGACACTAGATATATATATATATATATATATATTAATTAAAAACTGAAAGAGTACAAACAGTAGTGTACTGGCAGTGCCTAAAAGAAGTTAATGTTATACATTCAGTTATAATGACTTATAAGTATTATGTACATGGAAAAAAAAAGAAAAAAGAACAAACTAAGGTAATAGAGATGGAAAACAAGTTAAGATGGCGCTAGTGCTGTACAAACCATCTTTCAAACAGGTTTCAAAATACATGGCACAACATGTCTAATGGCTTTTTCCAGACATGACCTGTACACATACTTTGTGCCTAGCATGATATGCTCTAGTGGTTCCATGAAGCATATATGCGCTGGATATAATTGATGATCCAGTTTACACCTCTGCTTCATCATTCTATTAGAATTTGGATAAGCTTGGGTGCATGCATATATATCTATCGTTGCTGCAAATTCCCAAATCAATGTGCATTTATTTTTTAATTAGTTTTGGTTGCGAGATAGGTAACACATCAGGTTTGTCTCTGTCCTTAAGTTGTGACTGTCTTAGCATACTGGAAATCATGCCATCATTGTGCAAAATTCTGTGGTGGTCTTTCACTAAAAGTCTGGCATTTGAGTAGTGAAATGTTAAGTTTACATTGACTGTGATTTTCATCTTGCATATCAATCAATTTGATTAACAGAGAATTATACACCATTAAGAAGCATGTTACTGAAAAAGTGATAAATGTGGATTTTCACAGCCTAGCTATGTTTGCTATACCCTTGTGTACATGGCTTTTGTCAATAAACTAGTAGCTACCTAAGATTTCCATACTTGAACATGCAGTTTGATTCAAATATCACATTATATACATCAAGGCATCAAGCCTTGCTGACTGAGCTTATTTGCTACTTTTCAGCTTCCTACTAACATGCATGGAGGGAATGGAAAGGTTGCGTACATTGATGCTGACCCAGCAGCAAAGGCAGCTGCTGCAACTGTCCTTGGCATCTAAGTTGGCTATGGATTCAGGCCTAAGATTCCATGTAGAAGATGAATCTAGAGCTAATGCTGCATAAGATAATGAACTTGCCCATCAAAATCCTCAAGCACAAGATGGAAATTGAATTGCTCGTATTGCAGCATTACTTGTGGGTGAGGATCGAACACAATCTTGTATAGCTTATGAAATTGGAAGGCATAGTTCAATGAAATGTTTAAATGCTTATAAAGTTGTATATGGTGAATCAATTAGAGTTTGTTTGATGTATCAAAGCTACTTTTAGCATTAATATAAAATTATTGTTCATTGGTAATAATCTCTAATAGATTTGTACAATTCACCTAGCATTGATCTCATACAACACAATGCAGAATAATATGTTGTCTGACTGTAAAAGGATTCAAAATTAAGGCTTCTCATACAACAGTTATTAGATATTAGCCAATTCGATTACAACATTCACACCACAGTTAAGACAATATAGTTATTGTGTGAACTAACAACCAACAACAGAAAATAACAAAATTATGTTGTGTGAGGTTCATAACACACAACAGAAATAAAATTATCCCTGTTGTCTGAATCAATCAACACACAAGAGATATAATTTCATTGTAGTTGTCTAATACTTATCTCAGACAACAAATAAACAATATAGCTGTTGTGTGTTATGAATCTCAGACAATAAAGAAGGAGTAATATCTGTTGTGTGTTATCAATCTCAGACAACAGCGAATTCCTTCTTCTGTTGTCTGAATGTGTCGACACATCCCCGGGCATGCCATGGCAGACACATGCCTGCGCAAAATTCACACAACGGAAACAAGTATTCTGTTGAGCAAAGTATTGTCACACAACGGTGAAATCACCGTTGTGTGATTTTTCAATCACACAACACTCGTTTAGACCACAGTGAGGCTGGTCATCACACAACACAAAATATCTGTCGTCTAATTAACTTATTATAGTAGTGATAAAAAGCTTTTGTTTCTTGTTATCATATGTGAGCTATTTGTTTGCCTTTATAAATCATTCCTCTCACATATAACTTGAGTGAAAATATAAGCATCTGCTATAGTCAGAAAATCATGAGAGAAAAGAAATTGAGTGCATCCTTGTGAGAAATTGTGTTGACACTGGTTCGACACATGAGGAGGTTGGGTTTCTTTTGTTGCATTGGTTTAATTATCCTTGCATTAAATTTTGAGCATAATAGTTATCAAAATAAATTAGCTTTTAAGTGAAGTTGTGATTTGATATATGATTGCTTGATTCTTGTTGACCATATGTGTGGGCATTATATGTTCTCTAGGATGTTTGGAAGACATTAGGTTCGTGTCCTTGGTTTAGTTTAGTTTCTTTTGTTTGCTAGGGACTAGCAAAGTCTAAGTGTGGGGGTATTTGATAGGAGCGTAATTGTACATTATTTATATCAAATTCCTTTATATTTTCATTGTTGGTTCTTGATATTTTCCAGTCAATTACTTTGTTTATATGTTTTGTAGGTATTTTAGAGCAAAGAAGAAGAAAAGAAGCAAAAGAGGGATTGAAAGCAAAAATCAGCAAATCTGTCTGTGCAGATCAATCAATTTCGACAGACTACTGAGAGCAGCTCAGGACGATCCAGATAATGATCTTTATATTGATGGAAAGCCTCGGATGTCTAGTTTCCAAAGCTTTTTACGGTTCATGAATATGGTTTTTCTAGAAGAAGTTATGACCGATTTAGTACAAGGAGGTCTGACTGCATGCGAATCTGAGTCCAAAAAAGTAAAGATTGTCTCCTAGAGCTATAAGGGAAGAAGAATTAAAAGTCCTTTAATTAGAGATCAAATTCCTTAGTTCTTGGAGAAGAAGAAGTTTTGACGCAATAACTATATAAAAAGGAGTCTAGGGCATCATGGTGTCTATCTTTGGACACGCAACATCAGTCCATTGCCGCCATCCTCTCATCCCTCTCTTTTCATGTTTTATTTTATTTCTTTTATGTATTGCTAATAGTTTTTGATAGTTAGGGGCTGCCTAAGCCCTAGCCATGTGTAAACTAAGATTTTGGCATTAATTTGATAGTTTCTTGGATATTGAATGTTTGTTAATTCATTGGTTTATCATTGATAAATTCTAGTTTCATTTATTATGGTTGCAAACGTAGTAAGCATGCTAGGATTTTATTGCTATGATTTCGTGTTTAGATCATCATGTCAAGTATGTTATCTAGAGTAGCACATGAGTGATCTGAGCCCCATTTATATGATCTAGCATCCAGGTAGATTAGGACAACATCAGTACCGAAATTGCCTAGCTTTATTCACAACCTTAATGACTTTTGACTTGAGAGCTGTGCGAGAACATCACTCTAGGTTCCATGTTAGAAGCTAGGTTAGGATGTAGACATCATGCACTTAACATATCAAGTATGAAAGGTTAATAGGTTAAGTTCATCACATCATTGGCTTAGCTTGAGTAAAGACATTCAATTGAAAAGAAGTATGTAGATTAACAAATCTTAGGTGAAACATGGTCTAGTGGTGTATGGTTGTTCCTAGCTATTGTTAATGTCATCTATTTCACAAACCCAAAAACAATTCTCTATTTTAGTCACTTTCTATTCTTTATTTTGTTTTATTTATTTAGTATAGTAAATCAACTCCGATTCCCACTACACCAATTTCGAAATCAGACAACACATATCAGACGACAACAAACATTTTAACTGTCGTCTGAAATAATCAGACGACAGCAAGAATTTTTCTGTCGTCCTAATTTTCGAATCAGACGACAGTTGTAACATTGCTGTTGTGTAATTGTAAATCAGACAATGGTTGTTTTTTTCGATGTTGTCTGAATTGATTGATTCAGACAACAGTTATTACATTGATGTTGTTCAAGATTGATTAACACAATGGTTGAAAAAAGATGTCGTCTGATTGCTTTTAGTCACACAATGGTTATTACTTCTCTGTTGTGCAATTGCTATTAATACAATGGTTGAAAAAGATGTTTTTAGTCACACAATAGTTTTTAGTTGTTTGTTGTGCCACTCTCTTTCAAACAATGTACTTAAATTGGTGTTGTCTGAGTTTTAGGGTTCAATATATATGCTAGCCCGCCCTTGTTATACTTAGCCAAATTTTCAATTTTTCACTCTTTCCCTCCATTCGATAGAATTTGACTTTGATGTCGACTACTATTTAAAGGAACTTATAAGTTATAACCCTAGAAATCCAACACTGTCTCTCTCTTCTCCTCGGCCGCACGCCCAATTCTCTCTTTTCTCTCTCTTCCACTTCTCTCTGCCATCGTCGAAGACCACATTTCCGGCCACCGCAAGCCGCCGCAAGATGCAGATTTTTGTGAAAACCCTAACGGAGAAGACCATCGACAATGTCAAGGCCAAGATCTAAGACAAGGAAGGCATTCCCCCGGATTAGCAGCGTTTGATTTTCGCCGGAAAGCAGCTCGAAGAAGGCCGCACCTTGGCCGACTACAACATCCAGAAAGGTCTGTCCGCTTTCTCTTTCACTTTGCTCCTGCGTTTGTGAATTTGATTTCGAAACTGATTGGATTGATTTATGTGGCTTCCAAAGTCGACTCTTCATTTGGTGCTGAGGCTCCGTGGAGGTATCATCGAGCCTTCTTTGATGGCCTTGGCTCGCAAGTACAATCAGGAGAAGATGATTTGCAGAAGGTGAGGCTCTTTTTTCCTAATTGAATATGTTTATTTGTGTTTAGGGTTTTGGCTTGAGAAAAACTGAGGGGACACTTACTTAGCCTCCTTTGCTGTTAATGTGCAATTGATGTTATACTTGTCCCAACAAGAAATTCCCATTCTATTAACTTTGTCAGTTGGGCTTCTTTACTTGCAGTTGATTTTCATGAATGGAACATCGTGTTGTTTTTTGAAATGTTTGCTTTAATTAGATTGGTACTTATTTGGTTGAAACTCTGAATGATCACATTGTTTGCTAGATATTTGTTTGGGTAATTTATTGTGTTGTAATGTGCTTGAACTTGATGTGGCTATTGACTCTGCTAATTGTTGATTGGTATTTTAGCTTTGTACGATTAGTCGTACCTAGTGGGACAATTACTTAGCCTACTTGCTTCTCAATTGCAATTGAGGTTATGCTGGTCCCCACATCAATTTTTCATTCTATTAACTTTGTCAGCTGGACTTTATTATCTGCAGCTGATTTTCATGAATGGAATATCGTCTTTTTTTATTTATATGTCCCCATGTGTGAAAAAGTGTGAATGTTGTTTCTAGATCATGATAGTTACCACTTCTTGTTTGAAGTTAAATAGTTCTAGTTACTCTCAAGTTTTTGTGGATTAGTCTGATTTGATGGATGTTTTAATGTCTTGCTTTCATTCATGTGATGTTTCAGAATCATATGAGGCGATGATGATAATATAGATGAGAAATACTCAATTGATTGCTGTTGCAAGATGAATATCTAAATCTATGGTTCACATTCACTGAGCATCATTGCAGCTTTTCTTATGTCTGTTTCTATGATATCTTTTTAAATCGAGGGATCTATGGAGGCAGTGTATAAAACAGTGCGCTTTCATCCAAGTTTGCCTTCGAATATTGTGCTGAAAGCAGATCACCCGAAACCCAGTTTCATCGATGGGTGTTGGTTTTTATTTCTGAATCAATGTTTTCTACATCAGATATTTTCTTTTCTTTATTGAAATTAGGTTTTATTTGAAGGTCCCAGTGGAGGGGAAGCTACTCTTTAATTGAGGCCTCTCTAACATTTGAAAACAAACCTTCACATAATCACTTGCCAAATCGTACTACTCTCAGAGTTCTGTTTCTTTTCTGAGTGTCTTGAACCCTTGGCTACATTTTTCCATTATGCACAGAAGTTCCAACCTATCAAGATTTGTTAGTGCATTTGAACTCCAAAGGGGCAATAGATTCCTTTTTTGTTAGTTTTAAATGGAATTACGGCTTCAATTTGCATTCAGTATTTGTCGGTTTTTTTTTATATGTTAATCTTCAATCATGTTGAGTACCATGTGAGAATATATTGCTGTGCTTTTTCTACAATCTCTGTTTCTGTTGCATTTTGTATGCTGTTGTAGATAATTGTGTGCTGCCAGTTAGCCTGTGTTTTGATGATGGGGATTTTGGTGTAATGGGGCCTCAATACTTATCTTTGTATTGTGTAATACGACCAGTTTCTATTGCCAACTCCTAATTTTTTTGTTCTTGTGGCCTTTCAGATGTTATGCTCATCTGCACCAAAGGGCTGTCAACTGTAGGAAGAAGAAGTGTGGCCACATCAATCAAGTAAAATTTTATAACTTATTGTTGCGGAGGAAGCAGTACTACTTTAAGACTATGGTCTCGGCATAACTGGTATTAGGTAAGAATTTCAAGCCTTTGAGTTGTGAATTTGTTTTTGTTGGGATATTGAGATGAATACCGGAGTTGATGTATAAAAGCATTAAATTGATTGAATTTGGGGGGTTTTGCTCATTTTGGTCCTTTTCAATTAAGTTTGACATGAAATTAAATTGGGTTAAAGTTTTAGCACATTTGTATTTTCAAATGAAAATTGGCTTGCTGCAAATCTTTAATTGCAAGTGAAAATTGGGTTTCATGTTTTCAGTGTTGTATTGGTTTGTGTTTAGATAGTGTGCAAATGAGTTGGGGGTGTTTTGTTGTATTGGTTTGTGTTCAGATATTGTGCAAACTGATAAGCATTTTAAGATCAAGGGTTTTTGCGTTATTTCTTTTTTATGATTTCCCCAGTTTATCAGTCTCGAGTGTAAACTATTTGATTGACTTGTGTCAATCTACTTTTTTATATGAAGCATATCAAAGAGCCTCATGTCCTCATCGTCAACATACAAATTACAATCACCATATAGCACTTATGGATCATCAGCATATGCCAGGAGTAGAAATCATTGAGATAATGCAAAGCGATTTGTATGTAGCTTTGTATATGTCAGGGGTAGATGTAACTACCTTTTTCTAATTATCTTGTTTCTTCCTTACCTTTTTATGGCTTCTTATGGTCTCTCAAATTATGAGCATCTTATGCGTTTTGAATCAATGAAAGTTTGATAGGGGCCAAATAGATTCAACATTCGTTTGTTAGCTTATTTGGCTCAATAATAATTTTCTTAACTTGGTTCATTGCCTCAATCACAAAGTATCACCTAATAGGCATCTAATAAGACATTAGGTTTCTGATAAGCTAATATAGCTAATGAGCTAAGAATAAGCATCTTCCTCAATTATGTTCCAGGCTTTTAACTTTGTTCACAACTCTAGTCTTCAATGTTCTAATGCTTAACCCAGAATGTGCTCATTATGTGAATTTATTTTCTAATTGCTGAAAATTCATTCTATGAATTATTTTTCTAAGAGATTATTGTTAATCTTTTTGCAGGGTGAAACCAAACCATTTAAGCCTTACACTCGCTGGTATCATGTCCCATATAAGGCATCAGGGAGTACTGCCCCTTTTTGGTACTCAATCAAGAGAGCTTTGTTATGCATTAGTCTTAGCTTAATATTCAACATATGGAAAGGAAATATTTTGAGCTTGTTATTTTAACTTGACTGACACATTCAAGTCCACATATGCATCAAATGCTCTTCTGAATGTCTAATTATGAAACAGAAATTTGGAAATCCTTATCTGAATTGTCAGTTGCAAATAAACTAGAAAACACATGACTGGATACACCTTTCATTTGTCAATTCTATGCCAGCTCATGTTTCACTCCTTGTTACACTCTTTCTCTTAGTTTTCTCATTGTAAAAGTTAATAGAGTAGAACTTTCTTGTTCCCATGAAGTTACTAATTTTGGTTATTGTTGCTGGCAGATGATTTCTTCTAAGGAAGCGAGCTGCTTGTCATAGAGGAAAAGCGAGCTCTCCATGCAATGAAGGCTTTTGCCAAGGATAACCCATCCAAGCCCTACAAGCTGATTGCTGCCCATTTATGGAACAATTGTTACATTTATACAAGTCCAAATGTTGTTCATTGTAGTTTCATTGTCTTTTTTTTTTCGATGCTATTGCATCGCCTCATGTACTCTTTACTTTCATTTAATAAAGATTGACGTTCTTCCATACAAGAAAAAAATACGTCATAAGAATCACTTTCTGACCACTCTTAACTAAATAAAAACAATTGTTAGAGAGAGTTAAACACAACTAAAAGGATAACAAAACTGTTGTTGGAGCCATTTTAGCACAACAAGACTACATCAAAAACCATTGTCTAATAAAAACTAAAACAACAGTTATTTAGAGAAATCTATAGTATCAAAAGTGGATAGCCAACGCCATTTTCAGCAGTCTGTTATCTTGTTTAAATTCCGTCAACAGAAAAAAGCTAGTCTTTTGATGTGGAAGCTTCGTAGATACAACAGTAAGCATATATGGTGCTGTTGTTCTTTCTGGTGCTCAGACAACATACAAGATAGTAACTGCTGTTGTACTAAACTTTATCTGACGACAGTTTCGTGGTATTGTCTGATTCACGTATCAGATGGCATTGAGATAGACAACAGCAGCCCCTATAATCAGACGACAGTGAAAAACTATCGTCTGATTGAATTTTTGGTGTAGCGTCCCCTGAAATTTTGTGTGAGTCATCCTTAGCGTGCCTAGTTCGTGTATGTAAATTTTCATAATTTTTCGTTGAGTCTAGGTTTTTTAATTTCTTCTTTATTAGAGGTCAGTTTTAGTGTTTTGTCTGCTCTTTTTTTTTTAGTCTAGATTTGCATATTTAGGTACAATCCTCTTCGGGAGACCCCTTCTTTCCTATACTACGATTGACTAATATTTGTGATTGCAGGATTAAATTATTACGCCTATTTTAGGTGTACCATTGTGCGTACCCTGAGCCTTACTAGTGTGGGCATATGCGATCGAAACTCTAGACTGGGTGTTGCCTAGCACTGACCAAGGCATAAATCAATAGGCAAGGGGCAAGCCTCACTAATATTTATTGTCAAAAGCCCATGCGTTGAGAGTAGGCAATGCATGATATGCGTAGGGGTGCCACGAGAGCAGCACGCATCGAAGGCACGTTGGCAAGGCTGCCAGGTAAGTGAAGCAAGTCGTGATGCAAGCAGGATGCGTGAGCGATGCAAGTGGAAGTTGGCGGAAGTTAGTGATGTCCATCCAAAGGAAGTTAGGGGGAGTTACTTGGTGTAATCCTCTCTTTCGGTAAACCTAGGTGGTTGGGTATGTCAACCATACTCGATATCAGCGATTAGTTACTTGCTCTTATTCCTAAGCGGTTAGGGATGTCAACCGCCAGAGAAAAGCGTGCGTCAAGCGACACACATACCTAGGGAAGTTGGGGTTGTCAACTTCCGACAATAGGATGCTCTCTAAAAATAGCCAATGTGGTTAAGACTCTAATCACTCTAGGTCTCTAAGTGATATTGTAGAGATCCAAACACAAATCCTTTGTTAGTGGGAGTAATAAAGGTTGGGATTTCCCATAACTTGTCGGTTTTGTGGGTTTGATTTATTCTAGGCTTGGTTTCAACCAAGTGTGAGGGACCGCTTCGAACGAGAGAAACACTTAAGTGTAAAAGCACACTTTACTCTGAGGGGGTGTTTGTTACATAAGATTGATAGGACATCCTTACCTAGTGTAACACAAGCTATCCCATGTTTGGCAACAACCGGGACTGTTTTAAACGACACTCTAGAGTCCCAAAACCTCTCTCAAACCTTCTACATAGAGACCCCAAAAATCATGGGATTGTACTTGGAAGTCCTCATTCTCTCCACTCTTTGCTTCAATGATCAATGAACTCTCTCATCATTCTCACCTCCTCAAACCGTGTCCGATGAACTCCCTTGAAAGCTTCTGCAAATCTCACCTCTTCCTTGAAAGCTTCTGCAAATTGAAAGCTGAGAAGAAACCAAATTGGAGGATTGGGAATCAGATTATTGCTTACACTCGTAGGGTTCTAGTAAGATAATTGATAAAAGGTGCCAACTTTTCTTACCATATGTCCTCTGATAATTGATTGTTTTTGCACATGAATGAATCAATGAAAGATTGTATTTTGAGAATTGGGTATTGGATGTTTTGTTGTTTGCTTAGATGGATATTGATTGGAATTGCATAATTTTGGATTTGGGGGAAGGACTTCGATTACGGAAGTAGAACTTGTCTAGGAAGAACTGTGGGCACCTTGGCTTGACTAGAAACCCAGATCCCTTGACGAAGAACGCGGGCACCTTGACTTCACTAGAAGAGAAATTGAGTATGGCTTTGATCATAGATGTCTAAGAGAAATTGTTGACAATGTTGATGGCGTCGCAGGTATGTGGTGTTGATGGAGTCCAGGTCTTTGGGTTGGTAGTTATTACTCCTTCCAGCACCAAACATGAGTCAGAACATAGTATAGCATAAGCCAAGCTAATTGAGGAGTCCGGGACAGTTATAGAAATTAAAGTGGGGTATGACAATCCCAAAAAATAAAAACATGCCCTGAGGGTGTTGCTAGGGAAAGGCTGGTCTTGTTATCTGGAAAGGCGCCATCACACCACAAAAAGAGAGAAAAAGAGAAAATTTATTCGCTGTGCGTGTTTTTGTCCGTGACACTGAGTTACATGAACCCTTCTGAAGCCACGTATGATCTCTAGATGTATCGCTTACCCGCTTAGAAGTTAGAACTAGCCCTCTAACATTTCGAACCACATGCACCTGCAAAAGAGGGGTATCAGATCACCAACCCATCATCTTTTCTTTCTTTCAATCATGTATATTGGGTAAAGCTACATAAATTTGCAAGTGATTGATTTAAATTCTCTTTTGGTGGAAACGTATTCGGTTAATATCCAAGAAATTGGAAACAGTTTATTAAAACTAAAAACTTCGAAGGAACAGGTGACTCACGCCCTCTAAACATTCAAATGAACTGATCTCTCATTCAATAAGCAGTACGTAATTTCACACGTCACTGACTTAGTCCTCATATATTTTGCAATATCATCACCTTGATGCTTTAATTACGTAGTCAACTTAATGCCTAAACATGTGGTTTTGAAGAAAGCCTGAGATCCAGATCAAATAATATGCTTCACCACATACAACAGCATACATACCTTTCTGATCATCAAATGTATGTAAATAACCACTGCTCTTTATTAGAATCGTACATAGAGGAAGAAAAAATATTGGCACAGTTGTCATACCTCATCAGGATTCCTGATCCACACCCACCTAACTATATAACCACATGAAAATGATGAAATTACACAAACATTACGGGTGTATATATGCACCTTAAATGGACAAGGTTTGCATTTACACCGTCGGTGCATAGAATAATTTCCACTAAACTCTAATCACAAAATACCTATTTTCAAGGCTGCAACATTTAGACGATCCTGTAAATCTCAATAACACTGTGTAGTCAACAGTAGAGAAGATTGCATCCTCTTACGCACCGTGTCTAAAAAAGTATCAGATCACGCATACAACAAAAGTAAACCAAAATTAAACAAACTCTTCCCCAGAAATTACACCGTTACATAACTAGACCCAATCCCGACTCAAAGGAGTAAGGAAACAGCTCTAACTCAAGTTACTCAACAGAGCAGAGACTAATTGACACTAAATCACCTAACAATCAAACCCTAATAAGATAGGGCAGTCCCAAACCACCTCCCTTCACCAAACCCAACACCAGCCCACCATTGGATCCCATCGCCGGAGTAGTGAGAACGACGTCAACGTCCCCGACATAAGATATGAACCATTGAGGACTATTCTTTGCCAACCATTCACGTTGAGCCTCCCCTCTCCTATCGTTCCACCAAAACTCCATCACTGCCGACATATAGATCCCCACCATCATGAATGGTTGGGAGTCACCACCAACAAAACAATTCACCACCAGACACTCTCATAAAGAACATCGCGTACCTCATCCCAGATTCGCAACCGTTCAAATCTAGGTCACCCTGACTAGCCTACTAAGCCATAGGAGATTCACCCCACTAAACACTCAATCACCGATAATCCCTCTCAAAACCCTACGCGTCTTAGCTATGAAAACCCAGCCAAGTTTGAGTTCGCAATCATGACCAAGGTAGACGCACCACCACTGCCATCCCAACAGCAGAAACATCGAAAGCAATAGGCCTACATACGACCACCATACACCACCAAAACCCATCAAGATCCCGTCCAATTAGATCAATCATACTCAAACGAGGTATAAAGCTTTCGTCAGCGTTGCAGTTAGACCTGTCAATGGATCACATTTTGATTCAGATCTGGTTCAAATTAATGGTTATTCGACAAGTTTGGATTGAAATTTTGATTTGTTGATCCGGTAATAGTCCAGATCCGTTGATCAAACACGAATTTAGTTGAACTGATCGGTTAATGATCTAGTCTGTTTTTAATTTTTTATATTATTTACTATTTTTTTTTTATATAAATACAATGTTTTGCTTACTTTTTCATTTTGTTTCAATGTTATATTGAAGTTTGATGAAGTATCATAATAAAAGATTGGATTAATTTCAGTTTATCCCCCTAAAGTTTGGGGGTGACATCATTTCACCCCCTCTACTCTCAATTTTGAATTTTTACCTCCTAAACTTTCCAATGTCAATCAGCCGTATCCAATTTCTATTATTACGTCCAAATTGGACGTTAAGTTTGACTTTTGAGGGCTAAAATGGTCATTTCAACATAAAAAATATTTAAAAAATAAAAAAATATAATTTCTGTTTTTTAGTTTTTTTATTTTTATTTTGTCTTCAACCTCTACACCACAAGTTATAATAAGTTTATAAAAACAAAAACAAATACTCTAGGTAGTTGAAAGCTGCTCGCTGGTCTATGATATTTGTGACATATCTCCGATAAAGGGAAGAATTTAGGATATATCTCCAATAAAATGAAGAAATATATATAAAAAATAATTTTACACTTTATCTGTAAATAAATATCTGTAAAAAATTATTTTACACAGATATTTCTTCACTTTATTGGGAATATACAGATATTTACAGATAAAGTGTAAAATCATTTTTTACATATATTTCTTCACTTTATTGGGGATATATCCTAAAATTCTTCAATTTATTGGAGATATATCAGAAATATTGTAGACCAAAAATGAAATTCTTCACTTTATTAGGGATATACAGATATTTATTTACAGATAAAGTGTAAAATTATTTTGGGCTATTTCCCGTTTACACCGATATTTCAGGTATTATTCCCAAATGCACACGTACTTATGTATCTTACTATTCTCTTGTGAAAAGACTAAAAGGGGTAGTTCCTATGCTATCCTGAGCTTTAGAGTGTTTGTCTTCCTTAAAAACTTCATAAAAAAACAAAAACGAAAACAAGACTAGCCTTCAACATGCCCAAGTTTTTCTCCTAACGGCTCCTTGCCTAACAGATACTTTAACAGACGGAATCACTGCTGCTTGTCTTAATTTTAGTTTTTAAAACTGGTTTTTTCTGGTAGGCAAAGACTTTTTCAAGCTTCAGAATAAGTATAAGAACTAGATAGTGAAGGTTCTAGATGGAATGCAGGATTAAGAAACAGATAGTGATAGATATAATGCAACACAAATTAAAATGATATTTAAAATTGTTACTTTTGACAAAATGGGTGGGTATCCTTTATTCATTCAACAGAAATACATGCTAAAAAATTCAGAGCCTCATCCTCAGGTAAACAGCAAAAGGCTGTTTAGCTACCCATGAGAATGAGAACGGATACTTACTTGTAATGAAAGCACACTACTTGCACACTGAACAGGTAGGAAAAGCACACTGCTACTATGGCTTTCTTACTTCTTGAGAGAAGACTCTTCTACTCAATTTTCCGATGCCTTACAAATGAAACTTAAAGCTCCTTATATAGAGAGCGGAACTCAAATTAGAATTCAAAACATACAAATGTACAGGACAACTCCTGCTTTTCTGAGTGCTCCTGCTGGTGGAGGTCGATTGGAGAAAAACAAAAGTAGGTGAAGTGTTTCTTCTTTTTGAAAGCAAAAGTAGCCTTTAACTTTTAAAAGGTCAAAAGTACTATAGTTACTAATTTGGCGTTTTTCTTCTTTCACCTGTAGCTTCACCCGTGATGCTACATATTCTCGTCTGTTTCTGAATGGTAGCCAAAGACAAAGGAGCTGTTGTCTGCCTGGGCCATTCTAACAGTGGTAGCATTATCTTCGACATCTGTATCGACATACATTTTATAGTGGTTGTCAGTTTCAAGCTTTTCCATCTAGTGCATGCAAGCCATAGTCGAATCTATCTCTTTTCTGGTGAGAGATAGGAATAGGTCACTGCTGACTACGTCAGGATGATCGTATGCAGTGATAATGATTTTCTCTCCTGCTGCCAGGAAGGTATTGCTGATATCTTCAGAGATGATCTTTTTGATGTATTCTAGAGCCATGGTCTTCATCCACGGGATGCTTGAGTTTGGTTGGCCATTGTACCCTACACAGGCTGGTTGAAGATATTTTCTTTGAATAATTCTTACATAATGATATGGGGGAATATATTCAACCTCACCGTTTCCCTTTTGGATCCATTCAGGGGGAGTGGATCTAAACTTCAGACGAAGCATACAGTCATTTTTTCTGATATTTTTGACTGTGTTGACAATGATAGGTGGCAAACCCTTCAGATCATCATTTGTTTTGGTCCACAGATTATGGACAAAACCATTTTCAACAAGCCAGAGCTTGTGTTCTTGAGGATGTTCACTCTGAACATTGACCAAGTATCTTCCAACATAAGGACCTGAAACAATAAATAGAGTTGGAGGAACTAGGTCTTCTGAGTTATGTCTTCCTATCAGACTATGGAATTCGTGCTAGTCTAATTCATTAAGTGCCATGATAGGGACCCTAGCACTTTCTGGACTTTCAAGGAAGTGAATTTTCTCTTTCCTTACAGCACTCTGCTGTGTATGCATTTCTTCAAATTGTGGCCTAGCATTTTCATAAAGTTCTTCAGCTAAAGCAAAGAGAGCTTGGAACATTAGACCACTGCTTCTTTCTTGAAAAGCAAAAAGGAGGTTATCCAAAATTGCTTTCTGGTGATAGGCTAGTCTCCTGCCAGTTCTGAACACAGGAGTATCAAAAGTTCTTAATTCATAATTGAAAACATTTATAACTCCAGTTGGAGTTGGTCTGCTTTTTGGCAAAGCAGCAGCCTTCAACGGTCTTGAGGAGCCTTTACCGTCTGCCGTTTAAGACGGGCTAGCCAATCCTTTACCCTGGGATTGATCAGTTGTGGCTAGTCCTTTTGGACTTAGCAGAAACCTTTTAAGGATTTTTTCTTTGGTTTCTTTGGAATCCTCTTCAAGTTCATGTTCTTTCCCAGTTCTTCTGCTTCTGGGATTACGACCTTCGTCGTCATCTCTTTGGCTGAACATCACCATTTCTCTGGTTAATGCGTCTGGAAGATAATTCTTGTTTCCTGCAATTAATTCAACAACATAATCATATTGGTTAAGAAACAATTGCCAGTTGGCTAATCTTCCTCTATCAGTAGCTTTATCAAGTTTAAAATTTTTGAAATTCTTTACTCTAGCACAATCGGTGCGAACAGTAAAGGGTTTTCCAAGAAAAGCTGGAGAATTTAAAATTGTTTTCTTGACAGCCAAAATTTCTTTTTCCCCTGTGGGATAATTTAGTTCTACAGGGCTGAACTTGCCACTACAAAATTTACAGATTTTTTCAATGTTAGTTCCATGTGTTTTTGCCAGAACCACACTGGACCAGTAATTATCACTCGCATCTGTTTGAAGGATAATTTCATCATTCTCTTCTGGTTGTTGAAGATGAGGGAGGGTTTTGCAGAGATTTTTTATCTGCTTCACAATCTTTTCATCATCTTCTGTGAAGTTCCATTTTCTTTTGGAACTTGTCTTAGGAGATAACATTGCTGTTAACCCTGAGATTTTGGGAATGAAATCTCTCCCATAATTTATGACACCAAGGAATCTCTCTAGACTCTTAGCATCAGAAATTCTATCTGGAAACTTCCAGATCTTCTCAAGGATATGAGGCTGGAGTTTTATTACCCCATTTTTGATGTTTATTCCTAGGAAATCAACTTCATCAAGGATAAAGAAGATTTTCTTTTCACCTAGGATGATTCCATGCTGAACTATCAGCTTTACTACCTCATGGAGGTGTTTCATGTGTTCTTCTCTGTTTTTGGAGAAGACCAGGATGTCATCTATGTAGACGACGCAGAACTCCGCCACATGCTTGAAGATGTTGTCCATCTTTCTTTGGAAGATTGAAGGAGCTTGCTTTAGACCAAAAGGCATTACTAACCATTCGTAATTACCTTGTGGTGTTCCGAATGTAGTGAGAGGAATACTCTCAGGATGCATCTTGACCTGCCAGAAACCCGACTTTGCATCGAATTTCGAAAAGACTTTGGCTCCTCTGAGTTGGTTGATCAATACTCTTACTTGAGTTATTTGATAACCGTCTTTGACAGTCTTTTTGTTGACATCTCTGTAGTCAATCACCATTCTAGCTTTTCCTCGTAGATTTTCTGCATGATTTCTTACGTAGAATGCTGGAGCATGATGAGGGCTAGTGGAGGGTTGAATTAATCTCTTGTTCAGGAGATCTTTAATATCACTTCTGAATTCTTTTTTATCTTCCTCTTTGTATTGAGGAATGGCTTTGACATGACAGATGGTATTCATGTCATGTAATCTTAATTCACAGACCACTGGGTCTTTTTCCCAAAACTTCTGAGGATCTACATCGATATTCTGCTCGAGTAGTTTCTTGATTTTCTCAAGAGTGGGAATTTTCTGAGACTCAAGCTTGTTCTGAAAGTGCTTGAGGTTGTGCTCATGGATGAAACTAGCTTCTTCATCTTCACTAGTTTCTTCTTCTTCTTCTTCTGAAGATTCTTCAACAAGCAATTCTTCTTGTTGTTTGATTTGGAGTATGGGCTCAAATTTGGGTTTGTAGTGGGTAAGATCACCACTATTCTGTTGCGATCTCTAATATTGAGTAGTAAAACCGGGACCGACTACACTTTTTTCTTGTGTGAGGCGGTCTGCCCAGAACACTCGTTCTCCTTTTCTGAAGCCTATCGCTTCTTCATCCTGAATGAATCTTTGTTGGAGAATAAAATCATTTCCCAACAATAAATTAGATCCTTGGCCTTCAGATTGCCAAACATTCTGGATGATAAATGTTCCTCCACCAATGGTGATTTGAACATTTTTTGCTACTTTTTTCATGGTAAGATGGCTCCCATCAAAAGTAACACCAGTAGCGGATTTTTTCTTATCTTCTTTCCAGAGTTCATCTGGAATTGCAAATCTCTTTGCGACAGTAAATCCCGATCCATTATCCACAAAAGCATGTAGATGATATTTTTTGTGATCAGGGAATTTTAGTCCAATCTCTATGTAGTTGCTGTACCTACTAGTAGAGAAGACTTTCGATTGTTGAAGCTCATTTTCTTGAGCTTGTTCCTTTGGAATGAATGGTTTACATTCTTCTTTTGGAACAATTTCTGGTGTTTCAACCAGTTCAATTTCTTCATCGATTTTTCCTTCATCGATGATTTCTTCCTTTATTTTTGAGGAAGATGGTTCCATGATGATTTCTTGGAACAGAGTTTCTACTTCTTTCTCTTTTTTCACAGAGAAATACTCTTCATATTCTTGTTCAACCAATTGGCTAACAAGTCCATTTTTGGTCTTTCTTCTTGCTTCGGCTATGAAGCATTCCTTGTGATAAGTCTTCTTAGATTCTTCACAAAACATTGGGAGACCATTCTTTTCGTGACATAGGCAGTAGTCACAAATGAATGTACCAGGGTTTACCTGATAAGAAGACATTAAAGATTCTGTCTTGCTTTCTTCCCAGTTTTTGATTCTCAAAACATTCATTTGTCTGGATTCGAAGTACTCTACTTCAGAATCTATCTCAGACTCAAATGATGAATCTTATTCATCAGACCTCAGACCAGGCAGAGTAAATTGACCTGTCGTCTTCATCATCAGAATAGGCTATTTCGTAGCCTTTCATATTTGTTATTTCTACTATTTGCTCATATTCTTTAAAGAGAGCTTTAGTAGATCTTTTACCCTTTTCTGGGCATTCATTGGCATAGTGCCCTTCAGCTTTACATAACCAACATCTGCAAGCTTTCTTGCTTGGTTGCTTATGCTGATGATTATTCTTCTTTTTCTTGAAGAATTTCTTTTTAGGATCTTCATCCTGTTGTTTCTTGTAATTGGAACTTTTCTTGAACTTCCAATCTCTTTTCTGATTACTCCTTTTGAATTTTTTAGAATAATATTTTCCTTTCTTCTTTCTGTAGATCTTGGAATCATGACATCCCCAATTTGTGGGCATATCTAATATTACATAACAGAAATTTTCAAATCTTTTGAGTTGCTTCTTGGCCATCTTGGCTCTAAGATTGGCTTTGCATTGCTCTTTCAGTAATTGCCAGATTCTGTCGGCTATTCCTCCAACTGAAAATCTTTCAATTGGTTTTTCAGCTATGCTTTCTCTCATAGCTGTTCTCCATGGTTCAGGGAGTTTTCTGTGCAACAGATTAACTAGATCAATATTCTCTAGTTCACCAATTGTACAGTAGTATTCTTGAAATTCATTCAAGTATTCTTCAAATTATCTCAGGTCACAGATTTTGAGAGCATAGATATTCGATTTTGCCGTTTCTTTAGCTTTCTCACTCAGATTTGAAAGATCTCCATAGAACTGATCGTACAGGGGTATTGGAAAATCATACGGACACTTTGAATTTTTTATATCTTCAAGCCAGTCTCTTTCTCTGGCAGTTTCTTTGAAAGATAGGTAATACTTTTTTGCTACTCCAGTAAGAGTAGTTTCATAGTACACCTGCAAATTTGGTGCTTCAAATTTGCCAAGGGTAAGTGCAGAGGCCATCATTAGGCTATCTACCCATTGGTCAATGGTTTTTCTTTTGTCTAGACTCTTGTCTAAATTTAACCAGATGCCATAGTTCGTAATAGGAACTCTAGGCAGATTGTCCTCTGGGACAAATCTTTGGGAATTTCTTTCCCCTTTTTTACCCGTGGGGGCTTTCTGAAATGGGAGTTTTGTTTCCCTTTTTTCTCTGCTAATGAAAGTTCTGGAGCTTTCTCCTTCTTCCATTTCAATATCTTGATAAGGAAAGACTTTTCTTGTCTTTCTGATTTTGAATTTTTTCATTTCTTCGATTAGTTTTTCTAATCGTTCAGGATTTTCACAATTCTCAGCTTCTTCATAAAGATCATAGAGCCTCTCAGCTCTGAGCATATGGACTGGTCTGTTTAGATCAGCTTCCAGATCTTCTTCTGATATTGGTTCTTTAATAATGGGTTTTGTACCACTGACACTAGCTTCCCTAGTGCTGTAGCTTCTTCTAAGAAGATTTTTGTTTATCCTGAGGTTCTCAGGACAGACATCACTTTTTCTGTGATTGTCAAAGTTGATTTCTCCAGTTTTTCTACTCTCGTAGATTTTTGCTTTTGCTCTTTCCGGTTGCTTTTTTGGACCGGATAATTTCCATTCAAGAGGAAAAGTCACTTCATTCCAAGTAACTTTATGAATCTGTTGTGAATGGTTTTTCTGATTGGTGAGAAATCCAGTAGTAAGACCTGGAATATTTGTTATCCTTGTCTTGGGGGCTACTGTAGTGCTCATCAATTTATAGTATATTCTGTATACTATTGCGAGTTCCTGCATATCTTCTTTCATGGATATGCCATCTGTCTTGACTCTCAATCGTAGACAGTGAGCTGCATCTTTCAAGCTGGTGGTGAAGTTGGGGAAGCATTTGAAAAATACTACTTGATCGCACAGAGATGCTTCAAGTGTACCCAACAGACTAGCTTGGAAGTCTGTTAACCTGTTGTCATGTAGAACACATAGGACTGAACAGTTTATGCCTTCACGAGCAAGCAGGTTTATGCCTACTTGGACTGCTCCAATATGCATAAATTGATATTTTTTTGCTTGAGCTCTGGCCACTTCTGAAGGAGTGATTAGTAGCAGATCAATCTCTCCTCCTGCTGTAGCAGGGGTTGTAATTTCCAGTAGTTTAAAATAATGGCTATCCATTAAATCAAACTTTCCCCTCTTATAGATTTGCTTGAAATCTAATTTTGGGATTGAGGAGTTTTTTACCTCTTGTTCGATTTCGTTGAATTCGAACTCTTCAGCATTTAGGAGTTGTACTCCTTTCTTTTTCCCAAAGATGCTTAACATCTTCATCTCTCTTTTCTTCGAGTCTTCATACCGGATACTAGTCTGACTAGTAGATGGTTCCAGAAAAATCATGTTTGGAACAAGATTCTTATCTGGTTTCTCTAATGGTTTGAGTCCATTAGCTTTCTTTTTTACTGTAGGCAATTTCTTGTCCTTCAGTATAGAATCCAGCGTTTTTTGCTGTTCCTTGATTTTTGTACTGACGACAGTCAGCTTTTCTTCTTCCGTTTTTGGAAGTTCTTTGATATAATCCAGTTTGTTTTCCAATCTTTCCAATTGGTGGATTATAGCAGGTAATTTTTCTAGATGAGGTTGACATCTAGATAATTCTAGTAACAGTTTCTGATATTTCTCATCAGAAGATTTCAGTAGAGAATTTATTTTCTCTAATAACAATTCTGACATTGTCCCCATTAAGGAGGAGTTCTCCTTTGAGCTATTTTACAAGCTCTGATACCAGTGATGTGCGGATCTAACCAATGCTCATATAATCAAGAGGTTTTTGTTCCTCTTCCAGAACATATAAGAGATTATCAATCTCTTGTTCTATTTTATAGATTCTAGTCTGAAGTCTATAAATAATGTCCCAATAGTTAGGTGATTCTCTACTAAGACTATCTCTATAGGCTTTCAGCTTTCTCAGTTTTTCTCTCTCTTTTTGTAATTCTTTGTTAATATTTTTACAGATAGCAACTAATTCAGGTCTGTCGACGATCGAAAAAATAGTAAAACGTATTGTTTACCTTTGAGATAGAGGATGAATTTATCATGCTTCTATTTAAACAAAAAAAAAATGGGTCCACCACGTTTCATCTAAAAAAAATAAAACATACTATGCAAAAAGGTTGTCAGAAGGGTACTGATGGAAGAGAAATGGACAAGTTGGGTGAGAAGGAAAGAAAAGGACAGGAGTCTGGGTGGAGAGGAACAAAAGTATTTTGTTGGGGTTTTTGGGAAGTACTTTACTAAAATCAGGGTGTATGAGCATTAACCCAATTATTTTTTACAAATATTTCTTCACTTTATTGGGGATATATCCTAAAATTCTTCACTTTATCGGAGATATATCACAAATATCGTAAACCAGCGAGCGACTTTCAACCACCTAGAGTATTTTTTTTGTTTTTATAAACCTATTATAACTTGTGGTGTAGAGGTTGAAGACAAAATAAAAACAAAATAATAATAAAATAAAATAAAATAACAAAGAAACAGAAAAAATATATATTTATTTATTTATTTTTATTTTTTTTTAATTTTTTTATGTTGAAATGACCATTTTAGCCCTCAAAAGTCAAACTTAACATTCAATTTGGATGGAATAGTAGAAATTGGACACAACTGATTGAAATTGGAAAGTTTAGGGGGTAAAAATTCAAAATTGAAAGTAGAGGGGGTGAAATGATGACACCCTCAAACCTCAGGGAGGTAAACTGAAATTAATCCTAAAAGATTTAATATTATTATTTAAAGTTTAAAATCTTCATTGTAATAAACAGATCGGACCAGTGGACCGGGAATCCTTTAATCCGTCGGGTATTTAGGTTGAGTTATTAACGATCTGCCGGATTAATGGATTGGGACTGGTTGAATTTTATTGTTGCTAAACGGAATCTAAATTTAGGTCTATCTGCTGCAAAACCGGTCCACTTACAAGTTTAGTTGCAGTGCCGCCAGATGAGAGAAACCAATGAAAAGAAAATACTATTTTTCACTATGAGTTTAATCTAATAGTTTTTCCAAAACTTATCTGTGTCTTTTTGAAGAATGCAGTAGCCAATATATTGATCAAAAGCCAGAATGGCCATTACATACCCTTCCGCTGTCATGTAAGACAGGCAAGAAGATGTGTTAGTACCCACAATGGTACATAGGAACTAGATCACTCATTTGACATTGAATACATCATAAACATAGCAAGATCCCCCTTTGGTACTACGCTAGAGGCGCTAGAAAAATAGAAGGATCCGACCCTCCCAACCTAACCCGAAAAACAGTAAATCAAGTCTCCTAGAGATCTCAATTGGTGTACAACTAGATATACTGAGAATTAAGTCGACCAAACTAATACCCAATACTACAACTAGATAGGAAAAAAAACCACTAGATTGCCCAAAAAAGGCCTACAAAAACTAGAAAATAACATAAAGGACTAAAAAGACCAACCCACAGATTCGGCCCAGTAGCCAAAGGAAGACCAAAGGCCCAGAACAAAGCCAGGGAGCGCGGGTCAGAGCGAACCCACTTGTGTTGCCGGACCAGCACCTTGGCTTCCGACGAACCATAGTCGCTGCACGGAACGGCCACCAACTGACATCGTCGACCGGATAGTCGTGGATCAAGATTCCAAACCCAAATCTAATCCGATGCAGGTTCGATCGCCACAGCCTCCGTCCTCCATCAGACCTTCTCAACCCCAAACCAAGGGAACTGCACTGACAACCCGCCTCCGCGGCTCACCGGAACCCCTCTGTTACACCACCCTTGCTCAAAAAACCTTCGCCGGGCAAATCGAAAACGAAACAAGGAAGAGCCCTTCTGCTTATCGTTCTCTCTCCAAACCCGACCCAGTCACTCCCAGCCCTCTGTTCCTGCCCAAAACATCCTGGCCCTCACTGGTGGACTGACACAACTAGTTCGCCCGTCCGACGACGACGTCCCATGGACGAGGCATAGAAAATTTTCTTAGGGTTTTCGCTGCTCCGACTTTCTTGGAGCTCTCGGGGATCAGTTTTTTCCAAAACTTAACTGTGTCATTATATATTGTCATATCTTCAACTTTAGGCCACGGTTGGTTCGCGGAAAGGAAGCATCAGGAAAGGAAACTTGTTCCTGTTTGGGATGCAAAAGGAAAGGAAATCATTCCTGAAGGAAGGGAAAATACGGGGGAAAGTGGTTCCTTCTAAATCTCAAAGGAATCACTTTTCCCCATTCTTTCCTTGCATTTATTACTCACAACATATTATTTTATTACATTATTGACAAACTTTTAACAACTTTCCTGATAACTTTCCTTACGTTACCAAACATCGGAATCCATGAGAAAGACAAAGAAATTAATTTCCTTTCCGTAAATCAAACAAGGCCTTAGTACGCTTGTAAATTTGGAAATTATATACTATTTAGTATTTACTAGTGCTTACTTCTTGGAATCATTTGTATGTAAATTTATTGAATTTTGTATTTCGAGGGGATGCAATTAATTTCGCTTTTTGGATCCATACAAGCAATAATTAATGGGCATTATTGATTGGGAAAATAATCATTTACCCAATTTTAGCTTAAAAATTGCCAACTTACCCAAACACTCTAATAGATTATTTCCCTAATACCCAATTAAGTATTTTTTTATTCTTTTTTATTTATTTTTGGGACAATTTTGCCCTCTCCTTATTTGTCACTTAGTGAGAGGAGTCATCAGAGACCTTGTCGGACTTCTGCGACCGGTGACGGGACTCCGGCTACTGGTCACCGGAATCTAGAATCCGGCTACCCAGTAACCATATTATTGCCCCCAATAATCATATTATTGCCTCCCAATAACAAGTTTATTAGGGATCAATAATTATTAAAAAAATGAAGATGTTTTTAATTTTAAAAGGTTTAGTAGGTTCATCCAAATAAATAATCTTATTATTGCTCCCCAATAATCTTATTATTGCCCAATAAATATTTTATTGCCCCCCCCCCCCCTCCCAATAGTCTTATTATTATCTTCCAATAATCGTTTTATTGCCCACTAATAATCTTATTATTATCTTCCAACGTGACAGTAAAGTCTGTGCTAACTCCACCCAAGACCTTCAGCAGACCCTGGACTAGCGCAAATAGGTGTGATGATGCACCACACAATCACCCGAAAGTGTTCATTTCTCCACCAGTCATGAATGCCAACATGCCCCCACTGCATCTTAAGTACACTAGTTGCCGCAATGGATAGAAAGAGGGCCATGAAAATAATACTTGCATAGTTTCTATGGGGGTTGTGCCCGTTTGCCCAAAAACTCATGGTATTTTGTCCAATCAATCCATCATCCTTGTATTTTGCCCATTTACACAACTTTTAGGGGAAAAGACTCATAAGGGTAGTCCTTTATAAAGTAGTGCCTAGTGTATCCTATGCTGACTTTTGGGTTCAAAACTCACTTTTTCGTAGAAAACTCTGTTCCAACTTCTGAGAAAAACAAAACTAGCCTTCAACATGCCCAAGTTTTTCACCTAACGGTTACTTTAACAGGCGGAATCACTGCTGCTTGTTTCTATCCTAAGCTGAGGCAAATTTTTCTAACAACCAAGAAATCTGAACTTAAAGATAGTATAAGATACTGGCCGAACATGATTAAGATAACAGAAACTAACTTGCGAAATTAAAACTTGATGAAGTGGGTGAACACACTGAAATTATTCATATAAACATAATTACAAGCTAAAATTTCCAAGCCTCATTCTCAGGTAAACAGCTTCTTAGCTGTTTAGCTATCCATAAGAATGATTACAATACTTACTTGAAATGAAAAGCACACTTCTTCACACTAGACAGGAAGGAAGAGCACACTGCTACTATCTCTTTCTAGAATTTTTTGAATCTAGAACTGATATGGAAATTTTTTGAATTTTTTGAATTTTTTGAATTTTTTGAATTTTTTGAATTTTTTGAATGCCTTCTAAGGGAAGCTAAAGCTCCTTATATAGGGAGCGGAACTCAAATTACAATTTAAAACAACAAAATGTATAGAACGACTCCGTGATTTCCTGATTTCCTGAGTGCTCCTGCTGGTGGAGGTCGGACGGGGAAAAGCAGATTCCTTTTAGGTGAAATGTTTTTCACCTGCCTTTTTGAAAAGCAAAAGCATCTTTTGGGAAAAGTCCAAAAGTACTTTCCGTGCTTTCTACACCTGTTGCTTCACATGTTCTCGTCTGTTTCTGAATTGTGACCAAGGACAAACGAGTCGTTATCTGCCTGGGTCATACGAGCAGTTGTTGCATTATCTTCGACATCTGTATCAACATACATCTTGTAGTGGTTGTCTGTTTCAAGTATTTCTACCCACTGTAAGCATGCCAGTGTCGAATTTATCTCCTTTCTGGTAAGAGATAGGAACAGGTCACTACTGACTACGTCAGGATGATCGTAAGCAGTGATAATAGTTTTTTCTCCTGCTGCCGGGAAGGTATTGTTGACATCTTCATAGATGATCTTTTTGATATATTCCAGAGCCATGGCTTTCATCCATGGGATGCTTGAGTTTGGCTGGCCATTGTAACCAACACAGGCAGGTTGAAGATATTTCCTTTGAATAATTCTCACATAATGATATGGAGAAATATACTCAACCTCACCGTTTGCCTTCTGGATCCATTCTAGAGGAGTGGATCTAAACTTCAGACGAAGCATGCAGTCATTTTTTCTAATATTTTTGACTGTGTTGACAATAATAGGGGGCAAACCTTTGAGATCATCATTTGTTTTAGTCCATAGATTATGGACAAAACCATTTTCAACAAGCCAGAGCTTGTGTTCTTGAGGATGTTCACTCTAAACCTTAACTAAGTATCTTCCAACATATGGTCCTGCAATAATGAAGAGAGTTGGAGGAATACGGTCCTCATAATTATGACTTCCTATCAGACTATGGAATTCATGCCAGTCTGATTCATTGAGTGCCATGAAAGGGACCCTAGCACTTTCTGGATCTTCGAGGAAGTGAATTTTTTCTTTTCTAATAGCACTCTGCTGTGTATGAATTTCTTCAAGCTGTGGCCTAGCATTTTCATAGAGTTCTTCAGCTAGCGCAAAGAGAGCTGGGAACATCAGACCACTGCTTCTTTCTTGAAAAGCAAATAGGAGATTATCTAGAATTGCTTTATGGTGGTAAGCTAGTCTCCTGCCAGTTCTGAACACAGGAGCATCAAAGGTTCTTAATTCATAATTAGAAACATTTATAACTCCGGTTGGAGTAGGTCTGCTTTTGGCAAAGCAGCAGCCGTCAACAGTCTTGATGAGTGTTTACCGTCTGCCGTTTGAGACGGGCTAGCCAATCCTTTACCCTGGGATTGATCAGTTGTGGCTAGTCCTTTTGGACCTAGCAAGAATCTTTTGAGGATTTTTTCTTTAGGATCCTCAGTAGGTTCATGTTCTTTCCCAGGTATTCTGCTTCTGGGATTACGACCTTCGTCGTCATCTTTTCGACTGAACATTGCCAGTTCTCTAGTTAAGGCGTCTAGAAGATAGTTCTTGTTTCCTGCAATTAATTCAACATTATAATCATATTGGTCAAGAAATGATTGCCAGTTTGCTAATCTTCCTCTATCAACAGCTTTATCAAGTTTAAAATTTTTGAAATTCTTTACTCTTGCACAATCGGTACGGACAGTAAAGGGTTTTCTAAGAAAAGCTGGAGAATTTAAAATTATTTTCTTGACAGCCAAAATTTCTTTTTCCCCTGTGGGATAATTCAGTTCTGCAGGGCTGAACTTGCAGCTACAAAATTTGCAGATCTTTTCAATATTAGTTCCAGGAGTTTTTGCCAGAACAACACCGGACCAGTAATTATCACTCGTATCTGTTTGGAGGATAATTTCATCATTTTCCTCTGGTTGTTGTAGAGGAGGGAGGTTTTTGCAGATTTTTTATCTGCTTCACAATTTTTTCATCATCTTCTGTGAAGTTCCATTTTCTTTTGGAACTTATCTTAGGAGATAACATTGTTGTTAACCCTGAGATTTTGGGAATGAAATCTCTCCAGTAATTTATGACACCAAGGAACCTCTCTAGACTCTTAGCATTAGGAATTCTATCTGGGAATTTCCAGATCTTCTCAAGGATATGAGGTTAGAGTTTTATGACTCCATTCTTGATGTTTATTCCTAGGAAATCAACTTCCTCGAGGATCAAGAAGATTTTCTTTTCTCCTAGGATAATTCCATGTTGAACTATCAGCTTTACAATCTCATGGAGGTGTTTCATGTGTTCTTCCCTGGTTTTGGAGAAGACAAGGATGTCATCTATGTAGACGACGTAGAACTCCGCAACATGCTTGAAGATGTTGTCCATCTTTCTCTGGAAAATTGAGGGAGCTTGTTTTAGACCAAAAGGCATTACCAGCCATTCGTAATGACCTTGTGGTGTTCCAAATGCAGTGAGAGGTATACTCTCAGGATGCATCTTGACTTGCCAAAAACCAGACTTTGCATTGAATTTTGAAAAGACTTTGGCTCCTCTAAGCTGGTTTATCAGTACTCTTACTTGAGCTATTTGATAACCGTCTTTGACAGTCTTTTTGTTGACATCTCTGTAGTCAATCACCATTCTAGCTTTTCCTCTTAGATTTTCTGCATGATTTCTCACGTAGAATGCTGGAGCATGATGAGGGCTAGTGGAAGGTCGAATTAATCTCTTGTTCAGGAGATCTTCAATATCTTTTCTAAATTCCTTTTGATCTTCCTCTTTGTACTGAGGAATAGCTTTGACATGACAGATGGCATTCATATCATGTAATCTTAATTCACAGACCACTGGGTCTTTTTCCCAAAACTTCTGAGGGTCTACATCGATATTCTGTTCGAGTAGTTTCTTGATTTTTTCAAGAGTGGGAACTTCCTAAGACTCAAGCTTATTCTGAAAGTGCTTGAGGTTATACTCATGGATGAAACTAGCTTCCTCTTCTTCACTAGTTTCTTCTTCTTCATTTTCAGAGGATTCTTCAACAAGTAATTCTGCTTGTTGCTTGATTTGGAGTATAGGCTCGAATTTGGGTTTGTAGGGGGTAAGATCACCACTATTCTGTTGCAATCTCTGATACTGAGTAGTAAAACCAAGACCTACTACACTTTTTGCTTGTGTAAGTCGGTCTGCCCAGAACACCCGTTCTCCTTTTCTGAAGCCTATCGCTTCTTCATCCTGAATGAATCTCTGTTGGAGAATAAAATCATTTCCCAACAGGAAATCTGATCCTTGGCCTTCAGATTGCCAAACATTATGGATGATAAATGTTCTTCCACCAATGGTGATATGAACATTTTTTGCTACTTCGTTCATGGTAAGGTGGCTTCCATCAAAGGTGACACCAGTAGCAGTTCTTTTCTTATCTTTTTTTCCAGAGTTCATCTGGAATTGCAAATCTCTTTGAAACAGTAAATCCTGATCCATTATCTACAAAGGCATGTAGATGATATTTTTTGTGATCAGGGAATTTTAGCCCAATCTCTATGTAGTTGCTGTATCTACTAGTAGAGACGACTTTCGATTGATGAAGCTCATTTTCTTGAGCTTGTTCCTTTGGAATAAATGGTTTACATTCTTCTGGAACAATTTCTGGTGTTTCAACTAGTTCGATATCTTCATCGACTTTTTCTTCATCGATGCTTTCTTCCTTTATCTTTGAGGAAGAGGGTTCCATAATTTCTTGGAACAAAGTTTCTACTTCTTTCTCTTTTTGCTCAGAGAAATATTCTTTATATTCTTGTTCAACCAATTGGCTGACAATGCCATTATTGGTTTTTCTTCTTGCTTCTGCTATGAAGCATTCTTTGTGATAAGTCTTTTTTGACTCTTCACAAAACATAGGGAGACCATTCTTTTCGTGACATAGGCAGTAGTCACAAACGAATGTACCAGGGTTCACCTGATAAGAAGACATTAAAGATTACGTCTTGCTTTCTTCCCAGTTTTTTATTTTTAGAACATTCATCTGTCTTGATTCGAAGTACTCTACTTCAGAATCTGACTCAAATTCAGATGAATCTTCTTCTTCAGACCAGGCAGAATAAACTGACCTGTCATCTTCTTCATCATCAGAATAGGCTATTTCGTAGCCTTTCATATTTGTTGTTTCTACTATCTGCTCATATTCTTCAAAGAGAGCTTTAGTAGATCTTTTACCCTTTTCCGGGCATTCATTGGCATAGTGCCCTTCGGCTTTACATAACCAACATTTGCAAGCTTTCTTGCTTGGTTGTTTATGCTGATGAGTATTCTTCTTTTTTTGGAAGAATTTCTTTTTAGGATCTTCATCCTGCTGTTTCTTGTAATTGGAACTTTTCTTGAATTTCCAATCCTTTTTCTGATTACTCTTTTTGAATTTTTTAGAGTAATATTTTTCTTTCTTCTTTCTGTGGAACTTGGAGTCATGACATCCCCAGTTGGTTGGCATATCAAGTATTCCATAACATAAATTCTCAACCCCTTTGAGTTGTTTCTTGGCCATCTTAGCTCTAAGATTGGTTTTGCATTGCTCTTTTAGTAATTGTCGGATTCTGTCGGCAATTCCTCCAACTGAAAATCTTTCAATTGGTTTTTCAGCTATGCTTTCTCTCACTGCTGTTCTCCATGGTTCAGGGAGTTTTCTGTGCAATAGATTAACTAGATCAGTATTCTCTAGTTCACCAATTGTACAGTAATATTCTTGAAATTCGTTCAAGTATTCTTCAAAATATCTCATGTCACAGATTTGGAGAGCATAGATATTTGATTTGGCCGTTTCTTTAGCCTTCTCACTCAAATTTGAGATATCTCCACAGAACTGATCATACAGGGGTACTGCAAAATCATACGGAGATTTTGAATTTTTGATTTCTTCTAGCCAGTCTCTTCCTCTGGCAGTCTCTTTGAAAGACAGATAATACTTTTTTGCTACTCCAGTAAGAGTAGTTTCATAGTACACCTGCAAATCTGGTGATTCAAATTTTCCAAGAGTAAGTGCAGAGGCCATCATCAGGCTATCTATCCATTGGTCAATGGTTTTTCTTTTGTCTAGACTCTTGTCTAGATTTAGCCAGATGCCATAGTTCGTGATTGGAACTCTAGACATATTGTCCTCTAGGACAAATCTTTGGGAATTTCTTTCCCCTTTTCTACCCGTGGGGGCTTTCTGAACTGGGAGTTTTATTTTCCCTTTTTCTCTGCTAATGAAAGTTCTGGAGCTTTCTCCTTCTTCCATTTCAATATCTTGATACGGAAAGACTTTTCTCGTTTTTCTGATTTTGAACTCTTTCATTTCTTCGATTAGTTTTTCTAATCGTTCAGGATTTTCGCAAGATTCTGCTTCTTCATAGAGTTCATAGAGCCTTTCTGCTCTGAACATATTGACTGGTCTGTTTAGATCAGCTTCCAATTCTTCTTCAGATATTGGTTCTTCAACAGTGGGTTTTGTACCACTAACACTAGCTTCTCTAGTGCTATACCTTCTTCTAAGAAGATTTTTATTTATCCTGAGGTTCTCAGGAAAGACATCACTTTTTCTGTGATTGTCAAAATTGAGACTGATTTCTCCAGTCTTTCTACTTTCATAAATTTTTGCTTTCACTCTTTCCTGTAGCTTTTTTGGACCGGATAGTTTCCATTCTAGAGGAAAAGTCACTTCATTCCAAGTAACTTTATGAATCTGTTATGAATGGTTCTTCTGATTGGTGAGAAAACCAGTAGTAAGACCTGGAATATTTGTTATCCTTGTCTTGGGGGCTACTGTACTGCTCATCAATTTATAGTATATTATGTATACTATTGCGAGTTCTTGCATATCTTCTTTCATCGATATGCCATCTGTCTTGACTCTCAGTCGTAGACAGTGAGCTGCATCTTTCAAGCTGGTTGTGAAATTTGGGAAGCAGTTGAAATATGCTACTTGATCACATAAAGATGCTTCAAGGGTTCCCAACAGACTAGCTCGGAAGTCTGTTAGTCTATTGTCTTGTAAGACACATAGTACTGAACAGTCTATGCCATCTCGCGCAAGCAGATTTATGCCTACTTGGACTGCTCCAATATGCATAAATTGATATTTTTTTGCTTGAGCTCTGGCAACTTCTGAAGGAGTGATCATTAGAAGATCAGTCTCTCCTCCTGCTGTAGCAGGGGTTGTAATTTCTAATAGTTTAAAATAATGGCTATCCATTAGATCAAACTTTCCCCTCTTGTAGATTTATTTAAAATCTAATTTTGGAATTGAGGAGTTTTTTACCTCCTATTCGATTCCGTTGAATTCGAATTCTTCAGCATTTAAGAGTTGTACTCCTTTCTTTTTTTCCGAAGATGCTTAACATCTTGATATCTCTTTTCTCCGGGTTTTCATACCAGATACTAGTATGACTAGTAGATGGTTCCAGAAAAATCATGTTTGGAACAAGATTTGTGTCTGGTTTTTCTAATGGTTTGAATCCATTAGCTTTCTTTGTTTTTACTGTAGGCACTTTCTTGTCCTTCAGTATATTTTTCATTGAATCCAGCTTTTTTTGCTGTTCATTGATTTTTCTACTAACGACTGTTAGCTTTTCTTCTTCCGTTTTTGGAAGTTCTTTGATATAATCTATTTTGTTTTCTAATCTTTCCAATTGGTGGATTATAGTAGATAACTTTTCTAGGTGAGTTTGACATCTAGACAATTCTAGTAACAACCTCTGATATTTCTCATCAGAGGAATTTAATAGAGAATTTAATTTCTCTAATTGCAATTCTGACATTGTCCCCATAGTGGGATTCCCCTTTTGAGCTATTTGCAAGCTCTGATACCAGTGATTTGCGGATCTAACCAATGCTCAGGTAGTCAAGAGGTTTTTGTTCCTCTTCAAGTATATATAAGAGATTGTCAATATCTTCTTCTATTTTATAGATCCTAGTTTGGAGTCTATAAATAATATCCCAGTAGTTGGGAGTTTCTCTGTTAAGACTTTCTCTGTAGTCTTTCAGTTTTTTCAATTTTTCTCTTTCTTTCTTCAATTCTTCGCTAGTGTTTTTACAAATAGCAATTAATTCAAGTCTGTCAACGATCGAAATTATGAATAGTAAGGTTTAACTGTTTACCGTCGAATAGAGGATGCAAATTAGCTGCAATTATATCTAGACAAATAAATTCAATATGGGCCCACCACGTTTCATCAAAAGAAAATAAAAGGAAACAAAAGAATAGTAAAAGCAAGAGAGAGGGGTATTAATGGGATAAACATTTAAGTGAAAATAATAGTTGGGAGAAAAAGAGAAAAGTTTTGTGTGAGTGGGGTTCAAAATAAATTGGTGGAGTGTATGGAGTTGTATTTAGTATTCTATGGGTAAGTGGTCATTATCCCGTTTCTATGACTACTCCTCTGACCGCCACATCATCATTCTCCTTCTTCTTCATCATCGTCTCCATCAACATCTCCGTCTCCATCTCTCTCTGTTCCATTTTCAAACCCCACCAGAATCCCCCAACCCTAGAGCCCAACACGACCCTAGATCCTCGTCCCCAAAACTATGTTGTCCGATTCGTCAAGTACAAGAAGTGGGAGGATCACCGGGAGTATCTGAAATTGAGTGTGTCGGCGGAGGGATGGGACTGGATTGACAGGAACAATCTGGCCTAGGATTACCAGACTGATTTCGGACTGGTCCGGATTGACCGCGCCTGTTAGACTGATACGCTCAAAGCAAACATATAATTTAACCCTAAAGATGTCATCAATAGTATAAGCAAGTAGGGATTGATCTAATCCGGGGATTGAGGGTACACCTGTCATTTTAGAACAAATAAACAATTAATTAGGACACAAAATAAATTATTCACAAAAATAAAATAAAATATACACATATTTACGAATTAAGGAGGGGGGTTTTTGGATTTAGGTTTTCGAAATTAAACAAAGTAAAGAAAATGCAAAAACGTAAGTACAAGAATGAAATGAAAGAAACAAAGATCAAAACCAAAGTCATAATCAAATTCGATCCAACCCTAATATTGTTCATCTAAGTCATGAGAAAGAATTGATCGTGTGAAACATTCAAAGCAAATGATTTCCCATTTTTTACTTTCCATCATTAATTAACCTAAGTGAAAGCACAAAAATTAATCCTATCAAACATGCAATCAAATTCTAGAAAGCTAGATCATCAACACATGTTTAACGCATGAAGAACACAAGAAAGGACATCAACTCAAGTGTACAACTTAGTATGAAAAAGTTCATCTAATTGCAATCCTTTTCAATTAAACTCGGTTTTTGTCCAAAACCTTTACTACTTTCGATTCAAGTTCACAAAACGATTAGGTGAATCATGTTCTTAAATCTAGCAATAATTATATACTAACCCTATATGTTTCGAACCACATAAGATTAACACATAAAGGATTTCAATCAAACAAATTTAATTGAACAATCTCACAAAAGCAACTTTGGAATCACAATATAGGAATCGAAAATCTCATTCAATCATAAAAATTTCAGAATTAAACTTTGTTTAAACATCAATGTCAACTAGAGACAAATCCAACGGAAATCAAACAAGGTTACAAAGAAAGAGGTCGAATTACACCGTGGCTGGAAGATGGAGATGGATGCTTGACATTTGGATCCTTGAAGCTTGAAAGCAAGTCTTCAACGGTGGATGATGGATGAATTGCTCACGGCTCCTTCTTCTCTTCTTCGGCCTTGCTTGAAATCCGTGGGGTGCACTAGAGGGTGGAGAGAGAGAGAGAGAGAGAAAACTTCATGGCTTCTATGTGTATTTTCTGAATTATGGGAGTGCAAAGTGCTTCCCAGGCGTCAAGAATAGAGGAGAATATATAGGGAACGGCAAACTTGGTCTCCAAGCCGTTTTTCCTCCTTTATTTTCCACGGAATTAATTTAATAATTCCACATAGCTTCCACCAATGATAATTTGCCAAGTAAGCCCTAGTGTGTCATCCAACCAATCAAAATTCTCTAGAATAATTCCCTAATATTTAGTTGCCGAAATATACAAGATATTTTCTGATTTTATACTTCAATTTCGGTCAAAAGTCTTTAGAGAAAGTAGGGAATGTATCTAGACACCTTTTGAGCTTTTTCTTGTTGTCCACACTTCTTCTTTCCTTAACTTCCCCTAGAAAATCTCTTCGCGTAATCTTTTATTTTCTTCTTGATTTTCACACTATTAATGCTCAAGTCCGGCGGTAGCCGATTCCTTGCTTAACGCGGGTCCGGCGGGCGGACCGCTACTCCTAGGATTAGGTGATTCCTGTTAGCTGCAACACGATAGATAGGGCGTCAGAGGGAGACCGCGTTGGGCGGTCTTCACTTCTCTGATGCCTAAGTCAGTCACTGTATATGCGCAGCATAACAATAAATGAGTAGTAATTGCGTAATTAATGAGGAGAGAGGAGAGAACCTTTTATAGGTGAGGAAGAGGTTGATCTTCTTCTTGTTTCCGATGTGGGACTGATGTGCTTCGATTCCCAGCGTCTGGAGCTTCTGATGCTATCGGTAATCTGGGGGCGATCCAGGGCTCGAGCGGTAGCCCGCCTGGCCGTGACTTAGCAGGTCATCCCCCTGGTGAGAGTCGGTACCTCTGGCGATGCAATGAGCGTGGCTCATTATAGCTAATTATGCTCGTTCTAGCATATGTAGGTACAAGTCCCCCAAGTCCCCAGTCAAGGAGGGCAATCTTGGTGGGGGAGTTGATCGGCGGTGTGAAGCGTTACTTCCGCTAGACTTGCAACAGCATAATTAGCGTCAGTGCGTTGTCAACCATGGATTTACTGATCAAACGCTTTATACCCTTTCAGGTGGGCCCTTGCCAGGCCCGCCAGGGAGTCCCCTACTCCCTAGCCAAGACGGACCTCCGGATGGTCGGCAAATTGTTTGTTGAGGGGAAGCTGCGCGGAGCAGAGGGTGTTGGGTAGCGAGCCCAATCTTAGTACCCAAGTGGCGGGGGTCAACGTACCTGATCAGGGTCATCGTAGACTGTTGACAAGTCCCCGTGTCCAGTAGGGATGATCTGACTGTAACGCCGCGTGGCGGTCGTTGTCAGAATGAGGCGTAGCCTCGGGATCCGCCGCTGGCGGATACCCCCCGCTGGATGTAGCAAGAAACAGCGTCGGGTAGACATGTTCGGCGGTGGTTACTGATCAGAACTGCGCTCAGCAACGCACGGGGTTTGCAAGGTGGGGGCGGTTCTGCCGGCAGTGCCATGTATAGCCTAGGTTGCCCCTTGCAAATTGTCAAGTGGAAGTCTAGCGGGAATTCGCTCAGCGGACTTCGATACTTGGAAGATGACAAGTGAGAAGTTCCGCTAGCGGGGTTTCGCTCAGCGGACTTCGATACTTGGAAGATGACAAGTGAGAAGTTCCGCTAGCAGGGTTTCGCTCAACGGACTTCGATACTTGGAAGATGTCGAGTGAGAAGTTCCGCTAGCGGAGTTTCGCTTAGCGGACTTCGATACTTGGAGCCTTTCTCCCAAAAGTTGTGGCTTCTGTCGGACGCTTCACCTGATGGTGGTGGACACGTGGCAAACCCCTAAAGGGTTAGCGTGCGGAGGCGTGCCTCCTTCGCCGAGCCGTCTCCTCGCCATTAATGCTGAGTAATGATGGATCTCGTAACCGAGGCGACGCCTCGGTTAATCCGGAGAGTAACTGCAGCTGTGGGACACACGTACGGCTGGCAGTCGATGTCATTTTTAAAACAGACGGTGTGGGATTGTTTGACGTTGACATAAAAAGGGGGGAAGGTAGCATATTTGGCACTGCTCCAAACTTCGAACTGTGCCCTCGTCATCTTCAAGTGTTTTGTGTCTGAGATCAGAGAAGAAAAGTGAGGCGATATCGACGAGTTTTCGTGCGTGGAAGAACCGACGATCTCCGGCTTCGAAGAATAGTGTACACACTGCTGTCAGAGGCTCCACTGTCAAGGTTGGTAATCTGACCTTTTTCCTGTTTGATTGGGTGTCTGCCTCGTTGAATTTCTGGGTTTTTCTGTGATATGTTCTTTGTCGACGTACTGTGAGGGTGTGAGTGGGTTTGGGGAAGGGTGGTTGTGATTGACAATTGGGGTTGTTAGGGCTTTTCTAGATGGTCGAATTTGGGTTTGATTGGGTTTGTTCTTGTTTTGGCATTTTCTGGGTTGAGTGTTGTTGATGTTCTTCGTCACTAACTGATATAGGGATAGGTTAGATCCTGTGTGAGCTAACTGATTTGGGTTTTAGGGTTTTGGGATGGCCGACGTCATAGAGATCTCGAGCAGTGAGGATTCCGGATCTGAAGTGTCGTTCAGCGCGGCGGATAGAAATTTTATTGACTCGTTGCGTCCGTCTGCCCGTGCAGGAACCTCACTGCCAGAACCGCTAGAAGTCGAGCCGCTACAGACCGTTCCGTGGGACGTAGATATGGGTCGTGCCTCGCGTCTGGAGAGTTCTAGGGTGGGGGAGGCTGCCGCTGCGCATACTTTGCACGAAGAGCGGCTAGAAAGTAATAATGCAGCCAGCGGTTTCGTTGGCGGGGGAGGTGGAGCGGGGGAGGATATCGAGTCCGCGTGGGTGTTTGAGGACGGCACCCCCGTTGACGAGGCGGGAGGTAGGATGACAGCGATTGCCGTCAACCGGCTGAAGCGGGTGTTCCGGTTGCCCGGCGCGGTGAAGCTGCGTCCGCTGACGGTAAATTAGAAAGCTTCGATTCTGCCAGCGGGTCATGCCTCGATGCACGAGGCCATATTCCGCGAGGGAGTGACCCTCCAGCTGGTGCCCAACCTTCAGATTCTGCTGTGTGAGTTCGGCATCGCCTTTGGGAAAGTGTGCCCCAACATGTGGTGGTTACTGCTGTCGCTGAACTCGTTGTGGCGGTTGTCTGGTTGTGAAGGACCGACCGTGGCGGAGGTGTTGCATTTCTATGAACTGGTGTACGTGAAGCGCCAGGGTTGTAGAGGGCAAGTGAACCTCAGCCGTCGGCAAGGAGCGCCCAAGCTGATCGAAAACCTGCGGGACTCAATGTAGTACTGGCGAGGCTCGTTTTGTATTTCCACGGCGGGATGGGAGTACCAGGCGGGGTCTAACGAGGGGGAGCCGTCGTTTAGAATTAAGTCAGAATTTCAGCCCATCCGAGGTTGTTTGTTGTTTCCGCTGAACACGACTGGCGTGGTTTCTGCTTTTTTTTTTTTTGTACTGTACTGATAATGACCTGTTTGTGCAGCCGGGTTGCGGTACAACCTAACTCGTGAGGAAGAGTGCCGGGTAGCACGCATCAGGGGTTGCTGGCGGAATCGCAACTTGCTGGACTTCCGTCTCCTTAGCGGGTGGGAGTTATTGGTAGCTCAACAACTGACGCGTGCCGTTGGTAAGTAGTCTCAGCTGTATTGTACCTTTGGTGAGGTTGTCCCATGCTAACTGGAGTGGCATTAATTTTTGTAGAGACTCCGCCGGGAAACAAGGCTAGCCGTGACGCTTTCGCAAAAGCCATGGACCACGCTGAAATCAACAATTTTCTTGAAGCCATGTATGCTTCTGGGATGGCGGCGCAAAAGACGGCGGTGGACCCAGAGACACTGACGCTGAGCCAGTCAGAGGTTCCTGTGGTGATGCTAATACCGTACCACTCCCATCTTGGTGGTGATGGGCTGTTTGCTGTTCAGGCGGGGACTGGCGGGGTGAGTGAAGCGGCGCCTCGGAAAGAGAGAGCGCCGGCCCTGCGGCGAGGCGTGGTGAAGAAAACGGTGCGCCCCACCGAGGGTGTTACCATAGCGGGGTTGGCACCGCCGGCGGGGGTTCGAGGCCTGCCGTTGCTAGGAGCACGCAGGTGCTCCAGCGAAAACGCCGTCAGCCCTACTCCTGTGGGGAAGAAGAGGAAGTGGAGGTAACGGGGGCCCGAGAGCAGCTGAAGAAGTCGAGGCAGGCCTCGCCCGAGGCCGCTGCTGACGTGGCGACAGAGGTGGGTACAAGCGGCCTGGACTCATTTGCTGCCTACGCCGAGTTCCTCAACGACGGTGAGCGGGACTTCCTGTATCACCTCTGGAAGCGGCTGGGATTCGGCGGCTAGGAAGGGATTGTTCGGTCGACCGCCGTCAGCGAGTCGCCCTTCAGCACAGCCTTTGGGCACGTCGCCGTTGGGCTTCATGAGATGTTCCAGGCAGCGTCCAAGCAGCCACTGGTTGAGCGGGAGCTGAATGAGGAAGTGGCGGGCCTCCAGAGGGACTTGGGGAAGACCCAGGAGAAGCTGGCTGACGTCGAGCGACGTCTGACAAAGGCTGACTGCGATGCGGCGGATGCCAGGGGCAAGCTGAACGTTGCCATCGAGCGGCACCTGGATCAGAATGAGCGATACGCCAAGCTGGAGCAGGATATGTCCCTGGTGCGGGACCGGGTGACCGCGAAGGAGAAGAAAATTGAGATCCTTCAGCGGGAGTCCGCCGCTAAACAAGCGGAGATCAAGCGGCTAGAGGGCAAAGTCGCTCGCCTGGAGGCTGAGGGAGGCTGTGCTGTGGCTGCCGCTGTTGAATCGTACAAGCAGTCGGCAGAGCATAAGAAGGCGCTGAACAACGCAGCCAAGGCCGGTGCCCTGGCCAATGTAGAGATGTTGCGGCAGAAGGGTGCCATTGACTGGGCGAAAGAAGCAATGCCGGTCGTGCAACCACGTAAGGAAGCGCCGCCAACAACCAGTACCGCTCCTACCGCCACACCTGGTCACGCTGGAGTCTGCTCGGGTAGTGGGGAGAGTGGCGAGCTTCCAGGAGGGGACTCCAAGCGGACGCCTACGCAGTCCGAGGTGTCCCGCGCTAGCTTCATAGCGGCCCACACCCGGGCGGATGGCACGATAGAGACTCCCAGTCCCACAGCCCGAGGGTCCGACCAGACTAGCCGCTCCCATCGTCCGCAGGCCGCCGGTGGAACTGTTGAAGGTAGCGGGGCCGACCTGACCAACCCTGCCGACCCCGCCAACCCCTAAATAGGAGTAGGAAAGTTTTTTTTTGTAGCCGCTGAGGCATAAATGATGTAATTCTGTTTGGGATATAAATGAAATTTGTTGGCACCTAAATTCCTAGTGTTTCTTTTTGTTTGTGATAATGTGTGTGCCGCTAGAGGTCTTGATACTTGCTTTTGGTCATGAATGAAACATTAAAGGAATTAAAATTGGTCCAAGTGCACAATGTAGCCGACGTAGTCCGCTGACTTGTGTTGCCAGTTGCCCTCAGTGCTAGACTTGGTAACAATGGTTTGAATAATTCCTCGTTTCATTGATAGCTGTCTGAACGGCGTTTACAAAAGCAGAATCGTACCCGTTGGGTAGCTTCCCTTAGCTAAATATTGAACAAAAATTTAGCTAAGTCAAGATGCTCTTGGGTAGCGGTATGACTATTTGTAGTAATACCGAAGGTGTTCGGTATTCCAAGGGTGGGCCGTTGTGACGCCATCCTTGTCCATTAAGTAGAAGGTGCCTGGGCTAACGACCTCTACAATTTTCTATGGGCGTTCCCAAGTTGGGCAGAGTTTCGTTGGCGGGGGTATGACTTCTTTCATTACCTAGTCCCCCAGTTGGAGGTTGGCGGGCTATAACCCTGGTGTTGTAGAAACGTGATACCCGCCGATTATTCTGGAGATTGCGCAAATGGGCTGCGTCTCGCATTTCCTCTAGTAAATCTCTGTCAAGGTTAACGCCGTCGCTGTTGGTCTCGGGGCAGTAGCCTTCGACCCTAGCGGTTGGTTGGGTTACCTCGATAGGCAGGACAGCCTCAGTTCCAAACATCATACAAAAGGGGGTTTCACCTGTGGCGGAGGTTGGGGTTGTTCTGATGGCCCATAGAACCTCCGGGAGCTTCTCCGCCCACAAACCCTTTGCCTCATCGAGCCGCTTCTGCAACAGTTTCTTGATTATCTTGTTTGCCGCCTCGACCTGGCCGTTGGTTTAGGGATGGGCGACCGATGCAAAACGCATCTTGGTGCCCAGATTGGCGGTGAAAGAGATGAGTTCCTTATTGTTGAACTGTGTGCCGTTGTCTGTGATGATTGCGTGCGGGACACCGTAGCGGCAGTAGATGTTCTTCCAGAGGAAGTGGCTTACCTTGGCGGTAGTTATTGCTGTCAGTGGCTCTGCCTCTATCCATTTGCTGTTGTAGTCAATGGCGACAATGATGTATTTGAATTGACCTTTGGTGGTTTGGAATTTTCCCATCAAGTCCAGGCCCCATGTTGAGTGAATCCAGGGGCTGAAGATAACCGACAGAGGTCCCGCCGGAGCGTGTGGAAGATCAGCAAATTGTTGGCATTCGTGACAGGATCTTGATATCCGCCGGGCGTCATCACCAAGCGTAGGCCAAAAGTAGCCTTGTCGTATTGTGCGATTAGCCAAGGATCTGGCGCCTGAGTGATTTCTGCATTCCCCGCCATGTATTGTTGCCAGTACGACCTTTCCCTCCTCTGGGTTAGACAGCGGAGGTTGGGGTGAGTGAATCCCTGGCGGTACAGTTTGCCGCTCTGCATGTTGTAACGGGTTGCTCTCCGTTGGAGCTATCGTGCCTTGATCTTGTCCTCTGGCAATGTCTCGTTGCGCTTGTATTGGATAATCTCGTCCATCCAGCTAGGATTGGCCTCGATGCTAAAGATCTCCGCCAGGGTTTTGGTGATACTTAGCCTGTCCAGAGACTCTACCCTTGTGTCTGCCGGGCTCTGGTGTGGTTGGGTGGTTGCCAGTCTTGCCAGGGAATCAGCCTTAGCGTTCTTTTCCCTGGGGATTTGTGTGATGGTGTGGAACTTGAATTTCTTGAGCAGCGTTTTGGCGTACCCTAAGTATGCCGCTAACTGCTGATCCTTGGCTTGAAAGCTGTCGTTGACCTGGTTAACGACCAACTGAGAGTCGCTGAAGATGTTGACACTGTCAGCCCCTGAATCAATGGCGAGGAGTAGGCCGGCAATGAGTGCCTCATATTCCGCCATGTTGTTAGAAGCTTTGAAGTTGAATTTCAGCACATACTCGACGCTAAGCCCCCTGGTCCTGTTTAGATAATTCCGGCGCCGCTGGCCTTGGTGGAAGCGGAACCATCCACGTGCAGGTTCCAATCTGACTGTTGGGGTGCCGGTTTTACGGCCGTAGCAATTTCCGTTCCGAGCGGTATATCGATCTTGGTTTCGGGCTGACGCTCGGTGAGCTCAGCAATGAAGTCTGCCATCGCCTGGCCCTTCATGGCGGTTCGTGGTTTGTAATCAATGTCAAACTCGCTGAGCTCAATGGCCCACTTGCTGAGGCACCCCGAATGTTCAGGGTTCTGCATAACTTGTCTCAGCGGTTGGTTGGTTAATACATGTATTGTATAGGCTTGGAAGTACTGGCGGAGGCGTCTGGCGGCAAAGATGAGTGCGAGAGCAAGCTGCTCCAATGGAGGATACCGTGCTTCTGCTCCATTCATGCCCCTTCCGGCATAGAAAACTGGGAGCTCGTCCTGGCCCTCCCGCCGGACGATGGCGCAGCTAACCGCTGACTGAGATACCGCTAGGTAAATGTACAATGTTTCTCCTTGGACAGGAATAGAGAGCAGTGGAACTGCTGCCAGGTATTCCTTCAGGCCTTGGAACGCCGCCTGGCACTCTGGGTTCCAGTCGATGACCTTCTTGTGGGTTGTTTTAAGGACTTTGAAAAATGGGGCACACCTGTCGGTCAGTCTGGAGATGAATCGAGACAGGGCGGTTAGCTTGCCCTGGAGGCATTGGACGTGCACCTTCCATTCTGTGTCCTTCAGGTTGAGGATGGCCTGTACCTTGTCAGGGTTGGCCTCGATGTCCCGTTCACTGACAATATATCCCAGAAATTTACTGGCGGTGACGCCAAAGAAACATTTCTCCGGGTTGAGGCGCATGCCGTAGGCCTAGAGGATGGTTATTATGATTTTCAGATTTGCCACATGTTCGCTGGCCTTTATACTTTTGACCAACATGTCGTCTACGTAGACCTCGATTATCTTGCCCAGATGTTCCGGGAACATGGCGTTCATCAGCAGCTGATAAGTTGCCCCTGCGTTCTTCAAACCGAAAGGCATCACATTGTAACAATACAGGCCTTTGTCGGTGGTGAAGGTGGTGCATTCCTAGTCGTCGGGATGCATCCTGATCTGGTTATAACCAGAAAAAGCATCCATCATGCTGAGAAGCTCGTGTCCAGCGGTTGCGTCGATGAGTTGATCGATGCGGGGTAACGGGAAGCTATCCTTCGGGCATACCTTGTTAAGGTTTTTGAAGTCGACGCACATCCTCCACTTACCGTTAGGCTTCTTGACCATGACTAAGTTGGAAATCCACTGGGGATAGATGACCTGGCAGATGAACCCAATGCCCTGGAGCTTGGCAACCTCCTCTCTGATAGCGCGGTACTTTTCTTCGTCGAAGGCTCTGCGTTTCTGTTTGATAGGGTAGAAGGATGGTTTGATGCTCAACTTGTGTGAGATGATTTCAGGGGAGATACCTGGCATGTCTGCATATGACCAAGCAAAGACTGTAGCGTTGTCACGTAGGAACTGAGTGAGCTCCGCCGCCAGCTCTGGGTCCAATTGAGCGCCTATGCGGACCGTCCGCTCAGGGTGCTCGTCCGAGATGCTGACAACCCTTAGTGATGTTTCTGGGTTGACCGGCTCCTTCCTTACGTACTTCTTTTCATCCTCCCTGGGGTCCTCAAAAATGTTTGGTAGCGGTGCCTGACTGCCTACCGCTAGGATCTCGTGGCGGCGGGCGGATTGTGCTATGGTAGTGGAATAACATGCGCGTGCCAATTGTTGACTTCCCTTGACACATCCTGTGCCGTTGGGTGTGGGGAATTTCATGAGCAACATGTACCCGGCGATGATGCACTTGAGTTTGTTTAGCGCCGGCAACCGATGATGGCGTTGTATGAACTCAAACAATCAACGACTATGAATTCTGTATGTATTTCAGCCATACATGGACTAGTGCCCATAACGAGCCGCATATAGACAGAGCCCAGCGGTTGAGTGACGTCACCGGAGAAGCTGAGCAGTGGTTCATGGTCCTGGAGCAATTTTCCGTTCCTCTTAAGGTTGTTGTAACAACTGCTGAATATAACGTTGACAGCGGAACCGCTGTCAACCAGAATTCTTCCCACTGACATTTTGCCCAGAATAGCGTCAATCAAGAAAGGATCGTCGTGGGGCAGATGTACTCCGCGTTCCTCCTCCTCTGAGAAGGTAATGGGTTCCCAACCAGACCTTGGGAGTTTGGCGGATCTTTCGTAGCGGATGTTGCAGACTTCCTTTGGGTGATTAGCTCAAGCATAACGCTTTCTAGCTCTGTGAGACATGCTGGTGATTGGAGCACCTCCGTCGATTGTGTTGATGCGGCCCATGGGCTCAATATCGGCGATCACAGGTGGCGGTTGGCGTACTTTGAACTGTTCAAGCTTGCTGTCTCGGTACAAGGTCTCGATGGCCTTTTTAGGGCGTTGCAGCTGTTGGTATTGTGACCGTTGTCCTCGTGGTATTTGCACCACCTGCCGGTGTTCCTTGGCTTTCCCGTTTTTGGGTATTTTCCCAGGGGCGGCGGTGGGATCTGATCCTTGCATTGATTGTATATTTCTTTATGTGAAGCCGTGAGGACTGTAAATACTGCATACCGTTGGGAAGACTCCGCATGTTTGTTGCGGTTGTCCCCATGGGATGGGCGGTTTCCCCTATAGTGCTGATCCTTTTGCCTCTTGTTTTGGTACTAACCCTGCTGCCACACCCTCTTCTTGTCAGTTGGCGGTGTGGAGGTTTTATTAGCGGTCCCTTGCTGACTGGAGGAGGGTTGTGTCGACTTTGCCAATACCGCTGGTGGCGGTGGGGCCTCCCCATATGTGATGAATTCTGCTTGGGTGTGAATGACCACCTCGCTCATGAGGTGGTCGTATACCGCATTTGGGTGATTGTAGTTGAGGTGATAGAGGAATGGCCCTTTGAGGAGTCCCTGCTTAAAAGCCGTCGAAGCCATCGTCTTATTGAGATCACGGCACTGAGATGCTGCCGCTCGCCACCTTGTGACGAACGCCTTCAGTGTCTCCTCCGTACCCTGCTTGACGTTGAACAGTTGGCTTGTGTTGTGGTGCCCGGCGGACAGTAGGATGAACCGAGAAAGGAAAGCATGTGATAATGCCTGGAATGAGTCAATGGATCCCGGCGGGCACTCAAAGAACCAATTCATTGCCTCATTGTCCAGCGTTTCACTGAACAAGTGGCACAGGGTGGCGTCATCAAATCCCTTGTTGTTGGTGACCTTCTTGAAGGTGTCGATATGGACGAAGGGATCAGTCTTACCGCTGTAATGTGACATTTTAGGGGTCTTTGCATACGCCGGTCTGACGGCCAGCAAGATTGCAGCGGTAAATGGTCATGGCCTGGCCGCGAAAAGTGGGTTTGACGCTGGTGCCGGGGTGCCCGATTCGTCCCGGATTAACCTTTGTTCCAGCTGCTGCATCCTTTCCAGTATTTGAGCGGTTGCGTCGCCGGCGGGGTCCAGGCGGGTACTCCGCTGAACCGATCCTCGCCTGGGAGCTGGCGGGTTTCCCTCTGTTCTCGCCCTAGGTCTCGAGCGGTGGGTGTGCAGTGATGACTCCGCCTCCTGTTCCAACATTAGCTGGGGTGCAGGGGTGGTCCCATTCCCGCTAGCTCTGGTGGGTGCAGCGGGACTTGCATGTGTACGACCGGTGCTGGTATCAATGCTCCCGTGCCGGGTCGGCTATGCCTGGTGCTTCGTGACTGCTCACTTCGTGCCGGGTTGGCGGTTGCCTCTAGCGTTTTCTTTAGCTCATCGAAGCAGGACACAAGCATGGCCACCTGCCTCTGGGCTTCGGCCTTTTCCTTTCGCTCTTGTTCACGTTCTCTGTTCGCCTTGTGAAGATCCGCCAGTGCCAGCTCATATAGGGAGGCGAGGTCTTGGCCCGGCAGGCGGCTGCTACTTGGGTTTGTCTCACCGCCGGGGTTAACCGGGGTGGTGAATAACTCGCGGTTGATGCCTATCGCTGGGTTGGGGAATGGCGGATTGATCTGCCTGCTCTTTAGCGTTGCCCCCGCTGTCGTTAGTCATGGTGATTGTGGCGGGATGACCTCTTGTTCAAGGCTTCCCACAGACGGCGCCAATGTTAATGCTCAAGTCCGGCGATAGACGATTCCTTGCTTGACGCGGGTCCGGCGGGCGGACCGCTACTCCTAGGATTAGGTGATTCCTGTTAGCTGCAACACGATAGACAGGGCGTCAGAGGGAGACCGCGTTGGGCGGTCTTCACTTCTCCGATGCCTAAGTCAGTCACTGTATATGCGCAGCATAACAATAAATGAGTAGTAATTGCGTAATTAATGAGGAGAGAGGAGAGAACCTTTTATAGGTGAGGAAGAGGTTGATCTTCTTCTTGTTTCCGATGTGGGACTGATGTGCTTCGATTCCCAGCGTCTGGAGCTTCTGATGCTATCTTAACGAGCGCGTGGCGGTGCATCATCGGTAATCTGGGGGCGATCCAGGGCTCGAGCGGTAGCCCGCCTGGCCGTGACTTAGCAGGTCATCCCCCTGGTGAGAGTCGGTACCTCTGGCGGTGCAATGAGCGCGGCTCATTATAGCTAATTATTCTCGTTCTAGCATATGTAGGTACATACACCAACTCCTTCTTTTCCTCTTGGTATTTCACGGCAAACACTCCTCCTATAATGCTTTGCGTCACAAAACCCTAATTCCATGGGCTTTTGTCCATTTGTCGAAATCCACAAAGGTCTAGAATGCTCTTGGGCCTTCTTGCGTCTTCTTCAAGCCTTATAGTCTTCTAATGTCTTCAAGAAACTTCTTTCAACGCCATGACACTCCATTTTTCCATTTTCCTTTCTTGGTTGCGTCGGAATCTTGCGTGATACACTTTCCTCTTTTGAACAGGGTTTCCTAGTTGGAACAGGAAAGCTTCATTTCTTCATTTCTGCTCATTTGTGTAGCCCTTTGTGTCTCATCTTCACACCTCTTAACGTTTGCTAGCTCCTCTTTCCTTTCATAAGTTCATTTCCACTTTTGAGCTCCAAGGACCTGAAAATAGAAACTATTACTAAAAATAGAAACTTTCCTAAAACGAAAATAGAAACTTTCTAAAAATGAGAAATGGAAACTTTCTAAAAGTGAGAAATGAAAACTTTCCTGAACTAAATGGGAAACTTGCTAAAAACTGGAAAAAGAAACTTTCCTAAACTAAAGAGATTCATTTAAGGAAATAACTAAGTAAATATGAGGAAATAACCGTTAAAACGTCGCATTAAAATGCTCCTATCAAATTCCCCCACACTTAGCTTTTGCTAGTCCCTTAGCAAAATCACACAAAGACACAACTAAGACCTAACGAAAACAGATAGAGAGACTCAAACACACGAAAACTCTATTGCCTTTCTACTTTTTGTCTCAGAAATCTCTTACTTTCACAACATCAAAATTCGCACTCAACCAAGAATCAATGTTTAGGCATTCGAGAGTTAATTAAAACATATAATCTTCACATACACAAGTAGGACTTGGTTGGAACAATGGTGATGGTTTCTGTTAAGCATGTTTCAAACAAGTATGATTCACATCCTTACAAGGTATATCCACTTTTTCTTCTCTCAAATCAAGGCAATGCTTAAAATCTTATACACTCAAGTATATGTGAAAGATAGCAAGTATACCACATATTATAAGAAACAAAAGCGCACACACACACACACACACATATATATATCATATTTTTCAAAGATCTCATGAAAGATATCAACTACTTGCACAGATTGACCCAAACCATAGGTTCAACTTTTGTAACTCATCTCCACAGATCAAAGGTTGTTCCATCTTAAGGATCAAGAATGTCTTATTAAGGGTTGTAATGGGGCCAAGCTCAAGGTTTAAAGAAACGAAAGGTAAGGAGTTTAACAAAGTGTCCTAAAAACCTAGCAGAGCTCATGCTGATGTAGAGAGACTTCTAGAAATCTACCAAGGCATAGCAAAACTTTATGTCCTCCCTTGGGCTTTATAAAAGGGCCAAATGTCTTCATGTTGGACTCAAACTTCACTCTAAACTTCCTTTGAACACTAGTGAATTGGACAAAGACCAAATTCTTCGATAATGGGCCTTCAATTCAAAGCAAACTCCAAACTCACCAAGTATGGGGAACTAAAATCCATAAAAATTTCTCTCTTTTTTTTTTCTTTTTTTTTCCTTAGCCGTATATTTTTCTTTTCTTTTTCATTTCTTTTTCACGGCTTTCACATATATTTTTCTTATGGACAACTCTACCCCCACACTTAAACTTTCACCTCTTCTCATCCTTCATCATTGACGCCAAATCCTCAAGTAAAGTCTCAAAATTAGCTCCACTAAGTTTCTAGAACAAAGGGTAAGGTTGTAATTATACTAAGGTTCAGGTTAAAGATTTTAAGGGTGATGAAAGAAAAGGCTTAATGTAGGCTCAAAGAGGTTTGTCTAGGGGAGTCCCACGACGGGCACAAATGGGGACACAAGCTTATTTGGCAATGGTGGAAATTTCTAAGGTGCCTCTATCCCTTCCAGAATCAGGGCCATGTATTGATAAAAGTCTCAACAAGCACAAGCGCGAATTCTAGCATTCTCTAGTCCATCAAACTTAATCTATGGCAAGCAATCAATCAAATGAAAGAATAATGAGATCATCAAAACATCGCCAAGAAAATAAGAATATATTATTCATTTATCACTCCAAGAAAAATGGACATGGGCTCGAATATCTCACATGGGCTTTTATGAATCAAAACTCATCTTAACATGCTCATATTCTGTACCAAGGTCACGAAATCCATATCCACTATAGATGCACACATTTTTCATATATTTCAATTAACCAAAGAATACCATTTTAAAATCATCTCAATATTGTGATCCTCTTTTAGCCATAATTTCAGAGATATAAGCTCATCCTAGACAGTTCAAAGACATCCTATGACTCAAAAATAAAAACAAAAGACTAAGACTCAATAAAAGCAACGAAATTTTTTTTTCTTTTTGACATTTTTTCAATTTTTCGATTTTTTTTGTATTTTTCAATATATATGACTCAAAACAAACGTATAAATCCCTTCCCCCACACTTAAATATTGCATTGTCCTCAATGTAATCAATCATAAGCATGCAATGAAACAAATAAGCATATAGGGTTGAGATTTATGAAAAGACTACTAAAACAAAGAAGAAAAACGAAAAGTAAAAGGGAATGAGAAAGCAAATCTGCATTTGTAGACTCTTCCACAGCTACTTCTGAATTGGGTTGCCTCCCAAGCAGCGCTTAATGTTTAGAGTCTTTCAGCTGAGACTTGGTTTCCCCTTGTCCTCAGTTGGTTGGGCCTTCAAAGCCTCCCTTTGGATTTGGAATTGTGTTGCTTGGAAGCTTACCAGTTTCGTGAAACTTGGTCATAAAGTCCACCACTTGTCCCATTTGCTTCTTGAGGTCTGCAATGTCCTTGGTATGGTTCTGTTGTCCTTGAACCAAGGCTTGAGTGGAATTGGTTAGTGCCTCAATAATCTCATCATAATTAGGATTGGAAAAATTATTTGAGTTAGAAGCAAAGTTTTGAGGGACCTGAGGCCTCTGATGGAAGCCTTAAGGACATTGGAATCTGCCACCAAGAGGGTTCTGAACGTTGTCATTATTGGTCCACTTGAAGTTGGGGTGGTCCCTCCATCCAGGGTTATAAGTATTCGAATATGGGTCATACCTTGGACGTTGGGGCCCCCCATGACTCCCTTGGTATCCTCCTATGGCTTTCACAGACTCCCACCCACCATTCTCAATTAGTTGAGGACATTGATCCGTAGAGTGGCCTTGGGTAGAGCATACCCCACAAGCACAGGCTCCTCCTTGTCTTTGAGTGCTCACAACCTGATTCACAAGAAGGGTAAGTTCAATTTATTCTCTATGGCAGAATTGACACTTACCTCATTTACCCTTTAAGTTGATTGACCTACCCCAGCATATTGTTGGGCATTTTTGGGGTGATTTTCAATCATGGCTTTCCCTTGAGTAGGAGACTTATCCACAAAGGCTCCTCCAGCTGCAGCATCTAACATGTCACGTTCCAGAGGTAGGAGACCCTCGTAAAAGCAAGTGAGTAAGGTTTCTTCCTTCATTTGATGTTGAGGACACTGAGCGATCAGGGACTGAAACCTCTCATAATAAGTGGCATAAGATTCATCTTGAGCTTGTTGTATTCCACTTATCTTCTTGCGTAGCATGATGATTCGGGATACAGGGAAGAATTTTTCCAAAAATGCCTTCATCATGCTGTCCCATGAAGTGATGGTCCCAGATGGTAGCTCGTATAACCAATCTTTGGCTCTGTCTGTTAGGGTCTTCCATTGAGAGTCCATGGAAGATAGGAATCTTGTGGAGCAGGCCTCCCTTGGGTTCAAAATTTGCAGTCCTCCCTTCAGCAGCAGGGGGGGTAAGTGATGGAGGTAGGGAGTCCTCCCTGGACCATGGATGAGGAAAGTTCCCTAATAGATGTCATTGCCTCGTCCTCTTCTTCTTCAGGGGGTGGTGTGTATGATGGTGAGGGTGAAAGAGGCGGTGTGATCTGAGGTGAGGGTGAGTTGGACGAAACCAAAAGTGATGGCGTAAGTGATGGTGGAGATGGAGTTGGTGTAGGTCATGTGGACTCCTCAAAAGAATGTAAGATCTTCTTCCCTTGCTCGTTAAATATGTATTCCTTAAATTGCAAAGGAGAGGGTTTTCTGTACTCAGGTTGTGGAGGATTCTTTAAACGAGCAAGTCTTCCTTCAATCTCTCGTGCACTAGGGATTTTAGAAGGCTCGGTCATTCATGGAAATCCTGAACAGCATTAAGAATTAAATAAGTTAGTAAACTATACAATAAAAGAAATACAAATTAATGATTTATACAATAAATGTCACTATTCATTTTTTTATTTTTTTTTTATATTTTTTTTAGACAAGTATAATTAGAAGTATAATGTACAGAATTTTACACAAAGATATAAGTACCAAACGTCAAATATGTACAAGTATAAAGGGTCAGTCACGTAATTTACAAAAGCTCGAATTCTATTATAAGCCTTTGACCAAGGTTTAGACGTGTGGCCCAAGGGCTCGATCCTTAATACTAGTCGCCCTCCTCAATCTTTTGGTAACTCTTTTCACACAGAGCCAGGTAGTAGATGAACGATTTTGGCGGAGTTACTCCCACATTGTGGTTTAGGCTCACTTGTAAAGCACTTCTCGTATCCAATCAACCTAGACACCCTGTGCTACTAAGGTGCGCCACACGAAAGAGAAGGGTGGATGACTAATGTTAAAGACAAAGTCCTTTACCTATTCCGTTATGGTCAAAAACTCATAATAAAACTCTTACTCTTACAAACAACAATTTTCACGAAAATTATGTACAAGTATTTTTTTTTTCTTTTATTTTCAACACTTAGGTACGGGAACAGGGAGTCTCGATGTGCAATGGGACTGAAACAGCTACCCTTTGCAAGACTATGTTTAATCCAATATACCTTAGTGTATCACAACATTTTCTTTTGTTATAAATATCATTGATATCGAATTAAATTCCAAGCGGTAAATCAAGTGGACGTGCTGCCCAAGTATAGTCGTCTAGACACAAAGTCCCTCATACATCCTTTGGGCAACCTTACTGAAATGGCCAGGTAGGGGAGGGCGACCACAAGAGGCAGAATCCATTTTGGCATGAGCTACTCCCACATTGTGGTTTAGGCCCATTTGCAAGCACTTCTGGATCCAAAACCCGTTATGAACGTTGTCCCCTTCCTAGACACCATCCCACGTAGGCTATACTTACTTAGATGAAAAAGGTCCTAAGTGTGAAGACAGTTCAATGAATGTTAATAAAGGCCGTCCTCAACCTTAAGGGCCTAAACTAGGTACCGACAAGGGGTTTAGGCTAATATTAATAAACACAACTTCACCTATTCCTCTCAGATTACAACTTACAATTAAAACACATTTTCAATAATATAAATAACAACCTAAGTAATTAACTACTAATTTTTGAAAAGTTTATGAACAATTAACAAGTTATTTACGAAAACAATATATAACCAAAAATTATTCACAATTCAACAAGTGATTTTTCAATCCCCGGCAACGGCACCAAAAATTGATACGCTCAAAGCAAGCATATAATTTAACCCTAAAAATGTCATCAATAGTATAAGAAAGTAGGGATCGATCTAATCCGGCGATTGAGGGTACACCTGTCATTTTAGAACAATTAAACAATTAATTAGGACACAAAATAAATTATTCACAAAAATAAAATAAAATATACACATATTTACGAATTAAGGAGGGGGGTTTTTGGATTTAGGTTTTCGAAATTAAACAAAGTAAAGAAAACGCAAAAACGTAAATACAAGAATGAAATGAAAGAAACAAAGATCAAAACCAAAGTCATAATCAAATTCGATCCAACCCTAATATTGTTCATCTAAGTCATGAGAAAGAATTGATCATGTGAAACATTCAAAGCAAATGATTTCCCATTTTTTACTTTCCATCATTAATTAACCTAAGTGAAAGCACAAAGATTAATCCTATCAAACATGCAATCAAATTCTAGAAAGCTAGATCATCAACACATGTTTAACGCATGAAGAACACAAGAAAGGATATCAACTCAAGTGTACAACTTAGTATGAAAAAGTTCATCTAATTGCAATCCTTTTCAATTAAACTCGGGTTTTTGTCCAAAACCTTTACTACTTTCGATTCAAGTTCACAAAACGATTAGGTGAATCATGTTCTTAAATCTAGCTATAATTATATACTAACCCTATATGTTTCGAACCACATAAGATTAACACATAAAGGATTTCAATCAAACAAATTTAATTGAACAATCTCACAAAAGCAACTTTGGAATCAGAATATAGGAATCGAAAATCTCATTCAATCATAAAAATTTCAGAATTAAACTTTGTTCAAACATCAATGTCAGCTAGAGACAAATCCAACGGAAATCAAACAAGGTTACAAAGAAAGAGGTCGAATTACACCGTGGATGGAAGATGGAGATGGATGCTTGACGTTTGGATCCTTGAAGCTTGAAAGCAAGTCTTCAATGGTGGATGATGGATGAATTGCTCACGGCTCCTTCTTCTCTTCTTCGGCCTTGCTTGAAATCCGTGGGGTGCACTAGAGGATGGAGAGAGAGAGAGAGAGAGAAAACTTCACGGCTTCTATGTGTATTTTCTGAATTATGGGAGTGCAAAGTGTTTCCCAGGTGTCAAGAATAGAGGAGAATATATAGGGAACGGCAAACTAGGTCTCCAAGCCGTTTTTCCTCCTTTCTTTTCCACGGAATTAATTTAATAATTCCACATAGCTTCCACCAATGATAATTTGCCAAGTAAGCCCTAGTTTGTCATCCAACCAATCAAAATTCTCTAGAATAATTCCCTAATATTTAGTTGCCGAAATATACAAGATATTTTCTGATTTTATACTTCAATTTCGGCCAAAACTTTTGAGCTTTTTCTTGTTGTCCACACTTCTTCTTTCCTTAAACTTCCCCTAGAAAATCTCTTGGCGTAATCTTTTATTTTCTTCTTGATTTTTACACCAACTCCTTCTTTTCCTCTTGGTATTTCACGGCAAACACTCCTCTTATAATGCTTTGCGTCACAAAACCCTAATTCCATGGGCTTTTGTCCATTTGCCGAAATCCACAAAGGTCTAGAATGCTCTTGGGTCTTCTTGCGTCATCTTCAAGCCTTATAGTCTTCTAATGTCTTCAAGAAGCTTCTTTCAACGCCATGACACTCCATTTTTCCATTTTCCTTTCTTGGTTGTGTCGGAATCTTGCATGATACACTTTCCTCTTTTGAACAGAGTTTCCTGGTTGGAACAGGAAAACTTCATTTCTTCATTTCTGCTCATTTGCGTAGCCCTTTGTGTCTCATCTTCACACCACTTAACATTTGCTAGCTCCTCTTTCCTTTCGTGAATTCATTTCCACTTTTGAGCTCCAAGGACCTGAAAATAGAAACTATTACTAAAAATAGAAACTTTCCTAAAACGAAAATAGAAACTTTCTAAAAATGAGAAATGGAAACTTTCTAAATGTGAGAAATGGAAACTTTCCTAAACTAAAAGGGAAACTTGCTAAAAACTGGAAAAGGAAACTTTCCTAAACTAAAGAGATTCATTTAAGGAAATAACTAAGTAAATATGAGGAAATCACCGTTAAAACGTCGCATTAAAATGCTCCTATCAGAGACTCCTGGAAGTGGCTGGATGATCTGGAGGAGGCTTTTCTGAGAGGAAAGAGAGAGAGTCTGGCAGTCAGCCGGAGGTAGAGAGAGAAAGAGAGAGAGAGAGAGAGTCTGGGAGGAGAGAGAGTCTGAGAGATGAGTTTTAATTTAATTAATATGGGCAAAACTGTCAGTAGATGTTAGAGTGGGTAAATGGTGTTAAAAAACTCTTAGTACAGTAAGTGGGCAATTTTTAAGCTGAAATTAGGTAAGTGGTCACGACCCCCTTATTTATTTGGTCACACGGTGATTAAGAATTTTTAGTTGCTTATCTTCATATTTAATATCACACTTCATGTACAAATTGCGAAGATAAGAAGAAGGCTTCTTATCACTCAAGCTAGACATAAGCAAGGCTTATGATAGACTTGAATGGAATTTCTTGAGAGCAATGTTAACTAAGCTGGGATTTCAGGAGCAGTGGATAAATATAATAATGAAGTGTGTAGCATCTGTTCAATAATCAATTTTAATTAATGGACAGCCTTCTGAAGCAATTGTTCCAACCAGAGGCATTAGGCAAGGTGATCCCCTTTCACCTTACCTATTTATTTTGTGTGCAGAAGGTTTATCTGCTCTCATCTCTAAGGCAGTGGAGCGATCTCATCTTAAGGGCCTCACTATGTGTCCAGGAGCTCCTACTTTGCACCACTTATTTTTTGCAGATGATAGTTTGATTTTTGGAGCTGCAACTGAATCTGAATGCCTTGTTTTGAGACATATTCTCAACACATATGAGTTGGCATCAGGACAAAAGGTAAACTACCAAAAGAGTAGTGTTGTTTTCAGCAGGAATGTTCATCCTGACATGCAAGTTAAGTTAGCTGGTTTGCTTGAAGTTCAAAAAGTGGAAGAGCATGATCGTTATTTGGGATTACCTTTGAGGGTAGGCAAATCCAAGACATAAATATTTTCATACATCAAAAAGCGATTGACAAAAAAGCTCTTGGGTCGGAAATCAAAACTTCTTAGTTCTACTGGTAAGGAAGTTTTAATTAAAGCAGTAGCACAAACGATGCCCTCTTATGCTATGAATTGCTATCTCCTACCTAAAACGTTGTGTGATGATATTCATCAATTGTGTGCCCAATTCTTTTGGGGTGACACTGAGCAGACAAGAAAAATTCATTGGAGAAGTTGGAGCAGGCTTTGCATGACAAAGCAAGAAGGATGTCTTGGCTTTAAAAATCTTTATGCATACAATTTAGCTATGTTAGTAAAACAAGCCTGGAGACTAATCTTCAATCCTCAGTCACTAATCGCCAAATTATACAAGGCCAAGTACTATCCCAATCATTCTTTTTGGGATGCAGAACTTGGAGATGCCCCATCCTTTTCTTGGAGGAGAATATTGGAAAGCTGTCCTATCTTGGCTGCTGACATTCAATGGAAAGTGGGAACTGGAGAGCATGTGGATGTATGGAATGATAGCTGGATTCCTGATTGTCCTTGGTATCTTATTCACAAACCACCTCATTCTACCATCAGTAAGGTGGCTGACTTAATTAATGAGACCATAAGCTGGAATCAAGGTCTTATTCAAGCTACCTTTGAACCTGAAGTAGCCACTAAAATTCTCAGTATGCCTTTAAGCAGAACTGCAGGGAATGATAAGTATCGTTAGAAGCCAGAGAAGAATGGGCAGTACACTATCAAGTCGGCATACTGGATTGCTCGACAGCATGTTATGGGGGAGTTCCTAACTTATACCTCATCTGGGAATCCATACGAAGTTCTATGGAAGAAAATTTGGAACGTAGCAGTACCTGGCAAAGTAAAAATTTGTATATGGAGGGCTGCAAACAACATATTGCCTACTCGAGAAAACTTGAGTCATAAGGGCTACACTGGTCCTTTTAATTGCCTACTATGTAGTGAAGATTTGGAAATAACTGGTCATGTTCTGTGTCAATGTCCTATGGCGCAAGCAGCCATTAGAGAAGCTAATATATATTCCAGTTGCGAATTGCTTGCCATGCAATTTTAAGGAGTGGCTTTTGTATCAAGGCCACCATGTACACAAAAAAAAATTGGGAGAAGCTACTTATGCTAATATCGGCTTTATGGAAAAATAGGAACAGTACACTGTGGAAAGGTATTGTCAAAACTGCATCAGAGATTGTTGTTGCCACCTTCACTTGGTATGAACAATACCTTCAAGTGCAGAAGCTGCAGCCATAAGACAAAGCAACCAAACCAGAAAAATATTGGACTCCACCATCAAGTCAACAGCTCAAAATCAATGTTGATGGAGCTTTCTTGTCTTCTAAAGATATTGGAGGCATTGGTGGAGTAATCCGAAGAAGAGATGGCTCTTTTGTAGCTGGTTTTGCAAAGCGTGTATTGCACGTTTCTTTTCCAAAGCAAGTGGAGCTGCTAGCAATCCGAGAGGGCATTGATTTGCTAAGGCAGAGTAGCCTCCAAGAAGTATGCTTGGAAAGTGATTGTCAGGTGGCACTGCAAGAGATTGAGAGAGAAGATTTTGAACTCAATGAAAATGCCAATCTGTTGATGGATATCCATCAGAGTGGTTAGTTTGTACACAATCTAGTTTTCTCTTTTGCTCCTACATCTGCCAATGCTGTGGCACATAGGTTAGCAGCCATTGCTTATGAATCAAATACTTCTCAAGTATGGATAGACCAGCCTCCAGAATGATGTTTTAGCTTTTGATTGTAACCATTTACCTTAATCAATAAAGCTTATGATTTTTTACTCAAAAAACAATATATATATATATATATATATATATATATCAAGAGCTTGAATTAATGCAAAAAATTGTAAGTGTTTTGAATTCAACTCTTAATATCAAAACAATAATAATGGCCACAAGTTTCATGATCATTGGTAAGTGGTAACCAAGTGAACGGCCGTGAGAGTTTTATATATGTGCTCAAAATATCGTAAAATGAGTACAAACATAAAAAATTCCATGACAACTGACACTACACAGAGTCACAAACTTCCACAATCTCTCTAGTCCCCACAAATTTACATCCCAACTCTTGAAAAACATGACCAGACCAAACCAGCCCACTCCCCCCACCGTACTCAAACTCTTTTTTTATGAAATTAATGGAGAGGCTGCGGTCATTTTCATGAAGGTGATGTTAAAGGAAATGCATGCGTTTGTGAAAGGATAGCGAACCTTGGCCCAACTTGAGCCTCACCCAATAGGCCAACATGCAGCTGATATTGTCCTTAATTAAATAGTTAAACATGGGTACGAAGAAAGGTGTGATCTCAGTGGATCTTTAACTCGGGGAGTTGTCAGATTCTCAGACAAATCAGTATGTTTAAAGACAAATATCATGTTCTATCTGATTAATAATGTTTTTTCTTTTCTTTTTGGGAAGATATGATTTTGATTTGTTTCATCTAATAATGTGATTATTGTATAACATACAAGCAAGTGTTACAAGTTGTCAACTTGTTAAGTGGTGCTTTCTAGTTTCCTTATGAACCTAATATCTTCCGAGTTCATGTGGGATATATATCGATTTAGTGATACTTAGCAAAACGGGATATTCTATAATTCTATCATTTTATATTTTCTCTACTTTACCTGATGTATATGCTAAATATGTTAAATATTGACATCTTCTCTGAATGTACATTAATTTTAAGATGATTTATATGTGAATTGTGAAGTTGATGAAAATCTCCCAAAAATGTGTACTATTTAATCATCTCATCAAGCCATAATAGCTACTCCGTATATAAAAAGATATTAAGAGCTCTCTCTATCCTTTGGTGGTGCGCAAATCCTCTGCAGCATATCTTACCACAACAGCAAATAACAGCCTTTGAGTTTCATGTGTAACACCTCAAGGTTGGTTGAAAAGTCTTTCTTAATGCGGGCATAAGTACTTTGAGTACAATAATACAATTTGTTGATCCTCCACTTCACCGCAATTAAAAAGATAAAAACAAACAAGTTTGGCCAATAGCCAATTTCTGATCAAGAGCTATTAATTAAGGTAATTAAGATTCGTCTAAAAGCTCACATTGAAGGATTGTGAAGGATCCCTTGAACCCAAAAATATGAATGTAGTGTCAAGATTTCTTGAGTGCAACAAAAATGAAACGAGCATTTCCTTTTTAAGGTAGTTACGGTCAAATAATTTAGTGTCGGTATGAAAATTATTTATATTCAAAATATAGCTGTATTATCATTAATGAAGGACATGGTTTATGGAATCCAGATCGAAATTCCAGAATATAATGCAGCAAACATAAGATTTTAATTTACATAAATGAGAAAAAGAAAAGGACATAACAAAATGATATATGATCTGAAAATTGTGAGGTCATGTTTAAGCAATCAAATTGAGGCAATATTTGCACCAGAAACCAGAAATGGACCACCAATTTTAAGAGGTCAGGGTTTATATACTTTACAAAAGTAAAAAACAGTGTCTGGGCTTCAAAACCTGACCCAACATAAGTACAGACCATTATTAACACCGTTAATTTTGTATAATTATTCATTTTTTGAAGGATAATTTCGTATCTCTGTCTCTCATGATCTAATCAACCCAATAAAACCAAAACTCTAATTATGAAAGCCAAATCCAATTGCTGCTGCTCCAATAGTTGTTGTTGTTGTTGCTGGGTGGAGCAGAGGACATCACCTAGGTCTTCCGGTGGGTCCGACGAGTGAGGAGTCCGGGTTTAGGGTTCGGCGACGGTGAGGTCGACAAAGACGGTGACAACGTCTCTCTCTCTGAGAACCGGTGGATATCTTTCTTTTTGTCTGCTTTCTCAGTGGATACAAAGAGATTTGAGAACCGGTAGTTACTTCCTTCAACAAAGGAATCAACTTTAGCTACAATGGAGGGTGTTGAAGCCAAACCCATGTATGGTGTCAATGGATCCACGACCTTAACAAGGAAGACGATGCAGATTTCGACCCAAGTGCTCCTCTGCCCTTCAAAATAGCTGAGATCAGAGCCGCCATTCCCAAACACTGTTGGGTCAAGAACCCATAAAGTATGTTTTGAATTTCGATTGAACAAGGATCAATTAATTAATTTAACGTTTCGATTCAAGGAACACGATTGAAGAAGGATCAATTATGAGAGAATGGGAATTTGGATATGAACTTTGATGGGTGAAACTTAATTGGGATATTTCCATTTGATCCAGTTTTGTGGGTGAAACAATCAACGAATCGGCAATTTTGAAGGTGGTTGGCGGTCTAGAGGAGATGGGTTCTGTGATAGTGGTGGTCATGGTAGCAATAGTGGAGGAGATGGGTTATGATATAACGGTGGCAATGAAGGCAATGGGTGAAGAGGGAAGTTTTTGGGTGTTCATAGCAATAACATACTAAATTTTTTTTCCCTTAATCATCCATGAAGTGACGAATTTGCTCTTAGAAATATAACAGAAAACATAGAAACTAACGAAAAATTGACGATGTGTACTTATATTGAGTCGGATTTTGAACCTCAAGCATTATTCTTCAATTTTATAAAATATATAAACCTGTTTAAGGATATCTCTATTTGTGTTTGGCCCAAACTCTAGGTTACTTGACCTAGTGGTAATAGGGTTAAATTAGAAGGATCTAGATTCCTATTCAATGTACGATTACTTTCCTTGTACGATTGAGATTCTATGTATTGTAATCTTCTATATATAGAGGCCCCTATTATCAATGAGAATACACAGCAAATTCCTCTCAAAATTCAGTTTCTCTAAAACACGTTATCAGCACGAAGCCCTAACCCTGAAAACCCTAATTTCGTAACCTCCAAAATCCTGCAACCACCGCCCCACATATCGAAGCCCTACTCCCAAGGAGCCCAGAACCGGCGGCGGAACCACCGGAACAGGCCGGAAAACCCCTGAACCGGCGGTCGGAAAAATCGAACCGGCCCCTGCCCTGTGCCTGCCTTGTGCCTGCCCCTGCGAGCCCTGCCGAGCAGCTGCCGAGATCTGCCGAGCCTTGTGCCTGCATCTGCCGAGACCTGCCGACAGCCCCTGCAAGCCTCCTGCCGAGACCTGCCTAGCACCTGCCGAGACACCTGCCGAACCCTGCGCACCCCTGTGCATGCCCCTGTCGACATCTGCCGAAAGCTCCGCATAGCCCCCGCCGACACCTGCCGAAAGCTCCGCATAGCCCCCGCCGACACCTGCCGACACCTGCCGAGACCTGCGCACCCTTGTGCCTGCATCTGCCGACAGCTGCTTAGCACCTGCTGAGCATTTGCCTGCCAGCCCTGCACAGCCCCTGCACAGCCTCCGCACACCTCCTGCACAGCCCCTGCAGCAACCCTGCCTAGCTCCGGCCACCAGTTTTCGGCCACTTTTCCGGCCATCTTCAACGACTTTTCAGGTCAAGATTTCCGGCTATTTTTCAAGGTAAACTTTTCTAAAAGTTCCCGTTTTTGAAGTTTTTTTTAATTTCTTCTTCTTTTCTCGGGGACTTCCAACATCCCTTCTTCTACCCCCCTTTCTTCTTCATAGGGGAGACCAATAGCCGAACTGTGGGGGTTCGTGCTCACTCCAAGCTTGGAGCTTGTAGAGTCCTCCAAACTTAGAGTTTGTTGAGAAGAAAACGATCGACCACATACATCGTCGTTTCGATCTAATCCAAAACCCCTCTTGGAATCGGATTCTCTTGGAAGCGACTACGCTCAGAAAAATCCCTAATTTCTTGGAAGCGATTACGCTCAGAAATTATATAGTTTTTCGTGGTAGCCTTCTTCGCTCCGAAACTAACCCTATTTTCTTGTTGTTTTTCAGGATGAATAACCTGAACAAGTTGAGCTTCGCTCCACTAGAGACAACAGGCGCAGGATACCACAAGTGGGTCCGTGATGTGCGCCAGCATCTTAAGGCTGATGGGATCCTAAGTACGATCCAAGAGCCAAGTCAGGACGTACGTACTCCTCAACAAGCTGTTGCTTTTGAAGCAAATAGAGCTACGAGAAAGGCGAATGAAGCTAAAGCCATCATTCTCATGACAAGGCACATGAATGACGCGCTCCAAAATGAGTACCTCAATGAGGAAGACCCAAGAAAACTATGGGTGGAACTCGAGCAGCGTTTTGGCAACGTCCGTGATTCCCTGCTTCCAGACTTAGAAGTGAGATGGCATAGCCTCCGCTTCTGTGATTTCAAGTCTGTACTTGACTACAATTCAGAAGCACTTCGTATCAAGTCTATGATGGAATTCTGTGGGCAGAACATCACTGATACGATGTTGATCGAGAAGACTCTCTCCACCTTCCCCGTCTCTGCATTGATGATAGCCAAAAACTATCGAATTGATGTCAATGCTAGACGCATCACAAGATTTCATGAGCTAATTGGCGCCATGAACGTAGCTGAAAAGCACGACAACATACTTGTGAAGAACTATAACTCTAGACCTGTGGGAACCAAGTCAATTCCGGAGTCTAATTATAGTCGCGCCCCCAAGGGAGGACGCAAGGAGCGAAACCCTAAGAGTAGGGATAATTTTGGACGTTCTGGTCCATATTCTCGCCCTAAAGAGGAAGGAAATCGCCAAGATAGGCGTACACGGAACCGTGGAGGTAAACGTGTAAAGAGAGAGAGAGGCCAAGCCTCCGGTTATGGTGGTAACGCCACCAAAGGCAATAACCGTCTACAAAACGCCCCCAGAGCGCCTCGATCAAGGGAATCTGACCATAATGATGCTTGTCTCAGATGTGGATTAAGTGGACATTGGGCAAAGAAGTGTACTGCATCCCAGAATGTTGCAAACGCATACAAGATGTATCGTGAAGCAAGGGAGGCACATTACATGGAACAAGAAGGTCAAGATGGAGATCTCGATCTAAGGGTGGAAGACTACAAGGATCAAGACCCAGAAACTGGCGATTTTGATTAAGTCTTTCTATTTCCAAGAGATGTAGGCAATTGCCATATTATTTTTGTAGTAGATGCCAATGCTATTCGTCTTTCTTCAAAGTTGGCATATACAATGTAAGTGTGATGTCTAGGAAAGTTTTGAGATCAGTGGTACTTAAGTGAGCCTCGCTCCACCGACATCTCTCTACTCACCTGGTCACATTTACATTGGAATTACCGAAAGGAGTTAGACGACTACCATTGTTTTGCATTAACTAGTTTATTGGATTAGATTTCATTTGGTTAAAGAAACGATGATGTAATTCCGTTTGGCTTATTAATAAAAGTTGAGTTCTTTTCTTTATGACTCCTTTTTTAATTACGAGCTTTTCTTTTAGGAATGGATGAACTTCAATGTCTTGCGGATAGTGCGACTACGCACACCATTCTACGACATAGGCAATTATTCTTGGAGATGTTGCCTACATATTCATCTGTGACTACAATGGCTGGGCCATCAAGTTTAGTTCAAGGACATGGAATGGCCCAATTCCTTTTGCCCAATGGCACCTTGATTAAAGTCACTGAAGCTCTCTACGCTCCTAAGGCGAATCGAACCTTATTGAGCTCTAAAGATATTAGAGCCAACGGATTCCATGCGGAAACGCATAGTGAGAACGGAATAGAATTCCTTTGCATTACCTCTAATGATTGCGGAAGAAAGCGCATCTTAGAGAAGCTTATGTGTCAATCTAGTGGACTTTATGTCACTCCAATTCGACCTATTGAATCCAATAATGTCATAAGAGAAGATCTCTTGGATTCAGACACATATTGGCTTTGGCATAACCGACTAGGACATCCTGGTCGTGATATGATGCTCCGTATACTAAAGACTTCACACGGACATCCATTCTTTAGAGTGAGAAGAAGCAAGAATCGAAAATTGATTCCAGGACTTAGCAAGACCGCAACCATTGCAGCATCTGGAGCTGCAGCCGTCTTGGGGCGCCATAGGGCCGCCCAAGTCCCATGTGGTGATGCCATTAATGGCACCAACCATGGCTCTAACGCCATAATGGGAGATGTAATCACACACTTTGCTTCTAATAGCGCTACAGACGCTCAGGCACAACCAAAATCCTCATTGGTTGCTTCTAAGGCCCCTCGCTCTTTCTGCAAAGCCTGTTCCTTCGGGAAATTAGGACCGAGACCGTCCTACGCAAAGGATCCCAAAATACTCATTCCGTTCTTACAGAGGATCCAAGGGGATATCTGTGGACCAATTCAACCACCATGCGGACCTTTCAAATACTTTATGGTATTGGTTGATGCATCGACACGCTGGTCACATGTCGCGCTACTGTCCACTCGAAATGCTGCTTATGCTAAACTCCTCGCCCAGATTATCCGTCTACGGGCTCACTACCCTGACCATACTATTAAGTCAATTCGACTTGATAATGCTGGGGAGTTTACATCGAAAACATTCAATGACTATTGCATGTCACTGGGGATTGATGTAGAGCATCCAGTTCCCCATGTTCATACCCAAAATGGTCTCGCAGAAGCCGCTATCAAACGACTACCGATGATAGCACGGACATTGGTTATGCGCACCAATCTCCCTGTTTCTGCTTGGGGATATGCAATATTGCATGCAGCGACGCTGGTTCGTCTACGACCCACTACCACCCAATCTTACTCTGCGTTACAGTTAGTGACTGGATACGAGCCTGATATCTCGCACTTACGCATCTTTGAGTGTGCCATTTATGTGCCTATTACGCCGCCACAGCGTACTAAGATGGGTCCACAACGACGAATGGGCATTTATGTTGGATATGAATCTCCAGCGATAGTCCGCTACCTTGAACCCTTGACAGGCGATCTCTTTACCGCTAGATTTGCGGATTGTCACTTTGATGAGACAGTCTTCCCATCGTTAGGGGGAGATAAGAACACATATGTTCAACAGGAACGACAGGAATTGTCGTGGTCTGTCCCCACTATGTCTCATCTCGATCCCCGTACCGCACAGTCCGAACTTGAAGTGCGAAGAATAATCGAGCTCCAGAACGTAGCAGACACTCTGCCTGATGCGTTTTCTGATGTTGCCAAAGTGACGAGATCACACATAACTGCTGCAAATGTGCCTGCAAGGATCGATGTCCCAAATACTGGACATCACGCCTCTCCTGTGACACCAGGAGATGGCGCCATTGCCCAACATGGCAATGATGTGGCATCTATGGCCGCAGGTCCCGCAAGAAAACGCGGTAGACCGATTGGTTCGAAGGATACTCGCCCTAGAAAGAGAGCGAACGAGGCACAAACAAATCCTTTGATCATCGATACTCAAAATCCGTCCCATGACAATGTTCCAGATTATGGTTATGTCCAAGAGACATCTTTGGGGGACGCCTCATTGTCAGGACCTATCCCTGAGAACGTAGAGATCTCTGTTAATTACACTAGTGTACATGGGACGTGGGAAAGAAACTCCATCATCATTGATGATGTATTCGCGTATTCAGTGGCGCGTGAGATTATTGAGACCGATGACATCGAACCACGCTCCGTTGATGAATGCCAACGTAGAGCCGATTGGCCAAAGTGGAAAGATGCGATCCAGGCAGAACTTGATTCTCTAGAGAAAAGAAAGGTATTCGGACCATCTAAACTCTTTTCACCAAACACCAATCAAACAACAATCTGAGTCATGCAAATATACCCAGAAAACAATAGATCATAAAGTTTTAAGCTTTAATGTTAGCTCAAAAACAAAAATGAAAAAGCTTTAAGCTTTATTCTACAGTAACCAGAGAAATATTGAAAAACTCAGCTGGGTACTTAGAGAAACATGGTTTCGACACAAAATCTTGAACACTTCACCAAACCAACAAAGATCAAACAACCAAAAAGAGAGAAAAGCAAATAAGATCACGTCTGGGATCAATCCCAGATCTTCATCCTCTCAAATTACCAGCACAACATCTCCATTCCTTCCTCCTTTCTCTTCCACCTTCTCTTCTCCTCTCATACTCTTCTTCCAACCTCCAAATTCCACCTCTCCTTGAAAACCAAAAACAGATAGAGAGAGGAGCCATGTCTTTCTCTGCTGCCACCACCCACGCCCTCCACCTCCACACCACCATCGTCGCCGCCGCCAGATCCAATGAATTAAAACACGAATGAACGTGGAGTCCAGCACCCGGCTGCTCTACCCGATGATGCTCGAGACCCCAAAGCTCTGCTGGTCCTTCATCCGCAAATTTTGAAAGGCACTTCCATCTGGGGCACGAGGGATTGCACCATTGGAGCCCGTTTCTAAAGCTCTGCAACTTGTCAATTAATGCTTCGCTCTTTTGGGTTGTGATCTCAGAGCTAGAGGAGGAGGAGACAGTTTGTTTTGAAGCTTTGACTTCAAATTACAGTGAAGTTTAAGCGGGGTTTACAGCGAGATTTAATTGGTATGGTGTGGGTGGCTGGATTGATCTGGTGATGAGCTTTTGGTTTAAATTGGGGGAAATAGAAGACAGAGAGGGTATGGGTGAGAGTTTAGCATCGATGGATTGGAAATCTAAGCTTGAGGAAGAAAAAGAGATGAGAGAAACAAGGAGAGTTGGGAGGAAGAAGAAGATGAAGAAAGCGAGAGGAAGAAGAGATTGAGTGAAGGGACGAGAATACCCCTCAAATTTTGCTACTTGGCTAACGCTGTAACGGCCAACAGTGTTTTAGGTACTAATGTTGGGTCGGGGTCTGAACTTCAGGTACCAAAGTGATATTTTTTTTTTGTCAGGTACTAAAGTTACCAATGGGCCAAAGGTCGAGTACTGTTTTGCATTTTTTTCCCATGTTTTAAATGCAAATATAAACATTGCCTCACTATTAGACCAAAATTATACGTACAATTAATGGCTTATTAAGAACTTTTATCACAAACGGTATCCATATTTGTACTTTTGGGTTCAGAGGTATAATAAACACTCAATTTGGAGTCTATAATTGCGTTATTGTTTAAGGATATCTCTATTTGTGTTTGGCCCAAACTCTAGGTTACTTGACCTAGTGGTAATAGGGTTAAATTAGAAGCATCTAGATTCCTATTCAATGTACGATTACTTTCCTTGTACGATTGAGATTCTATGTATTGTAATCCTCTATATATAGAGGCCCCTATTATCAATGAGAATACATAGCAAATTCCTCTCAAATTCAGTTTCTCTAAAACACGTTATCAGCACGAAGCCCTAACCCTGAAAACCCTAATTTCGTAACCTCCAAAATCATGCAACCACCGCCCCACATATCGAAGCCCTACTCCCAAGGAGCCCAGAACCGGCGGCGGAACCACCGGAACCGGCCGGAAAACCCCTGAACCGGCCGTCGGAAAAATCAAACCGGCCCCTGCCTTGTGCCTGCCCCTGCGAGCCCTGCCGAGCAGCTGCCGAGATCTGCCGAGCCTTGTGCCTGCATCTGCCGAGACCTGCCGACAACCCCTGCAAGCCTCCTGCCGAGAGCTGCCGAGACCTGCCGACAGCCTCTGCAAGCCTCTTGCCGAGAGCTGCCGAGACACCTGCCGAGACCTGCCTAACCCTGCGCACCCCTGCAGCAACCCTGCGCACCCCTGCGCCTGCCGAGAGCTGCCGAGACCTACCGAACCCTGCGCACCCCTGCGCCTGCCCCCGCCGACACCTGCCGAGCACCTGCCGGCACCTGTGCACCCTTGTGCCTGCATCTGCCGACAGCTGCCTAGCACCTGCCGAGCATCTGCCTGCCAGCCCTGCACAGCCCCTGCACAACCTCTTCACACCTCTTGCACAGCCCCTGCAGCAACCCTGCCTAGCTCCTGCCACTTTTCCGGCGACCTCCGGCCACCAGTTTCCGGCCACTTTTCGGCCATCTTCAAAGACTTTTCCGGTCAAGATTTCCGGCTATTTTTCAAGGTAAACTTTTCTAAAAGTTCCCGTTTTTGAAGTTTTTTTTTAATTTCTTCTTCTTTTCTCGGGGACTTCCAACATCCCTTCTTCTACCCCCTTTTCTTCTTCATAGGGGAGACCAATAGCCGAACTGTGGGGGTTCGTGCTCACTCCAAGCTTGGAGCTTGTAGAGTCCTCCAAACTTAGAGTTTGTTGAGAAGAAAACGATCGACCACATACATCATCGTTTCGATCTAATCCAAAACCCCTCTTGGAATCGGATTTTCTTGGAAGCGACTACGCTCAGAAAAATCCCTAATTTCTTGGAAGCGACTACGCTCAGAAATTATATAGTTTTTCATGGTAGCCTTCTTCGCTCCGAAACTAACCCTATTTTCTTGTTGTTTTTCAGGATGAATAACCTGAACAAGTTGAGCTTTGCTCCACTAGAGACAACAGGCGCAGGATACCACAAGTGGGTCCGTGATGTGCGCCAGCATCTTAAGCCTGATGGGATCCTAAGTACGATCCAAGAGCCAAGTCAGGACGTACGTACTCCTCAACAAGCTGCTGCTTTTGAAGCAAATAGAGCTACGAGAGAGGCGAATGAAGCTAAAGCCATCATTCTCATGATAAGGCACATGAATGACGCGCTCCAAAATGAGTACCTCAATGAGGAAGACCCAAGAAAACTATGGGTGGAACTCGAGCAGCGTTTTGGCAACGTCCGTGATTCCCTGCTTCCAGACTTAGAAGTGAGATGGCATAGCCTCCGCTTCTGTGATTTCAAGTCTGTACTGGACTACAATTCAGAAGCACTTCGTATCAAGTCTATGATGGAATTCTGTGGGCAGAACATCACTGATACGATGTTGATCGAGAAGACTCTCTCCACCTTCCCCGTCTCTGCATTGATGATAGCCAAAAACTATCGAATTGATGTCAATGCTAGACGCATCACAAGATTTCATGAGCTAATTGGCGCCATGAACGTAGCTGAAAAGCACGACAACATACTTGTGAAGAACTATAACTCTAGACCCGTGGGAACCAAGTCAATTCCGGAGTCTAATTATAGTCGCGCCCCCAAGGGAGGACGCAAGGAGCGAAACCCTAAGAGTAGGGATAATTTTGGACGTTCTGGTCCATATTCTCGCCCTAAAGAGGAAGGAAATCGCCAAGATAGGCGTACACGGAACCGTGGAGGTAAACGTGTAAAGAGAGAGAGAGGCCAAGCCTCCGGTTATGGTGGTAACGCCACCAAAGGCAATAACCGTCTACAAAACGCCCCCAGAGCGCCTCGATCAAGGGAATCTGACCATAATGATGCTTGTCTCAGATGTGGATTAAGTGGACATTGGGCAAAGAAGTGTACTGCATCCCAGAATGTTGCAAACGCATACAAGATGTATCGTGAAGCAAGGGAGGCACATTACATGGAACAAGAAGATCAAGATGGAGATCTCGATCTAAGGGTGGAAGACTACAAGGATCAAGACCCAGAAACTGGCGATTTTGATTAAGTCTTTCTATTTCCAAGAGATGTGGGCAATTGCCATATTATATTTGTAGTAGATGCCAATGCTATTAGTCTTTCTTCAAAGTAGGCGCATGCAATGTGAGTGTGATGTCTAGGAAGGTTTTGAGATCAGTGGTACTTAAGTGAGCCTCGCTCCACCGACATCTCTCTACTCACCTGGTCACATTTACATTGGAATTACCGAAAGGAGTTAGACGACTACCATTGTTTTGCATTAACTAGTTTATTGGATTAGATTTCCTTTGGTTAAAGAAACGATGATGTAATTCCGTTTGGCTTATTAATAAAAGTTGAGTTCTTTTCTTTATGACTCCTTTTTTTAATTACGAGCTTTTCTTTTAGGAATGGATGAACTTCAATGTCTTGCGGATAGTGCGACTACGCACACCATTCTACGACATAGGCAATTATTCTTGGAGATGTTGCCTACATATTCATCTGTGACTACGATGGCTGGGCCATCAAGTTTAGTTCAAGGACATGGAATGGCCCAATTCCTTTTGCCCAATGGCACCTTGATTAAAGTCACTGAAACTCTCTACGCTCCTAAGGCGAATCGAACCTTATTGAGCTTTAAAGATATTAGAGCCAACGGATTCCATGCGCATAGTGAGAACGGAATAGAATTCCTTTGCATTACCTCTAATGATTGCGGAAGAAAGCGCATCTTAGAAAAGCTTATGTGTCAATCTAGTGGACTTTATGTCACTACAATTCGACCTATTGAATCCAATAATGTCATAAGAGAAGATCTCTTGGATTCAGACACATATTGGCTTTGGCATGACCGACTAGGACATCCTGGTCGTGATATGATGCTCCGTATACTAAAGACTTCACACGGACATCCATTCTTTAGAGTGAGAAGAAGCAAGAATCGAAAATTGATTCCAGGACTTAGCAAGACCGCAACAATTGCAGCATCTGGAGCTGTAGCCGTCTTGGGGCGCCATAGGGCCGCCCAAGTCCCATGTGGTGATGCCATTAATGGCGCCAACCATGAGCATAACGCCATGGTTGTTCCTCCTAGTGGCCATGACGCCACACACACCAATTTCCATGGCTCTAACGCCATAATGGGAGATGTAGTCACACACTTTGCTTCTAATAGCGCTATAGACGCTCAGGCCCAACCAAAATCCTCATTGGTTGCTTCTAAGGCCCCTCGCTCTTTCTGCAAAGCCTGTTCGTTCTGGAAATTAGGACCGAGATCGTCCTACGCAAAGGATCCCAAAATACTCATTCTGTTCTTACAGAGGATCCAAGGGGTTATCTGTGGACCAATTCAACCACCATGCGGACCTTTTAAATACTTTATGGTATTGGTTGATGCATCGACACGCTGGTCACATGTCGCGCTACTGTCCACTCGAAATGCTGCTTATGCTAAACTCCTAGCCCAGATTATCCGTCTACGGGCTCACTACCCTGACCATCCTATTAAGTCAATTCGACTTGATAATGCTGGGGAGTTTACATCGAAGACATTCGATGACTATTGCATGTCACTGGGGATTGATGTAGAGCATCCAGTTCCCCATGTTCATACCCAAAATGGTCTCGCAGAAGCCGCTATCAAACGACTACAGATGATAGCACGGACATTGGTTATGCGCACCAATCTCCCTGTTTCTGCTTGGGGATATGCAATATTGCATGCAACGACGCTAATTCGTCTACGACCCACTGCCACCCAATCTTACTCTGCGTTACAGCTAGTGACTGGATACGAGCCTGATATCTCGCACTTACGCATCTTTGGGTGTGCCTATTACGCCGCCACAGCGTACTAAGATGGGTCCACAACGACGAATGGGCATTTATGTTGGATATGAATCTCCAGCGATAGTCTGCTACCTTGAACCCTTGACAGGCGATCTCTTTACCGCTAGATTTGCTGATTGTCACTTTGATGAGACAGTCTTCCCATCGTTAGGGGGAGATAAGAACACATATGTTCAACAGGAACGACAGGAATTGTCGTGGTCTGTCCCCACTATGTCTCATCTCGATCCCCGTACCGCACAGTCCGAACTTGAAGTGCGAAGAATAATCGAGCTCCAGAACGTAGCAGACACTCTGCCTGATGCGTTTTTTGATGTTCCCAAAGTGATGAGATCACACATACCTGCTGCAAACGTGCTTGCAAGGATCGATGTCCCAAATACTGGACATCACGCCTCTCCTGTGACACCAGGAGATGGCGCCATTGCCCAACATGGCAATGATGTGGCATCTATGGCCGCAGGTCCCGCAAGAAAGCGCGGTAGATCGATTGGTTCGAAGGATACTCGCCCTAGATAGAGAGCGAACGAGGCACAAACAAATCTTTTGATCATCGATACTCAAAATCCGTCCCATGATAATGTTCCGGATTATGGTTATGTCCAAGAGACATCTTTGGGGGACGCCTCATTGTCAGAACCTATCCCTGAGAACGTAGAGATCTCTGTTAATTACACTAGTGTACATGGGACGTGGGAAAGAAACTCCATCATCATTGATGATGTCTTCGCGTATTCAGTGGCGCGTGAGATTATTGAGACCGATGACATCGAACCACGCTCCGTTGATGAATGTCAACGTAGAGCCGATTGGCCAAAGTGGAAAGATGCGATCCAGGCAGAACTTGATTCTCTAGCGAAAAGAAAGGTATTCGGACCAGTTGTGCCAATACCGCCCAACACCAAACCAGTTGGTCACAAATGGGTATTCGTTAGAAAGCGTAATGAGAAAAATGAGATTGTAAGGTACAAAGCTCACCTTGTGGCGCAAGGTTTCTCACAACGCCCTGGAATCGACTACGAGGAGACATATTCTCCCGTAATGGACGTCATAACGTTCCGCTACCTTATCAGTTTGGTGGTTTCCGAAAAACTGAACATGCAGCTTATGGATGTGGTTACTGCGTATCTATATGGGGATCTAGATACAGAGATATACATGAAGATTCCAGACGGAATTCAGTTACCCAAATCAAGTGGCTCTAAACCACGGAGCGCGTTTGCAATTAGATTGAAACGCTCACTATATGGATTGAAACAATCCGGATGGATGTGGTATAACCGTCTAAGTGACTACTTGATTGGAAAGGGATATGTCAACAATGAACTATGCCCATGTGTGTTCATAAAAGGGACAAGTTCCGGATTTGCAATAGTAGCGGTTTATGTCGATGACATGAACATAATTGGCACCCTTAAAGAGTTAAGGGAAACCGCTGAACACTTGAAATCCGAGTTTGAGATGAAAGATCTTGGGAAAACACGGTTTTGCCTCGGTTTAGAACTTGAGCACCGTAGAGATGGTATCCTGATTCATCAATCAGCTTATACCCAAAAGATGCTTAGGCGTTTCAACACTGATAAGATTAAGCCTTCAAGCACCCCAATGGTCGTCCGTAGTCTTGATCCAAAGAAAGATCAATTTCGTCCAAAAGATGACGATGAAGAAGTGCTAGAGGCAGAAGTGCCCTACCTAAGTGCAATAGGCGCATTATTGTACTTAGCACAATGCACAAGACCGGATATCTCATTCGCTGTGAACTTGCTAGCTAGATATAGCTCTGCGCCTACACGACGTCATTGGACTGGTGTTAAAGATATCTTTCGATACCTAAGTGATACGATCGATATGGGCTTGTTCTATCCCTTCAGAGAGAAGATGGATTTGGACCCATCAAGTGCCAGGGACGCCACACATGGTGGACTGCGTTCCCTCTCCCCATCCTAAAATGATATAAGTGTTTTGGAAGGTTTTGCTGATGCTGGGTACCTCTCTGACCCACACAAAGGTCGCTCCCAAACTGGTTATGTTTTCACCATGGGAAAAACCGCGATATCTTGGAGGTCTACAAAGCAGACCTTAGTCGCCACCTCTTCGAATCATGCAGAGATTATTGCTCTTCACGAAGCAGTTCGTGAATGTATATGGCTTCGATCCATAGTTACGCATATTCGAAGTAATTGTGGTTTGAAGTCTATCACAGATGAGCCAACGAGCATTTATGAGGATAATGCTGCTTGCATTGAACAAATGAAGCAAGGCTACATCAAAGGCGACAACACCAAGCATATATCACCTAAATTCTTCTACAATCAACAACAACAGAAGCTCCTCAAGATCAAAGTAAACCAAGTTCGATCTGAGGACAATGAGGCAGACTTGTTTACTAAGTCATTGCCCAAATCCACGTTCGAGAAACATGTGGCGAGAATTGGCTTGCGGAAATTATCTGAACTCCCATGATTGTAGTCATCAAGGGGAGGCGCAGACATCAGGGGAGATGTCTACATGTTCAGCTTGAAACGTGAAGGGTGTGTTGTGCTCTTTTTCCCCTTCGACCGAGGTTATTTTTGTCCCACTGGGTTTTTGTTACTCGGCAAGGTTTTTAACGAGGCAACGAGAGAAGCACCACTTTTGGACAACACAAGGGGGAGTGTTTAAGGATATCTATATTTGTGTTTAGCCCAAACTCTGGGTTACTTGACCTAGTGGTAATAGGGTTAAATTAGAAGGATCTAGATTCCTATTCAATGTACGATTACTTTCCTTGTACGATTGAGATTCTATGTATTGTAATCCTCTATATAAAGAGGCCCCTATTATCAATGAGAATACATAGCAAATTCCTCTCAAATTCAGTTTCTCTAAAACAGTTATCAAATATTTAGGTCCATACAAATTTTTGTCCCGATCTTAGAGACATTAGTTAAAAAATTGATAATTTTTTTTTTCGGTTACAAGTTAAAAATTGATAATATTCATTCATGATCTGAACACACATTCATGATAATTCATTCATGACTACTATTATTGCTAGTTTCTGAGATACAGTCTCACGAGTCACCAAAAGAGGAAAAAATAAAAAAAACTACAAATGGTAAGCAAATGTCAAGCACGACCTTGTACAATGAATACGCATGTAAAACTTTGTTTTCTTCATTGCATTTGATATTTCTCCTCGTAAGGGCCGAGCCATGAACCATTCTTGTACCATTTTCCTTCTGATAAAAATTTAAGCTTTTGTATGTGCCGGTTGCATATAATCCGCACGCATACAAAGATTTTCAGACGAAAGGTTGAGCTTCTTCTTCTCTACTAATATATATATATATATATATATATATATATATATATATATATATATATATATATATATATATATATATATATATATATATATATATACGGAGAGGATCGAGAGCGGACGTCCGCACTTTCGCTAAAGTGCGGACGGCGATGCAGCAGCTCGGCTCGGGGCGCGAAGGAGCGGCGGAGCATGCCGGACGGAGGCCAGGGGTCGGACGGACCTGTCTGCAGTCGGGTGGAGTCGCCGGAGACGAGGTTGCAGCGCTGCATGTCCGGTTGCAGTTGCAGGTCGGGTCGCCGCCCAGAAACCTACAACCCGACCTGCTCCGACTTCAATCGCTGTCCAGACGCGTCTGGGAAGCCTCTGGCCTCCGTCTGGCAAGCTCCACGCCGCCGTCGCTGCCTGGAACAGCCGGCTGCGTCGCCGTCCGCACTTTAGCGAAAGTGCGGACGTCCTCTCTAGAACTCGCCCGTATATATATATATATATATATATATATATATATATATATATATACTGAACCTGACCACCGTTGCCGGTGTCGTTCTCGTTACTATTAGGATTGGCACGCTTATTCTTGAGCAGAGCATTGGCCTCTTTCCACTTGTGGAACTTCCCAAAAAGAACCTCCATATCTTCAAGGGTTCTCCCCCGTGTCTCCGGCAGCATTGTGTATAAGAACACCCAGCCAACTGTCGCAATTCTGGCGAAAAGAAAGAAGGCTCCGCCGATAGTTATGGCCTTGTACAGGGATATAAAAGTCATTGAGAGGATTCCACTCACGACTCTGTTGACGGTGACTCCGATACTACACCCCTGGGCGCGTAGCTTTAACGGGAAGATCTCGGAGCTGTAGACCCAAGTGATGGGGCCCATTCTGATGGAGAAGAACGCTACGTAGAATAAGACCATGCTGATGCAGAGAACAATGGCCCACATGATCTTCTCGTCGCTGTGGTCGATGATGGTGAGGCCGAAACCGAGACAGCCGAGTGAGGCTATCATCCCTGCTACGCTGCTGAGAAGCAAAGGACAGCGTCCTATCCTGTCCAGGAGAAACGTTGCGACGAGGATGAAGAGAGTCTTAACGGATCCGACGGCTATGGTGGCGATAAGGAGTTTGGTCTTGAACTTTATTCCGGCCTTTTTGAAGATTCTCGGGCTGTACAAAAGGACGGCGTCGATGCCGGAGGCTTGTTGGAAGAAGTGTATACCGACGGCAGTGATGAGAATGTGACGGACGGCGGGGGTGGGGCGGAGGATGAGCTCTTTCCAGACGTCTTCTCCGTGGCTGCGTTTTGGGACTTGAACGACGTCGTCGTTGCAGTGTTTGAGGATTCCGGTGGCCTCTTTGATGTCGGTGAGTCGGAGTTTGGACTCTTCCATGGAGTCTGAGGTTCGGTCGAGGACTTTCTTGGCGTCGCCGAGGCGGCCTTGCATGACGAGCCAGCGAGGGGATTCCGGCATGGCTAAGACGCCGAGGGCAAGGAAGACGGAGGGGATTGCACCGACGTCGAGCATGAGACGCCAGCCTAGTTTAAGCGCGAGCTTGGAAAAGGCCCAGTTGGATACTTGGATATGTACCCCAATAAGATTCCGGCATTGATAAACATCTGTTCAAAGTTTCAAACAACCAGACACCAGTTACTCGGTTAGAGTAAGTTCACCCGTTGGGTCACCGGGTCACCTACTATTCACTGCTTTTTAGTGTATATTTTTCATTCTCTGGGTCACGAAATACACTGTGCCTGTGACCCAAGGCACGAAATACACTGTGCAGGTCACCATGGTGACCCAGAACACTGTACAGGTTGACCCAGGGCACGAAATACACTGTGCTCGTGACCCAGAGGATGAAATTAACACTAAAAAGCAGTGAATAGTGGGTGACCTGGTGACCCAACGGATGAACTTGCTCTTAGTACTTTATTAGAGATGAAACCATTAAACAAAAAAAAAATTGAGGTGAGTTTGATAACCAAAACGTTTTTCCCAACTTCGTGGGCATAGATAGAGCAAGTCTAAGCGAACGAGAAGAATTGACTTACAAAGAAGCCCAAAAAAGTGGATCAAAATCTTGGCATGGGTCGACAACAAACTCAACTCAAGATAAATATTCTGTATTTGTGTCTGGGCATATGTAATGCAATTACAATTTTGTAAAACCAAACCGAAAAAAGGTTTCTATTTAATATTCAATGGCTTACCAAATATTTACCTAATTAACTCTTTAAAGCATCTCCAACAGTACCAATTACTTTTTAGTTAAATTTAGTTAAAGATGTGAAATATAGCTATTGATTTAACAATGTTGCTCGGATTCAAATTTGCTCACCACCAATACTTTGATGGTGATACCACCACCCAATAAGAAACTGACATGTGTCATAAAACACAATTATAGGTAATTATGATGTTTTATTAAAAAATTATATTTTAAGTATTCAATTGATTTTATATGATGTGACAAGTTTTAATAGGGTGGTGATATCACCACAAAATAAAAGTGGTGAGCAAATTTGAATCCATGTTGCTCCAGCAGTAGTAGCTATTTGTAAATAATATACTAAATTTTATCAAATTATAAACTGACATGTGGACAAAAGAGGAGAGATAAATATAACTTTTGCTTTAACTATACAAGATTCTCTAGCTAAATATAGCTAGCCATTTTAGCTAAAGTTAAATTTAACTTGGGTATAGCTAGTCTGTTGGAGTTGATTTTTGTTTTAAAAATAGTTATATATAGCTAAAAATTGAATTTAGCTAGTCTGTTGGAGATGCCCTAAAGTCTTCACTAAAAATAACAAAAAGTGGTGAGCTGAAAGTAAACGAGTTCCAACTTCCAACAATATCCAAATGACCAAAACTCGAAGAAAGGGTTGTGTTGCCTTGGACTTTGGTGCTTTGTTGGATAAAATCCAAGAGCATATTCTAAAGCTCTCTTGATAAGTGCTTCAAAGATTATAATTTAACTAACAAGCCAGAAAGGCAGAAACAAAAAAACCAACCAACCTACCTCAGGGAAAGACGTGAGGAAACCACGAGACGACGCCGGAGAGACTTCGGCGGTGTAGACAGGAGCAATCATGAGGGCATAACCGACGCCGATTCCAACAACAAATCTCCCAAACATGAGGAAGGAGTAGTTGGTGGCGAAGCCCATGAGAAGAGCTCCGGCGAAGAAGATGGCTTCGGCGAGGACTATGGTATACCGACGTCCAATCCAGTCGGACGTCCTGCCGGCGGCGGCGGAACCGATGAGGGAGTAGAGATTCAAAATTCCGACTAGAACTTCGATCTGCACGTCGGAGACATGAAGGTCGTCTTGGATGAAGATCACCGCTCCACTCATTACACCGATATCTGGATGGAGGTCGTCTTGGGTGTGCAAATTTCACTCTCTCCCCCCCCCTCCCCCCCCCCCCCCCCCCCCCACCCACACCAGCGAAAAGTACAAAAAGATTTGGGATAAAATATTATTAAAAATTTAAAGGGGGTGTGAAAAGGCTGACAGTATGGGTCATCATTTGGCCCGCGGACCTAAAAGCCCATGGGCTCCCGCCCGGCCCGGCCCGCAACAAAGCCCATCTCGACCTTGCCCATTGGGCACGAGGCAGGGCTAGGGCGGAGGGTTCAAAGCCCGGCCCGCGGCCCGGCCCGTTATATGCCCATTAAAGCCCGCCCGAAAACCCATTCAATTTTTGTATTAATATATTTTTATGTAGTTATATTGAACTAATTATTGCATTAGGCCATATATTTTTTTAATTTTGTATTTTATTTTGTTCAATCATTAACGTATCATCATTTTTTCATTGTTTTTTGTATTTTTTTTAACAAAATAATATGACATATAAATATAATGGGCTCGGCCCTGCCCACCCAAAAAAGCCTTGCCCGACCCGACCCTAAAAAGCCCGTAAGGCCCTGGGCCCATGGGCTGCCCCTAGCTGACAGTGAGTTAATAATCGCCATCAACATTAAAGGAACTATCATGGACAAAAGCATGAATGGCACTATTAAATGCAGGTTCCTTTTCATTCATGTACAGGAGCCTTTCATTCATCACAGCCTTCCCTTCCCAATTATTGGATCGTTGTATTTGGTTCTTTAGAATGTTTTGAATGCAAATATTAACATTGCCTCACTATTTCTTTATTTTCTGGACCTAAATTATACATACAGTTAATGGCGTATTAAGAACTTTATCACAAACAGTATCCATAATTGTACTTTTGGGTTCAGAGGTATAATAAACACTCAATTTGGAATCTATATAATCGCGTTGTCAAATATTTAGGTCGATACAAATTTTTTTCCAGATCTTAGAGACATTAGTTAAGAAATTGATAATTTTTTTTTTGTTACTAGTTAAAAATTGATAATTCATTCATGATCTGAACACACATTCATGATAATTCACTCATGACTACTATTATTTCTAGTTTCTGAAATACAGTCTCACGAGTCACCAAAAGAGGAAAAAATAAAAAACCTACAAATGGTAAGCAAATGTCAAGCACAACCTTGTACAATGAATACACATATAAAACTTTGTTTTCATCATTGCATTTGATTTTTCTCCTTGAAGGGGCCGAGCCATCAACCATTCTTATACCATTTGCCTTCTGATAAGCTTTTGTATGTGCCGGTTATATATAATCCGCACGCATACAAAAATTTTCAGACTATGGGTTGAGCTTCTTCTACTCTACTATATATATATTGTCATCACCAACCCTAATCTTGCCCTTTTGTTCCTAACTGAACCTGACCACCGTTGCCGGTGTTGTTCTCGTTACTATTAGGATTGGCACGCTTATTCTTGAGCAGAGCATTGGCCTCTTTCCACTTGTGGAACTTCCCAAAAAGAACCTCCATATCTTCAAGGGTTCTCCCCCGTGTCTCCGGCAGCATTGTATAGAAGAACACCCAGCCAACCGTCGCAATTCCGGCGAAAAGAAAGAAGGCTCCGCCAATAGTTATGGCCTTGTACAGGGATAAAAAAGTCATTGAGAGTACTCCACTGACGACTCTGTTGACGGCGACTCCAATGCTACACCCCTGAGCTCGTAGCTTTAACGGGAAGATCTCGGAGCTGTAGACCCACGTGATGGGGCCCATTCCGATGGAGAAGAACGCCACGTAGAATAAGACCATACTGATGGAGAGAACAATGGCCCACATGATCTTCTCGTCGCTGTGTTCGATGATGGTGAGGCTGAAACCGAGACAACCAAGTGAGGCTATCATCCCTGCTACGCTGGTAAGAAGCAAAGGACGGCGTCCTATCCTGTCCAGAAGAAACGTTGCGACGAGGATGAAGACTGTCTTGACGGATCCGACGGCTATGGTGGCGAGGAGGAGTTTGGTCTTGGACTTTATTCCGGCCTTTTTGAAGATTCTCGGGCTGTACAAAACGACGGCGTCGATGCCCGAGGCTTGTTGGAAGAAGTGTATACCGACGGCGGCGATGAGAATGTGACGGACGGCGGGGGTTGGGCGGAGTATGAGCTCTTTCCAGACGTCTTCACCGTGGCTGCGTTTTGGGACTTGAACGACGTCCTCGTTGCAGTGCTCGGGGATTCCGGCGGCTTCTTTGATGTCGGCGAGTCGGAGTTTGGACTCTTCCATGGAGTCTGAAGTTCGGTCGAGGACTCTCTTGGCGTCGCCAAGACGGCCCTGCATGACGAGCCAGCGAGGGGATTCCGGCATGGCTAAGACGCCGAGGGCGAGGAAGACGGAGGGTATTGCACCGACGCCGAGCATGAGACGCCAGCCTAGGTTAAGTGCGAGCTTGGAGAATGCCCAGTTGGATATGTACCCCAATAAGATTCCGGCATTGATAAACACCTGCTCAAAGTTTCAAACAACCAAACATCGGTTAGTACTTTATTATGTTCTCAAAAAGAAAAAAAGAAAAAAAGAAAAAAGTACTTTATTAGAGATGAAAGCATAAAAAAAAAATGAGGTAAGTATGATAACCAAAAAATTTTTCCCAACTTCGTGGGCATAGTTTGCCTCCAAGGAAGGGGGGAAAAAAAAACCGAGCTATTCAGAAAAAGAAAAAAAAACAAGACAACAAACTCAACTCGACCAATAAGAATTTGATAAGTATTCTGAATTTGTATATCAAATTTATTTATTAAATGATGTGAGGCAATTTACTAGTCAAATAGGCCATAATGATGTGTAGATAAATTTTGTAAAACAAATCCAAAAAAGTTTTATACATAATATTCAATTGCTTACGAAATATGTTAGCCAACAACTATAAATTCTTTGCATAATATTCAATTGGGCTTGTTTTGGATGGAGTCCGATCTCTGTTGCGGGAGTTTGAATTTGTGACTTGGAATCATGTGCGCAAAAAAACTATCCCAGTAGCTCATGGTCTGGAAAGGAACTTATTGAAGATGGTTCAATCTATGAACAGTAAGGATGTAGGTCCTTTTGGCTATATGATTTGTTAAAAGCAAATTAATTGTTTTAGAGGCCAAAAGGAGAGTTTATTGGCCTGATTTGTACTCTCTTGATTGAGTTTGGTAAATTTCATTTCGATAAAAAAAAAAAAGAGGAGAACAAAAGTGGTGAGTTGAAAATAAACGGTTTTTCAATATTGTCAGAAAAGTTCCAACCATAACCAAAAGACCAAAACTCAGAGAAAGGATGGGTGTTGCCTTTGGACTTTGGTGCTTTGTGGGTAAAATCCAAGAGCATATTCTAAAGCTTTCTTGATAAGTGCTTCAAAGATTTTAACTAACAAGCCAGAAACAAACGAACAAACCTACCTCAGGGAAAGACGTGAGGAAACCACGAGACGACGCCGGAGAAACTTCCGCGGTGTAGACAGGAGCAATCATGAGGGCATAACCAACGCCGATTCCGGCAACAAACCTCCCAAACATGAGGAAGGAATAGTTGGTGGCGAAGCCCATGAGAAGAGCTCCGGCGAAGAAGATGGCTCCGGCGAAGACTATGGTATACCGACGTCCAATCCAGTCGGACGTCCTGCCGGCGGCAGCGGAGCCGATGAGGGAGTAGAGATTCAGAATTCCGACTAGAACTTCGATCTGCCCGTCGGAGACATGGAGGTCGTCTTGGATGAAGATCACCGCTCCACTCATTACACCAATATCTGTAGATAACACAAAAAACTTAACCACCACATGCATATGTATGTGCGTGTATGTGTGTATCTATATAAAGACAACACAGTTCTCAAGATATCTCGAGTTCAGGTCTCTCCTCCCCGAATATCATATTTCAAAATGAAAGAAACATAAACGATTACTTACCATAACCGAGTAGGATAGAAGTCATGGAAGCCAACATAGCACAAGCAAAAGCGAACTTGTTTCTCTTGGGTTTGGGAGCGGGATCGAAATCTGCAATGGTTTTCTGGATGGGTTGGCCGGAGACGACATTTTCTTCAGCTCTCCGGTCAGCCATCTCGTTAATAAACTGGAGATGGACTCGGAGCTATAGGGAGAGACTTGGTTATGTGGTGATTAATTTGAGGAGGATGAAATAACTGTGGAGTAGTAGTGCTGGGTTAGAGCTAAGCTATTAGGAGTGTGGGTATATATAGACCCCAAAATACTGGTCACACCAGGTAGTGTCATTACGACTCGTAACAGTGGACCGTAGAGTCTTAATCTTACATCATTCAAGTGGACCAGTGGGTTCAGTTTTCACAGCAGGCGTAGATTAATTGGTTGTAACAAACTTAGATGAATTGATCTGATTAATTAAGCTTAGCTATCGACTAATTGAGCACAGCTCGTGAGCGTACAATATACAAGTTATCACAGCTGGAACTTCATCTTCATGCGCCAGCTAGCCGACGCTATTTGATTATTTAGTGTGTATATATACGACCAAAAAAGAAATATCATACTCTAATACTCCATCAATAATGCATTATGTGATTATTCTTTGCGTCGGAGAGATAAATACAACTTTTAGTGTATTTAGACCAGGTAAATGTGGCATATCAAAGCAGCTCTTATAACTTCTCCATATTATGATTTTTCTTCAGGAAAATATGAGTCATTTTTACTTGAACAGATTCCATATACATATCCTCATTTTAGGGATAGTGATGAAAAAAAAAATTCCCTAAATTTACATGAAAGAATTATGGAGACTATAAAATAAGAAATCTGTTGAAGTTAAAGCAGAAAAGTTATTGAGATTTTGATTTCCGCTTCCCTATATATAATACAGAAAACTATAGAGAAGTTGTTTTTTTTTTTTTGAGAAGAAATAAAATCCATTAATAACTGAAAAGATTACAATCCATTGGAATGACCGATTGTGGTCCTACATCAAGACACACATTCCTACAAAGATCCGTAGTTACGGGTCCGTCGCTAATAGCAACATCCATGAGCCAAGAGAGCCCAACCCCTAACTAAATTTTATGCTCGAAACCATGAGCTACCATGAAAGATACCCAATCCCGAGAGTAATGATACAACCTTGCTACCAACATTAGACCGAGCCAATTTACCCTCTTCCAAAAAAAAAAAAAAAAACTAAAATTTTGACACATGCATGATCAAACAAAAAGAAAAGTAGTGTAAATTTTTATCGAAAAATGAAAGTTATTAAAGCAAAAGATAATAGAATAGGAGAAAAAAATTCTTGCAAGTCTACGATTTTATTAATACATTACCCTTTGATTTTTTTTTTTTTGAATCAAGCCCTGCGGGCGAAATAATATTTGGATCACAAACCAAAATAGGCCGTTACATACCCTTCCACTGCCATTTATAGACAGATAAGAAGATAATGGTAGTACTTATTATACATTCAAATATGTAGAGGTAGCGGGGATCCTTCATTGGTATCTAGAGATCTAGATCCTAATACAAGGAAATTATTATAATTAGACAAATTGTCAAAAACATAGGTTTGGACCAAGGGCCAAAGCCCTAGCCCAATTAAAGGCCCGATAGGGTAACCCAAAGAGAAGAAGCCCAAAACCACAAGGCCCAATAGGATTTGGAGCAGGCCCAAACTTTCATCTCCCTCATAAGTATGCCCGTGCAGCGCTGTCCGCTCCCACCACCAATCCACTGTAGCTTGCCGCACCGACCCATGCTCAATCAAGCCGCGCTGGCCCGACCCAGCTTACAACGCCTATCACTTGGCCTCGCCATGCACCCCTCCAGAATCAAAAGCCGCTGCCCGGATCCTCTAAATCTTCACTACTGCACAGCTCCTCAGAACTACGCTGTCGCTCAAACCATCAGAATCACGCTGCCGAGATCTGCAGAGCCCACGCGCGAAACCAGCCATCCCTGCACAACGCGACCACACCTAGTGATTTCGTCTAGAAACTCACCTAGCCCCCATCCAACACCTTGAGCTAGAAGCCTCTCCCTCTGAACTCCCCGAGCAAATAGAGTTCAACACCCGTCCAGCAACGGCCTAATAGCGGCGAGACAAACCCTCACCGATCCCGAGCGCTGAACGAGCAGAAGTTCTCAAAACCTTGACTTAGGGCACTCCAGATTCTTTGGAGCTCTGCAAAACAATGCAAGTACGATTTGGTTACAATTCTATTACCTTTGATTCATAGTCGAGATCAAATTTAATTTAACAATAAAGCATAAATAGACATTTTTGCTTTCAACAAGAGTTCTTTGATGGGGATTGAAACTTTCATTTCATATTTAGTGTGACTCATTAAATGAAGTGTCAATATCAATCATCTTTTAAAATATTGTAGGGCGCAAATAAAAAGTGGAGTGGTGACATGGTTTTGCTAGGATTAGTCTTCGGTAGCACTAATATAATGCAGAGTCTGTCAAGGGCTGAAAGCGCCCAACATGGTTGAGCAACCCAGAGGCTAAATTAACAACAATCAATTAGCTTCTCAAACTTGAAGTTGATACCCGCCACCTCCGGAGTCAACTAGAATCGGCATTTGATCGTCACCTTGTTATTCATAGCCAAGTCCATGCACACAAACTCTAACAAGTCCAACATCCAAAACCGAACCCAATGAAATGAAAATGACAGGCGGGCAAGGTGAGGAAGCTCGTTGGGAAGCCAAAGATGTGAACTGAAATCGTCCAGACGAACAATTAATATTATCGATTGGAGCAATTGTCATAGACTCATAGTCGTTTAACCCCATCGGCACGAGATCAAAACTTAATGGACCGGCTCTTTGCCCTAGCTATTTAGTATTTTAGTTTACTGAAGGTGAATAAACAAAAACAAAAAACACAATTAGAACCCTTGTCTTAAGATTTGCCGAACCCTGCAACAAACCCTTGACCATATAGGCATTGTGATTGAATGCTTTGCAAGTGTTCAAATTAACGACCACCATGTAAAATGATACATGGAAAAGAAGTATTAAAGAATGAGAACAACAGCTATACGGCCCTAGATTTAGTATCATCATAAACTTGACAACTATTAAAACCAAGAAATAATATTTATATTATTCTAACTTAGAGGATTAGGGTAATGATAAGAAACTGTTGACCGTGTTGTGTTTGCAAAACCATGCACACAGTTGCTGTCACGCTTCGATTTTTAAAATAATTAAAAATAAAGATAATCTTATAATTATACCGGATGTGAATGGTTCAATCATCAATACAAAATAAATAAATAAAATTTTTCTTTTAAACCATGTACAAACTGATGCCCTGAAAGCACAGTGTCAATGCAGACTCACTCCGTAGAGTCATATATTATATTACACAAGTTTACGAATTAAGATGCATAATAAAATAATAAGTAAATGCTCATCAGAATTCAATACATAGCGGAACTTTTAACAATAGTAAAGCCACAAAATTAGTTTCCTGCCCGTACAACTGCTACTAGAACTCAGCTTCACCCGCAATTACCCTGACCTACAGAATTAACCCCTACACCATTAAATAGTGCACCGCGTTGCCACACAACAAACCCGGTATACTTTTAAAAGCTTGTATGAGTAAACTCAAATACATGAACCACATAACTCACATGAATAATGATGAAAACCTTTCAACTCTGAGAAAATAAACTCACACCGCCAATATCACGAAAAATCCACTCATTCCATTTAAGGAAGCAACTCACACATATCCCGAAGAAAACCTTTCAACTCTAAGAAAATAAACTCACACCAATATCATATCACGAGAAATCCACTCAATCCATTTAAAGAAGCAACTCACAAATATCGTGAGGAAAACCTTTCAACTCTAAGAAAATCAACTCACACCAATATCACGAGAAATCCACTCATTCCATTTAAGGAAGCAATTCACACATATCCTGTCAACTCAAGGAAAAGAAACACACATCATGATTTCTTAAAATCCAATATTCTTTTCTCAAAAGAAACAATACAAGTCACACCATGACAAAATCATATAAAATGTGAAGATCCAGTCCAACCTGGATAATAAAAGTTAACTTAGTGACAAAATCATATAAATCATTAACCTAACAATTCAATATGAAAATCCATGGTCCAACCTGGATAATAAAAGAAAGTACACACCTGAAACTCTCTTTTAAAAACACGTACCCACAAGTGCCATAACACAAGGTTATGCCCTATGACAGTACATTGGCAGACAGGTTAGAACTCTAACTCAATCATAACCAATCACCCGGCCAAAGACTTGGTATTTTGATATTCATGCACTAAGGTTACAACTTGCAACCCCAGATCCTTAGATCAACCAGACCCTCATACCAAAACATTAAACGAGTTGCACTAGATCCAAAATGTTACCCAAATCTCAAAAAGAGAAATCACAACCTGTGACTCCCAATTCCTCAGACCACTAATTGTCAGATCAAACATTAAAATGGTCGCACCAGACCTGAAAATGTTACCCACCCTCAACACTTTTTAAAACAATAGAAATGAACATTTTTTTCCCAACATATTGTTTTCAAAAAGTCATACTCCAAAACAATAATATGAACTCACTCACAAATATTGCTTGTATCACAACAAATTCACAAATATATATATATATATATATATATATATATCATGTATATTTATATACACACAGGTAGTCATTCACTCAGGAATGCCACTAATATTAACTATAGTTTGCAGTTAAATAAATAACTCCCAAAACAATTAAGTAACTTCGTTCGTAAAAGAACACTGTGAGATTACTCACCCCTAAATCTAGCTACGTCTTCTTTCACTGCGAGATATATAGCACAATTATAAAACATTCGTCTAAGACAACTTCGTCAAGTACATAATCATATACGGTCTCATCTCAGTACACGAAACACAAAGAAATTAAAGTTTGAAACCCTTGTTTGAACTAAAACCCGAAAGTGAAGCCAATTAAGATGAAACTTCACCCGAGACCACCCAAAGTCTCCAGAAAACTCCAATGATCAATATGTCAAAATGACAAGTCAATCCAACGGTTGGATCCTCACGGATCGAAAACCTAGATAATCAAAATTAGGGAAAACCAAGCATGCATCAAATGATCACAACATGACCCCATAATATATCAACATGCTCGTATCGACGAGTAGATGACAACCATGAAAACAGACACCCAAAAACTGGCATGACGCGCCTTCGGCAACCCCCAAATTAGGTCACGAAACCTATGCCAAAATGTTCATCTGAACATGCACAACAACTTTCATAACTACCATAAAGTCCAGAAACGAAAGAGTAAGCCAAAATTTACCTCAAAACTTTAAGAATCTGGAAAAACCCGAAATCGTATTTTTGATTGATTCTCCTTCCTTGCTGCAAATCGGTTCAAGCCACTTGGAGGGATTGATATACATCTCCTAGGCTTCAAAACGCGACCGGTGGCCCGGCCATAAGCGGAAAGTGGAGAAATCACTACAAGACCGAAATTGCGCCGCCACCTCTTTGAGTCATCTAGGCGGCGATTCGCCGTGCACCACCACCACAGACTTGAAGAGGATGAAGGGGCAATTCGAATGGGACCAGTGGCAGTTGGATTGGTGGTCGAACAGCCGAGATATAGCCGAAAAACAAAAACTGGGTTGGTCGGAGGTGGAGAGAGAGAAATCGGATCAGGTTTCTGAAAAAGGAAATTTAGGGTTTTTTGATATTTTTCTGAATTTTTTATTTATAGAAAATTTCTAAATCTGTAAACTTTTTCCGCTGACCATAAATTCTTCATATGAACTCTGACTTTCGCTTTTCACATATCCACGAACTCGTATTAATGCGCTCTACGACTTTCGAGAATGAAGTTTTAGGTGAAACTCAACGAATCTCAACCACTTGACTCCTCGCCCTATCCCTTAAAAAAAAAAAAAAATTATATCTATATATAGCCTAGCTCGTAGGCTGCTTGATATTGAATAATGATTATCATGTAAACCAATTTAACAGCTAATACTGATGCAAATTGGCTTTTGTACCTGGCAGTCACATGACAAGATATATTTGTCTCTGATTTATAGCTTAACGACAAATATGCATGCATGAATCCCCCTAATTTTGGCTTCTGCTTTTAACATCACGGTTTTAATCTCTTTATATTCTCCGCTAATTACGTACATAAGAAATACCAGGGGTCACTTCAAAAAGGATACGCAGTAAACTAGTGAAGACATACATATATTAAGCTCTTCGTATACACTTGTGATTTACGATTAATCCTCATATAACACTTTCAGAATGGAATTGGTTCATAGTACGTACAACATTATCTAAAGATATCTCTGCCAAAAAAAAAACAAAATTCATCAAATTAGATATCTCAACATTATGTTCTTCATTGTACTGAAAGTCATTCTTCAATATAACTAGATAGCAATACAAATAAGCTTCGTTTTGATTGATCGATTTTCAATACAGTAAACAATTTCGATTATGAATATGAACAGCAAACATTTGCTTAGCACAAATGAGGTAAACGAGTATGTTGACCCTAAAATTGAACCTAAAAACTGTCCTTCCTACAACCAGTTTTCATATATCAATTGATCAAACATTTGAAATCAGATAAAAATATCATACAAAGATGAACAAGCGAGCGACGTAGTTAATGACTTTAACTAGTAGTGGCGTAGCCAAAAATCTCACTTAGAAGGGTCAAACTTTATTAACTAACAAATTAAACTCATTTTCAATCATCCTCTAGAAATGACAAAAGATTTATTAAAAATAAATAAATAATATATTAGTCTAAGAAAATTTAAGTGTAATATTTCCCATATTAATGCGGAAATTGAAAGACCCTTAAATCATGTTGAATAAATTTTGGGATTTGAGATGAACGATTTATTAATTGGATATATGTAGTGTATTAGTATCGTAAAATATTATTTCATTCCATTAAAGTTCAAGGATAATTAAGACTAATTAAGATAAATTTATATTAAATTTTAAAAATTAAGATTAATTAAGGATTTTTCAAAAATTGAGAAGGGTCATTCCATTAAGATTCATAGATAATTAAGATTAATTAAAGATTTTCTAAAAATTAAGAAGGGTCAATTGACTCTTCTCACCCTAGACTAGCTACGCCCTTGACTTTAAGGTTGGTGGTTGTAAGACAAACGATATGACTTAGAATGGGATTGGTGGGGAATTTTAACTCACCATCCATCTCGATCTTAGCGTATCTTTTTTTTTTTTTTTAAATCTAACTGATGGGCGAAATAATATATTCATCACAAGCCAGAATAGGCCGTTATATACCATTCCGCTGCCATTTATAGACAGAACAAGAAGATAGTAGTAGTACCCACAGTGGTACATAGAAATACAATCAAATACGTAGAGGTAGTGCATATCCTCTATTAATACTACGCTGGATGTGCTAGAGATAGCTAAAGTGCACACAAGTGCCTAGGTTCCTAATCCAAAAAAAACTTATTGTGACTAGACAAAACCTAAAAATAAAGGGTTTCCCAAACAAAAAAAATAACAGAAAGAAAAAAAGTTTAACTATTTTGGGCAAAGGACAGCTTGAGGCCCAATGAACCCCAACAATAGGCCCAACGTAGCCCTGCTTCACTCTTCGTGCAGATTCGTCAGAAGCACCACCGTTGATCACCATCACCGCCATCAAAAGGAGGGCTCCACCTTGACACCGCTAAACGAGCAGACGCCGCTGCACCGTCGCTGCTGCTTGGAAACAGCCTCGCTCGCGCACGCCTGACTCTGAATTTTAAAACGAGTACTCCCATCCAACACTACCTCAGAGCAACAAAAACAGAAACCAAGCTAGAGCCACGTCCCGCCTCTGAGCAGAGCCAACCCAAGGGCCTAGCCATATAACTCATTACCCGTCCGGCATCGATCAACGTCATGAAAGCAACGCAACCAAGGTCACGCTGCTGCTAGTCAGAGTGCCACCGGATGAGAGGTGGAGTTTCTGCGCCTCCTTGGCCTTAGTTTCTCGAGAGAGAGAGAGAGAGAGACAACGTCATGACAGCAACGCGACGAAGGTCACACTGCTGCTAGTCAGAGTGCCACCGGATGAGAGGTGGAGTTTTAGCGCCTCCTCGGCCTTAGTTTTGAGAGAGAGAGAGAGAGAGAGAGAGAGAGAGAGAGAGAGAGAGAGAGAGAGAGAGAGAGAGAGAGAGAGAGAGAGAGAGAGAGAGTTTTAGGGTTTCCTATAAGATATATTCTTGGGTCTTTTGTTATGTGATCTATATAATATTTATCCAGAGCGAGGCCTCGCTATGAAATTAAACTGAAATTAAAGTGCGAGATTAGAGTTTATGGTCACTTTTCGGTCTCATATCCACATCTCGACAGTTCAGTTTTTAGGTATTAATGTATATATTATCTCTGCAAAATTTCAGCCAAATTGATGACCTTTAAGGTATCTAACTCACTTAAACCAATAGACGAATTGAATCTGTCCAACCTAAACCATACTAGCTTTAAGGCATATATCAATGCCTTAACGACCATCAATTTGGCTGAAATTTTGCAAAGATGATTTATATATTATGACCTAAAAACTGAACGTTCGAGATGTGGATATGCGACTGAAAAATGACTCTAAACTCGAACTTCACACGTTAATTTTAAAGCGGAGCTCTACTCTAGATAGGATCTGTATATATATATATATATATATATATATATATATATATATATATATATATATATGAGGCCCGATCAGGAGCGGACGTCCGCACTTTCGCTAAAGTGCGGACGTCGTTGCAGCAGCGGCTTCCAGGCGGTGGCGGCGGCACAGGGATGGCCGGAGGGAGGCCGGAGGCGTCCCAGACCTCTTCTGGGCGGCGTTCGAGGTCGGAGGAGGTCGGGCTTGCCGGTTTCTGGGCAGCCACCTCACCTGCAGTTGCAGGTTTTGTGCAGCACCGCAGAATCGTCGCCGGCGACTCCACCGGACCGCAGACCCCTCCGCACGACCCCCAGCATCCCTCCGGCAAGCCGCGCCGCGCCGTCGCCGCTCGATGAGGCCGGAGGAGCGACGTCCGCACTTTTTCTGAGTTGCGGACGTCCGCTCTCGAACGGCTTTCATATATATATATATATATATATATATATATTGATTGAGGTTTTCTAGAGAGGATCTATATGTTTAAGATGCCAATTTAATTATCATAAATATTGAATCACAATTATTTTAAATAATTATTCATCATCCAATTAAATTATTCTAATTATCATGCTGCACCCGCTCAATATTTTGATATAAATTAAACAATTAGAAAGAGCGAAAGAGGTAGATTAGTTTTGTGCAGGGGGCTATAAGATAGTAATATTATTATGTGAAACTGATATGCAAAAATGTATTAATACCGATGCAACAAAATTATAGTCCGTACAGTTTTTTAAGTCTTAGAAAACAAACCAAAACTCTGCGAAAGTTGAGATCATTTCCAGTGATCAAAATGAGTACTCCAAAATCCAAATTGTCACACTCTAAACACAGTCGACTAGAGTTGTTAGCAGTTGTATGTATTTTTATATGCTTAATTTGTTACATTCTAGTCGACTACGTAAATCTACAGCTCCAAATTCCATACACATTCTCTTAGAGCAAGTCCACCATTGAAGTTGGTTAGTCAAGAATATTCACTGCTTTTTGCCTTTCATTTCCATCATTTTTCTTGATCAGTCAGATATTGTTCACAAAAAGTCACAAAATGTTAGTTGGCAGGTCAAGAAATTGACCCAGAGTGACTTTTTATGAACAATATCTGACTGGTCAAGAAAAAAGGTGGAAATAAAAAGCAAAAAACAGTTAATAATCTTGACCAGCCAACCTCAACGGGTGAACTTGCTCGGTAAATATTTGGTCACAAAATTCATGAACCTCAGAAGTCAGATGTATGTTCAGTTATGTCAAGATAGTCAACGAGAGACAAAACGACAAAAGGGGATGGAGACCTCATGGATCGATTTTCCTTCTCCATTTTTAATGGGTGAGTAGTCAACAAAGAGGTCTTCTAAAAAAAAAAAAAAAAAGGTAGTCAACAAAGAGGGGCTAGTTGATGTATCAAAATCTTGGGAATCTTTGTAGACCTTAGGCTCGTTTACTCTCTCTTCTGCATTCTCTGCCCCCGTCAGTTTTGGAACTGAACATTTCATTGATTTGTTTTTGTTTGGATTTGGGCAAGTTGAAGTTTCTTCTCTTGGTTTAAAGAATTGTGGCCAGATGTGATGGCTCAACAACTGCAGGTTGCCAGCTGAATGAAGGAGTACTTGAAAATAAAATTAAAGGAGGATGTTAGAAAAAAAATTAATTTAGAAAGTATTATGTTGAGAGTTATGATGAGAATTATGGTGAGAATTAACGATTTCATAGGTCGTAGGTTATTGTAACGTTCTAATATTTATGTCAATTGTAATTATTATACGTATGACATTTTCTAGTGTAGGTCTATATGAATAGGCTAGTCTAGTGAGTAAGTTGTGTAGATGAGTATTTTGTAGAAGTATTATTAGAGTAACTTATTATCGGGTATTTTCAGAGTCTCCTTCATATCTCTCTCTTGGAACTCTGTACATGTCTTTGGACTGTATATCTCTCATAATGTGTATCATTCATGCATTATATCTCCCTTCCCAAAACTGTTTTTCTTTCTTTCTTGTTTTAAGTTTCCGCTTATATCCAACAGTTAATATATGTATCTGTACTCGATTGTAAATGACTCTGACAAAATCCTAAAATATATTACAAATTATTGAATATACTTTTGAACACTCAAACCAGATGAAACCCTAAACTTACGTATCATTGAACTCCAACGTAATTAACAATCAGAAACTACAAGTTGCTACTATTGGGACCGGAGTTGATCGAAACCCTACAAAACTACATCGGCCATACTAATTTTCTGCCACAAATTACCGTTGGGCAACGTAGCTATCACATAAGGGCAAATAATTAAGCTTCTTAGTATTGTATTCATGGTAACTTATTCGAGGTGCATTTCCTTTCAAGCTCCATTTAAAAAGAACATTCATCACAATAATCTTCTGAAATCCCGCAACAATTTGGATTCTGGGTACACGTACACAGTAATACACATGCACACTTATTTGACTCATCCAAGTCCACCATATGACCAAAGCCACAACTTCAAGAAGATAACTATGTTTATTTGACCACAAGTTTAATAATCTTCTAAAATAATCATCAAGAAGATAAAGACACAGGATTCCGGAGCTAGCTATTAGCCGAGTTTGAAAGACAAAATAAAATCGATCATCGCCGTCGTCATGCTGGAAGATTTTTCTGCGTTCTGAGTCGACTGCAAGACTGGAGCTACCACCAGCTGCTAGCTAGCTTCAATGAGGCATAAGGATCGTAATCCAAAGGAAGAAGATTGAATTTTCTTTGGGTCCAGAAATATTAAATGATCGAGTGTTGTTTGACTCATTTGTGTCAATAATTTGAAAATCTTGAGCCACTTGGTTAAATTTGACAGATCATATCTTTTGGCCCCAAAACGTGCGACTTTAATTTCTTCCTCCCATTTTGGCCTTTTCGTTTCCCTCGTTTTTTTTCTCATAGTCACCGAATTTGATTAATTAGTCATTATTATATTATTGGTTACCAAAGGTTTACGAAAATGACAATTCAACTTTTTCTTTTTGAACTTTCTTCATATGTGGACACACGAACTGAACATGCTAGTTGCATATAATTGAAAAGACTAATTACATCAATATCATGCTGCCTCCGATTGTACAGTTCTATTATCCAAATTGTCCAAATTCATAGATGAAATGATTAGTTACAACTTACAACTCACAAGGAGCTAAATTCTCAGCAGCCACTTGCAATTTTTGGATCTCTGTGATCGCAAATACTTGGCCCTAGCTAGTAGAATACAAATTATACAATCACCGATGCATAATGCAATTACAGCGTGTGTGTGTGTATATATTCAAATGTATTGACAGAACGTACGATAATAATGGGATTCAACGAATCTATTGTTCTGAATTTCTAATAAAAACTATTTGTTTTTTATGTTATTTTTTTCTGCTATTTCTAATACAAGGTGAATATGCAATTTGACTTCTATTTGGCTATTTGTAAAGACCATCTCTAAGAGAGGACAATGCAAATGATGAATGTCTTAGAAAATAACAAGTTATCCAGGGTGAGAGATGGCTGAGACATAATGACTTTACTGATACCTTGATAGTAAAAATTCGGAATTTACCATGGTTATACTCATGGGACTAACATGATCCAACACACAATCAGAAACCAAAATAATAATAATAATAATAATAATAATAAGAGTACAGGAGGAAATTTTAACCTACTCTATAAAGTCTATAACTAGCCGTCTATAACTAGCCTTCGCACTATCAGTCATCAAAACTCAAAAGTCTCTCAATCTCTCTCCCCTTAATATCTTAACTCTCGCCCAAATGAGCTCTTTATCTATTTGGACATTGCCACAGTTTAATTACTAATTGAGAAAATAGTTGTTTAGCTTGTGGTACAAGTAATCGAATTCAATATTGTTCTAATTCAATGTTGCTTGATCTTATTTGGCAACGTTTCTCTTTTGTTTTAATTCAAATAGTGATAATCATGGATTAAGATCCTCTGAAGTTAGATTTCTGCAGTTTTGTAAATTTTTTAAAACCTTTATTTGTTTCTAAAATAAAGAAAGGAGAACAAAATGAGATAGAACATACAAGAATTGGGTTCAATCCTGAGAGCAAATGAATATTGATATGCTTGGGTTTCGTTGATGGAGGACATCGGTGGTACTTTTTTTTTTTTTTTTGGCGTGAAGAATAAACGGCATAGTTACTATCAGTCAGGAAGAAAGCTATAAAGTCATCCCAGTTGATGTGGTAAATTTACCGACCATTAGATCACTCAGAGGATATAGATTTTATGAAATTTATGAAAACTTCATAGATTCTCACTTTAGAAGAGCCAGATCCGATAATTATATATGCAACATAGTAATAGTCTACGGAGACGCAAATCATTCACATAACAATGAAGGCGACTATCACGGCCGGCAACCCACCCCCATCCCTTTTTTATTAATAAATAAGCATCATATAAATCAAGAGACGGACAAAGGGTTTGACTTCTTAAATTAGCAAGGAAGCCAAATTAAAAATGGTTGAGTGAGCAGAAAAAACCAAACACCCCCAGCAACTGAAATTGCCAAGGCAATGCACCTAAAGAATAAACTCGATCAAAGAGACGCAAGAACAACAACCAGAAAATTAAATTGCAACGCACAAAAACTCCAAACAAAGAAATGTACCAACAAACCCATTTTTGACGATCGACAAAGAATACTTGATTCGTAGTAAATCTAAAATGAAAGGAGGTAGGACAACCAAACACCTAATAAAGTCTCTGTGTTGCAAATAGAATGGAAAACCTAACATTGGATGGCTCCTAACCAAGCTTAGTATGATACAAAATAGGTTCATTAAGGATTATCAAACACAAAGTGGATCGATCTCTTGTTGTTTGTTCGTTACCATTATAACGAACAAACAACAAGAATGCATGATTGTATGAATGCATTTTCACAAGTTAGGTGAAAAAATTTGTAGGAAGAATAAAATTTAAGAATACGTATTAATTAACTAGTTTCAATCTTGGACAGACGGATACGACAGTAGCACTGCATGTGAGTTACGCATCAAATAGGGTTATGTGGCTTAATTATACGATTTGCTTGGTCCATTATTTTCTAGTTATTTTATATACGTGTGATTGATCTGATCATCACCTTACTGCCTTCTCGTGATCGATAATTTCAAACTTTAAGATTAATCTAGTCATCATGTCACGACGATTCACTTGTTTTTAAATAACGAAGCCTAATAAATTTATAAACATGGTACGCGGTGTTGTGACTTGTGAGATTCTTTGATTGCATGATAATATATAGAACTACTAATGTTCTGTTATGGTGATCGATTCTTACAATGAAGTAGTATATGTGTCAGAAACAGGGATCGTAAGGAAAAGATCAATGGTTAATTATGTCGTCTAATAAAATATATTCAAGTAAATAAATGTAATATGATTATAAATTATAATTAACTATTGATATATCAAATTGATCATCTTAAAGACACACACACACATATATATATATATTAAATTATAAATCAAATTGATATATATATATATATATATATATATTCTTTAAACAATATATATACATATATATATATATACACATATATATATATATACAGATCCTATCCAGAGCGAGGCATCGCTTTGAAATTTCAGAGCGAGGTTAGGGTTTAGGGTCACTTTTCGGTCGCATATCCACATCTCAACCATTCAGTTTCTAGGTACTAATGTATAGATCATCTCTACAAAATTTCAGCCAAATTGATGGTCGTTAAGGCATTGATAACTGCCTTAAAGCTAGTACGGTTCAGGTTGGACAGATTCAGTTCGTCCATTGGTTTAAGCGAGTTAGATACCTTAAAGACCATCAATTTCGTTGAAATTTTGCAGAGATGATCCATACATTAGTACCTAAAAACTGAACGGTTGAGATGTGGATATGCGACCGAAAAGTGACCCTAAACCCTAACCTCGCTCTGAAATTTTAAAGCGATGCCTCGCTCTGGATAAGATCCGTATATATATATATATATATATATATATATATATATATATATATATATATATATGAAAATTACACTCTATGCTATATTTTTTAATTCAAAGAAATTCTATTGAAGAAGAGCAGAACATCACATACAAATAGGCCTGTAAATGGACCGGGTTTGGATCGGATCGACCTAAATCCAAATCCGTTTACTAAAAAAAAATTCGATCCAAACCCGCTCCGTTAACCCGGCGGATCATTGATACCTCGATCCAAATCCGTATCCATCGGATTAACGGATACCCGATCCGCTAATCCGATCCGTTTATAATTTCAAATATTTTTAAATTTTAAATAGTAATATTAAATTTATATCATAATATCTCATAAGATATTGATAAAATATTAAAATAACATGATCTACATGAAGAGTATCACCAAAAATAAAATTACATTATCAAAAATAAAATTACGAAGACTGCCTCTTAGATTTCTGCAAAAAAGTAATATTAGAAATCTTTAATATTTTTAAAAAATAATAATATATTAATAAAAAATAATATTTTTTTATTACTAAAACGGGTCGGATCATTAACGGATTGGATCGACCTAAATCCAAATCCGATCCGTTTATTAAACGGGTTAACGGATTCGGATCATTAACGGATCAACGGATCAAAATGTTCGATCCAAACCCGTTTAATAACTACGGATCTGGAGCGGGTCCGGATCAAAATCCGGTCCATTTACAGGCCTACATACAAACTGTCCATAAGGACACCCAATACCATTCACGGTTACAAATCTTGCTCAATTATTTAAAGAGCTTGCAGAAAACTAAACTTAAAACTAAGTTTACTCAAAATACTAGGGTTGGAAATTTGGGTCGAAGCAACCGAAATTCGAACCGGCCCGAACCAATTTGGGCCAAAAATTCGGCTCGACTGAGCCATACCGTTTGACTGACTTCGGCTCGGCTACGATATGGATATATGCATACCGTCGGTAGACCATACCGACCGTATATACATACATACCGAACATATATACCAAAATTAATAAAAGTTTGTAAAGAGGTAAGGTTCGAACCTTAAACCTCTTACAGGCTCTTCCCAACCACTAGAGCAGAAGCAACTCTTACTATAATATATACAAACTTTTTATTTATGGGGTCCTAACTCTTACTATCAAATTAAAACAAAAGGCTTTACTCGTTGTTTCTCTTCTTTCGAGATCTTCTTTCTTCCTCCTCTTTCATCAATTGCAATTACATAACGCTCTCCTTCTCTCTTCCCTTTCTTCTTCTTCTTCTTCTTCTTCTTCTTCTCTCTTCGTCTCCTTTCTTTTGGGACTTGGATGTATCAAGTTAACTGTTGAAATGGCAGATTTCTATGAGGTTTCTTTCTTCCTTTCTTCCTCATCTCCCTCTTCTCTACTGCTGGTTTTGGATTTGGAACTCCAAAATCACCAATTCCCAAAATCCAAGAAGTCAAAATCTTGAGTTCTTCCTCCATAGAACACAAATTGGGTCCTAAGAATTTCCAATCTTTACAAAACACCATCGGGTTCTATAAATTTTGAATCTTTACATGCAAATCTGGAAGAAAAGGACCGTATCAGATTCTCTTTTTCATCATCCGATTCCAGATTCGGCTCTCCTTCAGTATACCGATCTCGAGTCGAAATTCCGGTATACCGATCCGTCTGTAACTGATGCTGGCGGTTTGGTTTCAGTTGCAATTTTAGGAAACTGACCTCTAATCGGTTGGTAGTCGGTTGATGAGAATCATGCTCGGTATTCAACCGAATCCAGCCCTACAAAATACCTTGTGATTTGAAACTCTTTTTGCCAATGCTCGTAATTGTGGTGCGCCAGGAGGTTCAAATATTTAGTGTAAAACATAGGAAAAATTTAGCATGCAAGCCAAAACAAACTTACTAAATTACTCAATCTCTTTCCCCTTGCCCTTATTAGTAGCACTAGAAGAACTTGGGGAATACGTGAGACTCAGTGGAGGAATAGCTTCCTTGTCATTCATGGTCTTTGAGGGATTTTTATTTCGGGCTCCAAGAGGACGCCCTCTTTTCTTTTTTGTCTCTACAACTTCAACTGGCACCATTATCCGACCTGGTACTTCATGAATCATGAAGTCCCAAAGATTTTGCAGTAAATGTGGTGGTCAATGCAGGCATCTTGAGCTTCTTTGGTTGAGTCATTAATTTGTCCCTTGTTTTCAACAATCTGCACTGGAGTTTACACTTTTTGAGGTGAACGGGTAGGGGTGCGTCTACCTCTGTTGTCAGACATCTGTTCTTCAATAGGCACAATAGCTAAACCATTGTCTTGTCTTTTTTCAGGATCACGAAGCATAATAAACCTTTTGGCCTTACGAACCTCTGTGTATTTTAGATTCATAAAAAGTGATACAACAACAGCAGTTGGAATAGAGGATTTAAAAGTAAATGCATGCCATCAACTACAAAATTTCTATTCAGAAAATCAATTATCGGTACATGACTACATGAGTTTGCACCAAATTTTATTTTATTTTATTTTAATTTTTTTATTTTATTATATATATATATATATTTTTGTATCAACAGTACACAAAACAGTAGGATGGAAGACCCATACACAATCCTTGCATCTTCCAAAGAGGTTGTCAAAGTGATAGCAAATCACTACTTCAACCCCAGCATTAGTTTTCAGACATTCTTGTTTTCAAAAAAATTGGTTTGAGAATGTCATGGCTAACCCTAATCTCACCTTTGTTGTTAACGAATTTTCCATCTAGTTCAAGGGAATGATTAGCCACAGTAGCAATATCCATAATAATTTCTTTTTTCTCATAAGCAAGAGGGATATGAGTGATACGTACCCAATAGTAGAGATAGTAGAGCAGGTTCAGAGTGATCTTTTCAATTGGTGTCACACCATCATACTCCATTAACACCATTGGAGCCTGAGCATAATTCCAGGCCCTTCTCTTAATTCTTTGCGCATATCACCACAGTGATCAAAAAAGAAGAGGACAATGGAATTTGATCTCTCTTGAATTTTGAAGTTTTTTTCCAGCACCAAAATCCTACGAAGATGATGACGATGGTCATTGATCTCAACAAGCTTGGGTGAGAGGGATCGTCCCAACGGGTAGGCTTGAGAATTCTGTCTAGCTCTTCCACGCGACAATATCATGATATCAATCACATCATCTCCTGCAAGTGCAAGATATGCCTGGAAGCTTGCAGTAACTTCCACAAGAGAAGCCATTTGAACACAAAGATGAAGGAGAATGAGGAGAGAGGATGTAATACGGCGGCGGGGCAGGGCTTAAGGCGCTATCAATGGCGGCTATAGTAGCTTGGAAGTGCGACTTAGGGAGCACGGCTTAGGATTTTCTTAAAATGAAGAAAATTCACTCTATGCTGTATATAACATTACAGAATTGAATGAAATTGTCCGAGTAAGATAAATCAAATTCACTAACTTGGATATGAGCATCCCCTTGCGACAAGCAAATTCTCCCTGACATTTTTGTTTGGCGATCCCAATTGACAACTTCAATAGTCAGTCTTCCTCGTGTTTACAAGACAGGATTCTCTCGATCCTTTGATTGTTGGATTTCATTGGCATGCATGATTATCCTTCTGTTGGTTGTGATTTTCGGCTACTAATAGTCCTCACTTGATCTAGGGGATCAGAGCAGCATTTTGATGACGTCAATCTTGGCATATCTAGCAGGTCTAAATCTGGAACTGAGATAAGTGTGCATTTGACATTCTAGTCTGGCATTTGGGTTGTAACTGGATCTAGATTTAGGTTATAGGCTCTAATTGGATTCAATTTTGAGTCCTCTATGAGTCTGGATGTGGGATCAAGGTCGACAAAATTTGGGGCTCAAATCTAATTAGACTCACTTTTTGTGTGTTTTTCAGCTTTGCATTTGAGATTTTTGTCACATCCAGGTTGTAACTTGATATAGATTTAGGTTACATGCTTTAACTGGATTCGGTTTGAGTCTTCTATGAGTCGGGATGTGGGATTAAGGTCGACAAATTTTGGGTTCAAATTTAACTAGACTCACCTTTTATGTGTTTTTCAGCTCTGAATTTGAGATTTTTGTTGTATCCCATATGAACTAAAATATTGATCTATGATTCTTGCTTTAAAAATAATAAAGAGAATAATTTTAGGTGGAGGATTACTTATTTTTTGGGGAGTGAAATCCACACTGCTTATTTTTACAATCCACACTCCATGTTTCCTTTTTTGGTAACTTAAATTTTATCGTTACAAATTTAAATTTTGTCTTTTTATGAGAATTTTGATCAAAAAAAGAATGAGGAATTGAATTTTCTCACCACCAATACTTGGGTGGTGTTATCACCATCCTCTCAGATACTAACACATGTGAAATAAGTTAACTATAGTTACCTTTTATCAAGTTTCAATTTTTTATCAAACTTGCACAATAATATAATAATAAAAATCTGTGTTTTTGTTCAAGTAAATCCATAATTTATGTCTGGCCCAAACTCGAGATTACTTGCTTTAATTGAAATAGGGTTAATTAGAATTAGAGAAAATCTCGGAAAATCTTAGAGATATCCAATCAATGTATGATTACTTTTTCTTGTAAAACTCTGATTCTATGCCTTGTAATCCTCTATATAAAGAGGCCCATATTATCAATGAAAGCACAACAATTTCTTTCTCAAATATCGATTCCCTAAAACACATTATCAGCACGAAGCCCTAACCCTGAAACCCTAATTTCATAGCCTTTAAACCCTAGCAACCACCGCCACACATATTGAGACCCTAGATCCCAAGAGCCCAGAACCGGCGACGGATTCTCAAGAAACGTGCTGGAATCGCCTTGAACTGGCAGTCAGAAGTCACTGAACCGGAAAAATTAGCCTCACCAGCCTCTGCCGAGACCTGCAGCACCCTGTGCCTGCCTTGCGCACATTTTCCTGCAGTCCTCTTGTGCATCTGCCGAGCCCTTGTCAACAGCCCTTGCACAAGCCCTCGCGCGCCCCTGCGCTCGGTAGCCCCCCGCGCACCTGTCGAAGCCCCGCACGCACCTACCGACAGTCCCTGTAGCCCCTGCAGAGTCCTGCGCGCAGCACCCCTCAACTAGCCTCACTAGCTGTCGACAGCCTTCGCACAAGCCCTGCAAGCGCCACGCAGCAGCTCCAGCCAGCAACCACTGCTGACTTCTGGCCACCTTAGGCAGACTTTTCAGGTGACCTTTTCCAACGACTTTTCGACACTTTTTCAAGGTATGTTTTACTAAAAGTTCCCTTTTTTGAAGTTTTTTTTTTCTCTCGTCTTTTCTTAGGGACTTGCAACTTCCATTCTTCTACCCTCCTTTCTTCTTCATATGAGAGACTAAAAGCCGAACTGTGGGGGTCCGTGCTCACTCCAAGCTTGGAGCTTGTAGAGTCCTCCAAACTTAGAGTTTGTTGAGTGTTATATTCGACCACAAACACATCATTGTTTCGATCTAATCCAATTCCTCTTGGAATCGGGTTTCTTGGAAGCGACTACGCTCAGAAATCCCTAATTTCTTGGAAGCGACTATGCTCATAAATTTTATTATTTTCAGGGTAGCCTTTTTCGCTCCGAAACTAACGCTAATTTTTTGTTGTTTTTCAGGATGAGTAACCTGAACAAGTTGAACTTTGTTCCACTTGAGACGACAGGTGCAGGATACCACAAGTGGGTCTGTGATGTGCGCCAGCATCTTAAGGCTGATGGGATCCTAGATATGATCCGAGAGCCAAGTCAGAACGTGATTACTCCTCAACAAGCTGCCGGTTATAAAGCGAATAGAGCTACGAGAGAGGCTAATGAAGCTAAAGCCATAATTCTCATGAAAAGGCACATGAATGATGCGCTCCAGAATGAGTACCTCAATGAGGAAGACCCTAGACAGCTATGGGTAGAACTCGAGCAGCGTTTTGGCAAAGTTCGTGACTCCCTTCTTCCAGATTTACAAGTGAGATGACATAGCCTCCACTTCTGTGATTTTAAGTCCGTACTTGACTACAATTCGAAAGCCCTTCGTATCAAGTCTTTGATGGAGTTCTATGGCAAGACCATCACAAATACGATGTTGATCGGGAAGACTCTCTCTACCTTCCCTGTCTCTGCACTGATGATTGCAAAGAATTATCGGATTGATGTAAATGCAAGACGCGTTATAAGGTTTCATGAGCTTATTGGGGCCATGAACGTAGTTGAGAAGCACGACAATATCCTTGTGAAGAACCAAGTCTATTCTAGAGTCTAATTATAGTCGCGCCCCCAAGAGAGGACGAAGGAGTGAAACCTTAAGAGTAGGGATGATTCTGGACGTTTTGGTCCTTATTCTCGCCCCAAAGAGGAAGGAAACCGCCAAGATTGGCATTCATGGAACAGTGGAGGTCAACGTGTGAAAAGAGAGAGAGAGGCAAAGCCTCCAGCTATGGTGGTGGCGCCACCAAGGAGAATAGTCGTCCCCAACGCGCTCCTAGAGCACCTCGATCAATAGAGCCTGACCATAATGATGCTTGTCTTCGATGTGGAGTCTGGACATTGGGCCAAAGCATGTAGAGTATCCCAGAATGTTGCAGACCCATACAAGGTGTATCATGAAGCAAGGGAAGCACATTACATGGAGCAAGAAGATCAAGATGACGATCTCGCTCTTAGGATGGAAGACTTCAAGGGCCAAGAGACTGGCAATTTTGATTAAGTCTTTTTATTTTCCAAGAGATGTAGGCAATTGCCATATTGTTTTTGTAGTGAATGCCAATGGTTTAGTCTTTCTTCAAAGTAGGCTCATTCAAAGTAAGTGTGATGTCTAGGAAGGTTTTGAGATTAGTGGTACTTTAGCAAGCCTTGCTCCACCGACATCTCTTTACTCCCCTAGTCATATATTTGCTTTGGAGTTACCGAAAGAAGTTAGACGAATGCCATTGTTTTGCATTAGCTAGTTTATTGGATTATATTTTCTTTGACTCAAGAGATAATGATGTAATTCCGTTTGGCTTATTAATAAAAGTTGAGTTCTTTTCATTGTGGCGACTTTTTAATTACGAGCCTTCTTCTTTTAGGAATAGATTCTGGAGAACTGCAATGTCTTGTGGATAGTGCGACTACACACACCTTTCTCTGCCATAGGCAATTATTCTTAGAGATGTTACCTACATATTCCTCTGTGACTACGATGGCTGGGCCATCATGTTAAGTTCAAGGACATGGAATGACCCAATTCCTATTGCCAAATTAATGGCACCTTTATTAATGTCGCAGAAGCTCTCTATGCTCGTAAGGCAAATCAAACCTTATTTTAAAGATATCAGAGCCAATGGATTTTATGCGGAAACGCATATTGAGAACGGAAAAGAGGTCCTTTGCATTACCTCTAATGATTGCGGACGAAAGCGCATCTTAGAGAAGCTTATGTGTCAATCTAGTAGACTTTATGTCACTACAATTTGACCTATTGAATCCAATAATGTAATAAGAGAAGATCTCTTGGATTCTAACACATACTAGCTTTGGAATGACCGACTAGGACATCCTAATCGTGATATGATGATCCGTATACTAAAGACTTCACACGGACATCAATTCTCGGACATAGTGTGACCGCCGTTGTAGCCGCCTCTGGCGCCGCCCTAGGGCCGCCTCTGTCCCCCCTTGACAATGCCATAAATGGCGTCACCCATGGCCATGGCACCATGGATGCCACTTACCATGGTTCCAACAACATGATGGATGATGTAGTCACAAATTTTGCTTCGAATAGCGCTTCGGACTCTCAGGTGCAACCAAAATCCTCATTGGTTACTTCTCAGGCCCCTCGCTCATTTTTTAAAGCATGTTCCTTAGGGAAATTAGGATCGAGACAGTCCTTCACAAAGGATCCAAAAATACTCATTCCGTTCTTACAGAGAATCTAAGGGGATATTTGTGGACCAATTCACCCATCTTGCGGACCTTTAAATATTTTATGGTATTGGTTTATGCGTCGACACGCTGGTCACATGTCATGTTGTTGTCCTCTTGAAATGTTGCATACGCTAAACTCCTAGCCCAAATTATCCGTATATGAGCTCACTACCCGGACCATCTGATTAAGTCAATTAGACTTGATAATGCTGGGGAGTTTAAATCGAAAATGTTCTATGATTATTGCATGTCATTGGAGATGATGTAGAGCATCCAGTTCTTCATGTTCATACCCAAAATGGTCTCGCGGAAGCCGCTATTAAGCTTCTATAAATGATAGCACGAACATTGGTTATGAGCACCAATCTCCCTGTTTCCGTTTGGGGATATGCAATATTGCACGCAGCGACGCTAATTCGTCTACGACCCACAGCCACCCAACCTGATTATGCGTTACAACTAGTGACTGGGTACAAGGCTGATATCTCGCACTTAGGCATTTTTGGGTGTGCCATTTATGTGCCTATTAAGCTGCCACAAAGTACTAAGATGGGTCTACAGAGACGAATGGGCATATACGTTGGATATGAATCTCTAATTATCGTACGCTACCTTGAACCCTTGACAGGGGATCTCTTTACCGCTAGATTTGCGGATTGTTACTTTGTTGAGATAGTCTTCCCGTCGTTAGGGGGAGATAAGAACACAGATTTTCAGCAGGAACAACAAGAATTGTCGTGGTCTGTCCCCACTATGTCTCATCTCGATCCCCGTACCGCATAGTCCGAACTTGAAGTGCGAAGAATAATCGAGTTCCAGAACGTAGCAGACACTCTGCCTGATGCGTTTTTTTTATGTTGCCAAAGTGAGGAGATCACATATACCTGCTGCAAATGTGCCTGCAAGGATTGACGTCCCAAATACTAGACGTAACCCCACTCCTGAGGTACCAGGAGATGGTGCCACTGTCAATATTGGCAGTGATGTGGTGTCTATGGCCGCAGGTTTTTCGAGGAAGCGCGGTAGACCAATTGGTTCGAAGGATTCTCGCCCTAGAAAGAGAGCGAATGAGGCACAAGCAAATCCTTTGATCATCGATACTCAAAACACATCCCATGAGAATGTTCCAGGATTATGGTTATGTCCAATAGACATCTTTGGGGGATACCTCAATTTCAGAACCTATCCCTGAGAACGTAGAGATCTTGGTAAATTACACTAGTGTACATGGGACGTGGGAACGAAACTCCATCATCATTGATGATGTGATCGTGTACTCTGTAGCGCGTGAGATTATTAAGACCGATGAAATCGAACCACGGTCCGTTGATGAATGCCAACGCAGAGCTGATTAGCTAAAATGGAAAGATGCGATCCAGGCAAAACTAGATTCTCTAGCGAAAAGAAAGGTATTTGGACAAGTTGTGCCAATACCGCCCAATACCAAACCAGTTGGTCATAAATGGGTATTCGTTAGAAAGCATAATGAGAGAAACGAGATTGTAAGGTACAAACCTCGCCTTGTGGTGCAAGGCTTCTCACAACGCCCTCAAATCAGCTACGAGGAGACATATTCTCCCGTAATGGACGTTATTACGTTCCGCTACCTTGTCAGTTTGGTAGTTTCTGAAAAACTGAACATGTAGCTCATGAATGTGATTACTGCGTATCTATATGGTGATCTAGATATAGAGATATACATGAAGGTCCCGAATGGACTTTAGTTACCCAAATCAAATGGCTCTAAACCACAAAGCGCGTTTGCAATAAGATTGAAACATTTACTATATGGATTAAAGCAATCCAGACGGATGTGGTATAACCGTCTAAGTGACTACTTGATTGGGAAGAGATATGTTAACAATGAACTATGCCCATATGTGTTCATAAAAAGAACAAGTTCTGGATTCGCAATAGTAGCGGTGTATGTCGATGACAGGAACATAATTGGCACCCTAAAGAGTTAAGGGAAACCGTTGAATACTTGAAATCCGTTTTTAAGCTGAAAGATCTTGAGAGAACACGGTTTTGCCTCAGTTTGGAACCTGAGCACCGTGAAGATGGTATTCTGATTCATCAATCAGCTTATACCCAAAAGATGCTTAGGCGTTTCAATACTGATAAAGTTAAGCCTTCAAGCACCCCAATGGTCGTCAGTAGTCTTGATCCAAAGAAGGACCCATTCCATCCAAAAGATGACGACGAAAGTGTGCTAGAGGCAGAAATGCCCTACCTAAGTGCAATAGGTACATTATTGTATTTAGCTCAATGCACAAGACTGGATATCTCTTTCGCTGTGAACTTGTTAGCTAGATATAACTCTGCGCCAACACGATGCCATTGGACTGGTGTTAAAGATATCTTTTGATACCTAAGTAGTATGATTGATATGGGCTTGTTCTATCCCTACAGAGAGATGATGGATTCAGACCCATCATATGTCAGGAACGCCACCAACAGTGGTCTGCGTTCTCTCTCCCTATCCCAAAACGACATAAGTGTTTTGGAATGTTTTGCTGATGCTGGGTACCTCTCTGACCCACACAAAGGTCGTTCCCAAACTGGTTATGTATTTACCATGGATAAGATCGTGATATCTTAGAGGTCTACTAAATAGACCATGGTCACTACTTCTTCAAACCATGCAGATATTATTGTTCTTCACGAAGCAATTCCTGAATGTATATGGGTTAGATCCATAGTTATGCATGTTCAAAGCAATTGTGGTTTGAAGTCTACCACAGATGAGCCTACCAGCATTTATGAGGATAATGATTCTTGCATTGAACAAATGAAGCAAGGCTACATCAAAGGCGACAATACTAAGCACATATCACCCAAGTTCTTCTACGATCAGCAAAAACTAAAGCTTCTCAAGATCAAAGTGAACCAGGTTCGATCTGAGGACAATGTGGCAGACTTGTTTACTAATTCATTGCCTAAATCCACGTTCCAGAAATATGCTGTGCTCCGATGATCACAGTCATTAGGGGGAGACGGAGACATCAGAGAGAGATGTCTACATGTTGATCTCGAAACATGAGGGGCGTGTTGTGCTCTTTTTCCCCTTCAACCGAGCTTATTTTTGTCCCACAGGGTTTTTGTTACTCGATTAGGTTTTTAATGAGGCAACAAGAGGAACACCATGTTTGGGCGACACAAGGGGGAGTGTTCAAGTAAATCTAGAATTTGTGTCTGGCCCAAACTCGAAGTTACTTACTCTAGTTGATATAGGGTTAGAATTAGAGATAATCTCGGAGAATCTTAGAGATATCCAATCAATGTATGATTACCTTTCCTTGTACAACTCTGATTCTATGCCTTATAATCCTTTATATAAATAGACATCTATTATCAATGAAAGCACATCAATTTATCTCTCAAATATCGATTCCCTAAAATATTTTTTAATTAATTGTAGATCCCTTTCTCTATTCCATCTTTGTTCTCTCTTTTCCCCAAACAGTCTCATTGGCAAATCTAATCCTTACTCTATTCATCTCTTCCCTACACATCTTCTTACTCTCTTCAACCATCTCAAGGCTGCTCACAGCCAAATCTAATCATTATTTTCCAAACACCACAACCCCCACCCAAATTGTCCACCGTCGCAAAACATATTGATCTTCACCGCCATCTTTGTCAGCGACTAGCTCTTGGAATCAGCCATTGACTACCTTGACGCTGCCAGCGATATCCAAACCTTCAATCTCCAACCTCCCCAAATCAATAATAAGCATAATATGATAGGATAAGGAAAACAGCCTTAACTTTATCAACTGCGCAATTGCCCACAAACCCATTTTTAAGCTTCAAACTCAAAGAACACAATGAACCTAATTGTGACTTTAACGAGATTGGATTTTATGATTTGGGGTATTTGGGGTTCGGAAACATTGAGTAGATGATTGATGCTTTGAGATCAGTTGCTACAGATTTTGCTCACTTGGGCCATTGTGCTCTCTCTCTCTCTCTCTCTCTCTCTCTCTCTCTCTCTCTCTCTCTCTCTCTCTCTCACTTGCATATCTCTTAAAAAGAAGAAGACAGAGCTAAGGAAGAAGAAGATGATGAGTGTTGATAAGAGGGAAGTAAAAATATAAAAAAATATTTGTTATATTATTTTCTTTTTACTGATAATTTTTTAATTATTAAATTAATTATAGTTAACCATAGTTATATCAAAGGGACAAGCAGAGCCTTAGGGTCTTGAGTGAAAAGCGGCGGTGGAAAATCTTCTGTTTGTCATCTGTTGTTAGGCACCGACGAGACTTCGTGGAAAGTCGTGCAATGTTAGGAGCCAAGGCTCAACGCGGCGTAGAGGAGACGAAGATCTGGACGAGGTGTCTTGGCCTGGTATTGATTTTTAGCGCACGAATAGAGGTCAAAGCAGGCAGTCGAAGTCAATTGCTGATCAAGCAGTGTGCTTCGGTCAAATTCCTTTGCCTATAAGGTGTGAGAAGTCGAGGGCAGATCGTGCAGGTCGAGGAATCGTCAGTTTTCTGCCGGATTCGACTTAATAATTGATCAAAGCTTGATGGGAGGGTGGAACGGCCGGCCGAGGGACCTGGCTGCGGGTGAGGCGGCCCTACATCAGAGGGTTAGGCTTCCCCCTTCTGATCGGGTTTGGGCTTGGGTCATTGAGCCTAAGCTCAAACTTGGACTGAGGAGTGCGTGGGCTTTGGGGCTTAGGCTTGAGTTCAGGCTTGGGCTGTGGGAGTCTACTGCAATGGAAAAGAAGAGCAAGAACAACCTGATGCCGAGGTTGTTGGCTCCTAAAGAAGCTAAGGACGGTGTTGGCTCCAACCCTAAGGGGATGGGGCTAGCATTTTTTTTTTTTTTGTAGGGGAAGACCCCATACACAATATTATTAATCATGAATAGAAACATCAGTAGGCCGCGGAGGGGACAAAAACCTATACTCCGGGCATCACTAGAAGCATGACAAAAATCCTCGTAGAGAAGATCCTGAATAATAGCAGCACTCTCAGCTAACCAAAACTCATTAATATAAGAGCACCTAGCAAGCCATGCTAATCTATTAGCATTTTCTTAAATCTCTTTGCTATTAGACATCTGGTTACAAGTCTTCTAAAGTTAGAGTAATTTCTAAGGTGTTTCTAGTTGTTATTTGTACCACAATTGCATGTTGGCAAATTAGACTAGATGAATGATTTTTCCTTAGGAAAGCGAGGTTGTTCTTGCTTGTTTTAGGTTTGCTTTCCCGCGAGCGCCCCTTTAGACTTTAATGAGTTTAGTTTGGCTTAAATAAGTTATCAGGTTTTTTTTTTTTTTTCTCCAGATTTTCTTATGTAAGTTCTGTTAGATTCTGGCCTGTTTTCATGGCTTGATTACTAATTAAATCAATTCCTATTCAAAAATAATAATAATAATAATAATAATAATAATAATACTTATAGTGCATTACGCATGCTAGAATCCTATCGAATGGTGGTACCACCACCTAGTGTTGTGGTGAGCTAATTTGATTCAAAGAAAGATGGAATGTGGATTACAAATTAGAGTGTGAATTTCACTCCTCTATTTTTTAGGCGGGACATGAATTGGTTTATTTAAGATTTTTTAGCCAGCTGAATTATCGAGATATTAGACTTTAACTTGTGTGCATCCATCTATACTTTGTTGCTTGTGATTCTCTATATTATTAGGGATAGTGTCTAATGAGGATCTTTAAAATGAAGACTTCATGAGAACTTTCTAATTAATGACTGTGAGACCTACTTTTCAATTATATTTGGGAAAATCATTAATCTTTAAATGTTTACGTATGCATTTACTTTTCTGAAAATTTTATTCTAAATTACTAATCATTAAGGTATCGACTAGATCAAATAAATAGACGAACCAAATTTGTCAAACATAAAACTTTCTTGTTCATAAAATGATAAATCACGATTATAAATGCCTTAATGATTTTTAATTTGGTTGAAATTTACATAAATGATTTACTCATGAATATCTAAATATCTAACGGTTGATTTGTGGAATGTGATCAAAAAATGGATCCCACAACTATTGATTAAAAAATTTTCATGAAGTCCTCATTTTAATAGTTTTCGTTAGAAGCTATGCACTATTATTAGTACAATTTTATCTGTCTTATATTTCTTTTGAGACAAGCTAATGTACTGGTGGGTATGAGATACCCTCATTTACAACTATTTGAACAAAAATTTACAAGTATTTGAACCAAAATTACAACATTGAGAACAAAAGTTACCATATTCATTTACACTATTTACATATAGTTAAACAAAAATTACAACATTGACAACGAATTTGTTTAAAAGCTTGTAAAAATGTCGTAAGAGATGTAATTACCATTATTAGAACTAAGATTACAACATTGACAACGAATTTGTTCAAAAACTTGTAAAATGTCGTAAGAGGTGTAATTACCATTATTAGAAATAAGGTTACACAAAGTAGGACTCAAATTACAACTTTAACAACAAAATTTGTTCTCACTTTTGTAAATGTGGGTATGAGATACCCACCACTACACTAGAATTTCCCATTTCTTTTTGCATCATATGAATTCTTGGAAATAACTACGAAGGCTGTTTTCAGGATTTAAGTATCAAAACCAACGGATCTCTCTCATTGCCCAAACGAGAGTTAGGCTATTTTTAGTTCACTCCATCAACAATATATATTAATAGAAAGAACAAAAAATTATGATAAAACTTGCCTATCACAGATAGACACACATGCATTAATTAGTATGAAGACGTACGTATCGATCCCGAATTTTCAAACAAAGCTGAGTAGTTAATTACAAAACAACTAGTAGTTAATTATCACATCTCATTCCTTCAATATCATAGTTATACATGAAAACAACGCAGAAATAAAATATAGCCATAACAACAGCAGCAATTAAGCAACAACGTACAGAGCTCAAACTCATCTTTCAGAGACCAATCGATAAATCATGTTAAACTTGACCAAATTCAAGTCCCCATCTCCTTCAGCTTTATTTATTATATGCTTAATTAAACTTCATTCCAAGACAGCAAGTAGTAGTTAATTACAAAAGATCTAGTAGTTAATTATCACATCTCATTCCTTCAATAGCATATTTATACATGAAAACAACACAGAAATAAAATATAGCAATAACAACAGCAGCAAGCAAGCAACAACGTATGAAGCTCAAACTCAATCTTTCAGAGACTGATCGATAAATCATGTCAAATTTGACCAAATTCAAGTCCCCATCTCCTTCAACTACTTGTCAAGTTAAATGACCAATAGATCTATTCTAGAATCGAAACATCTCAGTTCTGGCAGTTTTTGGCTGTTAACCAGATTACTTGGCTATTCCTGGTGCTTGTAATTAAGAGTGGTCCAGAAAGAACTGGGTGTCTTTTCCAAACCTGGGTCCAAATACGTGCATTTTTTCCTTCAATAATTTTCTTTAGGTCGGCCACGTGCTTGTAAGAGTTTGAAAAATTGGCACTGCATTGCCTCTTGGTCCTGCAAACGTGCATTGAAAATTCGTCTTCTTATTTGAACTCTGGAACACTTTTTGCAGAAGAGAAATCTGTAACTACTTACAACTCAGCATTATATTTGACGTCGACTTGCCGTAGTTTGAGTAATTCAGTTATTGATTTGGACTAACTTTTGAGTGAAAGAAAGAAATAGATTAGTCCTTAATCTTTTGTTGTATGTTGTCTGACATAATCGTACATATAACATTGAACACAACTAATAAATAAATAGGTCAAATTAGGGTCGGGCAACCTCAATAGACAAAATTAACTAATTTTTAGGTATATTTGGTACCTAAATGATCAAAGACAAAATGGACGTCCTTTTGAGTTTAAGTGATCATTTCTGTTTTGTTGCCCATCTTCTGATCATTAATGTTTAATTTTTAAGTATCTTACTCCAAAGCATCTATATTCTTCATGTTGTACACAAAGTGATGACTGATTGATGAAGAGAGTTATTGACGTATTTTCATTATTCATTTGTTGTTATCGACTCCCTGAATGGAATCAAAACAGATAAGTAGTTTTCCTAGTCTATTGTGAAAAAACCATTTGAGGGAACGGGACCTTCCTCAATCCAAATCAAAGGCCCCATCCATTCACCACCGCAAAAACCCCTCGCTATGCAGGAAAAAGTCTCCGCCACAAACTGTTTAGAACACACAATCACCTCCATCATCTCCTGAGTCACTAGAGCCACGGCATCACACCCATTGTGCCCCACAAATGCAGACGAGGAAAATAAGCGTGAAAGTGAATCTAGGTTTTTTAATCGTACGTAGTTATCGCATCTAGCAGAAAAATGTTGTTGAGATCAATCACTCTGGCAAAATCCTTCAAGCAGTGTTGGTCTTGAGATTTTTGATGCCCCGGATGAAAAAAAATTTGGTGCCTAACTATCCATAGATAGACATATAATTTTTTTTTTTTTTTTCATATGTGAAACAGTGAAACTTTAAACAATAAACATTCGAGCACAGAACAATAGAACCAGGATTGCGATGCAACAATTGTAAAAACGTATACGTCCACATATCAACTTGCAACTTCTGACTTCCAATTAATGCATCTATAGATGCGACGTTTGTAGAGAGAGAAAAAAAAAAAGAGGGAAAAAATTCCATTGTAGGTAAAAGAAAAGTCTTCTAGTGTTTGGTATATATAGATTGAACCTGTAATTAATTGATTAAGGATATTGAAAGCTGCAAAATATATATATATATATATATATATATATATATATATATATATGTATATAGGTTGGGGCTTCGGTAGATATATACTTTCAACATTCTTAATCAGTTAATTACAGGTTCAATCTATATACAGATTATAGATAGTTGCAAAATTAAAAATTATATATAGATTGAACCTGTAATTAACTTATTAAGGGGGTCTATGGTATTGGAGATTCATGCCACTCCTTTTCCTGCAAATCCCAGAACCACTACTCCAGGCTAGGTACGTATTCACTTCTCCACTACTTTTTTATTTTGATGAATTTTTTTCCATTATAAAGTTTGTATTTTTATGTCAATTTGGAGGTTCCAGATAGTATATCCAGCATTGCCACCTTTGTTATAAGTTGATTGGTATTTGAGATTTCAGTTTGTTGAATTATTTCAAGCCAGTGCAGAAGTTCTTCTTGTGCTAAAATTCCTTTGGAATAGAAATTGACCGATGTACGCTTATGGAAAGTTGTTACTTTCATTCCACTTTGTTTGAGTGTTTTTAAGAGAAATTTTAAATACACACCCCTGATCACTTAATACACATCCCTATTATTTTATATTTCAAATGAGAGTTTGTAGGTAGGTTAAATGACGAAAACAGACATCTATGCATTAGAAGAAGAAAAAAATAGTCATATTTTTCTATTATCACAAATGGTACCTGAACTTATCCTCTATTTTATCGATGGTACCTGAACTTCAATTTTGATCACAACTAGTACCTGAACTTTTCGATTTCATTTTAAATGGTACCTAAGGTCACATTCGATCACTATTCCTGCCAAAAAAGTCAAATCTAAAAAAAAAAAACAAGTTCAAGGCAAGTCTATTACCAAAAATCATCACTATATATGATCGCAACCCTCGAAATCATCACTATGATCGCCTCCCATGCCGTTTTTAGTCAGAATAGTGATCGGAGGTGGCTCTAGGTACCATTTAAAATGAAATCGAAAAGTTCGGGTACTGGTTGTGATCAAAATTGAAGTTCAGGTACCATCGATAAGATTGAGGTATAGTTCAGGTACCATTTGTGATAATAACCCAAAAATTTATGTACATGGCCTCTCAATTTAATACAAGAATAAAGTTAGAAACTATCTAATTTAATTTTTTTCTTAAATAAATTGTAATTAAATGAGGTTAGAAACCACAATATTTAGAATTTCAAAATCAATGGCATTAAATGTTTTTAAAACATATCGCTTTACTCCTATTTTTTAGTTAATTTTCTTGTTTGTTCTAAGAGTTATGATTAATCAATTTATTTTCTAATATAAAACATCACCGGTGAAAAAACTTTGTAATTGTTAATTTGTTTGGCCCCTCTAATGACAACTTTTTAGTTCTGCCACTACTGTTGAGAAACTACTGATATAGTTTTGGTTGAATGTTCAACTCATAATTTTATACTTGATTAAAATAGTGTTTGGTGGATGAGAGCTCAAATAACACAAAACCTATTTATATGCATCTATTTAAAGGGAACAATAATAAATCCTATGGATTTCTCAATAACTAACACAAGTAATCAATATGGTCATTTACAAAATGTCAATATACTAGAATATACTAATAATATTAAATAGTAACCTTAATATAGTAAAAAAGTAGGATATTTCATGATTTTTGAGATTAAGGATATTTTAGGTACTTTGGGTTGTGTATTTAGTAAATTATTAGAATGAGAAATTAAATGGGTGGTGTATTAAGTATGGAGTGTATATTAAGTAATTAGGGTTGTGTATTTAAAACTTCTCTGTTTTTAATTGATGAAATTATAGGAACCTGGAGCCAATGAGTTCTTGAAATGATGAATAATTACTTGATAGTTGATATTTATCGCGATTGTTGTAGATTTCTCTCACTATGCATGGAGGATTTGCTACATCACCATGGAGGATTTGCTACATCACCAAGTATAAGTAACACCCTCTTTAGGACACCCACAAGCCATGATGAGGCCCAACCGAGACATGCATCCCGTATCCCTATGTTCAATCTACGCTATGGTATCCGGAAGTGGCAAATACGTCGCCGGGAAGCCACATACCCGGCCTTGCCAAGCTGCCCTCACAACATAGCTTTTCTATACTAGAATAGTGGTATTTGAGTCCCACATTGGAAACCATGTAAAGGAGATGGCTTCCTTCACCTATAAATGGAATGCCTCTTCCCACTTAAACAACACTCCATTACACTCATGTAATCCACTTGGGCCGCAAGGCTCAACACACCAGTACAACATCCAAGTGGACGTAGTCTCCCGCTAAGGCGGGAGACGAACTACTATACTTCTTGTGTGTCTCTCTCTCTCTCTATTCATCATTAATTAGACCCCTCGGTCACAAACATTAACATTGACGCCGTCTGTGGGAAGCCAACACAAAGACTTTGTCACGTACCATGAACTTCGGTAAACATCAAATTAGGGCTTGGTCAATGCCGGTCAAGGCTGATTAGGAGTGGTCAATGCTTGAACAAGGGATGGTCAATGCCCATGGTCAGAAAGTCAACGCTGGCCTTACTAACCCAAAAGTGGTCAAAGCCGGACTACCTAAAAAAAAAAATTTTTTAAAAATTTGGGTGCCCAGTTACTCTTGACACCCACAAGACTCCTTTGGGCACCTTGCTTTCTTCTTTTGATCGATCATCAGCACCAACAGCGAAGCCTTGACCGCTGGGCACCACCGCCGGCTACAAACACCAACCAGCGGCTAAACCTAGGCTAGGCACTGCCAAAGGTTCACTGGCACCGCCAGCAAACTTCACGGCCACCACCAGCAAGCTTTGCTGCCATCATCCGCCAACCAGCATCTCCGCTCCGCTAATCGGCAATGGCCTCCGCTGAACTTCTTCACTGCTGACCAAAGCTCCAACGAGCTCTGCTAGCTGAGCTCCGCTCTGCCGAACTTCTCCTCCGCTGGACTATGCACCGCTGGCCATAGCTGCTGGACTTCATCGCTGAACAACAATCCCCGAGCCAAGCTTCACCGCTAGCAAGTCGACCTCCGCCAACCGCTAGGCACCACCGCCGGCGACGACGCTAACCAGCGTCAAGTGATCAATCACATCTCCAATCAATCATAGCTCGTTGCCACCGCCAAACTCAGTCAGCGGCACTTTTTCCTCTCATCTCCGTCAGCGCCGAGCTCCTTCGCTGAGTTTTCTCCTCCGCTAGCTATCTCGGCTTCCTCCACTGGCCTCCTCCGCTCACATGTCGAGATTTTCATTTTGGTTCCTTGGCGGTCAATCTCCTCAACCTTCAGCTCCTTACTTGGACGCAGCTCTCTGGCAAAACCAGAGAACAAGATGAGTTTTCAAAACCACATTTGAACTTGTTTTATATATGCTTCCTCTTATTATCATGGTTTGGCACATGCAACCACTATGCTTCCACACATGCTTCCACGTTTGTACTCTGATATGCTTTGGCTACTCAAAAGATAAGATTTTCTTGTTTTTATCTTTCTCTGGTACAAAGCATCATGTGTCCGCACCTAAGCATGACTATTGCCTACTGCCTACACGTCCTAGACCAAACATGTCATCCGGGAAATTGACCACATACTCTCTACCATGTTTACCTTCATGGGACACATACTCTCTACCATGTTTACCATGTTTATTCGTGCATATTGTTTCACTCAATGCCACCACTAATTAAACTCCACATTACTGTGGCTTTATGGTCATTGGTGATTGATCAGTCAGAAGAGTGCATCTTTGCATAACTTGTGACCAATTTGGTCCCTCTAGCTTAAGATATCTCATAATCACAGTAGCATCACACTTCATTTTTTTCACCCAATTCAAATGAGATTCAAATGTGCGTCTACACGTTATTCCACACATGTTTACAAGGTCTACACATGTATATGTCAACAAATTTCATGGCCAAATTGCAATTCATCTTAGAGTGCTTATACACTTTGCCTCACATCTTATCAAAATACATGCAAGCTATTAGTGTTGATTTTACATGCACATGTGCTAATCACCTATTTTCCTTGCAAGGAAACATAATCACCGATCGCCTTGCCAAATACCGAAATCATCATCCTTCGACTAAGGTGTTCCGCCGGAGCAGTAGCAAGTCATGCTCCGCTAGCCTCCAAATCAGCACAAGATAAGTAACTATATCTATCTTATACTTTACGCTCTCACCCAAGGTTCTAAAAAACGCTAGGCTCTAGTCGGGCGGTCGTCCAGAGCCTAGCGCCTAGAGGTCTAGGCGGGGACTACGTGTTTTTTTTGTTTTTAATTTTATTTTTATTTTTATAATATATAATTATATAAATAATATATAAAACCATATTGTAATTGCGTTTCAATGTATTTTTAAATTTAATTAATCAATTGAAATGTTATTATTACATTAATAAATGAAATATTAATGTAAGAGGAGCCACGTGCAAGAGGATTACTGGAGATTGGAGAGATACTCCAGAGCCACATGAAATATTAATGTAACATTAATAAATTGAAATGTTACTTCAATTTGGATGATTGGAGAGACAATCAATGGAGCAGCCACGTGCAACAGGATTAGTGGAGAGATACTCCAAAATTAGCTGGACACTTCAAGTCACCTGACTAAGATGGTCTTTCATGATAGCACACGACATCATTTAATTGTTATCAGAATTGAAAACTCACGAAATGGTGTGGTAAAAAAGGATAAGTTTATTAAACATAAAAGCAACCTCTTTACTCATCGAGTCATTGTCTTCTTCCTCCTGCAGTTTGCCTTCTTCCTCTGCAGTTCTGCTCCTTCCTTCACAATCGTTTTAATCAACGCAAAATTTCCAAGCTTTGAAGTCTCATAGCTTATGCAAAATATCGAGGTAGCTACCCACGCTTGCTCTCCCATGAATTTGCTCCTAGCTGTGGGTGCCAGAGACAGAGAGAGAGAGGAGATTGGGTGGCGGAGAAAACCGCCTAGGCACGCCCAGACCAGCCAAGGCCCGCCCAGGACCGCCCAAGACCGCCCAACCCCGCCTAATACTCGCCTAACATCCTAACGCCTAGTACCAACGATTTTCATGAAATCGAATCGGTCCCTTGCCGCCCGCTGCCTAGTCGGCCGCCTAGGCCGATTTTTAGAACATTGCTCTCGCCTTTAGAGCCTTTGTCATGACTATACATGTCTCCATGACCCTTACGCATGCCTACAAAATGTTATTAGCCACTTTACTATAAGCACATGCTATACACATATGCCATGCTTCTATTTTAATTGCAACTCAATTAAATAAACATGTGACATGCATCTAGAAGCTTGTGACACTTACGACTTAATTAAACATGCTCGGATAAACGACTTGCTCTGGTTACGACTCGCTTGGGTATCGAGTATGGCCACGACTTGTGCTTGGGCTATGCCCCTCATGCTCGCACATCGCCTACACACTCAAGTACACCCAACTTGCTCGATCATGTCTAACATGCTTTACTTAAGCCCTAAGTTCACAAACGCTTCATACTATGTCACGAGGACTACTCCCACAATTTTCTTTGGACACCCATTACACTTGCCACTATCTATTATGCGTGTTATATGGCCATAAGATCCACATATACAAATACCAATATTTTACATGTTCATACACATTAATGGAATATTGAATTCTTCTACCATTTGTCGCTTGCAACAAATCGAATTCTTTTCGCGTTGCATTAATATGAGTGGTAACCAATACAACAAAGCATTCTACATATGCACTTTTTTCGTCTCATTGTGCAGGTTAGACGAGTCCCTTCTTACTTAAGGAGTTCGGGGACTTGTAGGGGCTCCGTGCCGCCCGGTTGGTTACTTATGCTTGATGACTTCATGATTATAATTCCCCAACCAGGAAGCTCCTCTTACTTGGGGACTTGTAGATACCTCTCACTATGCATGGAGGATTTGCTACATCACCAAGCATAAGTAACACCCTCTTTGGGACACCCACACGCCATGGTGAGGCCCAACCTGCATCCCGTAGCCCTATGTTCAAGCTACGCTACGGTATCCGGAAGTGGCAAATACGTCGCTGGGAAGCCACCTACCCGGCCTTGCCAAGTTGCCCTCACAACATAGCTTTTCTATACTAGAATAGTGGTATTTGAGTCCCACATCGGAAACCATGTAAAGGAGATGGCTTCCTTCACCTATAAAAGGAATGCCTCTTCCCACTTAAACAACACTCCATTACACTCACGTAATCCACTTGGGCCGCAAGGCTCAACACACTAGTACAACATCCAAGTGGACGTAGTCTCCCTCTAAGGCGGGAGACGAACCACTATATTTCTTGTGTGTGTGTGTGTGTCTGTCTGTCTCTCTATTCATCGTTAATTAGACCCCTCGGTCACAAACATTAACAATTGTCTATCCAGGTGAGCTATGTTTTAGGAGGGGTGGCAAGGAATGTTGCCGAGTGCATGTCCAAGCTGGGAGCAAAGCCCTTCATGATTAGTGCCTTGGGGCTTGACATGGCAGGTGATTTTGTGACCTTTTTGCATTTATCATAATCAATAGTATTGCAACCTCTACAAGAGGTATCATAATGAAAATAGGAGCTTGTGAAATTCATAATAATTATTTGCATTGAAAGTGTAATGAGGAATTTCTGGTGGGAAGGGGTGGTGGAGGCAAAAAGGATCATTTGGTCAAGTGCTTATGTGGTCTTACTAGTTAATGAAAGAAGAAAGAAGCTTTGCTTAAATGGCTGCGGTATCTTCGTGAAGAGATAGATGTCCACTGCTAGGCTGTCAGCAAAAGTATAGACTACATGATTATTGATGGGAATGGGAGATGGGGATGAGTGAGTGTTTGGGAAGAGAGTTTGGTGGGTGAACACCGTTATGTGACTTTTTTCTTGTTGATACAGACTTTTTCAATTTCAGAATGCTGCCTCCGTTGCTAGGTTATGTCAACATCCTCCTTCTTACTTGTTCACTTAGAAAATATAAGACATTACATCCAGGCCTGGTTTGAAGAGTGCGGAAGTTGGAGCATACAAGTTTTGTCTTGTTCAAAACAAATTATGGATAACTCTTCTGAAAGGTATGAGCTCTAGCTGGGATCATTGCTCGTGGGAGGATGAATACTTCATGATATGGTTTAAAGGAGACGGCCTTCTTGGTGTTGCTATTGGTGAGTGATGTGTAAAAAGACTGCTGAAATTGCAGATCATGCATGTTCACCTTCATTGCCCCATTAAAATGACCTTTTGGCAGAAATTATGTATGGAAGCGAATGCAATATGGGATGTTCCAGCTTCTTGCAGGCTTTATTGTGTGAGAGGTATGAGTTCTTTGGAGGAAGAAGAGGGGGATTGGTGCTAGCAGGATTGATGTGGTGTGTTGGTAACTTTTTGGTGGTGTGAAGAAATAGGACTTTGACGGAGGAGCTAGGAGTCAGAGGTATCTTTTGTGAAATGGTGGATATCTGACGTCGCTATGGGCATGTGTTTATCTAGAATTCAGAGATAGCTTTTCCCCTGCTATATTATTGGATGGGAAAGTGGTTGTAGTTCAGCTTAATGTGTTCCTGGTTCTTTTCACTTGAACATTTTTTTTAAGTTGTTCTATTAAAACTTGCGTATCACTGATAGACACACTTGCATTTATTAGGGACGAAGACGTACGCATCGATCCCGAATTTTCAAACAAAGCTGAGGAGTTAATTACAAAAGAGCTAGTAGTTAATTACAAAAGATCTAGTAATTAATTATCGCATCTCATTCCTTCAACAGCATTTTTAATTTTTATACATGAAAACAACACAGAAATAAAATATAGCAATAGCAACAGCAGCAAGCAAGCAACAACGTATGAAGCTCAAACTCAATCTTTCAAAGACTGATCGATAAATCATGTCAAACTTGACCAAATTCAAGTCCCCATCTCCTTCAACTAGTTTGTCAAGTTAAATGACCAATAGAATCGAAACATCTCAGTTCTGGCAGGTTTTGGCTGTTAACCAGATTACATGGCTATTCCTGGTGCAGTGGTGCTTGTAATTAAGAGTGGTCAAGAAAGAACTGGGTGTCTTTTCCAAACCCTGGTCCAAATACGTGCATATTTTTCTTCAATAATTTTCTTTAGGTCGGCCACGTGCTTGTAAGAGTTTGAAAAATTGGCACAGAATGGGCATCTTGGTCCTGCAGACGTGCATTGAAACTTCGTCTTCGATCAACTCTGGAACACTTTTTGCAGAAGAAGAGAAATCAGTAACTACTGACTACTCACCACTATATATTTCGTTATCGGACGTCGACTTGCTGTAGTTTGAGCAATTCAGTTATTGATTTGGACAAGCTTTTGAGTGAAAGAATGAAATAGAATATAAGTCCTTAATCTTTCGATGAATTGTACGACAGTCACACATATAACATCGAACACAACTAATTAATAAATAAATAGGTCAAATTAGGGTTGTGCAACCTCAATAGACAAAATTAACTAGTTTTTAGGTATATTTGCAACCTAAATGATCAAAGACAAAATGGACGTCGTTTTGAGTTTGAGTGATTATTTCTGATTTTTTGCCCATCTTCTGATCATTAATGTTCACTGTTTAAGTATCCTACTCCAGAGCATCTATATTCTTCATGTTGTACACAGTGATGACTGACGAAGGGAGTTATTGACCTATTTTCATTATTCAATACTCTCAATGGAATCAAAACAGATAAGTAGTTTTCCTAGTCTATTGTGATAAAACCATTTGGGGGGAGGGGACCTTCCTCAATCCAAATCAAAGGCCCCATCCATTCACCACCGCAAAAACCCCTCACTATGCAGGAAATAGGGAAGTCCCGGCCACAAGCTGTTTACAACACACAATCACCGCCATCATCTCCTGAGTCGCTAGAGCCACGGCATCACACCCATTGTGCACCACAAATGAGGACGCGCGAGAAAAACAAGCGTGAACGTAAATCTAGGTTTCTTAATCGGACGTAGTTATCGCATCTAGCAGCAAAATGTTGTTGAGATCAATCACTGTGGCAAAATCGTTCTAGGTATGACCTCCATTGCTGTCGTAACGTCTACAACCAGAAATTGGTTCTTGAACTAACTAAAGATGATCACCACATGCAAGGACAAGAAAAATGACAAATGCCGTCTCCAAATGCAACACTACTGACATTCTGGCGATGTTGTGCCTTGAGCATCTGTAAATGAAAGCTTGAATTGCAACGTACCATTGGTAAAGATGAGAGGGCCAGGAAGCCTTAATAAAACTCTCGGATATCTAAGTTAGTGGTTTCACTAGTTGAATTAAGCAAATTAAAATCTGATTAAGTGTTTAATTACCTGAACAATTTGACCTCCTAATTTATACTTCAGTTAACTTGACTTGAAAATGCTGGTGGTCGGTTAGGGCACAATCCCACCTATTGTCACATTAAGAGCCGCATGATCACTTCTCCTACCATATTTATTTTTTAGTTTTGTTCTAACATTCATTTTTTTTTTTTGAAAGGAAAAAGAAATGTCATTTGACTTCCGTGAATTGCGCTAACTGGTTCAAATGTTCAATATTACTTCCTCTCTCCAATTGTGGTACGAGCAGTGAGAAGAAAAACCAAGTAAAATAGGAGATGGAGTGACATGACGGTGTTAAGTATTTTGGGTTATGAAAATATAAGAAAAATGAAGGCATATGATGTGGCACATTGTGAATCATTTGATTGTTTATGTGGCACAGATTTTATGAAATTTACATAAATTTACTCTTTCTAACTTTAGAGAATCCGGATTCCTAAGTTAAACAAGATTGCGCTAATTGGATTGTACTAATGCCTCTCATGTTTGTAGTAGTTTAGTGAGTTGCATTTCAAAATTAGGCTCTGACCGTGGGCTCAAGGTCCTTAGCCCATTTTAACTCCTTTTGGTTTTTATTAATTTATATTTCTAGATTGCTATATTTCTATTATCTTTAAAGTGATCGATTTACAAACCAACAACTTAAACCCAAAAAGTCTTATAGTTTTGAATTATCGAAACGCCCTATGTGATGTGCAGGTTTCTCATTGGTTCAGGATCGCAGCTATGTGGAATCCCCTATACAGGATGCCACAAAAAACTTGGTATCATGAACACTCATGTACCGTCAAACGAGTCTTTTTTTCTTTTTTTTCTCTCTCTCTTTTGGGTCATGAATAATTCTTTGAAAAGTGGGCAGGAAACAATACAAACAGGCCGGGTCAAAGCCCAAACCTGAAACTGCGACTACAAAGGAAGCGGGTTTTTCAAAGACGTCTTCACTAGTCTACTTGCTAAACAACGGTAATGGAGAGCAGTGCACAGAGGCGCTTGGATTCAATTACCCGCCACCTTCTTCTTCCACTTCAATCCAATCATGGTCTTCAAAAGGTAAACTACTCACAGTTGAATCGATTTTTGATTCATTCACAGTCTCTGTTTCTTGTACTCGTCAATCTAAAATTTTGAATTTGATAAATTGGTGACTGCAAGGTGGTGTTATCAAGTAATGGGGGATTGAAGCATGAAGAGGCAGAGCCAGTGGTGATAGGGGGTATGGTGTTGGACATTCATGCCACTCCTTCTTTCCCTGCAAATCCCAGAACCACTACTCCAGGCAAGGTGTTCACTTCTCCACTACTTTTTTTATTTTGATGAATTTTTTCCATTATATAAAGTTTTGATTTTTTTATGTCAAATTGGAGATTCCAAATAGTATATCCAGCATTGCCATCTTTGTTGTAAGTTGATTGGTATTTGAGATTCCAGTTTGTTGAATTATTTCAAGCAACTGCAGAAGTTCTTCTTGTGCTACAATTCCTTTAGAATATAAATTGACCGATACACTCTAAGCGTTACTTTCATTGCACTTTGTTCGGGTGTTTTTAAATGATGAAATTATAGGAACCCGGAGCCAGTGAGTTCTTGAAATGATGAATAATTACTTGATAGTTGATACTTCTCGTAATTGGCTATCCAGGTGAGCTACGTATTAGGAGGGGTGGCAAGGAATGTTGCCGAGTGCATGGTCAAGCTGGGAGCAAAGCCCTTCATGATTAGTGCCTTGGGGCTTGACATGGCAGGTGATTTTGTGACCTTTCTGCATTTAGCATTACAATCAATAGTATTCCGACCTCTTCAAGAGCCAAGCTGGTCTCATCATCAAAATGGGAGCTTGTGACTTCATAATAATTATGTGGATAGAAAGTGTAATGAGGAATTTCTGGTTGGAAGGGGTGTTAGTGGCAAAAAGGATCATTTAGTCAAGTGCTTATGTGGTCTCACTAGTTAATGAAAGAAGAAAGAAGCTTTGCTTTGGAAATGGCTGCGACGTCTCTGTGAAGAGATAGATGTCCACTGGTAGGCTGTCATCAAAATAAGTATAGATTACATGAATATTGATGGGGATGGGTAATGGGGATGAGTGAGGAATGGGAAGAGAGTTTGGTGGGGTAAACAGCCTTATGTGACTTTTTTTGTCGTTTATACAGACTTTTTCAATTTCAGAATGCCTCCCTTGCTAGGTTATGTCAACATCCTTCTTCTTACTTGTTCACTTAGAAAGTATAATGCATTGCATCCAGGCCCGGTTTGAAGAGTGCGGAAGTTGGAGCATACAAGTTTTGTCTTATTCAAAACAATTAATGGATAACTCTTCTGAAAAGGTTTGAGCTCTACTTGGGATCATTACTCATGGGAGGATGAATACTTATGATATGGTTCAGAGGAGACGGCCTTCTTGCTGTTGCTATTGGTGTGTGATGTGTTAAATGACTGCTGAAATTGCAGATCATGCCCACCTTCATTGCCCCATTACAATGACCGTTTGACAGAAATTATGTACGGAAGCTACTGTAAGATGGGCCAGCCTGTTGCAGGTTTTAGTGTGAGAGGTATAACTTCTTTGGAGGAGGAAGAGGGGAATGGTGCTAGGAGGATAGATGTGCTGTGTTGGTAACATTTTGGTGGTGTGAAGAAATAGGAATTTGAGGGAGGATCTAGGAGTCAGAGGTAGATCACTTGTGGGATGGTAGATATCTGGCATCGCTTTTGGGCATGTCTATACAATTCAGAGATAGCTCTTCCCCTGCTATATTATTGGATGGGAAGGCTGTTCTAGTCCAGCTTAATGTGTTCCTGGTTCTTTTCACTTGAAACGTTTTCTTTTCGCTGTTGTTGTTTTTTTTTTTTTTTTCTCATTTTTTTCATTTTTTTTTCAAGTTTTTTAGATTCTCAGTGGACACCCTATTGTGTATTTTCCTTATTTTTTGTTTCTCATAAATAAGTACAATAACTGTTTGGATGCTTAACTATAAAATATGAATGATTGCATTTAGGGCTGCATTAATTTTATGACATAACTTATTTGGTTAATCAAAATGCATGGATGTGAGGTTTCCATTAAATTGAAAAGTGATATGTATCTGAGTTGGAGCCCTAATTGTAATCATCCTTGTAAATTACAAAGAACTACATATTCTATGCATATAAATCCAACATGCCTTTATTAGTCCATTATATCTGTCTGACAAAAATCATGTAGCAATGCACATAGCTACTTGTACTATGGTGAAATTCGAGACCTGATTGTGAATTTTGTATAAATGTCTCCCATAACCGTATTTTGTGGATTAAATAACATCTCTAACCCAGACAGGCTTAACCAGTACGTTCCGACTCTTTATCAGATATGTTAATCTATATTATTTGTAGAAGTGAAACTGACGATACTCTTTATTTGTAACTAGGAAACTTATTATTGGAGCACTGGGAGTCTGCTGGGCTATCAACCGAAGGTCAGTTATTATGTTTGTTTATATTTCAACAAAGTTTGACAATATTTGTAAGGTAAGAACCAATTCAATAACTTTTTACATATCTCTAAATCTGTTGAAGTACCAAACTGATTGAGATTTACTTATTTATTGCTTCCTGAGTCCTATTGCAGCATTATAATTTACTTTTTTAAGAGAAATGCTGGCGGCTTGGATTTCTCATGGTTGGGTTAGCATCTTATAATTTCTGTTGGTTGCCCTAGCAGAGTTATTAATTTGGGAGTCAGGTGTAAATTGTCATCCAACTATGATTTTTAAAGCCGAAGAGTATAAAACTTTCTAGAACCAATCTATTCTGTTGAAAGTACCAACAAAAACTGATTGAAGTGATAAAATAATTGATGAGGAGTAGTAATCTTAGGGATAACCTTTTCGGATTCTGGATTACATGTGATGTTCTTGAGAACCCGCCAAATTAAAGTCCTAATCTTGACAATCATGTGGTTCTGGAGTACATCGCCCGATTTCAATAGGAGACTACTTAGGAGTCTTTGTAAGGCTAAGAAAACATTTATTTTTTGACATTGCATACAGGGGGCCTTATTTGTATTGAAGCTTCATTTTTTAAGTTATATCCCCCAAAACATTCTGATGTATGTTTTATATATATGTATTATGTAAATGTATACAAATGTGTGTCAGATATACTCTACCATTGGACTTTATTTCTTTCCTTCATCTTAAAATGGTTTAAATCATGTCTGCAGGAGTGTCTATTAGTGTGATTATGGTTTGGAGTAATTTGAAAATCGCTGATTTGCAGACATCGGCTCTTTGGCATGAAGATTGTTTTTAAATTGTATCTCCAAATATATTCCTTTCCCTCATCTTCTGATGGTTGAAAACATGGTTTATGGTTCATATTAGTTTATTAACATGAGATTCTGTATGGAGTAGGAATTTGGAAGTACCAAAATATCGAGACTGCTGTTGTTTGCAGCATAATTGATTCCAGTGGGGAGTTGGCAACTGCTGTTGCAAGTGTAGAATCTATTGTAAGTTTGTGATAGAAGTAAGGTGTTTCTTTTTTATGAGTGGGTTGAAATTAAAAACTTAAACAAAGCAGAATGAAATCTTCAGAACCATGATTTGCTTACATGATGGCTTGGCACAGGAAAAATTTCTAACACCTGAGTGGATTGAGCGGTTCAGATGCAATATACATTCTGCTACAGTGGTCATGGTTGACGCAAACTTGAACCCTTCTGCTCTAAAGTCTTCTTGCCAATGTAATTCTTGCATTTTAATATAGATCTCTCTCTCTCTCTCTCATTAAATATATGTCATTGAATTCCAGACTTAGTATTACATTTTTCTTTTTCTTATTTATTTATTTCTTTTTTTACAGTGGCAGCAGAATCTAAAGTTCCTGTGTGGTTTGAGCCGGTTTCGGTAGAAAAATCAAGAAGAATCAATTCAGTTGTCAAGTATGTGAGTGTTTTGCTCGTGCACCTTTTTTCACATGACTATTACAGAGGTTTCTGATGTCTTGTTGTATGTCGTTAATTAAAACCCCTTTTCTTTTTGTGTTTGGACTTTGGGGCTAGTATGGAGAAAAGGAGGGAAGGGGAGTTCTGGGTTATATGGGTTCAATTTCTCGGCATCTTTTATTACACATGCAAGACTACTTGTAATAAAACACTACTGTATCTATAACAATTAAGAGCAGTTATTATTCCTGATGCTTTTGCTCATAGTTTTCTTTTGTTTTAGCTGAATGCCTATATATCATGGTCTTTCTGTTTTTCTTTTCCTTCCATCTGCAACTAACATACTGAGTTTCTGTACAGATAAGTTTTGCTTCTCCCAATGAAGATGAACTTGTTGCTATGGCAAATACTTTATCTGGTGGTAATGTGTTTTGTCCAATTGAAAGGGAAAGTAGCACAAGTAAACGTTCAAAAGAGAAGTTGTTTCATATGCTAAAACCTGCAGTCTGGGTTTTGCTAGAGAATGGCATCAAAATAGTTATTGTGACACTTGGTTCGGATGGAGTGTTCTTATGCTCTAAAGGAGGGCCAAGCTTGATGAGAGTTGGTTGTGATGGAATCAAACCATGTAACTCAAATGAAATATTTTTTAATACTATGACTGCAAGTTGTCCTCCAAAACCATATTCGAGTCTTCAGGATTCTGAGAGAAGCTCTTTTCTGTTAGCTGTGCATTTTCCTGCGCTTCCCGCATCAGTGGTTAGGCTTACAGGGGCTGGTGATTGTCTGGTTGGGGGAACAATTTCTTCTCTTTGTGCAGGCTTAGATATCATGCAAAGTGTGGCAGTTGGTATTGCAGCTTCTAAAGCTGCAGTTGAGTCAAAGACCAATGTGCCTTCCACATTTAATTTGGCTGCAATTGCAGGTTTGCATTTGAATATCTATTTGCAAAAAGAAAGATAAATTGATACTTACTAGTAAATAATTGATAAAAAGGAAATAGAATGAGTATGAAAATAGGTTGGAGTCATTTTCGCCCTACTATCTGTACACTCTACTTAAAAGCTCAATCCCTGATTGAAGAATCTCAAGTTATCATCAAATCAATGAGATATCCTTTCTCCTAATCCTAATATGATGCTTGAGATGACTCGATATGGTAATGTAGACTAAATCTTGGTCACTAGGCACACAACTTTATGTCTCATTTACATAAGATGAACCAATTTTATGAACCCATATTGCAATGGTATTTAAATAGTTATTGTTTTACTCTTATGTCGTTAGCAGTGCGTAACACATTTTACTCACCTCTAAGAGAAGCCCTACAGGCCTAGTGCTGGATGTACTGATTGTTGTGTGATTCTTTTCTATGCAGATGATGCAAGGTCGGTATACTCAGCTGCTGAAGTTGTATTCCATCAATCAATGCTGTGAAACGGTGGAATTGAGATTTTTCTTTCATGCCAGTTATTGAACCTCTACTACATCCGTTGTAAATGTAAATTTCTGTCTGAATAATAAAATTGCATAGGGTAGTTGTTTACTATTGTTGAGTTGGAAGACGGAGCATGGCTAATGCTTGTAATGTAACTGGAGAACTCACTGAATCTTTCATGGATGTACTTTTAAATTTGAAGCTCCATGAACGGCTCCAAGTTTTAATTTTTAAGAGCTTTTTACAGAAACTTGTGGTGTTGATCTTTGCGTTTTTGTTTGGAAACTCTATAGAATCCTTTTTTGGGTCTCACTGGATTCCAGGTTGCCATTTCAATCTTTGAAAGTTGAAAATGTTCATGGTATATGCCCATCCTGCACTATGTCCAACAAAAAGAATGTGACTCTTACAAATTTAGGTACAAAATGCGAAATTGAATTATAGAGATTACATTCACAATAGTTCTTTACTTTCCTTCCGAATCTGCATTTAAGTTTGTCGTATGTTGCATAATTACTAAGGTCCGGTAATTCTTTTTGCAATGTTTACATTATCATCAATGAAATTTTGCTAAAAACCCAAGCAAAAAGAGATTTGTAATGCTTTCGCATGTAAACGACACCGTATTACATAAAAGGCACCCACGTCAGCGAGTATTGAATTTGAAATGTTTTATTTTACGATCTGGTAGGAAACACACACCAAGCACACAAACTGAAACAGAGAAAGAGAGAGAAAGAGAGCATGTCAGGTATGGAGAGGCTGCAGAGAATGTTCGCCGGTGCCGGAGGAGCTTTGGGCCACCCGCCGCCCGACTCCCCCACTCTCGATTCCTCCGAGCAGGTCTACATCTCCTCCTTGGCGCTCCTCAAAATGCTCAAGCACGGTAACTCTGCGCTTTATTGATTTTTCAACTTCGGATTCATGCACGGACTTAAAAAAAACCCTAAACTAGGCTCCTATGTTGATCGAAATATGCAAATACATGTTATTGTTGGCTCATTTAGGTTAGTTTTTCTCACTAGTTCGTTTGGATTCGGATGCTTAATAGGAAGAGCTGGGGTTCCAATGGAGGTCATGGGATTGATGCTGGGAGAGTTTGTGGATGAATACACTGTTCGTGTTGTTGACGTCTTTGCGATGCCGCAGAGTGGTACTGGTGTCAGTGTCGAAGCCGTCGATCATGTCTTTCAGACTAATATGCTTGATATGCTTAAGCAGACCGGACGGTATGTCTTCTGTCACTTTGAATTGTGGAAGATGAGTTTTTTACAAGTAGCTTTTTTTTCCAAATTTTAAGACATAGTTATGTGTGATTTGTGATTTGTGGGATTGTGCATAAGTGAAATTCAGATTGGTTGCGGCAAATTAGACAAGTCCTTTAAGGATCTTGTGCGTGAGGCGGCTACGTTTCCTTTTTTGGTTTTAGTGTTTGCCCCTTTGCCAGAGCTTTTAAGTGTTAACGCCAGCAGAATTGCTGCATTTGATAGATTTTGGGAAAAGACTGTATAAACTTTTATTGAGTTATGTAGTACTCTACGTAGAGTGAGAAGGGAGAATTATAGTTCTGTATGCATTTTAGAAGGTCATTTGCAATTTTCAGAAAGAATCAGAAATATCTGATTTGCTAAGTGCAATATAGTTTGCTAAAAGCAAGGTAGTTACATGAATTCATCTGCTACACAATCATTGATCTTTCTTTTGCTCTTATGCTGATAAACATAGTCTGCATAGGAACTCTGTTCTATATGATACAGCAATATTACTATGCTCAGAACCTGCAGTACTGATAGCAAATAAAATAGGCTGAAATCTCACGTATATTATGTGTACTGGAAGCAGCACAAGACTTGGGAAACAACCATTTTCTCCTGTTGTTACCTCTTGAGATATGGTAATTTCAAAAATCATTCATTGTAGTAGATACAAATCACTCAAGCCATCAATACAAAAATAAATTTATGAAGCATTTGTATATGCTCATACGAGGCTGCTTGTGGCTAAGTTTCTAGTCTGAATAACTTGAGGTAAACCCAAAAGTGCAGCCATGAGGTGACATACGATGATGCAAAACTCTGTCACTTTATAGTAGGAGGCACACATAAGAGTTTCTGTGGAAGATGGGGGTGAGGATGTGAATCAACTATGGTCTAGAGTTTGTTTATGGACATCTCTTTGGGCATTCTTCTTTTCAGAGTTTAGAGATTACTCTTTTATAATTGGAATTGCTGTTTGTTTGTCTTCCTTGTTCTTCTCCTTTTGTCAGTCCATTTGACTCCTTGTCTTCTGTGTTGTATTTTCTTTGGTTTGTGAATAAAGATTGTTTCTTATTGAAAAAAGATAAGAGCATAAGTCTCTGTGCATGCATACAGTGTTTGTTTCATTTATGCATGCAGAACTTATGTTATATCTGTCCCGTATGGAACTCCAATTAACGTGAATTTTACTGCATGCACAACATCGTGTTGTATCTCTTTCTCCTATAAAACTCTCATTAGTGGGAATTGATGCATTCTCCAAGACTCCACGGCTTGAGAAGAAAGTTGTGAAATCTAAATTTGATTGAACTTTGTAGTCATCACTCAATGAAATTTTGCAATTTCATGAAGAGCGCAAAGAACTTTTGTGGTTATCCCAGTAACCTACATGGTGTCAACATAGAGTTTTGCAAGTCGTCCATTCATGTTGTAGTCACCTTCACCACCTAGACACTCCTATTCTTCCTTTCCCTCTGCCCGTACTTCCTATGGCACTGTTGATGAGGATGTTCTGCAATCATCACCTGCTCAACTGGACAGGATAGGCCTTCAGGAGGAGATGCCACAAGCCCTGCACCTATTATAGGCCTTTCAAGTAGATGCAGCCTCAATAGCTCCTAGCTGAATAGGCTAGCATTCTATTATCATATTGACCTTCCCAAAATCCTAAATAGATAAAGTGTCCCCATAGAAGCATGATAGCATTTTCTTTTGTTTATTTGATACACAGCAATTGCACATGGCTGCATTGCAGACCTGGTTTAGAAACTGGGGCCTCCTGCCGAACCCTACAATCTCGAGCAGTTAGATAGGTAGTTTGTTTAGGCAGTTCGAACCCCTGATGACATGGGAGCAAAGCATGGGCCTTCCCATTCTTTTTAATGAATCAGGCTGGCATCCAATAGATTGCTCAATTGGTGGCTGTCATTTCATAATCTATCTCCCCTGATTATTCTTCAACCTCTTGTTTAATTTGGATGGAACCTAGCACAACACTTGCAACAGAAACCATTAACACAACATAGGGTAGCGCCTCGATGTGGTATTGTAGAAAGTAAATTATAAATATCTAGACCTCAGAATCATGAATTGAGATTGAGCAATATGAGAGGATCTAACTGGGAGAGAGTACTGCAATTATTGGTTTGGAACTCAGTTAGAGAGAAACAGGGTCTGCTGAATTGAGTGGAGCCGGTTTTGTTAATCTTCCCATCTCACAAATTAGCTGTCTCAGGTGGAGAGTAAAACATGTCTGATGACGCATTTAGAAATCTTGGGCTGTTGTTGTTATTGTTATTCTTTTTTTTTTTTTCTTGGATAGCATGTAACTTTTATAAGTTCTGTTAGTGTCATAATTGAATACCAGCAACTTGCATGCACGGCTTGAAAGTATCAATTTCATTTCGGTAATTACCGATAATTGTTTCCTTTCATTCTGTGTTTTGCAATTTTGTTGATATAATGACCTTATTGTGCACTTCTGCCTCATTTTAGTTAACATTTTTTTTGTTGGCACTGCAGACCAGAGATGGTAGTTGGGTGGTACCATTCGCATCCTGGATTTGGATGTTGGCTATCTGGTGTGGACATTAATACCCAGCAGGTTGTAATTTAACTCATCTTTTATTTCATTTAATACGACAGAAGTTTATTTTTCTTTTTGATATGAAAGAATCTGTAAGAATGGGTCACTTTTTTTGTTTTGTTTTTGTGAACTATTAATTTCTCCTGATGGTATATGTCATATGTAATCATGTTGGTTCCTGTGATGTCTTTGTTAACAAGAATATAATTGATGTTCATAGTTCTTTGGCTTCAGTCTATTATATAGTCTTCTCCTTTGGCCCCCAAATTAGAAAACCTTGAGACCCAAAACAATATAGGTTGAGTTGTAAATCTTTGCTTTTGAATGAAGGACAGTCACTGCTAACTATGCAGCCTTTGATGTATGTATCTAAATTTCCTATTTGTTTCTAGATGGTGTGTATATTTGTGTTCATTCTTTCGTTCATGTGTTTGTTACCGAAGATGAAGTCTATTTTGACTCTTCTTGATGGGTTTAATGCTTGACCTTCATTGACTATGATTGTTAATAGTTGGTTGGTTAACGTATCCCGAGAAGAGGGGGCCTTGAGTTGTCTCGGATGATTTTCATACTGCTACCTACATATTACATTATACTTTTCTTATACCCTTTAATCTTCTGTAGAGCTTTGAAGCTTTGAATCAACGGGCTGTAGCTGTAGTGGTGGATCCAATTCAGAGCGTGAAGGGGAAGGTAGTCATTGATGCATTCCGCCTTATCAACCCACAAACTATGATGCTTGGCCAAGAACCACGGCAGACCACATCCAATCTCGGGCATCTAAATAAGCCATCAATTCAAGTGAGTTGTTGACAAGCAACTTTTAGATCACATTTTTTAAAGCTACAGCATTTTGATGTCTTCTGTAATGTTCTCTCTTCAGGCCTTGATCCATGGGTTAAATCGTCACTATTACTCCATAGCAATTAATTACCGGAAGAATGAACTCGAGGAGAAAATGTTGCTTAACCTTCACAAGAAGAAATGGACAGATGGGCTGACACTACAGCAATTTGACACTCATTCAAAAACAAATGAGCAAACAGTTCAGGTAGTGGCTTTTTATAGCTAAGGTCATATTAGTTTGGAATCAATTTACTCTGTCGGCATTGGCTTTCTTTCTTGATTAGTTATTTGCCGATAATGTTTACTTGGAAAGGCGAGGAGTAGGTGTCAGCTTATAATCAAAGCACTTTTAGGTCCTTCCATGGGCTCGACAATCTTTCATAACCATTTTTGTGGGAGAATGCTCATTAGGAACTGCCTATGCAGCATATGCAACTATAAAAAGAGATTTTATTCGATGGGCAGGTTGAGATGTTTTCACTGTCCAAAAGCTACTTGATGATAGAATAAGAAGAAACCCCTAAAATGGTCTACTTAGTGTCGTTTGCACGGTTGCTTGTCCAAGTAATAAAACTGCCAGATTTTTCATTTTTGTTATAAATAAAATAAAATAATATAGATGAGGTTTTAATCATGTGTCATCTCCTGCTTCACTAGAATGACTGTTGGAGTGTTTCCAGCAAGCTTTAAATGCTAGCTGATTTTGATTAATGAATGGGTAAATGCTACATCCAAAGTTAGTGATTCTTTCGTTATTTGGGTTTTGCAGGAGATGTTAAATCTAGCTGTTAAATACAACAAGGCAGTGCAGGAGGAGGATGAGCTGCCACCAGAGAAGCTTGCAATTGCAAATGTGGGAAGACAAGATGCTAAGAAGCACCTCGAAGAGCATGTCTCCAACTTAATGTCCTCAAACATTGTCCAGACGTTGGGCACAATGCTTGATACTGTGGTGTTCTAGAGTTTAGTAAGCAAGTTTGCATAATCGAACCTTCACTACCAAGTTTCTATATCGTTGAAACAGTCTGGAGTTGTAAGGTTTTAGCCACATGCATGAAAGATACATTTTCGTGCCGGTTTATTGTACTTGAAGTTCGTATTTCATGTCTCAGTTTGTTTGCTATTGTTGCAATTGGATTAGGGAGGATCTGCAAGTCTTACTGAGAAATTAGAAAATTAAGCTCCGTTCGCATTCTCCATCTAATTTCATTAGATGACCTCATGCTCTTAATTTGTTGAACCTCCATAAAGGCTCAAAGGTGTCATCTGTAGTGGTTTTGTTCGAAATTGCCAGGGTTTGTTGCAAGGAGAATATAGGTCTTCGGTAGGCACATTATGTTTGATTTTCATAATTTAGAGATATAGAGCTAGTCTATCTCTATATGAAATTAATCTACTTGATATATTAATACACTAATGTCACGTGGATGAATCGTTTGGCGAAAATATGAAATTGGAAAGTATAAAAGTGCGTATTCTGTGCCAAAACGTTTTCAAAGTTTGCCATTCTCGAAGGCTCAAAAGCACAGGAAATTCTGGTCCTAACTCGTATGTAAAGGCATTCTTTGAAAGAGGGCATTATACATCAAGTTCGTGCTATAAGAACTAGTTTGATATTCGGCATTTAACCACCAAACACGGGCTTATTCAGGACCCTAGTTAGTAAAAAACGGGACGCTTATAAATCGGCAAAGAAACGTATGTGTATTATTCGGTTTACCTAGTCTAACGATACGGTCAAATATTCGGTAAAAAAAAAAAACGTGATTCGGCAAATTTATAAGTTTGAATTATACATGTATAATTCGGCAAGTAGTAGAAAAAACGGGTTCAAAAATACGGATATATAAAACACTATTTTTGTAAGAAAATAACTAATAATCTACTCTAAACTCTTGCTTTATTTTATATTATTTATGATATGTGATAAAACATGAAAAAAAGGATATGGCATTGGCACCCAAGTAAAGTATAATCAGGCGCTTGAATTACAATACACTATATAAAAGTTTTTCTTTAATTATACGCATACTGAATTTTTATACGCGTTTTAATTAACTAGCGCTTTAATTGTTTTTTTTCAAATTCCAAGTATTTTTACTCCGTATAAAACGGATACGTGTATAAAACGTGTTTTAAAAGGTCGAACTCAATAATACGCGAAAAAAACCGAGTCTACAATTTCAATACTCCGTACTGAAGTTTTTTCAATTATATGCGTATTGAAGTTTTATAGGCGTTTAATACGCCTATTAACTAACTATGTTGAGGACCACGAAAAGGGATAATAGGCAGCACTTGCTAACCAATCCCTCAACATGCGTCTCCCCCACAACACAACAACACAGACAAGTTTTTGGTTTTTAACACAACCATTCCTCTTCTTCCCCATCAGTTCTGCATTCCACTCCTTCACACAGTAGTTGCATCTTCTTCAAGGACCCAACTAGCTTTAACACATAAGCATTAAAGACCTTGCTGTTGTCATTATACTTGAAGCTTGTAGCTACCCTGAGCTGTGAGTAGAGAGTATATCTTGGCAGCAATAGCTCTTCTCCTCCATTCCCTCCTCGATCTTGTTCGATGACCACCGCGGTCGTTCCCAAGCACCCACCTCCAACCTCCTGTGAGCTTTCACTCTCTCGAGTCGGTATGATGAGGAATTAGAACTATGGGGAAGAAGAGAAGGGTTATAAGGTGTTACAGAGAGAAAAGGAATGGTTAGGAAGTGCTGCCCATACGTGGGCAACGAAGTGATTTAGATTGATGGCATGAGCACAGGCCGGCCTCCCTCCCCTCCCTTCCAATACCCACCAAGCATCATATATAGTTAGTTAATACGCGTATAATTGAAAAAAACTTCAGTACGGCGTATTGAAATTGTAGACTTGGTTTTTTTCGCGTATTATTGAGTTCGACCTTTTAAAACACGTTTTATACAAGTATCCGTTTTATACGGAGTAAAAATACATGGAATTTGAAAAAAAAAATTTAAGCGCTAGTTAATTAAAACGCGTATAAAACTTCAGTATGCATATAATTGAAGAAAAACTTCTATATAGTGTATTGTAATTCAAGCGCCTGATTATATTTTACTTGGGTGCCATATCCTTTTTTTTCATGTTTTATCACATATCATAAATAATATAAAATAAAGCAAGAGTTTAGAGTAGATTATTAGTTATTTTCTTACAAAAATAGTGTTTTATATATCCGTATTTTTGAACTCGTTTTTTCTACTACTTGCCGAATTATACACGTATAATTCAAACTTATAAATTTGCCGTATTGCGTTTTTTTTGACCGAATATTTGACCGTAACGTAAACCGAATAATACACGTACGTTTCTTTGCCGAATTATACTCGTCCCGTTTTTTACTAACTAGGCCTAGTTAGCATTCCAAGAACTCTTTCTCTTTTTCTTTTCAAACAAGGGTTCCTTTGTGTTGTTAAACAAGGACAAAATTAAGGAAATCGATCTTCTAATGTCAATATTAGGGCTTCTTTGTTCTAGTTAAACAAGGATTAATTAGATTTACTATTTCTATATTTTAATCAAGACTGTCCAATCCTTATATTAAGGATCACTGATTCACTTATATGTATTGTAACAATCCGTCCCATATCGCTTAAATCTATCATCATCAGTTCTTTCTCTTTCTATTTTATTGGGTTTAAACTTTTGTTGTAAAATCAATGGCATTGGCTGCAAAAGGTGAGGGTCCAGCTATCGGTATCGACCTTGGAACAACTTACTCATGCGTTGGTGTTTGGCAACATGATCGTGTTGAGATCATAGCCAATGATCAAGGAAACAGAACGACGCCGTCATGTGTTGCTTTTACCAACACCGGGCGTTTGATCGGTGATGCTGCCAAGAACCAGGCTTCTATGAACCCCATCAACACTATTTTTGGTACGTTTATCTTCATACTTACTAATAACTATTCTCCTAACATTATCAACGTCATCTCATTCAGTTGTTCAAAGCTAGAATTAATATGTTTTCAGGCGCCTGAAGAACATTCAGCAAATGCAATTCCGTAGAACTCATATTTTTAGGGAAGGGAATGCAGCAGCTGATAAGATGGCAAACTTAGGTGTTTCAAAACACTCATTTACCTGGTATCCTAGCCCTCCTGCAGAGCTTCACAGGTACTTGCAGGCTGATTTTTTGGGACTCCCAAATTATCGCTTCACAGGTTGCTGAGATGATTATGTTGGTCTGTCTTTCTTGCCCGCACCTTCTCAGAGGCTTTTATTCCCAGGAAGTCGTGCGCAAAGTTAGCTTCATAAGCATCTACATGCAGGCGCAAGCGAAATTCTGGCATATTTCGAGTGTCAAGTTTTCACTTTGTGGCTGATTTTTTCTTCTTTTAGATTTGTTCATGAGGGGGAAGTTTCCCTCTCTTCTCTTTCGCTGTTAATTATGTTTTCTCTCTTGAACGATGTATTTTTCTTCTTTATTATTAATAAATTGAGTTGGGGGACGGGCGGTGGGTTCCCAGAGTGGGGCAGACCCTTCACCTTAGGGTTTGAGGGTGGGACAAGTGCCCTGCATTGTCGGTCTCCGAGGAACTAATATCGCCTAATCCCTTTCTCCTTAAAAAAAAAAAAAAAAAAAAAAAATGTTTTCATTCCATCCATGCATATATTCTTCCTGATATACCTCTCTTAATATATTTTTCAACTTAATATTTTTAGATGCAAAGCGATTGATCGGTAGGAAATTCAGTGATGCTTCAGTTAAGAGTAACATGAAGCTATGGCCTTTCAAGGTACGTCGTGGTCCTGGGGATAAGCCAATAATTATGGTCAATTACAAGAATGAAGAAAAGCGATTTGTTCCTGAGGAGATATCTTCAATGGTTCTTCTTAAGATGCGTGAAATAGCAGAGGCCTACCTCGGAACAACTATAAAGAATGTTGTTGTTACTGTTCCAGCCTACTTTAGTGACTCTCAACGCCAAGCCACAAAGGATGCTGGTGTTATTGCCGGGATGAATGTTATGCGTATCATCAATGAGCCTACAGCCGCTGCAATTGCATATGGCTTGGACAAAAAGGACAGCACTCTTGGTGGGAAGAATGTTCTTGTTATCGATCTAGGTGGTGGTACTTTCGATGTGTCCCTCTTCAATTTGAAGAGGGAATTTTTGAGGTGAAATCTACTGCTGGAGATACCCACCTTGGGGGAGAAGATTTCGACAATAGAATGGTCAACTATCTTGTACAAGAGTTTGAGAGGAAGCATCAAACTGATATTTGCAAATTGCAATAACCCCAAAGCATTGAGAAGGTTGAGAACATCTTGTGAGAGAGCAAAGAGACTTCTTTCTTCAACTGCTCAAACCACCATTGAGATCGATTCTTTATGTGATGGTATTGATTTTGTTTCTAAAATAACCAGAGCAAAATTTGAGGAGCTCAACCTGGATCTTTTTACAAAGTGTTTGGAGTCTGTCGAAAAGTGTTTGACGGATGCTCAAATGGATAAGAGCATTGTTGATGATGTTGTTCTTGTTGGTGGATCTACTAGAATTCCAAAGGTACAAGAAGTAATACAGGACTTCTTTAACGGTAAGGAGCTTTGTAAGAGCATCAATCCTGATGAAGCAGTTGCATATGGCGCGGCCATACAAGCTACAATTTTGAACGGTTCCATTGAGATTTGAGAAGGTTCAAGACTTGCTCTTATTGGATGTCACTCCGCTTTCCCTTGGTTATGAGCGTGATGCAGGAGATATGGTTATTGTCATCCCAAGAAACACTACCATTCCGAGTAAAAAAGTAAAGATCGGCACAACCGTCTGTAATCATCAGAAAGAAGTATTGACTAAGGTATATGAGGGTGAAAGAACAATAGCTAAAGAAAACAAATTGTTGGGTCAATTTGTGCTCTCAGGCCTCCAACTAGCTGCAAGGGGTGTGCCTGAAATCCTTGTTTGCTTTGAGACTGATGCCAACGGAATTTTGATTGTCTCTGCCAGGGACAAAAAAACAAGGCAGCAGAAAATGATGACAATCACAAGAGACAATTACAGGTTATCCAAGTGGGAAATTGAGAAGATGGTCAAGGAGGCAGAGAAGTACAAGTTAGAGGATGAGGAATTCAAAAATAAAGTGGAGGCTAAAATGGCATTGGAAAACTATGCAAATGACATGAGGAACACAGTTTCTCATCTCCCAAAGCTCGAGCTCGTGGACAAGAAGAAAATTGGGAATGCGATTAAACAGGCAAAACGGTGGCTCAATGAAAACCAGCTTGCTAAATTTGACGAATATAGGGATCAGACGAAACGGCTAGAGAACATTTGCAATCCCATTATTGCCAAAGCCAGGGGTGATGGGAGTGGCTAAGAAAAGTTGTATAAGTTCATGTTGTGCATTTATGTTAATCTTGATGTATGCAGCTACTAAACAGTAAAATTTATCTGTTAACTTAGGTACATTTTTTAAAGCTACTGCTTTTTTACATCTTCTGTAATCTCCTCTCTTCAGGCCTTGATCCATGGGTTAAATCGTCATTATTACTCCATAGCAATTAATTACAGGAAGAATGAACTTAAGGACAAGATGTTGCTTAACCTTTACAAGAGGTTAGTGAAGGAACCTGAATGTAGTGGTCTGGTTTGGCTTTTACAGCTAATTAAGGTGATATTAGTTTGGAAGCAAGTTACTCTCTTGGGATTGGCTTTGTTTCTTGATCGCCAATAATTTCAGCTTGTAAAGGTTGTAATCAAAGCAGTTTTAACTTTTAACCGTACTTGTGGGAGAATATCGTTAATTAGGAACTGCCAGTGCAGCATATTGCAACTTTTAAAGTGATTTTATTTGATAAGCACGTTGAGACTTTTTTTCAGTTTCCAAAACCTAATTGATGATAGATTAAGAAATTCCTAAATGGTTGACTTAATGTCATTTTCCTGGTTGTTTGTCCAAGTTATAAATAAAATAAACTGCCAGATTTTTCGTAGTTGTTAGAAAAGATTAAGGTTTGAAGCCACCAATTGACAATGGAATAATGACTGTTGGAGTGTTTCCACTTTCCAGCAAGCTTTAAATGCTAGATGATTTTGATCAATGTATAGGCAGATCAAAACATTTTCATCTGTGAGCAACAGAAAGGCAGTGTCTCCTTTACTAGTACTCGTACACAGCAATTGTCCTCTTCCTCTCATTATGAAGATGAAGATCGATCAGGTGGTTCAGGTTCACTATGATGATCAGATGGTTCAGGTTCCTCACGATGATCAGGTGGTTCATGAGCACCTCCTCCCACAATGTGGTGATTATGACCAAGTGTTTCAGGTTCATCATGATAATGAGGTGGTTAATTCTGGAGAACCATTAGCGTGCAGCTCTTCTTTAGTGATGATGATTGTATGGATGAGAATCTGATGTTCTCTCCCACCATCTTGTTTGATGATAACAATCACATGTTGAATGCTGATCAGCTTAAGGATTTTGTTGCTCAATCGTTAGCTGGTGGGAGCAACAACAACTAGCGCCGCAACAGCAATTGCAACTTAACAAGAGGTGTCAAGATCGAGGAACAACTACAACAGCATGAGCAGCAGCAACAGCTTCTCATTGATAATGATCTGATGATTTATAGTCAAAATGACTTTGATATTCCAGTTGATACCCATACTTACAATCAGATGAATTTAATGGACTCTACACTGATGAAGATCAGGCTACCGCACTGCAGTGGTGGGACAGAGTGATGATCAAAATCAGTATTCTGACATCTTGTAGTTTCTTTTTTATTCCTAGCTGTAGATTTTATTTTTGGTTCTGAAGTTACACTTACTGTAAATCAATTTCTTTATCTATCAATGAAATCAAATGGGCACTGGTTTCTCTCTCCTAAGCTTGATCTTATAGTATAGTGCACGCATGTATAAAATTTACTGTAGCTCTCTTAAAGGTTTTCAAAGCACTAGCAAAAATTATCATACTCAAATTGATTATAAACTGAAAGAAGGATCTTCTGGCCAGTTCATCTTGCTTTTATTTCCAGACTTCCAGTAGATAAATTTTTACTGTATAGTACACATTATTTCCCTTCCATACCAAAGATACCCAGAGTACGTAATCCATTCAAGATCTTAAATCCTGTTTCTGCATTTATTCACAATACATAGACGCAGTGCAGCCTAATTAATTTCAGTAATGAGGATATCCCTACAAATGGAAAGCATTGTTTCTGTTATGTTTTTCAAAATATCGAGAGCATCACTACTTCCAGCTTCATTCTTCATCTTATAGGTAAGTTTCCTGATTTGGCTGTGGTTGTTCATTCCAGTGGCACTGAACATTCTTTATGAACGGAGACTGCTTTGCCAGACCAAACGCACAGATTGTGCTCCCTCCAGACAAACCACAGCAAAAGCAGTAACGTACATGGCAACATCTCCTTGGTATTACCTCAAAGATGTGGGCAAGCCAGTCACGTTTTAACTGGAGCTGGCTATTGTTATCAAGGTTCGACAATCCAATAATATCAGAACTAGGAGTCTACGACCCTTGACTACCTCACCATTTCTCAGGTTCATGCCCATGCATAATAGGATCATATATTCCTCTCATTAGTATATCCAACTGTTGTACATAGAAATGGAATCCACCTAAATAGCTCTCCTGGATTTTACTGTTTTCTCAATGCCATTAGAATTTGCATTGAAACTATTTTTTTTTTTTTTTGATCTGGTGCATTGAAACTATAGAATTTAGCTTTTACACTTGGTAGACTGGTAGCTACTTTGCTGCTTCTAACAATTTTCAAAAGTCTGTAGCAAAAGATTTAAAACTAGCAGTCCACCATTCACAATTTGTTGATTAATAACAGCTTTCCCATTAGATTCCAGGTACAAGTTGAGGAACAGATTTCAAAACTTACTATACCACTTCTAGAACGAATATTCTTGGACCTTATTACTACTAGTAATTGGTAGCTGCCTGCCAACAATTCCTTGATTGAACACCAGCTTCCACTTCCTCATTCTGTGAAATAGTATATTAAAAACCGGTATGAGAGGAGAGCTTAGCACCTTTAAGAGGTTTTGCATAGTTAAGATCCAGAATTACTGGTTTCCGAATACAAGTATCAGCAACATATGAGTCATCAGTAAACATCGAAGTGTTCTCAATGATAAGACTAGCGTCATGGTCAGAGATACCTTCTGTAGCTGAATACTTGAGTGATCACATTGGAGCATCAACAACCTGAGTGTGGCCTTTTCTTTATGAAGGGCAGTGATCAATACCATGACCATAGCCCTCACAACCAAAGTCAGACCAAATGGTAGGAATCACTGCCCTTCAAGTCCTGAGTATATGGGCTATTGATTGTTTAACTTTCACGTCTTTGAAATTTAAGATGGTTGGTCATCTCATAATCTTCCAACAAGGAAAAGAAGAGCCAACTATGAAATCAATCTTTGTCAAATAGAGACTTCCAATATATCATCTGAATAGTTTTTAGAGAAAATTATATCTTTCTCACTAGTTTCAAAAGAAATATTCACATATAACATTGGACATAGTGTTTGGCTCCAAAACCAATTGGCTTGCAAACTGTCTCTTTTTAGCATGTGCGCAGGTGTGCCAGCACCGTGGGGTGCAGTCGTCGGGAATCCCTTGACCTGACTTCTTGAATCAAGCGTTGTGGACGAGGAGAGGACCAACCTCGTCACGAGGCTCTTTTCTCTGCCTTCTGGAAAAGGACTTCTTGCCTTACGGGTAAGGGGTTTGGTTGTGATCTCTTCGCGTCACCGAATCGATACTCAACGTTGTAGGTTGAGCAGAGCAATCATTGGGAGGTTGAGAGAAAGCACAGGGTTTGCTAAAGCGTGACTTTAGCTTCACTGGGTTGCGAGGGCGTTACCCTTGCTTCATTGGTAGTATCAGTGGCAGTGATACTGGCAGTCGGCTCCTGGGGAGACTAGGACTGGAAGTATAGTCGCAGGGTTTCAACGAGGTTGAAGGTTTGCTCCGGGGAGGCTTGACAATCTGTGCGATTAGTTGAGTTGAGAGTTGTGTGTAATTCGTCCTTGAAACCTGATATTTATACCTAGGGTTTCGACTGTTCCTTGCCATAGAAGAATTATTGATTGAAGTTTCCTATTCAATCTCCGCTACTTGACTCTGATAAGGTCTCGTTTTCCTTATGGATTTCGGAATGGATGAAGCTGTAACCCAAACCCAAGTAGACTTATTTTTGGGCCGCAGGTATCGGCCTGCTACGCTAAATCCACTAAAAGATCTTGCCAAAAATACTTTTGGGCTCAAACACATAGTATTGATATCATATAAACATAAACAGTAAGTCTTGCTGTCAAACTATAATTCGTAATAATAGAACTCTTTGAAGCAGTGTAGAACTCATTACTGTTATAAAAGTAAGTAGGGTGCTGTGCGTTTGAGGTGCTTCTATTTTCTGAAACATCCTAAAATAGTTGGGTTGAAGTGCTGACATTGAAATTATGACTTCAAAATATAGAATCCCTGGACATCTGATACATTGACCTCCTTCCTTTCCTTCCTTACTCTCCCAACCACATCCGAATTTCCTCAGCGGCATAGGATACATCCAGCAGGTTCAAATTGCTTAATTTGAGACTTTAGGAAACAATAGTAAGGAAGGAGTCCAATTTGCTAGGGTACCACTTACAGAAGCTTGGTTGGATGCCTGCAATATTAATTGACATTCCCCAAATTAATGAAGGTTAAAATTGAATCAAAAAACTCTTTGCCCTTCCATTTCAAAATGAACAAAAGAGTTGCAGCAAAAGTCAAATATCTAGGTGTGCGATTTTCATCTTCAAGGTTAGAGAACAGCCAATGCTCAAACTGTAAAGAAGAGGGCAGGTGAAGGAGAAATCATACCAAGTCAAGACTATATCTTTAACAAGATAGTACAGTGCCTGAGGAAATGATCCTGATACTCCACATGATTCTTACATCTAGGACACACTGAATCAGCAGTTGACTTCCATAAGCATCTATGGATATTAGATAGAATTTTTCCATCATTAACAACCCATAAGAGGTGAAAATCTTAGGAGGGAGATTAATTTTTCAAATAACATAGTAGCTCAAATTCCATCATGAGCTCAAAGCTTTCTCTTCATCAACAAAGAATACTCTCTGAATTCAAGGGGCCTATGACGTCAATTTTCTCTTCTTGTTGTTCTTCGTCTCTTCTAAAACAGTCTTCTTTCTCACAACAATCGACTTAATTTTCATAAACATCCGGTAATTACTCTGATCCCTTAATAGTGTTGTGTTTTTGGCTCGTTGATACAATCTGAAAATTAGGATGCAGAATTCAAATCCAAGTCTAGAAAGGAAAGAGGTTTGCGCGCAGCTTTTCTAAAAGTTCTAGGAAAGTTAGTCTTTCAAGTTCTATTAGGATTTGTATTAAAGGCTTAGTCTATTAGGATTAGGAATCCTAATCCCATGTTGTATCAACAACTCTATTTGCTATAAATAGGAGCTGCAGTCAGTTTTCTGGAATAAGAAGATAGAAAGTGCAGAAAACTGAGAGTCAAGGTGATAGAGAGATAAGAACTAGTCAGGAAGGTTTGAGGGATCTGCATTAATAAGTACTTGTAGGCACCTAAATTCTTCATAGTGCTAGTGAATCTCTCAAGAGAGATCACGAAGTGGACGTAGGCTAAAGTTTTGGCTGAACCACTCTAAAATCTGCTGTGTTGTTTTTGTTTTCAGTTCATCTATTTTCTGACTTTGCTTTAGTAAAACACAACGATCCTAAAGGGGGCTTACACAATAAGTGGTATCAGAGCCAGGTTCAAGGTGTTTTGCGATGGTGAACAGCAAAGTCATTGTCAAAGCAGGAGATGTGAAACCGTCCATTAAGCCCTTTAATGGCAAGGACAACTCCACTCTTTGGCAGAGGAAGATGAAGAACGTTCTGGTTCAGCAAGAGGTTGATGAGGCAATTGGAGATAAGCCTGCAACAATGACTGAAGCAGATTATACGAAGAAGAATAAGAAAGCAAAGAGCTTCATTGAGCTGCATCTTGCTGATAATGTCTTGCTTCATATTGGTGAGAATATGACTACAAAGGAAGCATGGGAGAAGCTTGAAAGCGTCTACAGGCGTAAAACTATCAGCAGCAAGTTGCTCTTGAAGGAATAGCTCTTTGGCCTCAAGATGGAGGAAGGGGATGATCTTAATGATCACATATGCAATTTTCAGAATTGCATATCAAACTTGGAGAAGGTTGGACCAAAGATGGATGACGAAGACACGGCTGTCATGTTACTTCATTCACTTCCACCTTCATTCAAGCACTTCAAAACCACCATGATATTCAAAGATACTATCACACTTTCTAAAGTGTGTGAGAACTTGGAATCATATGTCAAAATGGACAAAGATGAAGAAAGTTCTCAAGCACGGGGACTTCATGTCAGAGGCAAGGAGAGAGGAAGGTCCAGGAATAGAGGTGGTGGATTTGAAGAAAGAGTCAGGTCAAAATCCAAGGGAAAAGGCAAAGAAAAGAAGAATGGTTGCTTCGAATGTGGTTCACTCGACCACTGGAAGAGGAATTGCAAACAATGGAAGGAGAAAAAGGCGCAGATGTTAGGAGAAAGGTCCAAGTCAGCCAATGTCGTTGCTGGAAATTAAAGTGACGATGGAGAACTTCTCGCAGTAACAACCAGTTCCAACGCTCTTAAATATTGGACCTTGGATACAGCCTGCACATTTCATATGTGTGCACACAGAGATTGGTACGACACATATGAAGAGAGGAACACCGGGGAAGTGTTGATGGGAGATGATTCACCTTGTAGGATCATGGGAATCAGAACAGTAAAAATCAAGATGCATGATGGAATTGTCCGAACGCTGGGAAATGTCCGACATGTCCCAAAATTGAGCAGAAATCTGATTTCATTGAGCACTTTGGATAGGGCTGGATTTTGGTGTAAATCTGAAAAAGGATAGCTCAAGGTAGGAAAGGGACAAATGGTCTACATGAGGAGTGTGATGCAACCAGATAACATGTATAAACTTACCGATTCTACGGTGGTTGGTGGAGCTGTAGTTTGTACAGAGGAAGACAAGACTGAGCTTTGGCATAAACTGCTAGGGCACATGAGTCAGAGAGGGTTGCAGGAATTACACAAAAGGGATCAGCTGGAAGGTGTAATGAGCTGCAAACTTGAATTTTGCAAGTATTGAACACTAGGAAAGTAGACCAAGGTGACGTTCAATGTGGGCAGCAGTGAGAACAAATCCAAAGGAGTATTGAACTATATTCACATAGATGTTTGGGGGCCTACACCAACAAAATCAAAGGGTGGAGCCAGATACTTTGTCTCTTTCATTGATGATTTTTCAAGGAAGGTTTGGGTATATTTTATGAAAACTAAAGACCAGGTTTTCACTAAGTTCAAGGAGTGGAAAGCTGAAGTTGAAAACCAAACAGGCAGAAAAATCAAGTGTTTGAGAAGCGACAATGGAGGTGAATATAGAGATAATCAATTCTTACAACTGTGCAAGGATGCTGGTATCACAAGACACTTTACTGTTAAGAAGACTCCTCAACAAAACGGTGTTGCAGAAAGGATGAACAGAACTCTCATGGAGAGAGAAAGAAGCATGAGACTTCATGCGGGGTTGCCTAAAACTTTTTGGGCAGAAGCGGTTAATCATGCATGTTATTTGATTAATCGATCACCTTCTAGGGCTATTAACTTCAAGTGTGCAGAGGAGGTATGGTCTGGAAAGCCAGTTGATTATTTGAGAGTGTTTGGTTGCAGTGCTTATGCACATATTCCCAGTGATGAAAGAACCAAACTGAAACCTAAGTCCTATGAGTGCTTGTTCATCGGCTTTGAGAAAGGGGTGAAAGGTTATAAGTTGTGGGATATAGTCAACGACAAAAGGGTGATCAGCATGGATGTAATCTTTGATGAGAAGACTATGCCATTGAATGAGGAGGTTAATAGCAAGAAGGAGAAGATGGCTGTTGTTGAAGAAGAAGCAATCAAGATTTTATTAGCCAAACCATCAGATGAAGATTCCCAAGTTCAGGTGGAGCAAATTGAGCAAGTAGGGAATGATCAAGGAGCTATTGAAGAAACAAAGCAGCAACAACAGTCACCAGTTAGGGCTCAGCTGGTGCAATCCCCATAGAGGAGTCGAAATTCCCCTATCCCATAAGCACCTGAGTCATTTAAAAGAAGCATAGCACTTGACAAACCTAAGAGGAATCCAAGAAAGATACAAAGGTTTGGGTTCGAACCGGAAGAAGATGTGAGTCATGCTCTGAGTATAAGTCAAGGAGATCCAACTACTTATCAAGATGCCATAGAAAGCGAAGAACATGCAGGTTGGATTGGTGCTATGATAGAAGAGATGGAATCTTTGCATAAGAATTCCGTGTGGGAGTTGGTTCCTAAACCCAAAGAAAGAAAACTTGTTGGCTGCAAGTGGCTGTTTAGGAAGAAAGAAGGAATACATGATGCTGATGCCATAAAGTATAAAGCATGTTTGGTGGCAAAAGGGTATTCGCAGAAAGAGGGAGTGGACTATGACGAAATTTTCTCTCCGGTTGTCAAACACACTTCAATACGGTTATTGTTGTCTATAACAGCTCAGTATGATATGGAGATTGAGCAGATGGATGTGAAAACTGCGTTTCTTCATGGGGACCTCGAAGAAGACATTTATATGTTGCAGCCGGAGGGTTTTGTCGAAACAGGAAAAGAGGATATGGTTTGTAGGTTAAAGAAGTCCCTATATGGACTTAAGCAATCACCGTGGCAATGGTATAAACGTTTCGACACATACATGCTGAAAATAGGCTACACAAGGTGTCTATATGACTGCTACGTTTACTACCATGTATTTCAAGATGGGGAGATTATTCTACTACTTTTGTATGTAGATGACATGCTAATTGCATGCAAGGATATGTTGAAAATTGAAGAGCTTAGGAAGAAATTGGGAGCTGAATTCGATATGAAGGATCTAGGAGCTGCACAAAAGATCCTTGGAATTGAAATAAGGCGGGATAGAAAAGCTGGTAAAATTTGGCTGTCACAAGAAAAGTACATTCTGAGGGTACTTGAACGCTTCAACATGGATGGAGCTAAGGTTGTTTCTATCCCATTAGCTGCACATTATCAGTTAAGTGCAAAGCAAAGGCCATCAAGTCAAAAAGAGATTGATGCGATGAAGGATGTTCCATATGCAAGTGCAGTAGGGTGGCTCATGTATGCGATGATTTGCACACGACCAGATTTAGCTCAAGCATTGAGCGTTGTCTCTAAGTACATGTCAAATCCAGGTAAGCCCCACTGGGAAGCAGTGAAGTGGATTTTGAGGTATTTAAAAGGGACTAGCTAGGCAGCTTGGAATCATGTTTAATAGGAAACAAGAAGTAGCATGCTTGGCTGGTTTTGTGGATGCAGATTATGCAGGAGACTTAGATAAAAGAAGGTCCACAACAGGTTATGTTTTTACTTGTGGAGGAGGACCTGTGAGCTGGAAAGCAACTCTTCAAGCAGTCACAGCTCTATCTACTACTGAAGCAGAATATATGGCATTAACAGAAGCTTCAAAGGAAGCTATTTGGTTGAATGGGCTGGCAAGTGAATTTGGAATTCACCAAGAAGGCGTGGTAGTGAAGTGTGACAGTCAAAGTGCCATTCATTTGGCAAAGAATCAAGTGTTTCATGCAAGGACGAAACACATTGATGTTTGCTATCACAGGATCAGAGATTGGGTAGAATCTGGAAATATCTTTGTGGAGAAGGTTCACACAAATGACAATGCTGCAGATTGTCTTACCAAGCCCGTTGCTGTAGAGAAGTTCAAGCATTGCTTGAACTTGCTCAGTGTCACAACATGCTGAGTTGTGGTGGAGCACCTCCTCACTTGAGGTGCGTTGAGGCAAGAAGAGTCTTGCCTAGGTGAAGGTTCTTGAAGGTTTGTTCGAGATTGCTTCAAGAAGTTCAAGACATCCTGAAGGTTGCAGCAATCGTTTTGGTATCAACTCACCAAGGTGGAGATTGTTGTGTTTTTGGCTCATTGATACAATCTGAAAATTAGGATGCATAATTCAAATCCAAGTCTAGAAAGGAAAGAGGTTTGCGCCCAGCTTTTCTATAAGTTCTAGGAAAGTTAGTCTTTCAAGTTCTATTAGGATTTGTAGTAAAGGCTTAGTCTATTAGGATTAGGAATCCTAATCCCATGTTGTATCAGCAGTTCTATTTGCTATAAATAGGAGCTGCAGTCAGTTTTTTGGAATAAGAAGACAGAAAGTGCAGAAAACTGAGAGTCAAGGTGATAGAGAGATAAGAACTAGTCAGGAAGGTTTGAGGGATCTGCAATAAGTACTTGTAAACACCTAAATTCTTCATAGTGCTAGTGAATCTCTCAAGAGAGATCACGAAGTGGACGTAGGCTAAAGTTTTGGCTGAACCACTCTAAAATTTACTGTGTTGTTTCTGTTTTCAATTCATCTATTTTCTAACTTTGCTTTAGTAAAACACAACGATCCTAAAAGGGGCTTACACAATAAATAGTGTTGCACTTTTTTCAACTACTTCCTAGTCATTTCTCCTTCGTCTCATATTCCTTTAAATTTTTTCAAAAGCAACCTTTGTGACACATTCAATTGAAGCATCCCACCAATTACTAACAGATGAAGGATGATGATCTATATGAGAAGGAAAGCGTACATACATTCAATTGAAGCATCCCACCAATCACTAACTTATATATTGTCCAATTTCTTGAGTATTACTTGAACATTAACAAGCCACATGGTGAATATGATGAACAGTATATCAAATGTACTGTTTCCTTTTCATTTTGGATAAAGATGAGACCCATGACATAAATGAAAATGCATTAAGTACTGGTGGCCGATTCTTTTAATAGGTTCCCTGATCTAATCCATTACCCTTAAGACATTGCATCTTAACAGTTCATAAGAAGACAGAAAAACTGTCTGGTTTGACAATTAAGAAGTTGCTATATCAAATGTATGTACAGACAAAATTAGCAACCCATAAATCGAAATTGGTCAATAATCTTGGACAAGCAAATACAACACATGAATCAGTGAGCTCAATCCCAAACAAGATATGTTACTCATATCCATCCACACATGTAAGAAAAATCATTAATATCAAAAGGACCGACTCCTCAGAATGTTAAGATATTATGTCCTGTTAGCCAGAATTTTTCTACTGCTTTATGTTACAAACAATAAATTTTGAAATCCACAGGGAGATGAATACATAACATTACTGTGCTCACTTACCTGAACGGTTAGCTAATTTTTTTTTTTTTTTTTGAATCACTCAAATGACTATCAACATTTTCTCCTCCAGCTTATTCATTGCTATAGGGTATTAATGCCAGTTTAACCCATGGATCAAGGCCTGAAGTAATTGCAAAGAATGGGGTCTAACAGTTGCTTGTTAAGAACGTACTTGTATGGACGGCGTATTAAGATGATCGACTGGAAATGGTCTGCCAGGGTTCTTGGCCAAGCTTCATAGTTAATGGATTGATAATGAAGAATACGTCAATAACCACCATCCCCTTCACGCTCTGAATTCCATCCACCACCATAGCCACCAGGACGTTGACTCAAAGCTTCCAGCAAGCTCTACAGAAGATTAAAGATAATAAGAAAATAAATGTATTCTGGTAAGTAGCAGTATGAAAATCATTTTTGACAACTCCTGGCCCCTGCTTTCAGGATACGGAAGCCAACTAACAGCGAAATAGACATTCAATGAAGGTAGAAGATTGACCAACTGAGAACGATTAAAATATACAAGATCTTAGGTAACAAACTAAAGAACTGAAAAATGTTGTACATAAACATACACACCATGTAGGTCAATTATTAGGAATTTATACACATCAAAGGCTGCACAGTTATTGGTTATTGTTATTCCTTCAAAAATAAAGATTTATAATTCAACCTAGAGAAGTGTGGGTCAAGAAGTCATTTTAATGTTTGGGGCCAAAGGACAAGTGTGATAATAGACTGAAGTGAAAAGATAACAAACAATTATTTTGTTGATAACAAAGACATGTATATATGACACATACCATCAAAAGAAACTAGTACTTCAAAACAAGGGAAAAAAAATATGATGTATTCCGATTGCACTATAGGAAAGAGAGAAATAAACTTACTGTCATGTCAAATGGAACAATGAATGACTAAGGCTACAACCTGCTGTGTATTACAATCCACACCAGATAGCGAACATCCAAATCCAGCTGCGAAGCCTACCAACCAACAACCCTCTGGCCATTATAACAATAAAACAGTGAAACAAAAAGAGTGAAAGTAGACAACTATTGGTGATTCTGATTGTGCTGTGTGCATTCAATATTAAATTGAAAAGAACTCAATGAAATTGAAACTATCAAACCGTCCATAAAAATCTGGTGGTAATGAATGATGATTTTTAGAGAGCTTGAAAAAGTTAGAGCTTAAAAAAGTTAGATGGAAATCACAAAAGGATATCGCAGGTCCATTCTAACACCCAAAGGTTCAAAGGAAGTCAGATGTGTTTATCTCTATTCAGCTGAGAGACTGAACAGTTTGACAAGCCACATGGTGCATATTATCAAAAGCATTTTAAACCAGTTGAACCCATGGGATAGCCCTCTCCTTTCGATGAGAACCATGACCCCAATTAAAATCCATTAAGTGGCGGCTATTGTTATGATAAATTCTTTTAGCACATGAGTCTCAGCATATTGCATCTTGAAAATTCAAAAAAAAAAAATTAAACACTTATGACGGGACGGACGGGTATAGATTTAATCTGACAGTAAAGAAGTTGCACATATCAAATGCAAATGTACGTAGTACGTTCCATAAATCACAAAACTCAGGTCCACATACAGAATAATATCTAACCGATATATCAATATTAATTGTCTAATAATAAATATAATACCTAGCGGTGAACTCAATCCAAAACGAAATATATTACTCATTCTTAGCAATCCAAACATCTATTACAAACTGATTAATATTCAAAGAACCAAGTTTACTCAGAGTGTCACGCTATTGTATAGTGAGCTAGGATTTTGCAGGTGCTAGATGTGCCTAACAACCGATTCTGAAATAATCAAACATGAAAAATGTGAATGGGGAAACATAGAACTATTGTACTCCCTTTCTTTCCTCTTTTTTGAATACCCAGAAATCCCCCAAACCTGCTTTTTGCTTATTTGGGCCATACTGGGGCCTCCTGCCGAACTCTACAATCTTAACCGGACCCTAATCTTAAGAGACAGGAAACTCTAGCAAATAGCTAGATAGGTACTGTTAGGGGGCTCAAACCATTAATGTTCTCGTAAGTAGTTGCACATGACCATGACTAGAATAAGTAATCAACAAGAAGAGGCATTACCTGCTCTTTCCATATCAGCCGTACAGAAAGAAGATAGATTGTCTTCTTATAGTGTTCAAATGGGATGCTTGTTGTGTAAGATCATACCTATTGCTGTATGAACTAGCTATTATATTCTGTATGCATCAGTTAATGTAAATAAGCTATTTTGAATTCAAATATCAATACATTAATCAATATATATAAATTTATTAAGTAATCGAATTTAGTTTATATATTAGAATATCTGTTAAAGAATTTGAAATTCAAATGTGTGGTTATCCAGACAAATCTATTATGATAGGAAGTTATTTTGACAGTTCCTTGATGGAAGGAACTGCCATGTAACTGCTGTGTTCAACAGCTTTATATATAGAATGATATTTGTATTTGATCCCTGCTAGAACATAAAAACGCTCTCATTGAGTTTGTCCCATCAAGCAATAAAGAGAGATATGGTGTGTATCTAGGAGAAGATCAGATAGATAACGGCAGCAGATCACCAGATGGATAACGGCAGCAATCCACCAAGTTAGTTTTATGATTTTATCTCATAACATTGATCTAACATTTGAGATAGTATACTTGAGTTATATGTTTATGTTTCATATTGAATCTAACAATTGGTATCAGAGCAACTATGCTCAGATTTAGATCAATGTTTATCATAATGCAAATTTATATATATCTTGGGACTTGATGATAACATGATGTTGTTAGTATAAATATATCTGCATATCAATTAAATACAAAGCGATAGTGACTTTTACTGCTGTTATCTGTATAAACTGAGCATTGTTTTTATCGAATTATATAATGATTATTTGTTATATATATAACATGTGAAAATTGTATCTAACTTAAGAAACTACGTACTGCATATTTCATGTAGATTCATATTGCTGCCAAAGTAGCCATGATTATACTGATATATGCAATAGGCTAAATATAATTTTTCTTTCTGAATGTGTTCTGCATATGTATTCAATGCTATCAAAATAGTTGTAATGTATATGTATGAACATACATTCACAGAAGAAAACATGAAGAAAACTTGAAAGTTTAAATTACAATCTAACTTCCAAAGCGGTTGAATATCAAGATTAGGCTTTCTGGTATAACATATGTATGATAATGAACATTCATAAATATATCGTTAGAGATAAGTGTATCACAAATGATACCAGCATCTTGAACATGATATATGTTTATTTATCTATCTGTATGTGATTCATTTAAAATGTTTATTCTATATGAATTAACATTTGGGATATGCATATGATTCTAGTATATAGTCAAACTAGAATATATGTTGAATGACTGATTTAAATTAATATCATTCCAGCCATGCATTTTCCAATGAGCATTAATCAAATTGAATTGCTCAATGGATTAAATTTCAAGAAGTGGAAGGGAGACATAGAACTCAACCTAGGTATACTAGACTTTGACCATGTGTTGAGAGAGGATCCACCAGCAGGACTGACTGCTAATGCATCTAAGGAGGCCAAAGACAGGTATTCACAGTGGCATAGGTACAACAAGATGGCACTGATCTGTATGAAAAAGAGCATGACTGATGCTGTGAAGGGAGGCATTCCAGATTCTGAATTTGCAAAAGTTTATTTCAATTCCATTGCTAAGAAGTACAAAGTTTCTGACAAAGCTGAAATTAGCACCCTGATGAATGCACTAACGGGAATGAAGTTCACTGGACATGGAAGTATAAGGGAGTATATAATGAAAGGGATAGTTATTGCTGGAAAATTGAAAGGCCTGAACATGAATATTGATGATCCTTTTCTGGTGCACATGTTGCTGAACTCTTTCCCAGATCAATACAGTCACTTGAAAAGCCTTTACAACACACATAAAGAAAAATGGAGCCTACATGAATTGATTTCCATTTGTGTGCAGGAGGAAGATGAAATGATCAAGAGGGGAAAAACAGTCAACGTCAATTATGTTGCAAAGCCAAAAGTTAAGAAAAATTTTGGCAACAAGAACTTTAAGGCCAGTTCATCTAAATCTGCTGCTGTGAAAAATGACCTAAATAAGAATAAGTCTCTCAAAACCAATGGTCCAATGAAATGTTTCTTTTGCAAGAAAACAGGTCATTTCAAGAAGGATTGTGAGGGATTCAAAAACTGGTTGAACAAGAAAGGTACATTTTTATTAAAATCAGTTTTTAACTTAGAGTCACATGCATTTGTTGATGATAATTCTTGGTGGTTTGATACTGGCTCACCCATTCATATTGTTAATTCATTACAGGGATTATCAAGCATAACAATCCCAAACAAGAATGAAACAAGGGTATGCACTGCAAGTGGCCAAAGGGTGGCAGTTCAAGCTGTAAGAATTGTTAAATTAGTTTTCAAAAATCAGTTCGTATTACTACTAGAAAATGTGTATTGTATTCCTTCAATAAAGAGAAACCTAATATCTGGTTCTCAATTTGTAATGAATGATGGTTTTAGTTTCTCCAGTAATAATAAGGCTATGTTTTTCTTTAAAAATATGTCTTGTTTTGGTGATGCAACATTAATCGATGGCTACTGGTGTGTTAATTGTTCTAATATTGTTGCTGTTACTCAAGTACAAAATCATGATATTTTCATCGTGTCCAAATCTTCTGGTGTTAAAAGGAAAAACCAGCAGCATGTATCTTCTTTTCTTTGGCACAAAAGGCTACGACATATTTCTAAACAAAGATTGCATGAGTTAGTCAAACAAAATATTCTTCCTGCATTGGATTTTAGTGATTTTGAAACCTGTGTGGATTGCTTGAAAGGAAAAATGACAAATTTGAGAAATTTCAGTTCCAAAAGAAGTGAATCATTGCTTGAGCTAATCCATACAGATGTTTGTGGTCCATTCCCAGTAAACACTATTTGTGGAAATTCTTACTTTATGACTTTTATTGACGATTTTTCAAGGTATTATTTTGTGTATCTGATTTCTGACAAGTCACAAGTTTTAGATGTTTTCAAAATTTTCAAAACTGAGGTAGAGAGACAAACTGAACATCTTATTAAAGTAATCAGGTCTGACAGAGGAGGGGAGTATTATGGAAAATATTCAGAGAAAGGGCAACATAAAGAACCGTTTGCTACATATTTGGAACAATGTGGCATTGTTGCTCAATATACTACTCCATACACACCTCAGCAAAATGGTGTTTCTGAAAGAAGAAACAGAACTTTGATGAACATGGTTAGAAGCATGTTTTCCAGATCTTGTTTACCAAGATTTCTATGGGGAGAGGCTTTGAAAACTGCAAATTACATTTGCAATAGAACACCAAGCATAGCAATTAAGAATACCCCATTTGAAAATTGGTGTGGCTATAAACCAAGCCTAAATCATCTACATGTTTGGGGTTGCAAGGCAGAGGCAAGAGTATACAATGGAGAAAATGACAAGCTTGACTCAAAATCAATAACTTCATATTTTATTGGTTATTCAGAGAAGTCAAAAGGATTCAAATTTTACTGCCGTTCAAGAACCAACAGAATTTTTGAGACACATAGAGCAACCTTCTATGATGAAAGATTTGATCAGAATGAAGATGTAAGTGAAGGGACCAGTGTTGATCAAATGTATAACAACATGGATGATTGGTTCATTTTTCCAGAATTTGTGCCACCTGAAACACGGATGATTAGTGAAGCACTCATACCAGTAGCACAAGGTGAAGCACTCATACCAGCAGCACAAGGTGAAGCACTCCTACCAGCACCACAAGGTGAAGCATTCATACCAGCAGCACAAGTTGAAAATCAATCTCAAGCAGTCAATTTTGGAAATCAAATTGATCCAAACGATGATGTTCAGAATAGTGAAAATGCAGAAATCCCAGCAGTGGAAGCACATGAAGTCTTGAGAAGTTCAGAAAGATCAAGAAAATCTGCAATATCCAGTGATTATCATCTATATTTGACTGCAATTGAGTTTGATTTGGGGGAAGAAAATGATCCTGTTTCATTGAAAGAAGCTATGCAATCTAATAACAGCCACAAATGGAAGTTAGCAATGGAAGATGAACTTCAAAGCATGTCAAAGAATGGAGTTTGGACATTAGTAGATAGAACTGTAGATTTGAAACCAATTGGCTGCAAATGGGTTTATAAAACAAAAAGGGATGCAAATGGCAAGATTGAAAGATACAAAGCTAGGCTTGTGGCAAAAGGATACAATCAGAAGGAGGGTATAGATTACAATGAGACTTTTTCACCAATCTTAACTAAAGATGCCTTCAGAGTTATAATGGCTTTGGTTGCACATTACAATCTAGAATTGCATCAGATGGATGTTAAGACAACATTTTTAAATGGAGACTTGTAAGAAAACATCTACATGCTTCAACCAGAAGAGTTCATTGAGGATGAAAAGAAAATCTGCAAACTCAACAAGTCCATCTATGGACTCAAGCAGGCATCCAGACAATGGTACTTAAAATTTGCTGCTGTGATTTCAGATTTTGGCTTTGAAGAAAATAAATTAGATGAGTGTGTGTACTGCAAGGTTAGTGGGAGTCATTTCATATTTCTAATTTTATATGTGGATGATATCTTATTAGCCAGCAACAATATTGGTTTGCTGAAAGACACAAAAGAATTTTTGATGAAGAACTTTGACATGAAAGATATGGGGGAAGCTCCCTTGGAATAGAAATCAGCAGAAACAGAAATCAATACATGTTGGGATTATCACAAAAGAATTACATAGATAAGATGCTGCTGAGATTTGGTCTAGAAAAATGCAGATCAGGAAGTGCTCCTGTTTCTAAAGGTGATAAGCTGCATAAAGGGCAATGTCCTCAAAATGTTCTAGAGAGAAAAACCATGGATAATGTACCTTATGCTAGATTGGTTGGAAGTCTCATGTATGCACAGGTTTGTACCAGGCCAGATATAAGTTTTGCTGTCAATATGTTGTCCAGATATCAATCAAATGCTGGACATGAACATTGGGTTGCTGGAAAGAAAGTTTTGAGATATTTGAAATCTACCAGAGATCACATGCTGGTATACAAAAAGATTGAAGATCAAGAATTGAAAGTGGAATGTTTTTCAGATGCTTCATACAAACAGGACTTGGATGACTTGAAATCAACATCTGGATATATTTTCATGTTTGCTGGCAGAGCTATCTCATGGAAGACTAATAAGCAATCATTAACTGCTACTTCAACCTTTCACGCAGAATACATTGCAATATTTGAAGATACTGCACATGCTTTGTGGTTGAGAAATTTTATTTCAAGAATGAAAGTGGTGGATTCAATTGAAAGGCCATTGACCATTTACTATGACAATGCAGCTGCTGTGTTCTTTTCAAAGAACAACAAAAGGACTTCTGGATCTAGAAACATTGATGTTAAATATTTCTCTGTGAGAGAAAGTGTGAGAGACAATGAAGTAGAGGTGACCAAAATAGGTACAAAAGACCAACTTGCAGATCCATTGACCAATGCATTGCCGGTTTCTGTGTTCATCAGACATGTGGAAAATATGGTAGTTTTAGGCAGTATTGATGGTTAGTTATGTATTTCACTAAGTTACTAGTATGTATTGCAACTATTTAGTAATGCATTGTTATTAATCATCTCAGTCATTATCAAGTTCATTCATATAATTTTGAATGAAATTGTTTTATTCAAATATAGTACTGCATAATTTAGCGTGTATATACATTCAGACGTTGCTGATTTCACATCAGCAAATATGCAATTTGAATAACTCCATCAGGATCACCAATGCTTGTGAAAGTCGATTACTACATAACAAGCATCACACTTGAGGTAATCCATGTAATTTTGATTACTATGATGTGATTATAAAAGACTGGCAACTTGCTAATTTGTCATTCTCTTCTATGATTCAGCTTAGTAAATCTTAATTGATAGGGTTTTGTAAAACAGATAGTATTTTTGAATTCAAGTGCACAATTAAGAAATAGGATATTTACATGGTACGTATACATCATACAATATCTAGTTCAGTGGGAGACTGTAAGATCATACCTATTGCACAGCAATAGATATGAACTAGCTATTATATTATGTATGCATCAGTTAATGTAAATAAGCTATTTTGAATTCAAATATCAATACATTAACCAATATATATAAACTTATTAAGTAATCGAATTTAGTTTATATATTAGAATATCTTTTAAAGAATTTGAAATTCAAATGTGTGGTTATCCAGACAAATCTATTATGATAGGAAGTTATTTTGACAGTTCCTTGATGGAAGGAACTGCCATGTCACTGCTGTGTTCAACAGCTTTATATATAGAATGGTATTTGTATTTGATCCCTGCTAGATCATAAAAATGCTCTCATTGAGTTTGTCCCATCAAGCAATAAAGAGAGATACGGTGTGTATATAGGAGAAGATCAGATAGATGACGGCAGCAGATCACCAGATGGATAACGGCAGCAATCCACCAAGTTAGTTTTATGATTTTATCTCATAACATTGATCTAACATTTGAGATAGTATACTTGAGTTATATGTTTATGTTTCATATTGAATCTAACATGTTGCCACCGCTTCCATCCAACTATGCTCTGATGAAGAAGGGTCATTCAATAGATTAGATCTAACCAAACGTTTTCTCTTTCGTCACCCTCTGGACACTTCCACCCTTGAAGGAACAGTAAGAACATTGGCAATGTGGCTGATCGAGGGATAAGAACCTTTGGATCCTTTTTGTTACTATAGCTGTACCAAGATTCATAGGACAATAAGTTAATCAAATCTGTACCAAACTATAAACAGTACAGCTCTAAAAACACTAGCCAAAGTGTGCTCATTCCATCGAAATCCATCTTCCGCCATGTGAACAAAAAAATTCAGTGCCTCTTATACAAAACCACTTTACACATACCATCTCCGGTTCTCTCTAGAAAAGATCAACCGCCATATCCAATTTTCCTTCTCTACAACAAGCTGCCACCATTGCATTCTTCGAAACCAACCCTCTATATCCACTAAACATGCGCCACGCATCAGGAAGACACCCGCGTTTAGAATAAATATCAATTAACGAGCTCACCGCAAACCCACTCAAATCATTGGCAGTTTTCACCATACAAATGCAACTGCCTCCCACAAGAAACCACCTCCATTTTGGCACTCAAGTTAAGCATGATAGTTAGAGTAACCTCATCAACTCTAATCCGATCATCCTGCGATTGGATTTCCTTAGACAACCCCAGCGCACAAGCCTCGCAACCTTCTGTGCTTGTGTAGCCAGAAAGCATAGAGTTGTAAGTGACCAAATCTTTGAAAGAAGCAGTGTCGAATAGCTGCCAGGCTCGTTCCAAGTTGTGTGATCTGATGTGGGTAGAGATTATGGCGTTCCAAGAGTAGATGTTCCGGTGGGGCATTTCGTCGAACAGCTTCTGGGTGTCTGGAGTATAGGTGGATGAGTTGTTGGAAGTGAAAATGCCCAGTGTTAAACCAGATTTTATGGATTGAACGTGAGAGATGAGAGCTCTTTCAGAAACTGCATTTACATACAATCGAATTCGGACCAGCCTAATGTTAAACTTTATGTTTTTGAATAAGATAGTTGGGTATCCTAATTCCTAGGAAGTCAGTTTGTTTACCAAGTCTTTAGGAGTGAAGTTGAGTAGGAGTCTTATTTTGGTTTACTTCCTTAATTTGTGTAAAAGCTGTTTCAAGTGCAGTCTATATATGTAATTGAAACAGAGGAAATAAATTATGCTTTGGAGTCGAATTGCTCAGTAAGCTTTCAGTTACAATTCTCTCTTGCTTTTAACATTGTGGTATCAGAGCCCCCACTGGGCCCGAGGTAGAAAGAAGCAGCAGCTTTCTTGCAGTAGCAAGTGAATATGGCATCCGACAACAACAACTATGTGCAACCAACAATTCCACGCTTTGATGGTCACTATGACCATTGGAGCATGCTTATGGAGAATTTTTTGAGGTCCAAGGAGTATTGGAGCATCATTGAAACCAGGATTGCTGAATCAGCCGCTGCTGGAGAAGTGTTGACGGCTGCACATAAAAGGGTGCAGGATGAGCAGCAGTTGAAGGATCTCAAGGCAAAAAATTACTTGTTTCAAGCAATTGACCGCACAATTTTGGAGACTATTCTTCAAAAGGACACATCCAAGAAATTTTTTGGATTCAATGAGAAAGAAGTATCAAGGATCAGCCAAAGTGAAGCGTGCACAGCCTCAAGCCCTCCGCAGAGATTTTGAGACTCTTCAAATGAAGACGGGAGAGTCAGTCAATGATTACTTCTCAAGAGTCATGGCTATTGCAAACAAGATGCGAATCCATGGTGACAAGCTGGGAGATGTCATAATTATTGAAAAAATTCTTCGATTGATGCATACAAAATTTGACTATGTTGTATGTTCGATTGAGGAATCACATGACATTGATGAAGTTTCGATCGATGAGCTGCAAAGTTCATTGTTGGTTCATGAGCAGAGAATTAATCAAGGGGCTACAACAGAAGAGCAAGCTTTGAAGGTCTCTTCCAACACTCCAGTTGCTTTTGAGGGTGTAGGACGTGGTCAAGGAAGAGGCAGATTCAATTCCTATTCCAGAGGCAGAGGGCGTGGTCAAGGATCAAGGTTTGACAAATTCAATATTGAATGCTTAATTCAATTGCCACAGGTATGGCCATTATAGGTCAGAATGTCCTAATTTCTTTAGAGGTCAGGGAGAAAGATCAAATTATGCTGAGATAGAAGAAGAAGAAACAACCTTATTGATGGCATGTCATAACAAGGAACAAAAGTCTAATAATCTATGGTATTTAGATTCAGGATGCAGTAATCATATGTGTGGCAATAAGTTGTTATTTTCTGACTTGGATGAATCCTTTAGAGATATTGTGAAGTTCGGAAACAATTCGACTGTCTCTGTTATGGGGAAAGGAAGTATCAATGTTCGTATGAAAAATGATGTTGTTGAAAGAGTTCCCAGTGTGTTCTATGTTCCAGATTTGAAAAGCAACTTGCTTATCCTGGGTCAACTACAAGAGAAAGGCTATCAGATCAGCATTAAAAATGGAGTTTGCCTCATTGAAGATTCAACAAGAGGTGTAATTGCTCGGGTTAAAATGACATCAAACCGATTGTTTCCCATAATTATTCAAGATGATGGTCCAAGTCTCCAAGCTTGTTTCTCTGCAAAAGTAAAAGACTTGGCATGGCTGTGGCATTTTCGGTATGGGCATCTCAATTTCAATGGGCTGCAGACTCTAAGACAGAAAATCATGGTGACAGGTCTTCCACATATTGTCTCTCCATCACAAGTGTGTGAAGATTGTATTGTTGGCAAACAACATCGTGATCACTTCCCCAGAGGAAATGCATGGAGAGCTCTAAACCCATTAGAGCTGGTTCATTCGGACATTTGCGGACCAATAAATCCAACCTCTAATGGTGGTAAGAGGTATTTTATAACGTTCATTGATGATTATAGCAGGAAGACATGATTATATTTTTTGCAAGAAAAGTCTGAAACTTTTACGGCTTTTAAGAGTTTCAAAGCTCTTGTGGAGAATGAAGTTGGAAGAACAATTAAGGTCTTGCGAACAGATCGTGGTGGAGAGTTCAACTCTAAAGAGTTTGCAAGTTTCTGTGAGATGAATAGCATTAGAAGGCAACTCACTGCAGCTTACACACCACAACAGAATGGCGTTAGTGAGAGGAAGAACTGTACAATCTTGAATATGGTTCGAAGCATGCTGTCAAACAAATGCATTTCCAAAAGCTTTTGGTCTGAAGCTGTGAATTGGAGCATCCACATATTGAACAGAAGCCCAACATTTGCTGTCAAGAACATGACTCCTGAAGAAGCCTGGAGGGACACAAACCAACGGTGGATCATTTCTGAATTTTCAGATGCATCGCTTTTGCTCATGTTCCAGATGAGAAGAGGAAGAAAATTGATGACAAGGGAGAGAAGTACATTTTTCTTGGCATCAGTGAGCTCTCAAAGGCTTACAAATTGTACAATCCCATCTCAAAGAGGATAATTGTTAGCCGTGATGTTGTATTTGATGAGGGTAGGAAATGGCAATGGACTGTTGGTAGCAATGGGAATCATATTTTAGCAGATCTTGATAAAATGGATGAAGAAGAAAGAAGTCTACAGCCACCAAGTTCTATTACCACTCCTGTAGCAGATTTGCAGTCATCAGTCACACCTACAGAAGTTGAAAATGATCAATCACCTGGCTCAAGACCTCAACGAACAAGAAGAAGGCCAAATTGGATGCAAGATTATCAGGTTAGTGGAATTAATCGAGATGATGATCCACTTGTCCATTTTACTCTTTTTACGGGATGTGATCCTGTTTCTTTCCAAGAAGCAGTTAAGCAATTAAAGTGGCAGAGAGCTATGGATGAAGAGATTAAGGCCATTGAGAAGAACAACACTTGGGAATTGACAGATCTTCCCAAGGGGCAGAAGTCTATTGGAGTTAAATGGGTTTATAAGACGAAGCTCAATGCAGATAGTGAGGTGGACAAATACAAGGCACGGCTGGTGGTTAAAGGCTACAAACAAGAATATGGGATTGATTATAGAGAGCTGTTTGCTCCTGTTTGGCTCCAGTTTTCCTTGAGCTGGTCAACAGTCTCTTTTCTTACGCGGGCGTGCCAGCACCTTTCAGGTGCGGTCGTCGGGGGTGTCCCTTGACCTGACTTCTTTCAAGCGATTGTGGACGAGGAGAGCACCAACCTCGTCGTAGGATTCTTTGTGCCTCGTGGCGAGGACTTTTGCTGAGCTTCTTCAAAATCACAATCGATACTCAATGTTGTAGATCGAGCAGAGCGAGAACTACTAGGAAGTGAGGAGAACTTGCTAAAGCGTGACTTTAGCTTGGCTGGAAGGTTTGGTGGCACTAACAGTCGGCTCTTGAGGAGACTAGGACTAGAGTGTGACTACCGGTAAGAGAAGGAGAAGGTTGCTCTAGAGAGGCTTGGATAATCTTAGAGATTGTTGTTGTGAATTGTGCATTGAAGTGTTTCATTGTAACCTCTATTTATAGGCTACCATGCCAAAGTGTTTATTCTTAAACAAATGATAGTAGAGATAAGGAATGATGAGTTTGGGAGATAAGGAAGCATAATTGGAGATAAGGAATGATGAATTTTGGAGATAAGGAAGCACTTTCGACTCCTTTATTCCTTCAATTATATCTCCATCAAGAATTCAGATTTTGACCATGACTTCTTTATAACAAATGTTCCACTATGAGTGTAGATCATCCTAGTAAAATTTCAGAGCTTTTGGTATAGTGGTTGGGCCGGAAACATTGCTGGACCTCTTACAGGTCCAGCTTTCCAGTTTTGCTTCTGCAGAAAATTAGACTGATTGTTTGAAGGCCTTCCACTCAAAAATAGCTCTGGCACTCTTCATAAGAAATGATCCTTGGGCTTTCTAGATTTAATGTAGAAAGTGTGAGCTCATTTGGATTTCTTTTGGTTAGTCTTCTGCCCCTCCTTCCTTGTTTAGCTCAGTTTCTCCTAGCCGAAGTAGGAAAATGTGCTAAAGTTGACTTTTCATGCTTCCATGCTTCCATAGTTCCATAGTAAGCTTTATTTAGCCTCTAAATATATATTTCGAACTTGTCGACAATATATAGCTTGAGCCACTGACATTGGCTCAATTTCTCCAAAACGTGCCTTGTTAGGCAAAAATGCTCATTTTGGGTCCAAACATTGCCCCCCAGACCTCGAAGTCAAAGGTCTTCGTCTTGACTGAAGAGGTCTTGAATCAGCACTGCTCTTATAATGTCGTTGCTCCAAAGCCACTTGTATTGGCTTGACTAATATTACTTGACTGTTTCCATATAGGCCTCTAAATAGGCCATAAAGCTTGAATGCTATTACTGAATTGCCTTTGTCATGAACTGACGCTTCCTTTGCCAACTTTATTGCCCCCATGGATCTGGAGAAACTTGGGCAGGTTGTAGGAGATCAGAACTTTAGCGTGCCCCCCATGCGAAGGAGATTGCTTTTGATCGCGAATGAGGATCCTTCTCTTCCTTGGTGGTAGCTTCGCCATGTGTATAACAACAAGTATCTGCCTTGTTCGCTGGCTCTCTGTTGATTTTCTCAAATGTAGGTGTTGGAGCCGCTTTCCTGGCTAGATCAAGGCCTATAGTACTTGGCGAAATAAGATGCAAAATAGCGAACTGTTTGCTGTCATTTAATCCTTCGCGAGTCTTATGCCGAAGAGGATGATTGGATCATGGCTATCGACATCATGACGTGTGACCAAGAGAAACCACCATATTTGCTGCAACTTTAGCATCTAAAACTGCATCGGTTTTAATCATGTTTTATTTAAAAAAACATCAGGCCACTATGCTGGCCCTGCGGTGGTAGCAAAAGGTGGAATATCTTCACTGTCACCTTAGATGCGATTCTCAAGATGGAATAATGATTCATTAATTATCAACTAGGGCCGCTCACTGGCCCAGCTAATAAATTAATCTCCAAAAATATCTGAGCTATAAATCAAGGTGTAATGGAGAAGTATCTTCACTGTCGCCTTAGATGCGATTCTCAAGATGGAATAATGACTCATTAATTATCAACTAGGGCCACTCACTGGCCCAGCTAATAAATTAATCTCCAAAAATATCTGAGCTATAAATCAAGGTGCAATGGAGAAGTGTTCCTTGTGACCTAGAAATGGTATCCAAGAAACCATTCATTATTGATCAGGTAGATGAAATCACTGAGAAAGCCGCATTCACCTGGAGGACTAACATGAGTGTTCGATGTAGAAGTCAGACCGGAGAGGAGAGAAGTTGACTGATGGGCTTCGGTGGCGGTGATAGTCAAGCGAGTTTGGGTCCCACACCTCGCGATCGTTTGCCAGATGATGCTATGGCCTATTATGGGCTTCCCATCCACAGTCCCATAGCGGCTCTTTGGCACCTAGCCTGGTGATTTTAGCAGTTGGGGACCAAGGAGGAAAGTGGGCTTCTGGCCTACCATTGCTCCCGAGGAAAAGGTTTGGTATCAGGAGGTCCGAGCGAGAGATTTGGCCCGATGGGATGCGGTGGGTATCACCCAAACCATCGATCTATGCTTCTGTCTTCCCCATAATACTAGCCCTGCACCGCTAGCCGCCGTTCTTTGCTTCTGGAATACCTCCAGCAATACATTCGATTTCCAGTTTGGGCAGATGGGCATAACTCTGCTGGATGTTCTTACCATCATGGGGTTGCCCATTGACTTTGACCCCTATGTGCATGGTCAGTTTGATGGCATTCAATTTTCTTTGAGAATGGATATGGCTAGTCAGGGGCATCACAGCAGATCCTACCCAATCTGGCGCGACTATTACTGCACCCAGCGTGACCATACATGAGGTATCGCATTCCTGGAATTCTGGCTTTGCAAATTTATCTTTTGCATTTCTTCCAACAAACCTACTAGGCTTTGGAATTCTCTGGCCATTGCTCTCTACAATGGTACTTTCGTTGGCCTTGGGCAACCTATATTGGGTGCGTTATATCGCTCCCTTTATAGGGCCGTAATGCGCCCATTTGATATCGACATTAGTGGCCCTTTCTGGATCCTTGCCTTTTGGCTGCAGATTTATTTCCCTCGCTTCCGTCGCGGTGATATTCCAAAGGAACCTCCAGTCGATTGACTTTTGGGGAACTGGCTTTGCCGCAACGTAAGGTATCGAGCTCCTCCCTACTTCGAATGTTTTATTTACTTGTACTTGCTGAGAGAGATGCCAGACCCAAAAATAGTCCTTTCTAGGCGATTCCCTCCTCGCCTTAATGATGGCTTTCTTCCCAGTGGACGGGATCATAGCGAAAGAGCCCTCCTGGCCTTTCGTCGTGCCATCTCCTGCTCAGATATTCGTCTTGCCACCGACCGCGTAAGTTACGAGCTCTATGCCCCTAACCACTTTGCTCGCCAATTTGGGTTGGCCCAGTTGGTACCCTGGCCTCTGGTTGATTTTGCCAATTACTACACCTCTTGGCGGAGATTAGCCCCGCCTGGGTCTGCCCCCTTTCAGAGTCAGTTTACTTTGATAGTGATTCCTCCTTGGGTCAGAGCGTTGTACCCCCTCAACGATGTCGATGATGACTATGCTGATTGGTGGAAAGAAGTGTCAGTGAACTGTTGGGACCTGCCACATGATGTACTCTTCGTCCTGATCTTTCGTGGCATGAGTAGCCCTGGTCCGGAGGACCGCAAGATTCTTGAGCGCTTCTCCAAACCTGCAGCACAACCGCCGCTACCTATTCTACCTTCTCGCTCATCGCGTCTAGGGATACAAATCCACGAGCCTAGGGCAACAGTAAGTTTTTGTCTTTCTTCACCATTCCTTTTCCTCATGAAATGATTTTCCCGCTCTTATTCCTGAGCGTGTTTTGCAGCAAACTACTCGGAGCAAGACAGCCTCTGTTCAGGCCGGGAAACAAAAGGCAATAGCAGAGGAGACTCCTAAGGGAGTCTTCCCATGATGAAGATCCCGCTGAGGTAATTTGTTTAAGAACGATCCCAAACTTGCATATTTGGTGCTTTCCCGCTTTTTGAATTGTGATTCTTTTCTCGTACAGGCCACTGCTATCTTTGCTTGCAAATGCGATCGAGCTCAATCTTCGAAGAGAGTTTTGAAGATGACGAACCTCTGGGAATGCGATTGGTAAGCTCCGACCCTGTCTTATTCTATTTAAATTTTAGAATCTGGGCATGATCTTCATTATGTATCTTTTGACAGGTTCTTCAGAGGACCACTGATCCCTCTCGCCTGAGCGAGGCTAGATCCTCAGCCGCTGCAGAAGAGCCAACTCTCTCGCTAGTTCAAGCATCAACTAACCCCGTGGCGCCTCTTCCGTCTCCCACATCTACAGAGCATCTGCAAGGTCCTACCATTCTAATAATGATCTCCGATGATGACTCCTCGGAGCATGAAAGCGTGGAAAGCCACTCTGAGGCTTCTGCAGCTTATGAGGAACTAATGATGACAGAGATTCTCACGGCACTAGAGGTCCAAGAGGTGAATGAGGTGAGGCCTCTTCCTCTTGGTGACCATGTACCAGATATTGACCCGACAGCTCGAGAGGTAAGCCATTGTTGGCCAATGCTTTCCATTTCCCTTTTTGACCCAACCCCGCTCTCTGACTTTTTGAATCTGACCAGGATTCTGTTTGTACCGAGGAGGTGGCTACAAATGCTGAGGGTCCTATCGGCGGGACAGTCGCCCCAGAGATGGAAAATGATACTGACGGTGGTGGTGCCCCCCAAGTCTCGCGAATAAATGAGACAACCGTCGAAGCCGAGGGCTCTGTGCTTGAATCTGCTCCACTTGCCCATGGTGAGCCGCGAGTTGAGTTTCCAGATTCTCCTGTGGCTGAAGGAACAGACCAACCTGTTGAAGATGAAGAAACTGAGGAAGCTGTCCACCCTTTTGCATTGGTGGTTCGTGATCCTGTGGCGCCTCCGCCGCCTCCTCCTCCTACCAGATTCGAGAGATTGATGAGGGTGTTGGAGGTAACTCCTCCTTCTGTTGTGGATGAGGCTAAGATGGTGCTTGACGAACATCTGGGTCCTCGGGTATTGGAGACTGACATCCTCCCGCGAGTGTTGGAAGCTCTAAGGTATCTTCGCCAGGAGAAGGCTTTGACTCCGTGGCAATTTAGTGATATCGATTCTCTGCTGAATGAACTTGGTAGGACCCACCGACATCAATCGGCCGCGAACGCCCAGGCTTACGATGCTCAAGAGGCTTTGAATAGTGTCTCTCCAGAAATGGACATCTCCCGCGTAATTTAAATGAGCGAGCCATCTGCCTGCAGGAACTACAAATCCAAAGGGCCGACTTCAAACTTCAGATGGAGGACCTCCATGCCGGTTTAGCCTTTGTTGAGAATGCGATTGCTGCAGAAGAAGCCCAACTTGATGAACCTTTGGCTGCTTTTGAAGAAATGGGCTGCAACCTGGCCCGTGTCAGAGAACGGGCCACTCAGGCGGAAGCTGGTGCAATTGCGGCGAAACTCGCGTGGAGGAACTTTGTTTGAAATTGAGCTTTGCGGGCCAATCTCTGTAGGCCCCCTCAAAAACCGTTCGGTCTCCTCACATGCCAATAATCCCTTCTTTTCTGAGATTTAAGGCATTAATCACTCGCTGAAAAACAACGGTCGTGAAAAAATAATCTCGTGAATAGAACAGTTACCTCCTCGAAAACCGTTCGGTCTCCTCACATGCTATTAATCCTCTAATAATAGCTAACTCCTCAAAAACCGCTCCTCACATGCTACTAGCCCCTTTTTTTCCCTAGATTTGGGATCACTAATCTCGATTTACTGACATCAGTTTGACTCTTTGACCATCCATCCAAGGGTGGGGATTTGCCTGAAGTCCCTATAAATAGTTGTATTTTTAGGCAGGGAATGCTCACAACAAATCTTCTGAAATATTCAAGAAATGGCCTTTCAGTCTTTGCTTCTCTTTCTCCTTCTTCACAAATCTTCCCCTCATGAAATGACCTTTAGCCTCTAAATTTTAGGCTTTATGGCGTAATCTTAAGCCTGGGTTAGGCCTTATGGTGTAATCTTAGGCAACCCCGTGTTTTTTACCTTTGAAAGCCTAGATGGAATGTATAGGCTTTCAGGGGAAAAGAAGTACGGGGAGCTCCATTAGTGTGGGATCTCCGGTCATGTGAGATCATTTTTGTTAATATCCCCACTTGGAGCAAATCGGGGAAGGGAGGAAAGCCAAATTGAGGCCAAAGATCCTTCCTCAAACCCCTTCCTTCTGGAGTCGGACTAAACCGAGTCCTCCAGATGAGAAGGGCTTTGGTGGTCGCCCTCTACTCATGCTCTCTCTTCTGAACATTGACAGAACCTTGGAGGGAGAGCATGGATTCACGAAAGTGATGGGTATGAGCCACCTCATGGCCGTTTCCACACTTCATGCTAAGAGAATGGTGGCTGCCAAGGGTGAAGAGGGCGTAGAGTCTCAAGCCAATATTCAATTCCTCTGCACTTTGCCCCTCTCGGAGATAATGGCGCGGCTCAACCAGACGTTGGATTCTGTAGCTGCTTCCAATTTAGGGGGCTTGGAGGCTCCATTTTCTTTTACTAGAGTCTCCCCTTCTCATGGATAATGGCGTGGCTCAACCCGACGTTGGATTCCTCTACCGCTTCATTTGAAGGAGGCGCGGGGGCTCCGTTCCTCTTCTTTTTCCTTCCCTGAAGTCTGCCCCTCCTTGGGATAATGGCGTGGCTCAACCCGACGTTGGATTCCATAGCTGCTTCCACTTGAAGAAAGATTCAGAAGATATCCGAAGATTCATGTTTTGTATTGTAGCCACTTTTGGCTTTGTAATGAATGTACTGCTTTTGGCCACAAAGCCACTTTATGAATACAATAATATTTTCTTATCCTGATATTCAAATATCCGTGAGAAGCTAATAATTGTGTCTTGCAAGGCCCCAAATATAGGCCTCCATAGTTGCATATTGAAAATAATATGAACTTTTAAAATATGCTCCGCGTCAAAAAGAGCCTCACGGCGAGGGTTTTGAGAAAATATTTATATTTTGGATCCACTTGCTGGCCCCAACTCAAAACTCTTGGCTTTATCTTCTTAATGAGTCTTTAAATTCGCATTAATTAGCTATTGAAAACTCCACCGTGAGAAGATAATATTGAAAATGGAACAGTTACCTCCTCGAAAACCGTTCGGTTTCCCCACGCGCCAATAATCCCTTCTTTTCCAAGATTTAGGGCAACTTTAATCAAGATTTACTGACACTTAGTTTGAATCTTCGACTGTCCATCCAAGGGTGGAGAATCGCAGAGAAAACACAAAGCTGTAAAAAATTTCCGGAGCCGCTGACTCGGCTTAGTATAGTGTAGTGTTGCTCCCCTAGTGTTGCTAGGCGTAGTGAAGAAACGATTATGGGCCTTAAAAATAGGCCTTCATGAATGGGCTTCGCGAGTGTAGGAACACTAGAATTGCCCCCCATGTCTTATGCGAAGAATTGTCTATGACTCCTCTGAGTCCCAAACACTGGGAAAGTATTTCTTCAAGTATCGGCCATTGATAGGGTTGTGATGGACATCCCCATCTAAGTCTTTGAGATGAAAAGCTCATTTCTCTAAGATTTTATAAATGAAAAGCTCCAGATATTTCTTCGCTAACCACTTCTCATGTTGCGACTCGATCATAGGCCTCTTTCTCCACTAAGTACAAAGATAACCTGTCGTACAAGGAGTGGAAGGCCTCTAACCCTTCCTCTGGAAGGTCGTAATCCATTAATTATCCATTGCGTGGGGCACAGCATGGCCGGGCCTCGCTAGGTCTTCTTTTGCGAGCGTGAGCCCCCACTGTGCCAACTCAGAAGCCGTCACCCCTGTGGGGCGGCCCTTGTTGTCGATGTTACTGACTTGCAATGGAGTAATTGGCTCAAAATAGTACTTGGCATCTACGTAATTCGCGGAAACAGGGAAAGGGCGAGGGTCTGCTTTAATTATCTCAGCCTTATTTGTCACCCTGTTCCACATGATCAGCTCTTGGTGGAGTGTTGACGGAACACAATAGCTCCGATGAATCCAATCTCTTCCCAGGATGGCACTGTAGGCCACGTAACAATCCGTAACGAAGAACGCATAAATGCCTTCCGCGGGACCCACCTTGATTTTTAGGAACAGTAAACACATCTTGGTTACTGTGCCCGCAAAGTTCTTCAATGTGAGAGAGGTAGACTGGATCTTCTCCTTCTTGATTCCCAAAAGCTGCATGGTCCTTGTAGTAATGACATTCACAGCCGCGCCGGTATCAACCATTATCTTGCTGACCTTAGTCCCATTATTTTCCGCTGTGATATACAAGGGTCGCATGTGTTGCACCATGGCAGGTATGGGTCTTGTGAAGCTCATGAAGAAACCCTTGTTGTTAGCATCTTCAGTCTCAAGGAACACTGCTTCTTTCACCTGCGTTGTTGCCGCTGAAGTGATCTGCAACTACTGTTCTCCAATCGCGTCAGCTTCTACGCATTCCTGCGCAGCGACTGGTAAGGTATACTTAGCAGGGAGCACATAAACCATATTGCAAGAGGTATCCACCATTTCTGTTTCGTCCATGTCATCATCAAGATTGAGCTTGGGTTCATCTGTTGGGATATCGGCGTTGAACCGTTTAACCATGAAAGCAACCAATGATTCCTCTGTGGGGATCACCACCTTGGCTTGTTCGTGCTCCTGTACCATGGGAACCTGGTTCAGTGACTCTAAAATTTGTTTTGCCGCTGGCACTTCCTCTGGGAGAACGACCACCAAGCTTTGAACTTTCTGCACAATTGCGGACCGATTGTCTTTGTCCCCCAGCCTGTCAAAGATGGAAGGCTCGCTATTTCTTCCTTCGCGAGATACTCTCCTCCAAACATTGACTTTACGAGATGGCAGCGGTTCTTGCCTCGCGGGAACTAGGGACTTCTCTTGAGCGCTGCTCTTGGGGGCATGTGGCTTTTGCTCTTTGTGCGATACTTTGGGCTGCTGTTTCTGAACTTGCGGGGAAACGAATCTCTTGGAGTCTAGTGCCTCCAATTGTCTCTGATACTCTTCTGGAGGTTTCAGTTGTTGCGATGGTTTGATCAGTCCTTGATCTAGTGCTTCCAAGGTTCGCTTTGCTTCTCCAAACCTCCGCTGGAGTTTTCTCTTCCTTGAAGAGCTCATCTCCACCGCCTTGCCCTTCTTCTGTGTATACCATCTCCCTTCTTTGATGGAGAACGTCGACACTGGCAGAATGTAAGGTCTAGTTAAAACCCCTTGTCGCTTATCTGTTTGCCCTTCTTCCCTTGCGGTCTTCAACTTTTTGAATAAGTTTGAGTCCCTTGGAGAAGGAGTTTCTAAACCACTGTGTACTCTTGGGCTGCATGGTTGGAAGTTTCTAGAGGATGATACTAACCGAATTGGCGGCAGAGATCCAAAGCGGACAGTCTGGGATGTTTCCTCATGCAGGGCTTGAGTGTTACATTCTTCCTTGCACCGTGAGCATAAGACGATGGGTAAACGAGTTTTGGATTCCCGCTTCACGACTTTGTCTCCAACCCTTTTCAAATCCTTAGCCGCGTGGTCTGGACTTTGATTCAGCTGATCTTTTTCACCCCATGCCACGTCCACCATGTTGATGCCGATATCTGGGAAGGGATCTAGGTCCACCAACGCTGCTGCTGTTGTCGGCGCCTCTACTTGCAAACTACCATTATTTAACCAGATTTGGATCTGATCCTTCAGCTTAACACAATCGGCTGTATTATGATTCCACATATTATGGAGTTTGCAGTATTTCTTCCCCCTTAGCTGCTCTGGTTTGGGAAATGGGCCGAAGTCGGTTTTCACCATCTTTGTGGCGATCATTTCATCCAAGATTTCATGCACTTTGTTCGCGTCGTAAGTATAACTTGCGAACTCTGGTTTGGTGAAAACCACCGACTTGAGCTTCACCGGCTCTTTGCACAGCTTCAGTTGCTTTAGCGTTGAAGCCTTTTTTCCGGTGAGTTCCAGCACAGCTATCTCGTCTTCATCAGACTCGTTAGCCTCTGTTGTATTAGATTCCTCACTCTTGTAGTAAGGATCAAAGGGACTGGATTGATGGCTGAGCGCAGCCACTATTCGACATTTCCCTGGGATGTATGTCCCCTTCAAGGCGTTTTTCATAGCGTCCATCTCCCTGAGAAAGTGCTCGAAACTTCCTACTTCTGTGATCAGTTCCCCCATGGAATTGAACATACTTCCATGCTGTTTTTTGCGTTGGCGGGGCTCTAAGCCTTTGATTGCCAACTTCACCAGTTCTATCTCCGGCAGAATCACGTTCAACTTTCCTTTCTTGATCTGAAAGCGCTGTAGGTACATGACAGCGGATTCAGTTGGCTGCTAAGCCATCTGAGTGAGTGAAGCCAGATCTACTTCCGGCTCGATAGTCCCGAAGGTTTCCTTGAACAGCTTCTCCATTGCGAGCCAACTCGCAACTGGTCCCGGTTGCAGCTTTGTGAACCAGGTGAAGGCAGACCCCGATAAAGAAGTAGCGAAGATGTTACACTTCAGATTGTCGTCGTTCTGGTACTGGCCACACTGTACTTGAAACCTAACCAAATGGGCCGCAGCATTTTCGACTTCCTCTCCCAAGAAAGTAGAGAACGTAATGTTCTTATATCCCCTAGGATAAGGTGTCTGTGTAATATGTAGTGGGAAGGGCCCCTGGTAGGCCTCCTCTAGGTTAGGCCTCTGGCTCGCGGCCCTGATCATTGCTTCTACCTCCTCTCTCCTTACATATCTTGGATCAGGAGGAGGTGGGTGAACCACTGTATCATCAACTGGCCAGATCAGCGGTGGCACCTGTGAAGCCTGATTAACCAAAGATACGCCACCTCCATGGGTCATTTTGTGTCGGGTTGACGTCTGTGACGTAAAACCCACTACTGGCTGACCCTTTGTGGCTGTGGTGACCTTCGCTGGACTTTCAACCTGGTCGATACCACAATGGCTTGCTGGAGGTTGATCGTGGTGCACGTATTCAACTCCGTTGATGTCGTATTGGGGAAACAGGCTATGATATGAAAGGGCCCCTTCATTGATTTTCAATGTCCTGGCCCCTTGCATGACTGATGACGCTGCGTTGTTCTTCCCGCCCGTTGCCAGAGTAGTCTCTTTACCTCTGACTGACGTGGCAGTAGCTGATGTGGTCGTACTGCCGCCGCTTGCTTTTTCTCGAGCATTTGGCGGTATGTACTTGCCAGATATGGGGGACTGACCTAGAGAGCCCAGAATGGCGCTAGGATCTCCCAGTGTTTTATGTAGAACCTCTCTGGCCTGATCGAGGTCAGCCTTCTGCATGGCCACCTGGGTCGCGACGTTGGATCCTTCTTTGCGAATCGTCGCGACTTCTGAAGCGATGTGTTTGCTTGCGACCAACAGCTCTTCCTGGTTCTTCTGCATTTTTTGGTTCATGTGTTCATGCCATCCAATTGACCTTGTGTTTGTTATGCCCCTAGCTCAAGCCTCTTGACTGAGATCGTGTACTCATCAAGCCGTTGACGGTCCTCCGCAACGGCTTTTTCCATCTTCTCATGGTATGCAGCAGAATTCTGTTGAAGGATATTAAGCCGCTCTTCTATGGTGGCATTTTCTGGAACGAAAATAGGCACAAAGTCAATAATTGTAACTGCGCTCGCGGCTACCTGGGTGATGCTAGACGTATCGCCAGCCTGATTAGGCTGGGCGGCGGGAACTTTCTCACCTTGAGTAGTAGGATGTTGATTTCCTCCTTGTTCAGTTGACATCTCTGTCGATGGAGGGTGGGGAGAAAATCTTTGGATTACTTGTTCTTCGGAAAGACCACGACAGTCTGCACGCGAGTGCGGTCTGTAACTGGAGGTCTTATGTTTCGGGCAGTTAATGTAAACCTTTTGATAAGGGTTTGTGCTTGACTTCCCAATGGCTTCTGGAAGTCTGAATTGAAAGTAGCTGAATTCAATAAGACACTGTGAATCAAGGTTTAGACGTGCGGCCCAAGTATAGTCGCCTAGAGGCAAACTTTCTTTCAAATCCTTTGGGCAACCTTACTGAAATGGCCAGGTGGGGGAGGGCGAACAAAAGAGGCAGAATCCATTTTGGCATGAACTACTCCCACATAGTGGTTTAGGCCCATTTGTACGCACTTCTGGATTCAATAACCTGTTATGAACGTTGTCCCCTTTCTAGACACCATTTCACATAGGCTATACTTACTAAGATGAGAAAGATCATAAGTGTGAAGACAGTTCAACAAGTGTTAATAAAAACCGCCCTTAACCTTAAGGGACCTGAACTAGGCACCAATAAGGAGTTTAGGTCAATATTAACAAAAGAGACATCACCTATTCCGTTATGATTCACAACCCCTTACTAACCTCAACTTCTTAATAGTGGTGTAATTTACAGCTCACAGTATGTCCCACTGGGCGTGCCAAAATGTTTGGCTCTAGTTTTCCTTGAGCTGGTCAACAGTCTCTTTTCTTGCGCGGGGGTGCCAGCACCGTTCGGGTGCGGTCGTCGGGGGTGTCCCTTGACCTGACTTCTTTCAAGCGATTGTGGATGAGGAGAGCACCAACCTCATCGTGGGATTCTTTGTGCCTCATGGCGAGGACTGTTGCTGAGCTTCTTCAAAATCACAATCGATACTCGATATTGTAGATCGAGCAGAGCGAGAACTACTAGGAAGTGAGGAGAACTTGCTAAAGCGTGACTTTAGCTTGGATGGAAGGTTTGGTGGCACTAATAGTCGGTTCTTGAGGAGACTAGGACTGGAGTGTGACTATCGGTAAGAGAAGGAGAAGGTTGCTCTAGAGAGGCTTGGATAATCTTAGAGATTGTTGTTGTGAATTGTGTGTTGAAGTGTTTCATTGTAACCTCTATTTATAGGCTACCATGCCAAAGTGTTTATTCTTAAACAAATGATAGTAGAGATAAGGAATGATGAGTTTTGGAGATAAGGAAGCATAATTGGAGATAAAGAATGATGAATTTCGGAGATAAGGAGATAAGGAAGCACAATTGGAGATAAGGAATGATGAATTTTGGAGATAAGGAAGCACTTTCGACTCCTTTATTCCTTCAATTATATCTCCATCAAGAATTCATATTTTAACCGTGACTTCTTCATAACAAATGTTCCACTATGAGTGTAAATCATCCTAGTAAAATTTCAGAGCTTTTGGTATAGTGGTTGGGCCGGAAACGTTGCTGGACCTCTTACAGGTCCAGTTTTCCAGTTTTTCTTCTGCAGAAAATTGGACTGATTGTTTGAAGGCCTTCCACTCAAAAATAGCTCTGGCACTCTTCATAAGAAATGATCCTTGGGCTTTCTAAATTTAATCTAGAAAGTTTGAGCTCATTTGGATTTCTTTTGGTTAGTCTGCGCCCCTCCTTCCTTGTTTAGCTTGGTTTCTCCTAGCCGAAGTAGGAAAATGTGCTAAAGTTGACTTTTCATGCTTCCATGCTTCCATAGTTCCATAGTAGGCTTTACCTAGCCTCTAAATATATATTTCGAACTTGTCGACAATATATAGCTTGAGCCACTGACATTGGCTCAATTTCTCCAAGACGTGCCTTGTCAGGCAAAAATGCTCATTTTGGGTCCAAACAGCTCCAGTTGCGTGGCTTGACACAATCAGATTGGTTATCTCAGTTGCAGCTCAGAATTCGTGGCCTATTTATCAACTTGATGTCAAGTCAGCATTTTTACATGGTGAGTTGCAAGAAGATGTTTATGTTGAGCAGCCTTTGGGATATGTGCAGCAAGGGAATGAAGAGAAGGTGTACAAGTTGAAGAAGGCACTATATGGACTAAAACAAGCACCCTGAGCTTGGTATAGTCGTATAGAGTCTTATTTTACAAGAGAAGGCTTCGGAAAGTGTTCGTATGAGCATACTCTTTTTATAAAGTCTGAAGCTGCTGGGAAGTTCCTAATTGTCTGGTTGTGTGTAGATGATCTCATCTACACAGGGAATGATGAATATTTATTTAAGAGCTTCAAGCATTCAATGATGGCTGAGTTTGAAATGACTGACCTGGGACTCTTGCATTATTTTCTTGGCATTGAAGTGGTGCAATCTGCAACAGGTATTTTCATTATGCAAAAGAAATATGCTGTGGAGATTTTAGACAGATTTGAGATGAAGACTTGCAATTCAGTTGGAACACCAATTGAACCAGGATTGAAGCTGACTAAGGATCCTAAGGGTAAAAAGGTTGACATCACTTTGTTTAAACAGATTGTTGGAAGCTTGATGTATCTTACAGCAACAAGGACATATATTATGTATGCAGTAAGTCTTATTAGCAGGTATATGGAGCATCCAACTGAGCATCATCTTTCTGCTGCAAAAAGAGTGTTACGCTACTTGAAAGGTACAATTGATTTTGGTATCTTTTATAAGAAGGGAGAAATGTCAGAACTTGTTGGGTTTACTGATAGTGACTATGCTGGAGATTTGGATGACCGAAGAAGCACTTCTGGCTATGTGTTCATGTTGAGTGATGGGGCTGTTTCATGGTCTTCAAAGAAGCAACAGATAGTGACTTTGTCAAGTACTGAAGCTGAATTTGTTGCTGCAGCAGGTTGTGCTTGCCAAGCTATATGCTATTTGGCTGCAAAGGTTGATTATCAAGTTTGGTTTTGTTCAAGAGGAACCAACTTCAGTGTTCTGTGACGACGTTTCTGCAATTAAGTTGTCAAAGAATCCTGTTTTACATGGGAGGAGCAAACATATAGATGTCAGATTTCACTTTTTGCGTGATTTGTGTAAGGATGGTATTGTTGATATGACTTTTTGTAGTAGTGAAGTCCAACTTGCAGACATTTTTACAAAGCCACTTAAGCCTGTTGTCTATGTGAAGCTACGAGAGTTACTTGGAGTATGCTCAAGGAAGGATGTTGATTTTGATGGAAAAGAACTCAGCTGCTGGAGTTTTCTGTGCTATAAACTGATGTCTTAGGGACATTCAGTTTAAGGGAGGGTATTAAACTTTATGTTTTTGAATAAGATAGTTGGGTACGTGGGGTATCCTAATTCCTAGGAAGTCATTTTGTTTACCAAGTCTTTAGGAGTCCAAGTCTTTAGGACTGAAGTTGAGTAGGAGTGTTATTTTGGTTTACTTCCTTAATTTGTGAAAATTAACACATCACTCTTTCATCAATTTTTTATTTTTAGTCTAAACCACGGTTAACTCTATTGTTAACTATCATTAACTCCAGCAAAAAAAAAAAAAAAAAAAAGGGTTATACTCCTTCACATACTGTCTTTCTTCCATGCGTAGTCCCAACCCCAAATTCACTTCTTGCTGTATTGATGTTTCTCTGTGTTTCCACGAAAACTTGCCCATGATTACAAGAAGGCATAGATACAATCAGGTTCTCTTCTCATTAATTCCATGGCTAATGAAAGTTACATGGGGATGATCATATATATCTAGTTTCAATTTTAGATGGGCTAGAACCCGGGGAGGATAAGAATTTGATACGTTTGTTAGTTGAAGTAATACAAGAATTTATGTCCAAAAGTTGGAGGAGCTCATTGAGAGAATCAACAAAGGCCGGGGAAGGAGAAAAAATCAGTTGGCTAATTGTTGATGAGAGTTGTAGGTGGGCACTGGAAGTGGCAAGAAAAATGAAGATTGCAATGGTGGTTAATTGGCTTTTGTGTTGAAATTGTGTATCCCAGAGTTGATTCATGAAGGAATCGTTGACAATAAGGATAAGTTATTCCCTATATGACTAATAAATTTTTACCAAACTCGATTCTTAATTTAGGATTGATCAAATTCACTCTTTAAACTATAAAATGAAGAAGGTATCCTTGCACGTTAAAGAAACTTGATGCAGGGTAGAAATATTGACGAGAAATCCCAGACTTATTTTTTTTAGTTAACGGCAAGTTAACCGTCGTTTAAACTAAAATAAAAAAATTAATGAAAGAGTGATGTGTCAATTTTCATGACTCTTAGATTAGACAAAGAGTCCAGATTTTATGAAATTGAAGTAAATTCACAGGCTTCTCACTTTAGAGGAGCCGGATCTGGGGAAAACAGTTTTGAAACTCAAGAATCGTAATTCTAGTACCTATGGTCTAGTGGCATAAGTTTTTTATTCAGAAGTGAAAAGCCGTGAGTTCGATTGATGGAAAGTTAGTTGTTATAATTCTAAGTCTTTTATTTTTTTGAAAGGGATTCTAAGTCTTTTATAGTTCTACCCATTATTTTGACATCTGCCCTGCCATCCTTCTTATGGGTTAGCCTTTCCAATATATCACATTCCCTAGAGCAAATTCACCAGTTGAGGTCACTAGGTCAATACTATTCATTGTTTTTTGACTTTCATTTCCACCATCTAGGTCACTGGGTCAGATACTGTTTACAAATACCTAAAAATTGCTTTTCATTCTCACAACATTTATGAAAACAGTTTACCAAACACTCAACTACTTATTCTCATAAAAATTTCAAAAGTGCTTCCTCTCACAGCAAAACCAAAAGTGTTTCTTCTCACATCACACCAATCTCAAACTAAGCCGAAGTCATAGAAAAAGAAAAGGCAGCATTATTGAATGAATGAAACTGCTTTAACCTTTTTGACGAAGACGGTGGTCTTTTGGAGTTGACCTCCGGTGGTTGGGTTTGCCGTATAGATACGGTCGAAGCCGACTTCAATGGTCTTGTAAACTAGGCACGTGGCCCAAAAAAAAAAAAAAAACATCCATGAAAATAACGTTTGATGCTAGCACTCGCTATCATGGTATCACCACTATGGCACTATCTAAAATATAATGTACTAACCTTTTCTTTTGGCACAATTGATAAAATTTTTTTTTTTTTTTCCATTATTGAGATCATCCATTCAGTGAAGACATGTTTGACAAAGATCAAATTCATTATTTTCCCTAGGATTAGCATATAATTATTGTAAATCGCAAATAATTGAAACAATTGGACACATAAATTCCGTTGTAATCTCTTCATAGTGGCTAGTACTTCTTGTTTCTTTTTAGAGCTGTACTGTTTATTGTCAGTGAAAATAGTAGGATGAACGTGTTTTTGGGTATCAGGGATTGATAGATACGTTGCAATCTCTACTGGGCAGATAACCGAAATTCACACAGAAAACAAAAATTTGGTTACGCAGTGAAAACCTCAATTTGAGATTAAAAACACTGCAGGGCTCTTACTTTTGAGAACCCAAAAGAAGAAATCAATACACTAATGATGAAGAATAAGTTTCTTTACAAACACACATAGCACTACTCTAGGCTACAATCACTAGACTAACTGGTGAGGTGTTTGTCTTGAACCTTGACTACGTTCTTGATCACTCGAACGATCTTCACCAATGGCTCTTCTTGCATCAACGACTTTTCAACTGATCTCGAGAGAACCAATGCATATGAGTGAATGAACAATTAGACACTTGGACACGGAACAAATGTTTCATGAACTCGTATGAGACTCTTTCTAAGCAAGCAAGATGCACAATAATTCTTGCGTCAAAGTCGTGTCCAAATGAATGCTCCTTTTCTGAATATATGGAGGAGAAAACAAATCCTCAACAATCAAGACTTTACCCTAATTAGACTCCTAATAGGAATGGTTTTTTATTAAAATAAACATATCTTAAATCAATTAGGACTTCAATGGTATGATTTTAACAGTTGAAAAATACCTTTGTAAAATAATATTTAAAAACCAAAAGATAATTTCCGAAAACAAACTCCCTAAAACGTAGGACTGACTCGGGGATTGCAATACAGGTTGCAATCCCAGTGCATATGCTGACTCAAGAGATGCAATTACCTTTAGGGTTTCTCCGAGACCAATTTGTAGGCTTCTTCAATGCTTTGTATGAGAATGCCAACACAACATGTACAAACCTTGTACCTGCAGATAGATACAGATTTCATTAACTTATTGTCCTATGAGTCTTGGCACAGCTACAATAACAAAAAGGATCCAATGGTTCGTATGCCAGTTGGCAAATTGCCAATGTTCTTATTGTTGTTTCTTCAAAGCTGGAAGTATCCAAAGGGTGAAAAAAGAGAATCTTTTTTTTTTTTTAAATGACAAAAGAGAATCCTCTGGTGTTGACAGTAATACAAAGCAGGTTGTAGTCTTACTCGTTTGTTGTTTCACTTGACATGCGTTATACGTTGTTTATTTAAGGGGTGAAGTCCACGCCTGCAATGGACATATATGTATAAAAAAAAAAAATGGAGTGAATAATACTCGTCATTTTACAATCTACACTCTATCTTTCGTTTTTCAGTAACTTTAATTTTATTATATTTTTGTAAGAATTTCAACAAAAAGAGAAAAAAAAAAGTGTGAATTAGAAAATAGAGTATAAATTTCTTTATCCAAAAAAGTTTAGGTGATTTGCAAATGGGGTGGCTTTTCAATTTCACTATATATTTTGTAATTTTGTTTTTTAGCAACTTTAATTTTATCTTTTCATAAGAATTTCAACCAAAAAAAAAACATTGTGTGGATTGGAAAATATAGAGTAAATTTTATTCTCTAAACAAATTTAGGTGATTTGCAAATGTGGGTGGGGTGGTTTTTCAATTTCACTGCTCTTCATTTTTTTAAGATCATCGATATCTTAACTTTAGGGTTCTTCTGTTAAAAAAAAAAGAAAAAAGAAAAAGTTCAGTGCTCAATTCTTGCATTAGATTATGAATAAGGTTGTACATATAATCTTAGCTGATATCCTATATAGATTCCCAATTGCACCCACGATTTAAAGTAGAATCAGTCCAATGAGAGAAGTTAGGCGTGCTAATTGTTATTTTCTTCGTCAAAAAGAAAATGTAGCGGAAATATCTTAGTATAAGTAATTGATGAACCTTCTTCAAGGGTTGTAGCGTCCAAAGAGTGACAAGAGAGAAAATGTTTGGTCATATCTAATCTATTGAATGGCCCTTAATTCGTCACCAGAAGATAGTTGGATGGAAGCGATGGCAAGAAGCATCGCATTGATCACTATAAGACTATCTTCTTTCTGTAAAGCTGGGGACATGTAGCTGATATGGAAACTGGAAAGAGCCGGTAATGCCTGTTTTTGTTGGTCATTCAATAATTTCAATTCATGGTCATGTGCAACTCCTTACAAAGCACGTCAATGGTTTGAGCCCCCTAACAGTACCTACTAGATATTTGGCCCTTATGGTCATTTCACTTCGGTCTATTATCACACTTCTCCGTTGGCCCCCAAACATTGAAATAACCTCTTGACCCAAACTTCTCTAGGTTGAATTATAGATCTTTACTTTTGGAGGAGGTAAATAACCAAAAACTGCACAGTATTAGCAACTATAATCAACTGTGATTGTGCCTTATTAGCAATTGTAACCGCCCGTTATTCACAACTTGCACAAAAACTCATCTCCTAGCTACCAGCTGCAGCAAGTTACTTCTATGCTCTTGCTTCCATGGGGACTCACCGTTAAGTGGGTTGTAGCTGGGTAAATCCACTGCCATTTGTTTGTTCAAGGGCGTGCAACGCTTGCCTAGTTTACAAGACCATTGAAGTCGTCTTCGAGGGTATCTATCACGGCAATTCGGCAAACCCAACCATGCACCCGGAGGCGACTCAACTCCAAAAGACCCCAGTCTTCGTCAAAAAGGTTAAAGTTTCATTCAATCTATCAGAATTTTCCCAGTCAATGATGCCGTCTTTCCTCTTTCCATGACTTCAATTACTACATAGAAGAAAAAAACGTTAAGGCATTTTTCACACGGCGGACTTATGCACGTACTTGTTCTTAAACAGTAGTAGATGCAACTAGTTTAAATCAATAATTTGCAGCAGGACAGTTCTATAAATAGCTCCTTTCATTTTCTCCGAATGCAAACCAGATAAATCATCAAACTAAACATAGACTATGGGGTTATCATCTCTATGTTTAGCATTTGCGTCCATTTTTATCCTTTCAAAACTTGTGTTGATCTATCTTGCGGCAGCCGATTCTTTGCAGTCATATATTCCTACTTGCCATGATGCCGAGAACGCTGCCTTGCTACAATTCAAGCAAAGCTTTGTCATTAACATTTCTGCTTCACAGTATCATGGTGCTTATCCAAAAACTTCTTCATGGAAATCAGCAGGGAATCAAAACAACAGTTGTTGCTCATGGGATGGAGTCGAGTGTGATGAGAATACAGGTCATGTGATTGGTCTTGATCTTAGTAGCAGTCGTCTCTATGGCTCTTTCAGCTCCAACAACACCTTATTCAGTCTTGTTCATCTTCAGAGTCTGAACCTTGCTGATAATAACTTCATTTACTCTCAAATTCCTATCAGCATTAGGAACTTTCCAAAGCTCAGGTATCTCAATCTCTCTCGCGCTTACTTTTCTGGTCGAGTCCCATCTCAAGTTTCACAATTGACCAAGTTGTCATACCTTGATCTATCTAGCACTGATGGTGATATGTCTGGAAATGGTGGGATGTTTGAAAATGGTGGGATGTTCTCCAACAATGAATTGTTGGGAAACCTAGCTCAAAACTTAACCGGCTTAGAAAAACTTCATCTTTCTTGGATTAGAATATCATCCACAGTACCCAACACCTTGGCAAATTTGTCAAATTTGGCCTCCCTCCTCCTTAATGGTTGTGACCTGTTTGGCAAATTCCCAACAGGAATTTTTAAATTACAAAATTTGAAAGTTCTTATTGCAAGCTCCAACTCTCTCGCGGGTCAATTAGACTTTCCAAATAACAAATTTATAGGCCAAATTCCTGCTTCATTTGCAAATCTTACCAAACTCACATATTTGTCACTTTCAGATAATAATATTAGTGGCACAATCCCATGTTCTTTTGGAAATCTTACCCAGCTCACAACACTCCATCTTCGTTCAAATCACTTGTCTGGTCCAATCCCATCTAGTCTGGGTAATCTTGGCAAACTTACTGATCTAGATCTTAGTTTCAATAAATTTCGGAGAGAAATTCCTGAGTCATTATCCAGTGTAGCAAGTCTCAAGAGACTTAATCTAGCTGGTAATAATCTGAGCGGTACAGTGGAGTTCCTCAAATTTCTTAAACTACCAAATCTAAAATTGGTAGATCTATCCGATAACAACTTGGATTTGATCACTGAAACCAGAACTATGAATGCATCCAGCATTTCAAGGTTAGAGTATTTACGATTGGGTTCATGCAACATAAGAGAGTTCCCAAATTTCCTGAGATATCAAGATACATTAATCTACTTAAACCTTTCTTGGAACGGAATCCATGGCCCAGTACCGAAATGGATGTGGAACATAAGCAGAGAGTCTTTGGAGTACATGGACATTTCTCATAACCTCCTTTCAGGCTTCGACCAACCTCCGGCTGTCCTTCCCTGGGTTTTATTGCTGGGGCTAGATCTTTCGTTCAACAACCTTAATGGGCCATTGTTGGTAGCTTCACAACACACATTATTCTATGACATTTCAAACAACAATCTAACTGGAGAAATTTCGCCATTGATTTGCAATATGAATTTTCTTCGTTCCCTTGATTTGTCAAATAATAGGTTGAGTGGCATGCTTCCGCATTGTTTCAACAACTTCACTTATCTTGAAGGTTTAAGCGTTGGAAACAACCTTTTTCATGGAACTCTTCCTCAAGTATGCACCACCAACCGAAGCAGTTTGAAAATGATGGATGCTAGTCGTAACCAATTACTGGGGAAACTACCGAGGTCATTGGCGAATTGTTTGACACTCGAGTCTCTTGTTCTATCAAGCAACAAGTTCGATGATGTTTTCCCCACTTGGTTGGGAATTCTACCAGAGCTAAAAGTTTTGGCAATGAAGAATAGTGGGTTCCACGGTGCTATTCGGAGACCTCCGAGCAATCATGGTTTCCCCGATTTGCGCATCCTTGATCTGTCTCAGAATAATTTTACCGGTCAGTTTCCTTCTGAATTCATTTTCTCTGGAATTTCTATGGGACGAGGTATTAATAGCAAGTCGGCGTATATGAGTGCAAATAATTTTTATGTGATTAGTTCACGAGCAAATGAATATGGTGAAAGGTATGACATGACTTTCCACAAATTTGTGTACTCAGTCACGTTGATAAATAAAGGTTTAGAGAGATACTTCCCAAAGATTTATGAAGACTTTATGGCCATTGATCTATCGAGCAACAGATTTGAAGGCAGGATTCCAGAACTTATTGGGAACCTAAAGGGACTACGCTCGCTTAATGTTTCCAATAACATGCTAACTGGTCGCATCCCACCATCCTTGGGAAACTTAAAAAATCTTGAAGCTTTGGACCTTTCACAGAACAAGTTGTCAGGTGAGATCCCTCAAGTACTGTTGCAGCTTTCATTCCTCGAACAATTCAATGTCTCGCACAACAATCTCACAGGTCGTATACTCCATGGAAACCAGTTTAGTACCTTTGAAAACACTTCATATGAGGGAAACCCTGGTCTGTGTGGAGATCCATTGCCAAAGAAATGTGCACGTCCTGAAGGGAATAAACTTCCACCTTCAACAGCCGAAGAAAATGGCTCGAGCACTGGAGTTGAATTAGAGTGGAAATTTGCTGCGGCGGGGTTAGTCAGTGGCTTGGTGGTGGGAGTGGTTCTTGCAGATTTTGTGATCACCAGGTGGAGTGACCGGTTCATTGAGATAGTTGCGTTACTGATCAGACTATTGAGAAGGATGAGAGGGCCCAGAAGTTGAGTGATCGATCAGACTATATGTTGCTCTTTGTTGTTCGTTATTTACGTGTATTAGACTTGTGCATTCCTGGTGTATTTTGTTTTACATTCAATAAAATTTTAGGGTAAGACGTTGATCTAGTCCTATTCCCGTTCCAAAGAAGAAAAAAAAAAATTACTTTATGCATGCTACGGGAGGAGTTGTAATATTAAGCACGTATGAATAACTTTGGAAGTTTTCTTGGAGGCTTGCCATTCATCTTTTTAACTTTATTTATAGTATCCAACATCATAATATCAAACGCTATCAATTTTCCCAAATGTTCAAATAATAAGCTGATAATACGCCGACTCGCTATTTGAACATTTGGGAAAATTTATAGCATTAGATGTATGTTATATATAGGGTCAGGATCAATGAACACTATTTGACACAATTTTTTTACACGTTATGTTAACCCTTAGATATTAACACATTCAGTGGTCAAGATTAGTTATGGAAAATGACATGGTATTAAATTTCCTCCCAACAAAAATATAAAATTTGTTAAAAATTCTTTTCTTGTTTTAGGAAATCAGAAATAGAGAGATAATCGTTGTGTATTCTCATTGATAATAGGGGTCTCTTTATATAGAGGATTACAATGCATAGAGTTAGAATCATACAAGGAAAGATAATCTCTAGATTCTTCTAATTAAACCCTATTACCACTAGGTCAAGTAACCTAGAGTTTGGGCCAAACACAAATAGGGATATCCTTAAACACTCCCCCTTGTGTTGTCCAAACGCGGTGCTTCTCTCGTTGCCTCATTAAAAACCTTGCCGAGTAACAAAAACCCAGTGGGACAAAAATAACCTCGGTCGAAGGGGAAAAAGAGCACAACACACCCTTCATGATTCGAGGTGAACATGTAGACATCTCCCCCTGATGTCTGCGCCTCCCCCTGATGACTACGATCATGGGAGTTCAGATAATTTCCGCAAGTCAATTCTTGCCACATGTTTCTCGAACGTGGATTTGGGCAATGACTTAGTAAACAAGTCTGCCTCACTGTCCTCAGATCGAACCTAGTTCACTTTGATCTTGAGGAGAGTCTGTTGTTGCTGATTATGCTTGGTGTTATCGCTTTTGATGTAGCCTTGCCTCATTTGTTCAAAACAAGCAGCATTATCCTAAATGCTCGTAGGCTCATCTGTGGTAGACTTCAAACCACAATTGTTCGAACATCCGTAATTATGAATCCAATCCATATTCATTCACGAACCACTTCATGAAGAGCAATGATCTCTGCATTGTTCGAAGATATAGCGACGGTCTATTCTGTAGACCTCCAAGATATCATGGTCTTTTCCCATGGTGAACACTTAATCAGTTTGGGAGTGACCTTTGTGTGGGTCAGAGAGATACCCAACATTAGCAAAACCTTCCAAAACACATGTCGTTTTGGGATGGGGATAGTGGACGCAGGCCAGTGTTGGCGGCGTACCTGGTGTGTGATGGGTCCGAATCCATCATCTCATTGTAGGGATAGAATAAGCCCATATCAATCATACATCTCAAGTATCGAAAGATATCTTTTACACCAATCCAATGGCGTCGCGTTGGTGCATAGCTATATCTAGCTAACAAGTTCACAACATATGAGATGTCCGGTCTTGTGCATTGGGATAAGTACAATAATGCGCCTATTGTACTAATTAAAGCACTTCTGCCTCTAGCACATCTTCGTCATTATCCTTTCGACGAAGAGGATCATTTTCAGGATCAAGACTACGGACGATCATGGGGGTGCTTGAAGGTTTGACCTTGTCAATTGCCTAAGCATCTATCAACACGATGCTCAAGTTCTAAACCGAGATATAATCGTGTTCTCCCAAAATCCTTCATCTCAAACTACGGATTTCAAGTGTTTAGCGGTTTCCCTTAACTCTTTAAGGGCTTCTAATAAAGATCATGTCCAACATGAATCGCGATAGAATCCGAAACTTGTCATAGAAATGCGTGGGCATATCCCTTCCCAATTAAGTAGTCACTTTAGTGAGCGTTTCAACCTCTTTGTAAACGCGCTCCATGGTCTAAAGCCACTTGACTTGGGTAAATGAAGTTCACCATGAACCTTCATATATATTCTGTATCTAGATCCCTATAGAGATATGTAGTGACCACATTTGTAAGCTGCATGTTCAGTTGTTCGGAAACTACCAAACTGACAGGGTAGTGGAGTGCAATGACATCCATTACGAGAGAATATGTCTCATCGTAGTCGATTCCAGAGCGTTTTGTGAGAAGCCTTGCACCATAAGGCGAGATTACCATCTCTTTTTCTCACTACACTTTCTAACGAAGACCCATTAGTCAATAGGTTTTATGTCAGGAGGTGTTAGCATCTCTAGCTCGAAAACCTTCCTCTTCGTTAGAGAATCCATCTTAACCTGGATCGCATCTTTCCATTTAGGCCAAATCTCTCTACGTTGGCATTCATTCATCAACGGAGCGTGGTTCGATATCATCTGATTCAACAAACTCATGTGCAACGAAGTGCTTGACTACATCATCAATTATGATGGAGTTTCTATCCCCCGTCTCATGTACACTAGTGTAAGTTTTATAGAGCTCTATATTCTCAGGAATAGGTTTTGACGTTGAGGCGTCCCTCAACGATAACCATAACCTGAAAGATTCTCATGAGACGGATCTTGATGATCAAAGGATTGAAATGTGCCAAAGTATCCTTCGAACTCATGGGCCTCCCACGCATCCTAGCTGGGGCCATGGCCTGTAACGCCAGAGTGCCACTCTCTTTGGCGTTGACGCATGCCTACCTCCGTGTAGGGTGGCGCTACATCCTCACGTAGGGACGTCCTTCCTTGCAGGCTTGTTTGCAGCATATTTGTGTGATCTCGTCACTTTAACAGGGATCGAGATGAGACATAGTGGGGAGAGGCCACGACAATCCCTGTCGTTCCTGCTGAACATCCGTGTTCTTATCTCCCCCTAACGACGGGAAGACTGTCTCATCAAAGTGACAACCCGCAAATCTAGCGGTAATGAGATCGCCTTGCAAGGGCATTAAGTGGCGGACGATTGTTGGAGTCTCAAAACCAACGTAGTTGCCCATTCGTCTGGAAGGACCCATCATAGAGCGCTGTGGAGGCGCAATTGGCACATAAATGGCTCACTCAAATATGCGTAAGTACGATACTTGTACCCAGTCACGAGCTGTAACGCAGAGGTACATTGAGTGGCGGTGGGTCGTAGACGAATTAGCATAGCTGCATGCGATATTACATCACCCCAAGCGGATATAAGGAGATTGGCGCGCATTACCAATGTCCGGACTATCATCGTAGTCATTTTCGCAAGACCATTTGGGTGTGTACATGAGAATGTGATGTCCAACATCAGTCCTATTGCAATATCCATCGAAAGTCTTTCGATGTAAACTCACTAGCATAGTCAAATCCAATTGACTGAATATGATGATTCGGGGAGTGAGCCAGTTGTCATATGATATGTGCTAGGAGTGTAGCATAAGCAGCATTACAAGTGGACAATGGCACAACACATGACCAGCGTGTTTGCGTGTCAACCAACATCATGAGATATTTAAACGTCCGCAAGTTGGTTGAATCAATCCACAAAATCCCCATGGATTCTATGTAAGAACAGAATGAATATTTTCATATCCTTTGCGTAGGACGGTCTCAGTCCTAATTTTCTGAAGGAACTGGCTTTGCAAAATGAGCGAGAGGCCTTAGACGCAACCGATGAGTATTTTGGTTGGGCCTGAGTGTCATTAGAAGCAAAATGTGTGACTACATCTCCCATCATGGCGTTGGAGCCATGGCGTCATGGCCACTAGGAGGAACAACCATGGCGTTATGCTCATGGTTGGCGCCTTTTATGGCGTCATCAGATTCTTGCTTTGCTTTGCTCAAAAGGATGGATGTCCGTGTGAAGTCTTTAGTAGACGGATCATCATGTCATGACTAGGATGATCTATCCTGTCATGATAAAGCCAATGTGTGTCTAAATCCAAGAGATCTTCTCTCATAACTTTTATTGGATTAATAGCTCGAATAGTGACATAGAGTCCACTAGAGAGACACATAAACTTCTCTAAGATGCGTCTTTGTTCGCAATCATTAAAGGTATTGCAAAGGAACTCATTTCAGTTCTCTACATGCATTTTCGCATGGAATTCGTTGGCTATTCATAGGATACGATTTGCCCTAAGAGCGTAGAGAGTTTCTGTGACAGCTGTAATCAAGGTGCCATTTGGCAAGTGGAACTTGGGCTATTCCATGTCCTTGAATTAATACTGATGGCCCAGCCATCGTAGTCACAAAGTCATATGCTCAGAATCAAAATTGAGTCATAAAGAAAAGAAAAGAACTCGAAATTTTATTCATAAGCCAACAAAGTACATCATTGTCTCTTAACCATTAGGAGAATCTAATCCAATGGCATTTACTACATAGTATATGGCAATTGCCTATTACATCTCTTGGAAAAATAAAGACTTAAACAGAATTGGCGATCTATTGATCCCAGCCAGATTTGTAGTCTTCAACCCTTCACTCTAGATCATCTTCTTGATCTTCTTGTTACACATAGTGAGCTTCTCTTGCTTCACAATATACTTTGTAGGCGGTGACAATTTCTTCACGAGCTCTACAAATGTGTGCCCAATGATCAGACACTCCACATCGAGAACATACATCTCTTTGCTCAAACTCCATTGATTGAGGCGCTTTAAAAGCGTCATTTGGATGGCTCTTAGTGTTGGTGGCGCCACTAACATGGCCAGAGGCGTTGCCTCCCTCTCTCTTTCCACGTTGACCTCTTTGGTTCCGTGTTCTCCTATTTGGGCGATTACCTTCCCAAGTAGAGCGATTATATGGACCAGAATGTCCAGAAGTATCCCTAAGATTAGGGTTTCGCTCTTGGCGCCCTCTTTTTGGGGCGCGACTATAATTGGATTCCGGAATATGCTCTGTTCCCACGGATCTCTAATTATAGTTCTTCACAAGGATGTTGTCATGATTTTCAGCGACATTCATAGCTCCAATGAGCTCATGAAACCTTGTGATCCGTCTTGCATTAACATTGATTCGATAGTTCTTAGTAACCATAAATGCAGAGACGGGGAAGGTAGGGAGAGACTTCTCAATCAACATCGCATCTGTGATCTCTTTACCACAGAATTCCATTAAGGATTTAATGCGAAGTGCTTCCGAGTTATAGTCAAGAACTGACTTGAAATCACATAAGCGGAGGCTATGCCATCTCACTTCTAGGTCAGGAAGCAAGGAGTGACGGACGTTGCCAAATCTTTCTTCGAGTGAGACCCACAGCCTTCTGGGGTCTTCTTCGTTCATAAACTCGTACTTGAGCGAATCATCCATATGACGAGTCATTAGGATGATGGTTTTCGCCTTATTTGCCTCAAGGCTGCTCTATTTGCTTCCAAAGCTTGAGCTTGCTCAACAGTTAGCACGTCCTGGCTAGGCTCGAGAATCGTATTCAAGATTCCATCGGCCTTGAGATGCTGGCGAATATCACGAACCCACCTGTGATATTCAGAGCCAGTTGTTCCCAATGGAGCAAAGTCCAATTTGTTCAGGTTACTCATCCTGAAAGAGAACAAGAAAAGGGTTAGTTTCTGAGCGGAAAAAGCTACCACGAAAACATATAAAATTTCTGAGCGTAGTTGCTTCTAAAAAATTAGGAATTTCCGAGCGTAGTCGCTTCCAAAAAATTCGATTCCAAGAGGGATTGGATTAGATCGAAACAATGATGCAAGTGGTCGATCATAAATTCTCTACAAACTCTAACTTTGGAGATCTCAACAAGCTCCAAGCTTGGAGTGAGCACGAACCCCCACAGTTCGGCTTAATTAGGTCTCCCCTATGAAGAAGAAAGGGGGGTAGAAGAAGGGAGGTTGCAAGTCCCCAAAAAAGAAGAGAAATTGAATTTAAAAACTCTAAAAACGGGAACGTTTAATAAAAAATACCTAGAAATAGGTCGCCGAAAAATTTGACAGGAAAAAGTGGTCGGAAAGGTTGCCGGAAAATGCCCCGAAAAGTCGCTGGAAAATGGCCTGAAAATAGTTGACCGGAGTTGACCATTGACCGTTGACAGTTGACTTGTTGACGTGGCAGTGGGTCCCTGTTTGCTGATGTGGCAGTGGGTCCCTATTTGCTGACGTGGCAGTGGGCCAGGGTGCTGACGTGGCAGTGGGTCTGGGTGCTGACGTGGCGGTGGGGTCTGCGTCAATGGGCTTGGGGTTCTGCTTCTTGGGCTTCTGGGCTTCCTTTCCCCTTTTTTTTTCTTTTCTTTTCTTTTCTTCTCTTTTCTGCCGGTTTTCTGTAGGAGATTTAGTCGGCCGGTTCACACACTTTTAGGCAGGTTTTCTCACTTTTTCTTCCGGTTCCAGAATCTTTGACTTGAGAGGCTTCTACTACCATAATTTGGTGGAAATTGGAGGTCCGGAAGATGGTGAACCGGTGGAATATTTGCTACTAGTTGTATAGAGCTTCCGGTGGCCGGTTCTTGAGGTGGGGCTGCCGGTTCTGGACTCCTGGGATCGAGTTCTTCAAGGTGTGAGGTGGAGGCAGAAAAGGCTTCAAGGTTTTGTATTCAGATTTAAGGTTTTTAGCTTCTTGAATCAGGGTTTGGCTATTTGTTTCAGGGTTAGGGCTTCGTGCTGATAACGTGTTTTAGGAAATCAGAAATTGAGAGATAATCGTTGTGTATTCTCATTGATAATAGGGGCCTCTTTATATAGAGGATTACAATGCATAGAGTTAGAATCATACAAGGAAAGATAATCTCTAGATTCTTCTAATTAAACCCTATTACCACTAGGTCAAGTAACCTAGAGTTTGGGCCAAACACAAATAGAGATATCCTTAAACATTTCTAAAATAAAATAATAAGTGTAACAAGATATTAGAAAACTGAAAAACAAGTTCAAAAAGAAAAAAAAAAAAAAAAAGATCAAAAGAGCAAGAACTCATTTTCTGAACAAGAACGCCATTTTCCACTCTTCCATTCATTCTTTGGCAAAGTAATAAAGATGAAACAAATGGGAATTTCCAAAATATTGCGAACACAAGTTCTTCACAATTTTTTCTTTTTTATAAGAATTCTTTTGACAATCCATATTTTGGTACAGGAAATTTTAATCGTTTCATTACAAAATTGGTTTGTTGATCTTCTCCCAGATGTGTGTTTATATCTATGTGTATGTGTTCTCTAACTATTTACTATTCACAAAGCCTAAGAACAATTAACCCCAATCTCAGAACCTGAATCATGCAATAAAGAGAAACCTACAACCATAATTTTGATGGATATGGTTTTCTAATTGTTCTCTAACCTGTAGCTGAGAATCAAAATTGTGGTGATCAATCATCTTCTTTCTCCCTCTCTACTTATTGTGGTTTTCTTGGCTTTATGTTCAATGCGAGATTCCTCCATGAATGTTTATGGGTAATTCTTTATTTTCTTTTGATGTACTGAACAGTTGGTCTATCAATTTTCCACTTAACAAGTTTTTGAGATCGTGTTATGCTGTTCTTGTTTCTTCTTCTTCTTTTTTCTTTGTTCTTTAATTTTGACTATATTCTCAGTTGTTAATCATTTTTTGTTAAACCTTTTAGGCGGTTTTCACCTATACAATATTAACATGCTATTTATGAAAAAATTCATAGTAAAATTCAATCTCAATAATTGAAATTTTGTTAAATTATCTAACTTTAAAATTCAATAATTAAAATCCAAAACATATAATCAAAAACTAAAATCTAAATTAGATTCAAAGTGATTCACTTATTTAATGACTTAGCCATCATTACTAGCTTAATATGATTGTATTAAAGGTCAAAGAATGAGAGATTGAGAGATCAGAGATGTGATGTGAGAGGATCAAAAAAATTTAGCAATTATATGCTAAGGTTTTAGGCCTTGAATTGATTATGGTAGTATATCATTTGAGAATAAAGTTATAACTGAAGATTTAGAACTTACTCAGAACAAATCAGACAAAATGTGTATATATAAAAAAACTTTTTCTCTTATATTTCAAACATACCGGTCGGTTCGGGTTCCGCAGTTTAAGCACAAGAGAAACCAAACCAACTCAGTTTATAAATGGTTTGGTTCGGTATTGAACCGATTTTCAATTTTTAATGTTAAAAAACTTTAACCAAACCACATTTATCGGCTGGTTTGGCCGGTTTGTACCATGTTTTGCACACCCCTATTACAAATCCTCCCATAGCACATGCGTAAATCTAATAATACACATTACAAATAACAAAGAGCAACCTATATAGTCTGATCGATCACTTGATCACCTTCTTGGCTTTCTCATCCTTTTCAATAGTCTGATCAGTAATGCAACTATCTCAATGAACCGATCACTCCACCTCGTGATCACAAAGTCTGCAAGAACCACTCCCACCACCAAGCCACTTACTAACCCTGCCGCAACAAATTTCAAATCCAATTCAACTACTCCAGTGCTTGAGCCATTTTCTTCTGCTGTTGAAGGTGGAAGTTCAGTCCCTTCAGGACTTGCACATTTCTTTAGCAATGGATCCCCACACAAACCTGGGTTTCCCTCATATAAAGTGTTTTCAAAGGTCGCAAACTGGTTTCCAAGGGGTATACGACCTGTAAGATTGTTGTACGAGACACTGAAGTGTTCAAGGAATGAAAGCTGTGACAGTACTTGAGGGATCTCACCCGACAACTTGTTATGTGAAAGGTCCAAAACTTCAAGATATTTTAAGTTTCCCAAGGATGGGGGGATGCGACTAGTTAGAATGTTATTGGAAACATTAAGCGAGCGTAGCCCCTTTAGGTTCCCAATAAATTCTGGAATCTTGCCTTCAAATCTGTTGCTCAATAGATCAATGGCCATAAAGTCTTCATGAATCTTTGGGAAGTATCTCTCTAAACCTTTATTTATCAACGTGATTGAGTACACAAATTTGTAAGAAGTCATGTCATACCTTTCACCATATTCATTTCCTGGTGAACTAATCACCGCATACGTAAATACCTCCATATACACCGACTCGCTTAGATTAATACCTAGTCTCATAGAAATTCCAGATAAAATGAATTCAGATGGAAACTGACCGGTAAAATTATTTTGAGACAGATCAAGGATGCGCAAATTGGGGAAAGAATGATTGCTTTGAGGTCTCTGAATAGCACCATGGAAGTTGGAACCCACTATTCCTCATTGCCAAAACTTTTAGCTCTGGTAGAATTCCCAACCATGTGCGGAAAACATCATCAAACTTGTTGCTTGACAGAACAAGATACTCGAGTGTAAAACAATTCGCCAATGACCTCGGTAGTTTCCCCTACAGTTGGTTACGACTGACATCCATCATTGTCAAAAGGCTTCTATTAGTGCATATTTCAGGAAGAGTGCCATGGAATAAGTTGATTCCAAGACTTAAAACTTCAAGGTTACCTATGAAGTTTACAGGACACTGAGGAATCATACCACTCAACCTGTTATTTGAGAAATCAAGGGAACCAAGATAACTCGCATTACAAATCAAAGGTGAAATTTCTCCAGTTAAATTATTGTTTGAAATGTGATAGAATTCCATGTATTGTGAAGGTGCAAACAACGGCCCACTAAGCCTGTTGAACGAAAGCTCTAGCCCTTGTAGTTCAACCCAGGGAAGGACAGCCGGAGGCTGGTCAAATCCTGAAAGGAGGTTATGAGAAATGTCCATGAACTCCAAATAAGACTCGGCTTGTGTTCCACATCCATTTTGGTACTTGGCCATGCATTCCGTTCCCAGAAAGGTTCAAGTAAAATAATGTATCTTGATATCTTAGAAAATTTGGGAACTCTCTTATGTTACACAAACTCAACTCTAGATACTCTAACCTTGAAATGCTAGATACATTCATAGTTCTAGTTTCCGTGATCAAATCCAAGTTGTTATCAGATAGATCTACCCATTTTAGATTTGGTAGCTTAAGAAATTTAAGGAACTCCACTGTACCGCTCAAATTATTACCAGCCAGAAAAAAAAAAAAAACAAAAAAAACAAAACCTATAAGGGATTAGGCGATATTAGTTCCTCGGAGGTAGACAATGTAGAGAACAAGTCCCACCCTCAATCCCAAAGGAGAGGGGCCTACCACACTCGAGGAACCCACCGCTCGTCCCCTTATCGTAAAATTTTATTAATGAAAAAGGTAAAACTATAAAAACATGGGACAAAAAAGTACCCCCAAGTACAATGCAGAAAAATAAAAGATGGAAAAACTGAATTCCATTTGCTACTGTAAAAAGGTTACAACATAACCATAAACATGTGGTGCTGCAGTAAATCCTTACTTCAATGGAACCATGAGTCCACCAACTTTTAGGAATCATGCTGATAGGGAAAACCCAAGTCATCCATTCGATGAAAAAGAGAGAGAGCAGACGGTGGAACCTCATGCCATACCAACGAAGAAGAAGCCAAACCCAAGTTCGCCATTCTGTCTGCAACAGTATTCCCTTCACGAAGAACATGACAGCAATAAAAGGACATCAATCGGATGCGTGATAAGCAATTTAACCATGCAATACGAAGAGGCCATGGTGGAGAGAAGGAAGATGAGGTAAGGCATGCAAGAACACTAATAGAATCACTCTTAAGCCAAATATAGCGCCAACCAAACTGAAAAGCATAGTCAATCCCAAGAATAACTCCCATTAATTCGGCAAAGAATGCAGTTTGGTTACCTAGTCCATGACAAAAACCACCAATGTAATGACCAGTACTATCTCTAAACACACCACCACAAGCTGCAGGCCCAGGGTTACCCTTAACCAAGCCATCAGTATTAAGTTTAACCCATGGAGAGACTGGGGGATGCCATAGAACCAATCTTGAAGCAGTGTGAGACCTTGAGGTAGGCTGAATACCCAACCCAATTAATAAATTATTATCTAAAATACCACTTGAGTGACCGGGCATGTGGGGAGCAGCGAAACGAAGCCAAGCTTTAGTGGACCGGAAAACTCTCATAAGAGAAGGAGGTTTATCATCAAAGCGTAGCCTATTGCGTGTCTTCCATATAGCCATTAATACATAAAGACAGCCACCAATCCAAAGATTTTTCAGTTGAGGAGAAAAAGGCTTACATGTGATTGTGTTTGGAAAATCACCAATAGAACCATTAGAAGGCAATGAAGTCCCAAAGCAACATGCCAACCATTGCTAAACATGTTGAGCAAAGGTGCATGAGACAAATAAGTGATCTGAGTCCTCCAAATAGCCAAAATAACAGAGCTGACAAACAGAGACCATAGGAATGCCACTTCGTTGAAGTTGATCATCAGTGGGCAACTTATTATGCAAGAGACGCCAAGCTAGCATAGAGTAACGTGGAGGAATGAAATGCCGCCATATCTTTGTTGCCCAATCAGCCGATGCTAGGCGCTGGCGAACAAGCTCATAACCCTCTGAAAATGAAAAATGCCCAGAGCTAGAAGTTTCCCAAGTTAAGAGATCAGGTGTTGAGTCAATGGGAAGAGGTGTATGAAGAATTTCAACAGCCAAAGTAGGAAAATAAGTAATAAAGTTATTTGGTAAGACCCATTGCTGACCAGATACAAAAGACTCCACTTTAGTCATTAACGGTGCAGGAAAGTGTTGAGCTTGAAGCTTGTCAAGCAGAGGAGTATCATGCAAGCCAACGATCTGACCAAAACATGACAGGTTTACCATTCCCTACAAGCCATCTGGAATTCTGGAAAATTAGTGGAAGAATAGCCTTTAAACCATGCCAAATTGAATAACCAAAATATCTATACTTCATTTGACGACAAATAGAGAAACGAGTGCATGCAAAAGAGCTCCATAAGGATACAGATGTGAGAACATTCCAGCCTAAACTTAGAAGAGCAGCAGTGTTATTGGATTTAAGATCAAGTAAACCAAGACTAGCTTCTTCCTTAGGAGCACAGACTTGCCGCCAAGAAACGGTGACAATCTTTTTAATAGCCAAGTTCCCAGACCAAATATAATTACGAGCACAAGCAGACAAGTGTTTCAAGAGAGATGAGGGCCAAAGGTAGACATAGAAGCTATGAAGAAGTAAACTCTGAAAAACATCATGTACCAATTGCACCCGGCCCGCCATGGATAAAAGTTTTCCTTGCCAGCCCAAAAGATGAGCCTTTGCTTTATCCGCAATACCTTGAAGATGAATTCAACGTGACTTGCCCTTAAATATGGGTACACCCAAATAAGTGAAAGGGGTAGCTCCTAATTTAAAACCAAGAATTCGTTTCACACATTGACGTCTATGGGAATAAGACTCCCCCATATAGAAAGTACTTTTATCCTGATTCACCATTTGCCCCGAAGCAGCACCATAATTTACTAGAAATTTCTGTAATCGTTTGAGAGAATTGGCATCCCCATGACAATAAATAAACAGATCATCAGCATAGAGCACATGTGTGAGAGCACAACCTCTTGGCTGCGAAATAGGCTTAACACGTCGAGAAGAAAAAAGCAAAGAGAGTCCCCGACTTAGTGCTTCTTTTGCAAGGCAAAATAAGAGAGGGGAGAGAGGATCCCCTTGTCTTACCCCCCATGCACAACTGAAGAAACCATGAGGAGAACCATTTATTAAAATAGAAAGCTTTGTTGACTTTACGATGGTAGCAACCAAGTCTATGAATCCAGTAGAAAATCCAAATTGTGTCAAAACCTAAAAGATAAATTGCCAATTTAAGGTATCAAAAGCTTTAGCAATATCAACCTTAATTCCCACATTACCTCCTGAGATTTTCCGATCCAATAAATTAAATCCTTCCGAAACAAGTGAAATACAATCAGAAATCCTCCGGCCTTTTAGAAAAGCTATTTGCTGAGGAGAGATAATCCGAGACGCAATAGGGCCCAATCTGCTGGCTATGATCTTTGGAATAATTTTAAACAGAAAATTAGCAAGTGCAATGGGACGAAACTGTGAGATAGCACTTGCCCCCGCAACTTTCGGCACCAGCACAATGAAATTAAAGTTTGCATTGGGGTATAACCAGTTTTGTTGGAAAAAGAACAGAACAAAAGCAATCACATCTTGACCCACAATATCCCAGCAAGTTCGATAAAAAGAACTTGGAAAGCCCCGGACCAAGAGCGCTAGAAGGATCCATAGAGAAAACTGCACTCCGAATCTCATCCATGGAAGGAACCGAAACCAGAGTAGAGTTTTCATCGGCAGAGACTAAGCTAGGAATAACCTGACAAAATTCATCAACATCTTGTGGAGCAGCCCCGGGACCATACAAAGTCTTGTAAAAATCAACCACATGAGCAGCAATACTTTGTGGCTCAGAGAGGACAGCCTCCCCATCTTGTAGACAATTAATTGTTGCTCTTGCATATTTATTCCGAGCGTAAGCATGAAAAAAAGAAGAGCATTTATCACCTTCTCTAAACCATTTAACCCGTGTCTTATCTCTCCAGAATGCCTCCTGTTGGCGAATAGCCTCAAGAACTGCAGTCTTAGCACTTAATTCTGCCTCAAAATTACTTTCACAAGACCCATCAGAAGCTATATATATTTTGTTGAATGGTTGCCAAATTGGCACGTGCAACCTCCAAATTCCTATGAACATTTCTAAAGACAGTGTTATTCCAATTTTTCAGGCTAGTTTTCAGGGCTCTCAACTTTTGCAAAGTGACATACATAGGGCAACCCACAGGCATGGTAGTAGACCAACAATTCGCCACCAACTGCTTAAAAGATGAATGAAGTAGCCACATAGACTGGAAGCGAAAAGGTTTTGGCCCACTTGACATAATCTTGCTAGGTGAGAATAAAAGACTGCTATGATCAGAAACTGTTCGAGGAAGAGCAATGCAATTGGTAAAAGGCCAAAAACCAAACCAACAATCATCACAAAGAGAATGATCAAGTCTTCGCTCCAAATGGCGTTGGCCCCAACCTTTAGACCAGGTAAAGAAAGCCACTGTTGTATCCAAATGGGTGAAATTGCAAAGCTCTGTAGTGCTGCGAAAATCCTCACAAGAAGAGCGAAGTGGGAGACCCCCACCCAAAACTTCATAGGCCCCGAGTACTGCATTAAAATCCCCAATAGCCATCCATAGGATTGAAGTATTTTGTCGAAGAGTCAATAAGTCTAACCATAAAGACTTACGCTTAACCATAGAGGTTGCAGCATAAACAAAAGAAAATTGAGTAAGAGTCCCCTCCATACTAATTTGAACAGTGATATGCTGATCTGAAACAGAAACAAGAGAAGGAGTAGCAATATTCAAGGAACCAAAAAGCCAAATGTTTGAGACTTGCTACACTGGATAATGACTCAGGAATTTCTTTCTGAAATGTATTGAAACTAAGATCTAGATTAGTAAGTTTGCCAAGATTACCCAAACTAGATGGAATTGGACCAGATAAATGATTTGAACGAAGACGAAGTGTTGTGAGCTGGGTAAGATTTCCAAAAGAACATGGGATACTGCCACTAATTTTGTTCTCGGCAAGTGATAATTATGTGAGTTTGGTAAGATTTGCAAATGACGCAGGATTTTGGCCATTAAATTTGTTATTTGAAAAGTCTAATTGACCTGTGAGAGAGTTGTAGCTTGCAATAAGAACTTTCAAATTTTGTAATTTAAAAATTCTTGTTGGGAATTTGCCAAACAGGTCGCAACCATCAAGGAGGAGGGAGGCCAAATTTGACAAATTTGCTATGGTACGGTGTTGGGTACTGTGGATGATATATTAATCCAAGAAAGATGAAGTTTTTCTAAAACAGTTAAGTACTTTTGAGCTAGGCTTCTCAACAATTCTCTATTAGAGAACAGGAGGAGGCTGGAATGCGCAGGCTGTAGGTTACAGCCACTGACAAGGGAATAGGTGGCGCAAGCATATCCACATATTTGGTATAAGTTGGGGTAATCGGTAATTGCCCACTGACGGACGTTATGAGCTAAAAATTACGGGCGTTGCGGTAAAAAAATCGTTGGGTTTGTAGCCTATTCACAGATCGAGGGGGACACTGATCCTCTCCTTATCTTTTAATTCCTCATATTGCCTCATGTTCTACCGTTCTAGTGTTCTACTCATGTGATTCACTGTTTGTCTTCTTTCTTTTCTATACCAAATCCAGCGTTTTTGGTTCCCGGATGAGCTTCTCCTTTCTTCCCCTTCTCTAGTTCTCTTCTCTCAACTTTTCTTCTTCTTTGGCTTCTCTTTCTTCTCCTTGAATTAGGTCCTTTCTATAACATCATTTGTCTGCATAACTAGTTTGGGTCTGCATAACTAGTTTGGGTTTGGTTTTGATTTAGATGGAGGTTAAAGAAGAGATATAAATCCAACCCATCCCTGATAAAATTGCAGAGCATCCAAAACCAAAGAAACAATATCTCATGTCATTTCAATCTCCGACGTCATACAATTCAATTTGGATGTGATTATATCCTACACATCTCCATATTTGATCCATTATTTTCACTATAATTGGACCAAACTAGTAGAAAGAAGATGGAGATGAGATTGAGTTAATTCATATGTTGTTCTAAATTGATTCCAAGGTATCAGATTGATTTGATTCATATAAATTAGCAAAGGGCGAGAATGATTTACACCCACGATCAATTTGTCCTCATAATTCCGGTATAGAAATCACCTACCTATGGGTTCTCAGAAGTAGTCAAGCAAGGTCGTTGCAGAGCTGTTCTGTAGGCTTATATCCAAGTTTTGTTATGCCCAAATTCCATTTCAGCAAAATTGATGATTGTACGTGTGAGCAAATCCAACACCCAAAGGTAGGTGACAGATTTCGTTACAACCTGTTATCTATGAGTAAATGGGATAGATTTCATAACCATTTATACTTGCACACACTCCACTCATACAAACCTCGTTTCTGGGTTTGATTACCAAGGATCACTTTTACGTACCTAGTAATCTCACATCTAATAAAACTTGAAATTGGGATGAGATAATTAGTCAGATTTCCGCAAATTCGCTATTCCAGCATAATTTTGTGAGATTTGAAAGTTTCCTCATCGCCTTCTTGATCTTCGACTACACCATCGTTCAAACTGATCTTCACGAACACCTTGTCGATATATATTTGATCGATCACTTTCTTTCACTCTCCCTGCTGTGTTGATCAACAGGGGCTTCATTTGATAGAAGATGAATGGAGGGACGTGGTGGGTTGGTGGTTTCTCAAATGCTATATTGTTGTCTTATGAGACATTTTTTACCTTAACGGCCACAATTTTAATCCCTAACGACCGTCGATTTCAAAATTACCAATTGCCCCTGCTTTGAGTAATTGTATGCCTCCCCTTGCGCCACGTCAGCCCTTGTCAGAGACTGTAACTTACAGCTTGCGTATTCCAGACTTCTCCTAGAGAACATCCCACCATTTCTAGACATCTCATAAGTGCTAGATAGATCAAGGGATGACAACTTGGTCAGTTGTGAAACTTGAGATGGTACTCGACCAGAAAAGTAAGCGTGAGAAAGATTGAGATAACTTTTCAAGGCTCAGGTATCTCAATCTTTCTCACGCTTACTTTTCTGGTCGAGTCCCATCTCATAAGTGCTAGATAGATCAAGGGATGACAACTTGGTCAGTTGTGAAACTTGAGATGGGACTCGACCAGAAAAGTAAGCGTGAGAAAGATTGAGATACCTGAGCCTTGAAAAGTTCCTAATGTTAGTAGGAATTTGAGAGTAATTGAAGTCATTATCAGTAAGGTTTAGACTTTGAAGATGAACAAGACCGAATAAAGTGTTGTTGGAGCTGAAAGAGCCATAGAGACAACTGCTACTAAGATCAAGACCAATCACATGACCTGTCTTCTCATCACCCTCCACTCCATCCCATGAGCAACAACTGATGTTTTGCTCCCCAGTAGATTTCCATGAAGAAATCTTTGGATAAGCACCCTCATACTCTGAAGCAGACATGTCAATGACAAAGCTTTGCTTGAATTGCAGCAAGGCGCGCGGAGTTCTCGACATCATGGCAAGTAGGAATATATGACTGCAAAGAGTTGGCCACCGCAAGATGGAACAACACAAGTTTTGAAAGCATAAATGTAATAACCGAGTTTTGTTTTCTTTAATCAAAGTGAAATTGTGGCAGACACCTTTCCTTGTTTGAGGCAGTAGAGACCACCGCTTTATCTCTTTCATGATTGTGCATGATTGAGGAACAGATCATTAGCTAACAAGCAGACTACTATCTCTCTCACTCCTCCTGTTTCACGTCCGAAAAACAGAGCATTAGTTCTCCAGCCTTGTTCTCCCTCTTCAGGCCACCTCAAGACGTCGGACCACCTCCAGTAGCTTCGCCTAGACCTTGCACAGCCGCAGGTGGCATCCTTGGGCCGCAACATGGACTGTAGCGACGGCGGAGGACCCGGCTTCGTTTGAGCCTATTTCGAGTCAATCTCGATATCTCGAGCTACAAGCCACCAATCCTCTTGATTCTTGGCTCATTAGACTCGCATCAACTTTCTGAACAAGCACCAAGAAGGACCGGACCTGGGGATATCGATTTCATGTTCGCCGGAGCTCAGCCCGTTTAGATCGAAAAACCACCTTTCGATCAGAATATCTCGAGTTACAGACCACTATTCTTTATGATTCTTGGCTTGATGAACTCGACTTGAGTTTCTGAACAAATCTTCATAAGGAATCGAAGCGTTTTGTTGAAGTTTTTACGTCGAAACTCAGGATCGCCGGATTCTGGAATTTTTCCGGCCACCGAAACTTTCGATCAGGATATCTAGAGCTGTAGAGCTTCGTTTTGATTGATTCTTGAACCTGTAAACTTGCCTTACGTTTCTGAAGAAGTCTCCAGAAAGGATTGAAGCGAGTGGTGGAGGTTTTTACGTCGATCGGAGCACCTACCGGATTCTGGAAAATTTCCGCCAAGTTCAACTGTTCTAGGTAATTTTCGACCACTTCCGATCATTTTCAGACTTCATGCTAGTTAGGACAATGGTTAGGCTTGATGAGATGAAGAGGAGAAGCCTGGCCCCGACACCATTGGCGGTGGTCGGCGGCGGCTCTGCCCCTAACTCCGGCGGCCCTTTCCGGCCACCTCCGGGGGTCAAAAATGTGATTTCTTTACTTTTTTAGATTCTACATTTCAATACGATCATTTCGATATATTATACGCGATTTTTGGATATCTTATGATTTAGTTATGAATTTTACGATTTCGATCGATTTCAATCGTTCGATTTGTGATCTGTGAAGATCGGACCGTCCGATGGACTTGTAGTTTTGATATGTTGATCGTATGACTGTCCCAATGACTTTGTGTGGTCACGGGCGAAGATCTGACCGTTGGATCTTCGTATAATTGTGAATTAGTGTTTTGGAAGGCGATTCATGAGAATCCGACCGTCGGATTTTCATATAAATCTGAGGAGATGATAGTAAAGGCGATTCAGGAAGATCCGACCGTTGGATCTTCGTGATAATTTCGGGAGGATGATCCAAAGGGCGATCCGTGAGGATCCGACCGTTGGATCATCGTATAATTCGATCCGACCGTTAGATCGTCATTTATTTTATTTTATGAGTTGTGGGCTAAATTCAAGTTACATTTGATTAGGTGATTGACGGTTTTTACTTGGGCGAGCGAGTTTGGTGTGATCGTGTTAATTTGAAGACGCAACGAGAGTATTAAGGTGCGTAAACCTCACATGCATGGTTCATATTACGAACCAAAATTACTTTACTTATATCGTAATGGATTGAAAATGTTTTACGGAAATGAATATTTGTTTTAAAATACATGGGCTTGATCTTCTACGGTCCATAGGTAAGTAAAATGTATTTAAACTATAAAAGTGAATTTCTCGGTTTTCACTATGTGTGGTGTATAGTTGGTATTAGAGATCATTCCTGAGTGAATGATTATATATATATATATATATATATATATATATATATTGGTTGACGTGTGATTGGTGTGATGAAATGATTGGGAATGGATTGGTTATTATTCAAGCTATTATTCTCGCATTTAATTGTTGAATAATGAAATGTGGATCATGTGGTGTGAAAGCTATTCTATATGTCCGATTTTGGATTTAGGGTCGACGTAGTGACCGGTATGAGGGAATCAGATGCTCTAATCCTAGGTGGATGACGGGCTACGATTGGTTGAGTATAATAGATGCCATGACCCTTATCGGGTGACGGGCTAAGTTGAGTATGCGTATCGGATGTTCTAAACTATGATGATGGACGACGATATTGACAATCATGTCAGATGCCATAACCTAGGCCAGGTGATGGGCTACGATACAGTTAGAGCTCTAGTCTGTCAGTCACCGTATTTGTATAAATACGCTTTCGGGGTTTTGGGAAGAAAGATGTGAGTTTTGATCCCGTATTAATTCTTGGTGATTTGGAGTTGATGATTTTGGTGATCGATTGTAGAGATTGTTGGTTGTTTACTTGAGTTAAAAGAATTGTGATTTAATAAATCAACCTTTCATTCTTGTTTACTCATACAGGCTTTCAGAAAGCTTACCGGGTTTTGTGTTGTTGCAATCCCGGTACACTATTCAAACGGTGTAGCGGATAATCCTGCAGGTCAGGATAATCAGGGAGGAGACCGAGCTGGTTAAGGGTTGCAGCACTTACTTTATTTCCTTCTATTGTGAGGTTTGTTATGTTCAATTAGTGCTTTACAATTTTAAATTATAAGAATGCATGAGTTGTAATAATTAACTCGAGGTTTTCGAGTTTTGGAATTTGAGTGGCGTGCGGTGTAGTTGTTTATGAAAAAAATTCAGAACGTTATTTGACATAGTTGTTTAATTCATGTTTCGGATTTGAATTTGTTATTCAAAATTCTGGGCGTGACAATAAAAATGGACGCAAATGCCAAACATAGTGATGATGATAACCCCATAGTCTGTGTTTAGTTTGATGAATCTGGTTTGCACTCAAGAAAATGAAAGGAGATATTTATAGAACATTAGAACTGTCCTGCTACGAGTTATTGAATTAATTAACTAATTGCATCTACTACTGTTCAAGAACAAGGGCATGAGTGCGCCGCGTGAAAGATGCATTAAGGCAGTTCGATCTTTCTTTCATGTAGTAATTAAAGTCATGGAATTCTATAGAAAAAAAATTAAAGTCATGGAAAAAGAAAAAACAGCATCATTGAATGAATGAAACTTTAAAAGGTTCATCAATTAATTTGTGTGAAAAAAAATTCCACTACATTTCCTTTTTGACGAAGACTGGGGTCTTTAATTTGGAGTTGGGTCATCTCCGGGTGGTTGGGTTTGCCATGATAGATACCGTTGAGGCCGACTTCAGTGGTCTTGTAAACTAGGCAGGCGGCTCACGCCCTTAAACAACCAAATGGCAGTGGATTTATTCCCAGTTTCTAATAGCGCACAATCAGTGGCGGATCTACATACAGCCTTGGGCGGGCTGGAGCCCGTCCGAAAATTTTGGGTCTGAAAAAAAAAATAGATATATACTTAGTTTTTTTTTTTTTATTAGGTATGGTCCCGTCCTAAACCCACTCCAAACTCCACTACTCCAGTCGACCTCTCCACTTCGTGTCTTCGTATTCGATTCCTTCTCCAATCTCCAGTTCGTCGCCTCCAGTCCTCCTCCTCTAAACTCTAGCAGAGCTCGGCTAGTCGGCTTCTCCACTTCAAGTCTCAGAGATCAAGAGTTCAAGACATCAATAGTTCAGTCTTCCTCCCCAAAGTGCTTCGATTCCTTCTCCAGTTCGTCGCCTGACTCGCCTCCAGTCCTCCTCCTCCAGTTCGTCGCCTGACTCGCCTCCAGTCCTCCTCCTTTAATTGAATGTAAGATTTTGTTTAATTGAATCAATCCAATTTGGGGCAATTTCTAGGGTTAAGGATTGATGTGAAATTCAATTTCGTAGGTTGTATTGGATTGATGATTTCATGGATTGAAGAATGAAGGTTGTCTCTTGGTCTGGAATTCTGGAAATCTGGTATGCAGCTCTGATTTCTCTCCGACTTCTTGGTTCTGCAGTTCTGGGTTCTGCAGTTCTGCAATTTCTTAGGTAGGGCTGGTGTGTTCTGTTCATTGTGCATTAGTAATTAAGGTGGATTTGGGATTTTGGGTAGGTGGTTTTATTCATGATTGAATGATGGATATGATATAAACCAAGAAAGTAGTGTTAGAGTAGATATGATTGAATGGGATTTAAGAATAATATAAAGTATAAACCAGCTAGTGTTAGAGTAGAGAAACATATATACTTGATCAGTTGATCGATTACTAAACAAGAAAGTAGGGACCAATTATATAGAATGAGAATGAGAAATTTCCAGCTTTCTATTTAAGCTCATCATCTTTCGCAATTCACTGTATTCACATATATATAAACCTCCAGGGCCAGCTAGTTTTAGTTTATTTGTCTTTGTCTTTGCACCATCAACATGCTCGACCTAATCACTATTGTCAGCTTCTTTCGTTACCAACAACTCTCTTTCATATAATTTATATTGTGGTTTTTTATTTATGTTAAATTAGTTATTATGAAAAGTAGTTAATTCAGAGTTAATTTCTTAATTTATAGGTGTTAGAGTAAAATGTCTAGTTTTGACTATTCCTGTTTCTACGGCGACCACTGAAAGGGCATTTTCAGCTATGAACATCATTAAGAATAAACTTAGAAACAAAATGGAGGATGAGTTTCTTGGTGATTGTATGGTCCTTCACATTGAGAAAGAATATGCTGAATCTATTGACAATGAATCGGTGATCAAAGAGTTTGAAGCTTGTGGAACTCGTAGAGTTAGATTTAGTTAGTTTAGGTTCTTGTATTGCATTGCACGTTTATTTTGTTGTTGATTTTGTTTTTTATTTTTGTATAGATATGCATTTGAGGGGTAAGGCTCACTACGTCCCCCCCTGACTAGATGTACTTTTTTTTTTAATTTATAAAATTCTCTCGCACCGTCGAGATTCTCCATAATATATATATATATATATATATATATATAATTTTTTTTTTTTGTTTAAGAAATCTAGCCCGTCCAAGGTTCCAATCCTGGATCCGCCATTGCGCACAATCAAAGTTGCGTTTAATGCATAATCGCAGTTCTTCAAACCTATTTTAAAGGTAATTAAGGGAAAATATACTTTGAGTTCTCATGCAGTTCCTGTTAGTATATATATGTCAATGTGTTGTGCCAAATTAAATAAGACCTTCTGACTGACAAAAGGAAAATTAAAAAACTTAAAAAGACTCTTAACTGATTTTATTACATAGATCCATGTATATCGAGGTATTTGTGAGATCTTGGAAATTGAGTTTCCTATTTTCGAAAGAATAAATAATTTCAAGCTTTTTTTAATTTGAATTTCTATTATTTTGAAACTCTTTATGGACTTGAAAAACTTTATTTTTTTTTAATTTTACCTTTCGAGGCCGTAAGATTAAACTAGCGTCGTTACAAGTACGTAGGAATTTTCGGAGGATTTTTCGGACACCTAAGCTATTTTTAATGATTTTTGGAAGTTTGTATTATCCAAAAATTATTTAAAAATATAATTTAAAGGCGGTTTAATTTGGAGCATCCATTTTAATCACCGCAAGATCTGGACCGTAGGATTTGATTATATATATGTTGGACCAACTTGAGAAGCATTAGATCTCAACCCCAGACCAGACCTTCCCGACCAGAAATGTTGCGACGGATGACCCGACCAATTCTCTATAGTCCAACCACTTCTCGGCAGCGGACTGGTGGCATTGGCTTCGTCTTGACGTCATCATCCTCCCTCTGGTCTCAATTTCTTCATATGAGCTCTGGTGACTGAGAATCGAAGCCCGAAAGTATTCTGGGTTCGCAGGTGGATTTTCTGATTTCAGCCATACCGTGGTGTCTCACCAATGTTAGAAGCTTCCTCTCATCCTCGCCGACTTATCCATGGTGTTTGTTGGTCCATATGACAAGTTATGAGGGAGAATCGAATAGGATAGTTTTTTTTAGTTTTCCAGCGAGTTGCCATGTTTTCCGAACTTGAAGTGTGAAGAATTATCGAGCTTCAGAACGTAGCAGATCCTTTAGAAGAATGTAATGAGAGAAACGAAATTGTAAGATACAAAGTTCGCCTTGTGGCATAAGATTTCTCACAACACCCTGGAATCGACTATGAGGAGACATATTCTACCATAATGGACGTCATTATGTTCCGCTACCTTGTCAGTGTAGTTTTTGCAAAATAGAACATGCAGCTTATGGATGTGGGGTCACAACGAATCTTTATGGGGATATGGATACTTATATATATATATAGGCGTTCTCTGCTAAGGATATCCTTAGCTTACGGTACGGATTTCCATATTTTGACCACTTTTCGATCACACATTCACATCTTAACCATTCAGCTTTTAGGTATATATGAGTAGATCACTTCTGTAAATTTTCAGCCAAATTGATGATCGTTAAGGCATCCTAAGGTTGAAACGCTCACTATATGGATTGAAAGGCTCACTATCTAGCTTAAGCGCTTTAATGAAGATAAAGCTAAGCCTGCAAGCACTCCCATGGTCGTCCATAATCTTAACCCTAAAAAGAATCTGTTATGTCCTGAGGATGATGATGAAGACGTGCAAGAAGCAGAAGTGTCTTACCTAAGTGCAATATGAGCGTTATTGTACTTAGCACAATGCATAATACCGGATATCTCATTTGCTGTGAACTTGTTAGCTACATATAGCTCTGCACTAACGTGACACCATTGGATTAGCCTAAAAGATATCTTTTGATACTTAAGGGGTACAATAGATATGAGCTTGTTTTACCTTATAGAGAGAAGATGAAGGATGACATGATGGATTTGGACCGCCGCCATTTCTACAGCTGGCCGACGCCTTCTGTCCCCTCCCCAAAACATGAATAATGTTTTGGAAGGTTTGCTGATGCTGAGTATCTTTCTTATCTACACAAAGGTCGTTCCCAAACTGGTTATGTGTTCATCATGCATAGGAAACACCGCGATATCTTGGAGGTTTACAACATAGACCCTTGTTGCTACATCTTTGAATCATGTACAAATTATTGCTCTTCACAAAGTAGTTTGTGAATGTATATGGTTGAGATCCATAATTACGAATATTTGAAGTACTTGTAGTTTGAAGTTTACCATAGATGAGCCTACCGATATTTATGAGGATAATGCTGCTTGCATTGAACAAATGAAGCAAGGCTACATCAAATGCGACAACACCAAGCACGTATCACGCAAGTTCTTCTACAATCAGTAACAAGAAACTCTCCTTAAGATGAAGGTTAACCAAGTTCAATATGAGGATATTGTGGCGGACTTATTCACTAAGTCCTTGCCTAAATCCACTTTTGAGAAACATGTGAAAAACATTGGTCTACGAAAATTATCCGAACTCCCATGATCCTAGCCATCAGGGGGAGACACAAATATCAGAAGGAGATGTCTACATGTTTTGATCTTGAAATGTGAATGGTGTGTTGTACCCTTTTTCTCCTTCGACCGATGTTGTTTTTCTCCCACTGGATTTTTGTTACTTGGCAAGGTTTTTGATGAGACAATGAGAGGAGCACCGATGCTTGGGCAACACAAGGTGGATTGTTTAAGGATACACGAATTATATGTGTCTGGCCCAAACTCCTATTACTTGTTTAGAATGTTCTAGATATCCTAATCAATGTTCGATTAGGTTTTCCTTGTATGATTCGGATTCCGTACTTGTAATCATCTATATAAAGATGCCCCTACTATCAATAAATACATACAATCATTCTCCTAAATCTTTCTTCCTAAAACACTCGCAACCAATTTTTCTATCTCAATTATCATTTTTCTGCAATAACTGTTCTCTCCCATTATCTTATCTCTGTAATGAACTGTTTTCTTCTATTACATATTTAAAAAAAAAAAATTTCAAAAATAAAAGTTTATTTTGACACATGCAGTGCATGTATGGAGGAAGGTTAATATAGAATTATAGATTGATAGGAGTCATAGGACCTGATAAGCAAGGAAAAAAAAAAGTTGTCCTCCATTTTTTTTTTTTTTTTAGAAAATTACATATAAGTAACAGACCAAAGATTAAAAAACAGAAAACCCACTTTGTGTAAGTTTTATCAAATAAGGACAAGGAGCCCAGACCCAAAGAAAATAAAGCAGGCTTAACCCCTGATGTTTCATATGTAATTACAAATTAGAATAATTTTTCGTTAAAATTATAATGATGCCTCTGTAGGATAGAATAACCTTTCTTCTAATTTAGGCAAACCCCACGTTCTCTGATTCATCGATAACCCCACAATCTCTCTTCTTCTTAGCTTTCCCAGACCATATTTATTGCTACCATTTTCACATACCACCACACTCTTCAACTCTTTCAAACTGTGCTTCCCTGATTCAACCCTTTTCTTTTTTTTCTTTTTTTTGGGAAGCGAACTCAGCGCCCTCACCTGAAATTTTATTAATAACCAATAAAAAAGTACAAAGCAAGGGGGGCTAGACCAAAACCTTGCCTAGAGAGTACAAAGAAGATTACACAAAACAAAAGTACTCAAGTCTCAGAAAGACATAAGAAAAACACAGAAAGAAAAAAAAAAAAAAACTATAACCAAACTAGGAACACCGATAATAAATTGTAGAAATAATGTCTCTGCCAAATGGCCCAGAGATGAAATCAGGAACCTCGTCCCACCAATGGGAGCCATCATTCGCGGCACCAAATCTTGCAAGACAATCTGCCACCGTATTTCCTTTTCGATAGACATGAGAAACTTTTACATTTAACTGACAAGCAATATGCACGCAATTCAACCAAGGAACCCGTAGCCGCCAAGGAATCAGAGTATGATTGTTAAAATAGTGAACTACCAGACTTGAATCAGTCTCAAGCTAAATATGCGTCCAATGACGAACATGAGCAATATGTAAGGCCTTAATGACAGCAAGAACCTCAGCATCCACTGCACTAGGTGTCATGCCCCTGATTTTTAACACACAAAAAAATCGATATACAATCTCATAATTATACATGCGTGATCGTTCAGTCATCAATACAAAATACCTGGAAACTTTTCCCCTTTAAACCAAGTACATACTGATGCCCTGAACCCTCCAAGTTAATATATACTCGCTCCACAGAGTTATATATTACACAAACTTATGAATTAAATTGTCATCACAAGATAAAACGTAAATGCTCATCAGAGCTTACTACATAGAGGAAGTCATAACAATGGCAAAGCCAACAAAATTTGCTTCCTACCTGTTTTGATGTCAACAAGCTACCTCAGCTTCAGCCACGATTACCCTGACCTGCAGGATTAATCCCTACACCGTTTGAATGGTGCACCGGGTTGCCACACAACAAACCCGGTAAGCTTATGAAAGCTTGTATGAGTAACTCATGAACATCAATCAACAACTCACAAATTAGCTTAAGAAAACCATGCAACCATGATTCCTTCCAACATTCCATATCCTTTCCACTGAAAGGATAACATAAGTCACCGTTGTGACAATATTCTGTTTGCTAACTTAACCATCAAGAAGCAATTCAAGTCTCATCTAGACAATAAAAGAAGAATACTCTTAGAACTCTTCTTTAAACTACATACTTATGAGTCTCCAGCAACCTCGACCGTTACCCCCATAAGCTATAATGGCAGACAGACTAGAGCTCTGACTGAAATCGTAACCACTCGTCCGGCCAAGGACGTGATTACCTATTTCCTGCCTTGGTCACCATCTGTGACATATGATTTCAGACCCCGTCTGCTCATAAAATCAAACATCAAGGTCACCGTCTATGACATATGATCTTTAGACCCCTTCTGGTCTTAAAATCAAACGTTAAGTAAGTTGCACCTGACCTAAAAACGTTACAAACATCTAGTTTCGGCTTTCCCCATCCCTGCTCACTATCTGTGGCTCTTGGTACAAGGACCAATACATTTAAAGTGAGTCACACTTGACTCAAAAATGTAACATCAAACTCAGTACTTTTCGAATAATAGAAAACATCTTTTTCCACAATATTGTTTCCATGAAAAGTCGACTTTAACAATAATATGAACACCATCATGCATATTATTCATCACACATCATCCACAAGAATATATATATTTCACGTAAATATATATATACGTAGTCATTCGCTCAGGAATGCCTACTAATACCAACTATGGTTTGCAGTTAAACAAATAACACCAAAACAATAATGGTAATTCCGTTCGTAATGAACCTTGTAAGATTACTCACCTCAAAACTCCCGCTGTGTCTTCAATAAAGAACAAAGCAACCAATCCACAAAATAACCGTCCAAAATATTTCGTCAAGTACCTAATCACACACGGTTTCAACTTAGTAACGATTCACATTTGATTTAAGTCCGAAACCCCTGTTTTGAAATAAAATCCCCAAAGTGGCGCCAATTGAGGCGAAACCACATCCGAGACCTCCCAAAGTCTCTGGAATACTTCCATGATCGATATGTCCTAACCACAAGTCAATCGGAAGGTCGAATCCTCACGGATTGAATAAATCCACCGGTATGAAACGGTAAAAATCATAACAAATCCATACGAACTCCAAAATTTGCATACCATGTATCAAAACGCTCGTATCAACGAGTAGAACATATATAATACCAAAAACAGTTCCCTATATGGCCGGAACACCACCAGAACGCCGTCACAGGCGGTGGCGCACAGCCGCCGGCCAAAACTCATTATTTCCCAAAACTCCCAACATAAAAAATGTTCATCTAAGCATGCTTGTGAATTTTCATAACTAGCTCGAAGTCAGAAAACAACCATAAAGGGTCGAAAACTACCTCACAAGCTTTGAATTTTTGCTCAATCCGAGTTGAACCGATTTCCACGTAAATCGATCCAAACAAACACCATAGATCGATCCAGAAGGCTCCCACGAAGCTAAAGAAGGAAACTTGAAGCCGTGCCGTCGCCGGAGCTACGTTTTCCGGTCGGGTCCGAATACCTCTATCTTCGCCGCTTTGCTGCGCCGTCACTAGCGAGAATCGCCGCTAGAGGACACCACAGGGAGGAGCGGAAGGCGGAGACCAGCCGATCTGGAGATTTTCGCCGCCGGAGCTCGCCGGAAAAGTTGGGTCGAGCCGGCCGGTTCCGAGTCGGGTCAGACTGATTTCTTTGATACCGAAGGTATCAGTCGAGAGAGAAGAGAGAGAGGAGAGATGGTTTCCGGAAATGGAAATGGAATTTATGAAAATATTTTCAGAAATTCCTTATTTATACCAAAATGGAAACTTCTTTCAATGGCAATAACTTCTTCATACGAACTCCGATTGACGAGTTTCACATGTCCACGAACTCGTATCGACGCGCTCTACAACTTTTGTGAAGGAAGTTTTCCGAGAATCTTAATGTATAAAAATTCAAACTTCACACGACCCCCTAAACTGTGAAATTCGAATAATTATACGTACGAAAACCATTACACCTCACATACAACTTTCGAATAAAGCACAATAACAATTATTCGTACAACTGGTCCATTATTAATTACCAAAATTAAATAACAGAAATCTAGATCATCACACTAGGAACCACTACTCTAGATGCAAAAGCCCCCAAAAATAATCCATTAGAGTCTCTAAAGACTCCATCGAATGATGCATTTTGGTCATCAACAAACGACCCATCTGTATTCACTTTTATCCATGGGGGACTGGGACAAATCCAGTTGACCGGAGTGAACTTTGGGGCTCGATAATTTAGAGAAGACAACCCCAGCAGGTTAAAAATGGGAAGGGAAGAGGAAGGAGTAGCACAAGATTTGAAGCATAGAAATGCCGAGTCTTTGAGAGAATGAAGGAAAAATTGCTTAAATCGAATAATGCTAGATAAAGCATTATCAAACCTAAGTTTATTCCTGACCACCCAAATGCACCAAACCATGTTACAAAAAGCAAGTTTCCAAAGTAACGCATGCACCTGAAGAATGAAGCTAGGACCAAAATGGAGCAGCAATTAAATCACGTAGGGTCCCATGTAAAGGCATATGCAAATGAAAGAGGCCTAGAATCCAGTTCCACATCCCAAAAATCACAGGGCAATCTAAAAATAAGTGAAGGACTGTTTTGAATAAAAAAACTCACACCTAGAACATAGAGAAAAGCCACTTCGTTGAAGCCTTGAGTCAACTAGAATCCTTCCTAGTAGAACTTTCCGGGAAATCAAACTTTTTCTAGGTTGAATGGCCCTGTGCAGATTAGCTTACCCCAATCCAAAACTAGGTGATTGTTGCGCAATAATTCATAGCCATCAGAAGCTGTGAGTTTGCCAGATGTCGTACCTTACCAAACCGCTTGATCATCAACACCATCAATGGGAAGAATCACATTATTAATCTGATTAGCTACATCTGGGAACCATTGAGAAAAATAGTGAGGCAACGCCCATTGATTCTGAAACAAAAAATCCTCTACTTACAAATTAAGAAAAGGAAGAAGGGAATTATCAACATTGCACAGTTGGGTTAACGGACTGCCAAGCCAATTGTCTTTCCAAAAATTTGCACTGAGACCATTACCAATCAACCATCTCAAGTTAATATTAATCTGAGGCCATTGCTTTTTCAGACCAATCCAAATTGACGACCTCTTATAATAGGCAACAGGAAGAAAAGACTCAGAACGAAATCTGCTTCTTATGAAGCACGCTGATAAAGATGTGTTTTCAAAGACTTCCCAACAACGTTTCAGAAGAAAAGACTGATTTAGAGACAAAATATTCTTGAGCCCTAAACCCCCTTCGCATTTAGGATGACAATAGAAAGACCAAGAGATCAAGGTCGAACCCTTCACCAACGGGTCCCCTGACCAACAGAAGTTACGCATCCAACCTTGAACTTTGTAAAGGAGATGGCTAGGCCATTCATAGATCTGAAAACTGTAGATTAAGTAACTTTGAATTACTGAGGAAATAAGTTGCAACCTTCAACCCTTATCTATTTTCTCTCTAACTCTGTGTCTGCCTTTGTCTATGATTTCCAAGTGGGTAGTCTTCGATCTCTGTAAATAAGCGTTCTTGCTCAGATTCAAAGGAGGGCATTTGACTATGAAGGTAAAGCCTTGTGGATATCGAATTTGATGTGGGTTTTGTTTGCTAGATAAGAATCTGAATTGGGTTTGTCCCATTTCGTTGTTGGGTCCGTTTCAGATCTGCCATTTAGTTTGTTTGATTGGATTTGTTAGTTCTCGATGAGTATGACGTGAATCTTTGTTGAATGCTTGTTTCCAGTTGCTAAATGTTTATTCCTGCTTCAAAATGCTTTAATGCTGATCTTGTACCGTTGTCGATTGTATCAGTAAATGTATTTGGTGCTTTCCTTCTTGTTTGGTTTAAGTTGAGCCATTTTAATTTAGGTTCAAGCAAGAATAATTTGCTTACTTTGCCTTCGATTTTAGGTTTGAAGCATTCTAAATATTTGTGTTTCAGCTGTATCGAGAGGGGTCTGATCCAGCTAAACAGGGGAAGTATCGGTCTGCTACTATCGCTATCGGTCTCGCTTATCTGCAAAACAGACGATGGTCAGAGGGAAGACTGGGTGTGCCGGCCTTCAACGCTCTGATGCCTAAGTCAGTATCGTTATAAGATAATGATAATGGAAAGCGATAGTAAACAGTTACCTCTTTGGAGTTATTGGAGATGACCATAATGTAGGAGATTTGCGGGAGCTTTGTTCCGTTTCTTTCAGTGTACGTGGGATGCTCGGGATTCCCGATATCGCCCCAAGGAGTATCGGGATCCTCCGTTGGGAGTTTTCCTCGCTTATGTATTGGCAATACGAGTCTTGTGCTTCTGATACTTGAGCCTAGGAGGTATGTGTATACCAACAATCTGAATTGGAGTAGCCATTGCAAGATTTGATCTTCACACAAGTTTTTGATAAAAGAGTTAGGGTTTTTGTTTTTGATGATGATTGGGTTTGGTAATTGCTACTGGTTTGACTAATTGCTACTGGTTTGGTAATCTTGTTGTGGAAATAATGTGTTTTTCTATGTTTTCAATTTCATTCATGAATTGACAAATCTAATTGCTACTGCTACTACTCCTGCTCCTGCTCCTCCTCCTGCTACTACTCATGCTACTGCTACTTGCTACTACTACTGCTACTGCTACTGCTTTTGCTATTGCAAATGAAGCTGCTACTGAACCAAGGACACGTTTAGCAATAAAGAAGAAAATGAAGTTTGAGGAAGAGTTCTGAGATTCTCTCTCTTAGCAACGTGTAAAAGAAATATATATATATTTTTTTCTCCTTTGAGAAGTAACATAAAGGGATTATTAGAAGAAAAAAAAATATAACATTGAGGGATTAAAAGTCAAAAGAAGTAGTTAAGGGTACAAAAGTTAATTAACTCATGAGTCATGACATGTGACAACTGATAAGTGGAGAGCAGATTGTCCTTATTTGTAAGATTTAGTATTTATATGTTTAATTCAATCTAGTTAAGGGTAAAAAAGTAAATTGACTCATGACATGTGGCAAGTGGAGAGCAGATTATCCTTATTTGTAAGATGGACTAAGTTTCATTCAATCTTTAAAGGATATATCTGTTTTATTTTTCAATAACTTATATGTTTTTTTTTTTGTCTATAAATTGTCCTTCATTATGAAATCATTGAAATGTGAAACACCCAAAACCATTTGGTTTAGTGGCATAGTCTCTACTTCGTAAGTGGAAAGTTGTGAGTTTAACTCACGAAAGGCTAGCTCTATCGCGTTATGTAATGGGAAACTAGACGTGGCGAAATTGGAAAATATGGTGCCAGGCCCTACATACGACGGCGTTCTGTTCATGTCCTCGAACCTACATATTTAAAGTTTGCTTCCCCTGTTTTACGGCGTTTTCAAGTTCAATACCGTTCTCAAAGCACAGCGAATTAGGCTGATCCAAATTCGATTGTATGTAAATGCAGTCTCTGAAAGAGGCTCTCATCTCCCTCGTTCAATCCATAAAATCTGGTTTAACACTGGGCATTTTCACCTCCAACCAACTCATCCACCGTTACTCCAGACATGGCCTCATTCAAGACGCCCAGAAGCTGTTCGACGAAATACCCCACCGGAACGTCTACTCTTGGAACGCCATAATCTCCACCCACATCAGATCACGCAACTTGCAACAAGCCCGGCAGCTATTCGACACCGCTTCTTTCAAAGATTTGGTCACTTACAACTCTATGCTCTCTGGCTACACAAGCACAGAAGGTTACGAGGCTTGTGCGCTTGGGTTGTTTGCCGAAATGCAGTCGCGGGATGATCGGATTAGAGTTGATGAGGTTACTCTAACTACCATGCTTAACTTGAGTGCCAAGTTAGAGGTGGTTTGTTATGGAAAGCAGTTGCATTCGTGTATGGTGAGAACTGCCAATGATCTGAGTGGGTTTGCGGTGAGCTCTTTAATTGATATGTACTCTAAGTGCGGGTGTTTTCGTTATGCTTGGCGCGTGTTTAGTGGATATAGAGGGATGGTTGACTCGGTTTCGAAGAATGCAATGGTGGCAGCTTGTTGTAGAGAAGGAAAATTGGATATGGCGGTTGATCTTTTTTGGAGAGAACCGGAGATTAACGATACTGTGTCTTGGAACACAATGATTTCAGGGTATGTGCAGAATGGTTTTGTAGAGGAGGCATTGAATTTGTTTGTTCACATGGCGGAAGATGGATTTCGATGGAATGAGCATACTTTTGCTAGTGTTTTGAGTGCTTGCTCTGGTTTGAGGAACTTCAAACTAGGAAAGGAAGTCCATGGTTTTGTGTTGAAGAATGGGATGAGTTCTAATCCGTTTATAAGTAGTGGGATTGTTGATGTCTATTGTAAGTGTGGAAATATGAGTTATGCAAAGTCAGTTCATGCAGCAATGGGAATTAGAAATTCGTTTTCAATCACTTCATTGATCTCGGGTCATACCTCTCAAGGTAACCTAGTAGAAGCAAGGTTACTTTTTGATTCATTGGCTGAAAGGAGTATGGTTGTATGGACAGCTTTGTTTTCTGGATATCTCAAATCACAACAATTTGAAGCTGTATTTAAGCTTTTGAGCGAGTTCAGGGAAAAGGAAGTAATTGTTCCTGATGCTTTGATTCTCATTAGTGTGCTTGGTGCCTGTGCAATTCAAGCTGCCCTGGACCCTGGGAAGCAGATTCATGCTTACATCTTCAGGAATAACATTGAAGGAGACAAGAAATTGTTCAGTGCTTTGATTGATATGTACTCAAAATCTGGGAATATTACTTATGCGGAAAAGATTTTTAAAAGTGTTTTTGACAGAGATATAATCATTTACAATGTGATATTAGCTGGTTATGCTCACCATGGTTGTGAAACTAAAGCTATCCAAATCTTCAAAGAACTGTTGAAGAGAGGTATTACCCCTGATGCAGTCACATTTTTAGCACTTCTTTCAGCTTGTCGTCACTCTTGTTTGGTGGAATTGGGTGAGCAATTTTTCTGGTCCATGACAAAAGATTATAACATATTGCCTGAACTGGATCACTATGCATGTATGATTGACTTGTATGGCAGGGCTGATCAACTTGAGAAGGCAAAAGCATTGATAAGAAATATCCGTATAGAATTGGATACCAGTGTATGGGGGGCATTCCTGAATGCTTGTCGGGTAAATGGAAATACAATACTTGCTAGAGAGGCAGAGGAGAGACTTCTAGAACTTGGAGGAGGTACCGGTGATCGGTATGTGCAGTTGGCTAATTTCTATGCCGCTGAGGGAAACTGGAAGGAGGTTGGGAGATTGAGGAAGAAGATGAAAGGGAAAGAGGTCAAGAAGACTGCTGGTTGCAGTTGGTTATACGTGGATAATGGAGTTCATATATTTATTTCTGGTGATAAAAGTCACCCAAAAACAGATAATATATATTTTACCTTAGCATCCTTGACTGAAGAGCTATATCAGATATCTGGGGAATCTATTGAGGTCATATTTTGAATGTTAGCATCTCAAGATGCTTCAGGAGAGCCCAATCGGATACAGTACTGTTATTTTCCATGCTAGCACTCCCACTCTCCACAACAAATTGGTGTGGCAGAATGCAAAAACCATCACCTTTTGGAAGTGACTCGCGCTTTTATTTATTTATTAGCATGTACCCATACATCTCTGGGGTAAGGCTCTGTACTGTGCAGTGTATTTGATTAACAGAGTCCCTTCTCGATAGTACCTTTCCAAACTCCACTTGAAGCCCTCACCCTTCATTTTCTGGATGTAGGCACATAGAAAGTTTAATATCATATATCCTCAAGTTCTATAAGAAAGGTTAGTGGCACACAAATGCATTTGTAGCATTATCTAATTAATTCTTCAGTGGTAAATGTCACTTACACACACCCCACACCCCACCACCACCACCACAAACCAAAAAAAAAATACCCACCCCAAGGCTTATCTATGAAAGCAGGTGCTATTCTAAATAACATCATGGTATCACCACTATCTAAGATATTATGTACTGACCTTTTCTCTTGGCACAATTGTTAAAAATGTACTTTGTCCATTATTGAGGTCATAGATTCTGTGTAGAGTGTAGACAGATGTTCTTGACAAGATCAAATTCATTATTTTCCCTGACTTTCTCTGCATTTAGGATTAGCATATAATTGTTGTAAATCTCTAATAGTTGAAACAATTGGACACATAAATTCTGTTGTAAGTGCAATGCTTAACTGCAAGATAGGATACAGTATTTTGGATCTTTCCATAGTGGCTAGTACTTCTTGTTTCTTTTTAGAGCTGTACTGTTTATAGTTTGGTACAGATTTGATTAACTTATTGTCCTATGAATCTTGGTACAGCTATAGTAACAAAAAAGATCCAAAGGTTCTTATCCCTCAGTTGGCACATTGCCAATGTTCTTACTGTTCCTTCAAGGGTGGAAGTGTCCAGAGGGTGACAAAAGAGAAAATGTTTGGTTAGATACTTAGATCTAATCTATTGAATGACCCTTCTTCATGAGAACATAGTTGGGGATGGAAGCGGTGGCAACAAGCATCCCATTTGAACACTATAAGAAGACAATCTATCTTCTTTCTGTACGGCTGATATGGAAAGAGCAGGTAATGCCTCTTTTTGTTGGTTACTTATTCTACTCATGGTCATGTGCAACTACTTACGAGCACATTAATGGTTTGAGCCCCCTAACAGTACCTACCTAGCTATTTGCTAGAGTTTCTTGTCTCTTAAGATTAGGGTCTGGTTAAGATTGTAGAGTTTGGCAGGAGGCCCCAGTTTGACCCAAATAAGCAAAAAGCAGGTTTGGGGGATTTCTGGGTATTCAAAAAAGAGGAAAGAAAGGGAGTACAATAATTCTATGTTTCCCCATTCGCATTTTTCATGTTTGATTATTTCAGAATCAGTTGTTAGGCACATCTAGCACCTGCAAAATCCTAGCTCACTATACAATAGCGTGACACTCTGAATAAACTTGGTTTTTAATCAGTTTTTAATAGATGTTTGGATTGCTAAGAATGAGTAATATATTTTGTTTTGGATTGAGTTCACCACTAGGTAGTATGTTTATTATTAGACAATATTGATATATCGGTTAGATATTATTCTGTATGTGGACCTGAGTCTTGTGATTTATGGAACATACTACGTACATTTGATATGCGCAACTTCTTTACTGTCAGATTAAAACTGTACCCGTCATAAGTGTTTCCTTCTTTTTTTTGAATTTTCAAGATGCAATATGTTGAGACTCATGTGCTAAAAGAATTTATTATAACAATAGCCACCACTTAATGGATTTTAATTGGGGTCATGGTTCCCATCAAAAGGAGAGGGCTATCCCATGGGTTCAACTGGTTCAAAATGCTTTTGATAATATGCACCATGTGGCTTGTCAAACTGGTCAGTCTCTCAGCTGAATAAAGATAAACACATCTGACTTCCTTGGAAACCTTTGGGTGTTAGAATGGATCTGTGATATCCTTTTTGATTACCATCTAACTTTTTTAAGCTCTCTAAAAATCATCATTGAATACCGCCAGATTTTTGTGGACGGTTTTAAAGTTTCAATTTACTATTGAATGCACACAGCACAATCACCAATAGTTGTCTACTTTCACTCTTTTTGTTTCACTCTTTTATTGTTATACTGACCAGAGAGGGTTGTTGGTTGTTAGGTTTCGCATCTGGATTTGGATGTTAGCTATCTGTTGTGGATTGTAATACACAGCAGGTTGTAGTCTTACTCATTCATTGTTCCATTTGACATGACAGAAGTTTATTTCTCTCTTTCCTATAGTACATTCGGAATGCATCATTTTTCTTTTTTTTCCTTTTTCTCGTTGTGAAGTACTAGTTTCTCGTGATGGTATGTGTCATATATATTTATGTTGGTGCATGTTCATGTCTTTGTTATCAAAAAAATAATTGTTTGTAGTCATTTCACTTCAGTCTACTATTACACTTGTCCTTTGGCCCCCAAAGATTAAAATAACTTCTTGACCCAAACTTCTCTAGGTTGAATTATAAATCTTTACTTTTGAAGGAATACCAATCACCAATAACTGTGCAGCCTTTGATGTGTATAAATTCCTAATAATTGACCTACATGGTGTGTATGTTTATGTACAACATTTTTCAGTTCTTTAGTTTGTTACCTTAGATCTAGTATATTTTGACTGTTCTCAGTTGGTTAATGTTCTACCTTCATTGAATGTAAATTTCGCTGTTAGTTGGCTTCTGTATCCTGAAAGCAGGGGCCAGGAGTTGTCGAAAATGATTTTCATACTGCTACCTACCAGAATACATTTATTTTCTTATAATCTTTAATCTTCTGTAGAGTTTGGAATATGGTGGTGAATAGAATTCAGAGCGTGAAGGGGACGGTGGTTATTGATGTATTCTTTGTTATCAACCCATTAACTATGAAGCTTGGCCAAGAACCCTGGCAGACCACTTCCTGCCGGTCATCTTAATACGCCATCCATACAAGTAAGTTCTTAACAAGCAACTGTTAGACCCCATTCTTTGCAATTACTTCCGGCCTTGATCCATGGGTTAAACCAGCATTAATTCTCCATAGGAATTAATAAGCTGGAGGAGAAAATGTTGATAGTCATTTGAGTGATTTGGTAGTGATTCAAAAACAAATTAGCTAGCTGTTCAAGTAAGTGAAGGTTTATTAAATCTTAGTGTTGTAGTTTGGATTGTATTGGCTTTTTGTTGAATTTTGGGTTTTACAGCTGAAAGACATACCAGTTACATTTAATGTGTGGAAGCAAGTTACTCTTTCAGTATTGGCTTTCTTTTTTAATCAGTAGGAGGTTGTTTGCCAACAATGATAAACTGTGAAAGTGAGGAATAGTGGCAGCTTAACAAAAGCCAATGACATTTAAAGGAACTGCATATGCAAGTTATTAACTTGGAACGCTAATTTTGTTTGATAGGCAGGTTGAGATGCTTTCACTGTCCAAAACCTAATTGATGAGAGATCAAGAAGAAACCTTAAACTCATTATAAATTGGGGATTGAAAATCTTTGGTTATCCTAATTTATGGTATGACCCTTTATTAGAAAAGAAATTTGAATGGAAGTTATGGCGTCAAGTGGCAACCCTTTATTAGCAAGTACTGCTTCTTTGTGTTGTTAACTTATTCTATTGATGATCATGTGTGACTTTTGAGGAGCATATCAATGGTCACCCCCACCCAAAAGAGGGGTTTCTGGGTAATCAGAGAGGAAAATAAAAAAGTGAGCACAGTAATGTTATGTATTCATCTCCATGTTGATTTCAAAATTTATTGTTCGTAACATAAAGCAGTTAGAAAAATCCTATCTAACAGGACATAATATCTTAACATTCTGAGGAGTTGGTCCTTGTGATATTAATGATTTCTTACATGTGTGGATAGATATGAGTAACATATCTTGTTTGGGATTTAGCTCACTGATTCATGTGTTGTATTTACTTGTCTTAGATTATTGACCAATTTCGATTTATGGGTTGGTAATTTTGTCTGTACATACATTTGATATAAGCAACTTCTTAATTGTCAAACCAGACGTAAGTTTTTCTGTCTTCTTATGAACTGTTAAGATGCAAAGTCTTAAGGGTAATGGATTAGATCAGGGAACCTATTAAAAGAATCGGCCACCACTTAATACATGCTCATTCATGTCATGGGTCTCATCTTTATCCAAAATGAAAAGGAAACAGTACATTTGATATACTGTTCATCATATGGACCTTATGGCTTGTTAATGTTTAAGTAACACTCAGAAAATTTGACAATATATAAGTTGGTGATTGGTGGGATGCTTCAATTGAATGTGTCACAAAGGTTTCTTTTGAAAAAAATTAAAGGAATATCAGAAGGAGGAATCACTGGGAAGTATTTGAAAAAAGTGGAACACCAGTAAGGAATCAGAGTAATTACCGGATGTTTATGAAAATTAAGTCTATTGTTGTGAGAAAGAAGACTGTTTTCTGGGAAGTTGTTGAAAAAGTGGAACACCAGTAAGGGATAAGAGTACTTACCAGATGTTTATGAAAATTAACTCAATTGTTGTGAGAAAGAAGACTGTTTGGGAAGAGAAGAAGAAGAAGAACAACAACAACAAGAGAAAATTGACGTCATAGGCCCCTTGAAATCAGAGTATTCTCTGTTGATGAAGAGAAAGCTTTGAGCTCGTGATGGAATTTTAGCTACTATGTTATTTGAAAAATTAATCTCCCTCCTAAGATTTTCACCTCTTATGGGTTGTTAAAGATGGAAAAATTCTATCTAATATCCATAGATGCTGATGGAAGTTAACTGCTGATCCAGTGTGTCCTAGATGTAAAAATTATGTGGAGTATCAGGATAATTTCCTCAGGCACTTTACTATCTTTTTAAAGATATAGTCTTAACTTGGTATGATTTCACCTTCACCTGCTCTCTTTCTTTACAGTTTGAGCATTGGCTGTTCTCTAACCTTGAAGCTGAAACTCACACACCTAAATATTTGACTACTTTTGCTGCAACTCTTTTGTTCATTTTGAAATGGAAGGGCAAAGAGGTTTTTGATTCAGTTTTAACCTTCATTAATTTGGGGAATGTCAATTAATATTGCAGGCATCCAACCAAGCTTCTGTAAGTGGTACTCTAGCAAATTGGACTCCTTACTATTGTTTCTTTAAGTCTCAAATCAAGCAATTTGAATCTGCTGGATGTATCCTATGCTGCTAAGGAAATTCAGACGTGGTTGGGAGAGTAAGGAAGGAGGTCAGTGTATCAGATGTGCAGGGAATCTATATTTTGAAGTCATTATTTCAATTCAGCACTTCAACCCAACTATTTTAGGATGTTTCAGAATATAGAAGCACCTCAAACGCTGAGCACCCTACTTACTTTTATCAGTAATGAGTTCTACACTACTTCAAAGAGTTCAATTGTTATGAATTATAGTTTGACAGCAAGACTTACTGTTTATCTTTATATGATATCAATACTATGTCCAATGTTATATGTGAATATTTCTTTTGAAATAAGTGAGAAACATATAATCTTCTCCAAAAACTATTCAGATGATATATTGGAAGTCTCTATTTGACAAAGATCGATTTCGTAGTTGCCTCTTCTTTTCCATGTTGAAGATTATAAGATGACCAACCATCTTAAATTCCAAAGACTTGAAAGTTGAACAATCAATAGGCCATACTCAGGACTTGAAGGGCAGTGATCCCTACCATTTGGTCTAACTTTGGTTGTGAGGGCTATGGTCATGGTATTGATCACTGTCCTTCATAAAGAAAAGGCCATACTCAGGTTGTTGATGCCCCAATGCGATCGTTCAAGTATTCAGCTACAAAAGGTATCTCTGACCATGACGCTAGTCTTATCATTGAGAACTCTTTGATGTTTACTGATGACTCGTATGTTGCTGATACTTGTATTCGGAAACCAGTAATTCTGGATCTTAGCTGTGCAAAACCTCTTAAAGGTGCTAAGCTCTCCTCTCATACTGATTCTTAACAAGTTAATATACTATTCTGCAGAATGAGGATGTGGAAGCTGGTGTTCAATCAAGGAATTGTTGGCAGGCGGCTACCTTACACTAGTAATGAGGTCCAACAATGTTCGTTCTAGAAGTGGTAAAGCAAGTTTTTTAACTCTGTTCCTCAACGTGTACCTGGAATCTAATGGGAAAGCTGTTATTAATCAACAAATTGTGAATGGTGGACTGCTCGTTTTAAATCTTTTGATACAGCTGACTTTTGAAAATTGTTAGAAGCAGCATAGTAGCTACCAGTCTACCAAGTGTAAAAGCTAAATTCAGTAGTTTCAATGCAAATTCTTATGGCATTGAGAAAATAGTATAATCCAGCAGGGCTATTTAGGTGGATTCCATTTCTATGTACAACACTTGGATATACTTTCTACTAATGAGAGGAATGATCTTATTATGCATGGGAATGAACCTGATAAATGGTGAGGGAGTCAAGGGTCGCAAACTCCTAGTTCTGATATTATTGGATTGTCGAACCTTGATAACAATAGCCAGTTAAAACGTGACTGGCTTGCTCACTTCTTTGAGGTAATACCAAGGAGATGTTGCCATGTTACTGCTTTTGCTATGGTTTGTCTGGAGGGAGCCCAACCTGTGCGTTTGGTCTTGCAAAGCACTAAGCAGTCTCCATTCATAAAGAATGTTCAGTGCCACTGGAATGAACCACCACAGCCAAATCAGGAAACATACCAATAATGTTAAGAATGAAGCTGGAAGTAGTGATGCTCTCGATATTTTGGAACACATAACAGAAACAATGCTTTCCATTTGTAGGGATATCCTCATTACTGAAATTAATTAGGCTGCACTGCGCGTATGTATTGTGAATAAATGCAAAAAAAGGATTTAAGATCTTGAATGGATTACTATGGGTATCTTTGGTAAGGAAGGGAAATAATGTGAACTATACAGTACAAATTTATGGATCCGGCTCTTCTAAAGTGAGGAGGTTGTGAATTTACGTCAATTTCTTAAAATCTTGATTTTCTTTCTAATCTAAGGGTCTTGACAATTGACACATCATTATTCCACCAATTTTTAGTTTTTCATCTAAACCTTAGTTAACTTTCCATTAACTCCAAAAAAAAAAAAGGGATTTATCGTCAAGTTCCTTCTTTGTTCTTCCTTTCCTATTTCTCTTTACTTCCATGGCTGCATACTAACCATGGAATGACTTCTTGCACTTGTGTTAATTAATAAATTCTTCAAGAATCAATCCTATATTATTCATTCTATTTTCATAATTATGAATCAAATAATCAGATTGTTTATGATTTGGGTACTAGAGAACTCTTATTACCAAATTCAATATAATCCTATATATGCTCATCTTTGATGGACCTGAGAATTAGAAAATTGTTTATCAGCTTGATCATGCATCATCAATATTAATGAACTCATCTTGAGCATCACAATTGAGAATCTGCTATGTGAGTTCAAAAAATTAATCATGGAACTGAGTTTAAGAGTTCTTAAAATTCATCAAGATGCAATACTAAATTGGGATATATTAACTCCATCGGGAAAAAAAATATTTATTTTCCCTTCTCTCCCAACACGAAAAAAAAAAAAAACAACAACAACAACAAAAGTAAGTTCAGTGTGTATTTTGGTCTCCGATCATGGTTTAGGTATCTTCAAATGTCTGTATTAATGGAATTCCACTTCAAATCAACATTTTCAAATGCCCTAATCCTCTGTACAGTGTACATCATCATATTTGTGATTATGAAAACAGAATAAATAGCATAGGATTATTTATTTATGAATTTATTAATTAACAGAAGTGCAAGAACAGTCATTCCATGGTTAACGCACAACCATGGTAGCAAAATGACTTGATGCATATACTCTCGCAAGCATACGAATCCTGTCAAGTAAGGGAAGTATTAAAACCTTGATTATCGTACCTCGGGGATTTGGTGTTGGACCTAACCGAGATAATTGGCGCTAGACAACTCAAATGCATACAATGAAAAATAAAAATAAAATAAATTAAAATAATATTCACAAAGCACCAAACCTCGGCAATGCTTGGCTTAACTCACACTAAGCCTAATCAAAGCCACTAACTTGTAGCCCAAATGATTTATGCACAATGGAAGGTAGAATTTTGTTTTGGAATTTTGAATTGGGAATTAACTAAATTAAATGCAAACTAAAATAAAAGCAAACAACTAATTATCAAGCAAGAAATTAAATTTGGATTTTCAAATTAATGGGAACATGGGACTGTCGGGTGATTCACACTAACTATCTTGCAAATATCGATGCCAATTTCACAAATGCATGCATTTCCTATATGTGTTAAGTCCCGTATCTAGTACCAGTCACGGCTACTAAACCAATTATCCTTTCGGTGTATGTTGAGAGAAAATTGCACACAGTGAGCGAAAATGTCACCCAACATAATTTCACTCGTATTCATTAAAAGAACAAAGTTTTAATTATTTCGGGTTCGACCCATTCAAAACAGAATGTGTCTCTTAATTACAATACCTTGTTACAGGGAAACACCCTTTGATTCCATTTATGAAGAAACCAATTGAGGATGTGTGTTTGTTTGTTTGTTTTTGCGGCTGCACCCAGATATTTGAATGGGTTGCCTACGTACCCTTGGAGAGGGATCAAGCCACTCGTAGTTCAAGAGTTCCAATGGGTGAATGACCCATTGGAGGGTATGGCTTTTTGGAATAGGAATAGTGTTTGGACGAATTTGGTGTAAGTGAACCAGAGATTCGATTTGTTTGGAAAGGTTGTGATGTTTCCTGGTGTTTGGCAGAATTTGACTGATGAGGTCAGGGATTCGGATTGGATGAACCAGGGAGTCATGGATTTTATTTGGAAAGGCTGTGACGTTTCCTGGTGTTTGGCAGAATTTGACTGATGAGGTCAGGGATTCAGATTGGATAAACCAGAGAGTCAGAGATCTTGTTTGGACTTGCGGTTGCATCTAGTGGGTCGCTAGATTGCCTACATACCCTCGAGGAGGGATCAAACCATTGTAGTTCAGGAGTTTGTATTTCTGGTGTTGGCAGAATTTGACTGGAGTCAATGATTCAATTTAGGACTAGCTGAATTTTGACTGGTGGAGTCAAGGATTCTATTTGGACTTGTGGTTGCATCTAGTGGGTGTTTCTAGATTGCTTACGTACCCATTGTGGGATCAAACCGACCGTAGTTCATAAGAATTTGTATTTCTGGTTTTGTAAAAACTATTGTGTTCGACATATGTATGTATTTTTCTGAATCCGTCAAATGTATTTCTTTTGCAGACATTCAAATCAAAGAGTGCCTGCATTCTGTAATGGGCCGTGGAATGGGCTTTTGTGTTGTCTCCTTTACTTGTCAACTACAAATTTGGCTGGGCCCGAACTTTTGAGGTAAACTGTCTTAAAGCGGGCTTTGTAATGGTCTATATTTCTTCTGTATTTCTAGGCCTCTAGCTTCATGCTGCGTTAGGCCCGAATAAAATGATATGGACACCCATCTTTTCTTTCTAGGCCTTTTAGCTTCATTTCACGTCAGGCCCAAATAAAATGCTCTGGACACCCATCTCGGGCTTCAAATCAGCCCAACTAAATTTCCTCCGTGTGCATTGATTCAGCCTTATCTGGTGAACGACAGCTCCACTCTGTGCAGATGGGAGTGCATACTCCCTTGAGTCTTCACCTCTTGTATACTGGGTAAAGACATTTGCTTCTGAGCATATTTGATTAAGAGATCGGTTTTCCTGTCTTGCACGTATTTGACTATTGACATTTCTTGTTTTCACTTGTCAGTGCTTTTTGTCGAAAACCACTTACTCATCCATCTTTTGGCGAGTTCTTCGAGCATTCGGTGAGAACCTCCCTTCATTTTGGGGTTCTCTTCCACCACTTAAATCAGCCTCTATTTTGTCTTCTTCCATTATTAAGCCACCACGTCCAGAAACAAAGAAAAAGCTTAATTATGAAGACTTGCAAACATCTGGACATTGCCTATGCTAACTAACTTGCAGCCATACAAATTTTTTTTAATTGCTTTTATATTGATTTCAAAGCATTTGTCTTTTGTATGCAGGCTAATTCTCCACCGTTTGACTTTTCAAGTTGGTACCACATGCCAACAAGAATTAGAGAGCTTCAATTTTCCCCCTGTAGGAGGTGTGATGGCTCTGTTCAAGACTTGTAGGAGAAATTTGTACCAACGCCAAGTACGCCGTCTCTTTTACTTTGAATAGAGAAAAGAGTGCTATGGCTTTATTATTTTCTCTCATTCACAAATGAAGAGTTGCAAGAACTTTCATTCTTCTGCTTGTTTCATTCTCCTCAAATTTTTGTAGGAGGACCACGGCAATGTCATTTTAGGAGGAGCTTGAGTCATGCATGAGCAACACCATCTCAAGGGAGATTTGAGCATTGAAACGAGGCTGTTCGTGAACAACCGTATTGTTTCGATGCCATTAAGCAGTGGAGAGCACCTAAGAGCTGCAAACAACACCATTTCGGCGGGAGCTTTGAGCATTGAAACGAGACTGTTCGTGAACAACCGTGTTGTTTCGATGCGTTAAATATCATCTTGGAGAGGCTGGAAAAACCCTAATGGTTGTGGTCGTTCATGAACGGCCTATTAGAGTTTGTAAACTCCATACGAGATGGTCACTCTCTCTTGGATCAATTGAAGACACTTGCATCGCAGGGAGGCAGACTTCTTTTCCTGTCATGAGCATTGTCTAGGAAATTTCATTAAAAAAATAACCCTGGATGCAGCCGTATACCTGCAGTTTTTCTTTTCCTTCTCTGGTAGCGAAACTTGGACCATTATTCTCTATTTCTTTCCTCTCTGTATTTCTGCTTTATCCGTTTTCTTTTCCCTTTGCTGCGTCTTTCTCTTATGCTCGTCTTTGTTTTTTTTTTTTTCCTGCCCTCTATAGTGTTTTCTCCTCCTCCTCTACTGTGTATCTTTGTATTTCTCTCCCCCTCTGCCTTGTCATGGTCTATTTAATTTATACATCAAAGTCGATGTTGATCGGATAAGGTGTGAACTCATATTTGAATTTGAGTGTTTGTAAACCATGTTGATCCGTTAATCTCCAAAGCATGTGTATATATTGACCAGTCAATTTCAATTTGAATTTCTGCATGCATGTTTCACGTTTCCATCCTATCATTATCTTTCAAGATTGATAATTGAAGTTTGATTGGATAACAACATTTTGAATTGTATGATAGATGATCACCATTTTTCTTTTGCCGCTTCATATGCTTTGTCAGCATAGAGTCTTCATATGATAGGGAGTCTACTCACCAAGTACTCCTAAGCCAAGTAAGCTGGGCTTTAAACTGGACTGATATAATTAATAATATTTATATATTTTTTTGGTTTCAACAGTGTATCGATTATGCAGGTTAGGGCCACAATCAACTTTCTAACTTAGGCATTACATCGGTTAAGGCCGCAATATCTAAAATTAGAGGCCTAGAGTGCAAAATAATAGAGACCCAAGCAAGCTTAGCTACAATTAAGTTAGCTAATGGTTACCACTCTTAAATCCTAGATGCAACAAGATTAATAAGTTGTCAGTTTATCAATCTATTCATCACAATTGCCCACAACATAATTTCAAAGGGTGACAAAGCCTAGAAACATGCTTCTAAGGACCAATACATTCGGATTTAAAGCATACACAATGGAAATTGCATTTATTAAAAATAAAGTATCAATATTTATACAAGATGAGTTAGGGCTTCACAACCCTAACTTCCAAAATTAAACTACTCACAACCCATTATCAAATACATCATCAAATACATAAGAAATTAAGAGAAATGATATAGGAGAGAGGGAACACAAGCTAGGCTCACAATTTGCTATAGGCAAACATGAACCCAACTTGATATTAAACCCTCCTCTTTACCAAAAGCAGAATCTCTTTGTGTTGATGAACAATTGAAGGTGTGGGTAGTTAAAGCCCCTTGATTTTCTTTGAAAAATGGTGAAGAATGATAAATTGGGAAGAGAGAGAATGAGAGAGAAGATGGAAAATAGATGAGAAGTCTCTAAATTCGACCAAAAGGCCTAGGGTGTAGAAAAATGGGTCTTAAGTTTGTACAATGTGTGTGCAATGTGTGTGCAAAGATGTTTAAATACCCCCTTGGGTTCTAGGGTCAAGATTGGGCTTGTACCCTAGATCCAATGGCTCAAAAATAAGTAGAAAATGGATAAAATGAAAAGACTAAAACAACCTAATAAAAATGTAGAGAATTAGAAGTGTAGAAAAATTTTTGAAAAATATAAAGAAAATAGGAGCACAAAAGTGTAAGTGAGTGTGTGCTTAGTGTGAACACAAATAAATATTTCCATCCACATGTGTGATGTGTGTGAGGTGTGTGGTCCACTAATTATTATTGTCATTACATCAATTTTGAATTTGAAATTTGAATACAAAGATATAATACAAATGGGCTTGGTTCTTCACTTGTGTGCTATTGGGCAAAGTTGACTTGGTTGACCCGATGGTCAATCAGTTGACTTGTGTGCTAAACTTTTCGTCCTTTTGTCGAAAACCTCATTTTGCTCCAATTTCACACAACTTCTTCCGAAATCCACAACTCCGCTTATTTACTACAACATAAATAAAAATAGATTAATTACATAATAATTACTTTGAAGATTAGCTTAATTCTAGTGTTTAGAAAGTAATTACGCGCATAAAAATGCGTGTAATCACAAAACATAAAATTAATAAATAAATAACCATGGTTGTGCTACCATGGAATGACTGTTCTTACACTTCTGTTAATTAATAAATTCATAAATAAATAATCCTATGCTATTTATTCTGTTTCCATTAATACAGACATCTGAAGATACCTAAACCATGATCGGAGACCAAAATACACACTGAACTTACTTTTGTTGTTTTTTTTTTTTTGTGTTGGAAGAGAAGGGAAAATAAATTTGTTTTTTTCCCAATGGAGTTAATATATCCCAATTTAGTATTGCATCTTGATGAATAATTTTAAGAACTCTTGAACTCAGTTCCATGATTAAATTTTTGAACTCACATAGCAGATTCTCAATTGTGATGCTGAAGATGAGTTCATTAATATTGATGATGCATGATCAAGCTGATAAACAATTTTCTAATTCTTAGGTTGATCAAAGATGAGCATAGGATTATATTGTATCTAGTAATACGAGTTCTCTAGTACCCAAACCATAAACAATTTGATAATTTGATTCGTAATTATGAAAATAGAATGAATAACATAGGATTGATTCTTGAAAAATTTATTAATTAACACAAGTGCAAGAAGTCATTCCATGGTTAGTATGCAGCCATGGAAGTAAAGAGAAATAGGAAAGGAAGAATGAAGAAGGAACTTGACGATAAATCCCTTTTTTTTTTTTTGGAGTTAATGGAAAGTTAACTAAGGTTTAGATGAAAAACTAAAAATTAGTGGAATAATGATGTGTCAATTGTCAAGACCCTTAGATTAGACAGAAAATCAAGATTTTATGAAATTGACGTAAATTCACAACATCCTTACTTTAGAGCAGCTGGATCCATAAATTTGTACCGTGTAGTTCACATTATTTCCCTTCGTACTGTGTAGTTCACATTATTTCCCTTCCTTACCAAAGATACCCATAGTAATCCATTCAAGATCTTAAATCCTTTTTTTGCATTTATTCACAATACATAGACATAGTGCAGCCTAATTAATTCAGTAATGAGGATATCCCTACAAATGGAAAGCATTGTTTCTGTTATGTGTTCCAAAATATCGAGAGCATCACTACTTCCAGCTTCATTCTTAACATTATTGGTATGTTTCTTGATTTGGTTGTGGTGGTTCATTCCAGTGGCACTGAACATTCTTTATGAATGGAGACTGCTTTGCAAGACCAAACGCACAGGTTGGGCTCCCTCCAGACAAACCATAGCAAAAGCAGTAACATGGCAACATCTCCTTGGTATTACCTCAAAGAAGTGAGCAAGCCAGTCACGTGTTAATTGGCTATTGTTATTAAGGTTCGACAATCCAATAATATCATAACTAGGAGTTTACAACCCTTGACTCCCTCATCATTTCTCAGGTTCATGCCCATGCATAATAAGATCATTCCTCTCATTAGTAGAAAGTATATCCAAGTGTTGTACATAGAAATGGAATCCACCTAAACAGCCCCGCTGGATTTTACTATTTTCTCAATGCCATAAGAATTTGCATTAAAACTACTGAATTTAGCTTTTGCACTTGGTAGACTGGTAGCTACTATGCTGCTTCTAACAATTTTCAAAAGTCATCTGTATCAAACGATTTAAAACTAGCAGTCCACCATTCACAATTTGTTGATTAATAACAGCTTTCCCATTAGATTCCAAGGGAAGTCTGGAAATAAAAGCAAGATGAACTGGCCAGAAGATCCTTCTTTAAGTTTATAATCAATTTGAGTATGATAATTTTTGCAAGTGCTTTGAAAACCTTTAAGAGAGCTACGGTAAATCTGTACATCTACACTACACTATAAGATCAAGCTTAGGAGAGAGAAACCAGTGCCCATTTGATTTCATTGATAGATAAAGAAATTGAATAACAGTATGTATAGCTTCAGAACCAAAAAAAAAAAAATCTACAGCTAGGAATAAAAAAGAAACTACAAGATGTCAGAATGCTAATTTTGATCATCACTCTGTCCCACCACTGCAGTGCGGTCGCCTGATCTTCATCAGTGTAGAGTCCTTTAAATTCATTTGACTGTAAGTATGGGGTATCAACTGGAATATCAAAGTCATGTTGACCATAAATCGTCAGACCATTATCAATGAGAAGCTGTTGCTGCTGCTCATGTTGTTGTAGTTGCTCCTCCTCTTGACATCTCTTGTTAAGTTGCAATTGCTGTTGCGGCACTAGTTGTTGTTGCTCTTGTTGATTTTGCTGTTGTTCCTCATCACTAGCTAACCATTGAGCCACAAAATCCATAAGCTGATCAGCATTGAACATGTGATCGTTATCATCAAACAAGATGGTGGGAAAGAACATCAGATTCTCATCCATACAATCATCATCCCTAAAGAAGAGCTGCTGATTGTTCTCCAGAACCACCTCATTATCATGATGAACCTGAAACACTTGGTCATAATCACCACATTGTGGGAGGAGGTGCTCATGAACTGATGAACCACCTGATCATCGTGACGAACCTGAACCATCTGATCATCATAGTGAACCTGAACCACCTGATCTTCATCTTCATAATGAGAGGAAGAGGACAATTGTTGTGTACTAGTACTAGTAAAGAAGGCACTGCCTTTCTGTTGCTCACAGATGAAAATGTTTTGATCTTTTCTCAGTTCAGGTTTTTGGTTTTTGAAAGACTTGTTTCTGTCATTCTTCTCATAACTGTCATCAAAAAATTTCCTCCCTTTTCTTTCTACTCCTCCTTCATCATTAATTTTGAGTAAGCACAAAGCCAAGTCTGGTGCTTGATTAATGGTAAACTCATCCATTAACCAAGCAGCATGGTGCTCAAAGCCTTTGTCTTTGTTCGCTCGTATCGAAACTTTCTTACTTTCCCAAAAGGCTCTTCCATTCCACTGACAGTGGCTTCGCAGCTTTGGTCTCCCTCCATGTGCCCCATCACAGCCAACTGTACGAATATTGCGTGAACCTTTGGGGTTCACCTTTGTGGCCCGGGAGAAGAAATAGATAAAATCCTGGTGTGAAAACTTGAATGGCTGACAATTCTCCATATCTCCCAAGGCGGCAATATATATATATATATATATATATATATATATATATATATATATCAATCTCAGGGAATGTCTGATTGTCTGAGATATATTGATTATTGAGGCCATGAAGAGCTTGTTGTAGAGATAGTTACCCACCAACTCAGCATCGGTAGGGTGGAATGAGTTCACAACACCCCCATCAAGTTCCTCCAAAGTCATGATTTGATAGATGAGAGCCATTATAAAAATAAAAAAAAAATTTGGCTGAAAGATGAGTGAAAAGAGAGGAGTTCAAGCAGTTGGAAGTTGGAAGTGACGGGGTTTACAACCTATAAATCCTAGAAATTGATAGAACTGGAATCCACTAGAGATGAAAAAACTCTCAAGTTTTATACTTATACTAATATGAAAGATATATAGCAGTCTGCAGCCATTTAAGGTTACTTAAATACTAGAAAACAAACCTTAGGGCAACTAATAATCAAGTCTAAAAGCTCACGGATTAAATCAAAACAAATCTGAAACTAACTAGAAAACCTAAATTGCTGGAAAAATAGTAAAATGCAATTTTGAGGCCCGAAACGACCTCAGAAGCCTGAAAAAACCCATACGTCGTGTTGAAGTGATGTGTTTGACTCCGGGCGTCGTTCCCTTCTCGAAAATGTATAGCATTCTGACACTAAACACCAAATATGCAGTGTCGTTCCTGTTTTGCCATTTTCACGATCAAACTGCTCTGTAATCCTAGTTGCCATCCGTTCTACATCTGGAGTAACCTCCCTAACATTATTGAAATAATCAATGCAGGTGAATTGAATTTATATAGATCAATGAGATGAAAGACAGAATAGGAAAATGTTGAGGGTTTCTCTTTCTAACTTGTGGACAGAGTTTGATCCTTTAGGCTAAAAACAGAGGGACTAGGTACATAAAGGCAATTAGGGTAATTTCCTAGCAGATAAGGAAAGTCGATTTTTTGACCGTTGGGTGATGATGTCAGTAGAAGCGTCTCTCCTCTTTCCTTTTTCTTCTGGGTGAAAGTTCCCTAGCAAATCGATAAGGAAAGGCTCAATTTCTTTTCGACTCCTATTTTTAATTTTTGCTTTTTTGAAAAAAGAAAAAGTTAAAAATTTAGGACATTAATGTTTTTGTTCTTGTCAGTTCTGACCCAAGATGCAAAAATAATGTTTTAGTCTCTCTCGATGATGACGACGAACAATGCCCGGTTGCGCCTTTGGGGATCAACGCTGACATCAGCTGTTGACTGCGAAGATGAAGTATAGATTATTTATTCTGATGAGTTTTAATTTCAGGGTTCTTTGTGAATTTGAGCTTAGACAATTGGTTGAATTTTGGGGTCATGTGGGATCAATTGACAGAGTTTTATCAATCTGGTTTAGCTTAAAGTTTTGAAATTTAGTTAGAAAAAGGTTGAGATTAGGGTCAGGGTTAGGCATGGCCGGAAAAAAAAAAAGGACCAGTTGATTGTATAATCTGTCCTTACATGTGAATCTTGCACATTATGATTGATGGCACTTGTGAATAACTGTTGAGTATGGACAATGATTTTTTGTGAAGCTAACTAATTTGGCATGTAGTATGGAATCAGTATATGATAACAAAAAGCAAAGGTCCACTTATTGAGTTACTACAATTCAACACATGCAGCAATATCAAAATCAGTCAAGGTTTACAACACACACTAGAAAAGTTTCAAGATCATACCAAAAGTAAAGGTCCATTTTCTTCAGTGCATGATTCAGCCAAACAGCTTGACCCCTAATCTGAAGCTTTTATCTAAATTTCAAAGTTAAAGCTATACAGTAATGGATAATGTGGGTACATAAAAAAAATAAACAAAAAATAAAAATTCAATATTCATTAAATATCATAACAGTAAATAATACAAGAGATTGAGAGAATATCTGAAAATATTCATTAATCACAGCATTCAATTTATCTTTTTCATTGAACTCTTATAGTTCAGATATCCAACAACACATCAACAAAACCCAAAACCCAGTATTACATTCTCTGGGAGAGAACGTGGCTACTATTGGCCTATTGCAGTCCTTATCTTTGATCTTTCTAACAAATATAATATACTAAGATGGCAAAAATATCTAACAAATATAATACATTGTTTTGACAGTGAGCCACTTATTCATGACTAATGAAATATTCAATGAGAAAAAGAAAAAAAAAAGGAATTACCGAAAAGTAAAAGTAAAATGCATGAACCTGGTCAAAATGAAAATATATATCGCCATCCTCGAAGCTTCCTTGGACATGAGATTTTCTTTTTTAAGTTCTATAATTAATGAGGTCAAAGAATACAAATCTTATGTCAAGGATTTTGATTGATCGTCTTTAAGCTTACGTAACAACGACAACACCAGTTACTATTGATGGTAAAAGAGAAGCATAGGTAAACTAACAACAATAACTAATACTGATTTTGTGATTGGCATCTGAGTTTGAAGGGGTACGATTCTCTTATATCCCTCGTAGAAATAATGTAGTAGCTCATCTACTAGCTACTCTTGCAGTTGATTGTAATAGGGAATGTGGCTGGCTTGATAATCCCCTGATGGGGTCGCTCTGGCCTTAGCTATGGATGTAACAAATTCTAGCGTTTAATTAAAGTTTTGTTCCGACCAAAAAAAAAGAAAAGAAAAAAAGTAGCAACCTCTTATATTGTAGTTCTTTTTACTATGCTTACATGTTCTACGAGTGTAAGCTTTTTAGTTTATATTTTCGATACTCATATTATGAATTTTCCAAATCAAATTTGAATTTGATGTGTGTTTCGCTCTTGCCAAAATCGAAAGTATTAATCGATATTCGTAAAACTCGCATGCATTATGTAAAAACCTCACGTAATCATTCAAGTTATTAGGACGTGTATACATAGGTTTGATCTAAATCGATCATGAAATTATTGATAAGTGTGAAGGAAACGAATTAATCCTACTGACTTCATTCAGTTTATTCAACTTCACGTGATGTATACAATTTCCATGATACAGTAAATTACAACTTTTTTATTTTTTTTATTTGAAAAGTAGGGATCATCAGATGGTTAAAATGGGGATGCCCAATTGTCATAACCAGGCGTAATGCGATATTGACTACTCATCATATCCCGTTTACAGTAAATTACAACTTCTAAATACTGTAAGAATAATTTATGTAAAAGATGCAAAAACGAAAATTGAGAAAGCAACTGTACCTATACCTATATTACTGAATTTTGACCCAAATGCCCGCACTTGGAATCTGCTGATGAATCACATATACAAGATAATATCCGGAAGGTGCAAGATTACCGGAAGCCGGAGTCGTAACCTGAACTTCAAACTTCAAGTTCCCCAGTGCTCTAACATTTTCGGAAGCAAGAACCACTAGCCTATGGTTCATCGAGAACGAATGCGTAGTAAATGAAGGTGACACCATAGTAACAGACACCGAGTTGAGTGCCATTTTCCCCGTTATCGAAAATTGAATGGCTAGCTTCTTTCCATAACCAACCTTAGCTTGTGATCGAGGTGATAAGATGCTCGGACGTATACTTGCGAATTGCGAGTCCAAGTAATTAGGAGAGAATGCTTCTAAGGCAAGTTCAGTTGGGAAGAGCACGTTTGAGAACTCGTAACGATTATGAGGATTACTGCCTCCAACAAGTACCCTTCCATCACGTAGCAGTACTGCAGTGGAGTGGTACATGCGTGGTATGGTACTAGGGTTTTGTTGCTCGAAGCGTGACCCCACCGCATTGTCGGGCTTGTAAACAACCGGGTTGAGTACAGGGTTCCGCCCGATCTCCCACCCTGCGGCACCTAGTCCGGCACCGTTGATAATTAAAACGTCACCGTTGGGAAGCAACGTCATGTCACCCATGACTCTAGCTAGAGGCATGTCTTCCACAAGCCACTGCGGGTTCGGGTCGGTTATTTTGATCCGAGCGCATGTCTTCAATGCTTCCACGAAGGTTCCCCCTTGGGCACTAACATAAGAGCCTTTGGGAGCTCCACCGCAGACTAAAACCTCAGCTGCCACAGCTTGACCTTTTGAACTCATGAGAGGTAACATCACCGCTGAACCGGTGCTCGGATACGACCTCGGGTCTCCACCGGGTATTGTTGGGTACGTCTTCACGATTTTACCGGCAACATAATCGAATAATATAGCTCTATTGTTGGCGAAGATGAAAAGATTGCCGTCAACGTTGAGAAAAACAAAGGGGTAGAGATTGTTCTCTATGGCATTGCCGTCACTTGTCTCGACAAGAAAAGGCAAACTGTGAGCGTTCATTGTGCCTTCACTTTTGGGGTAAAACTCGTAGTTGAACTGCCGCCGTCCGCCGATGATTATCTGCTTTCCATCTGGCAGAATATGATTGGTGGCGTACCATCTCCGGTTGACTAACCCGAACTCGATCTCTTTCCAGTCACAAGTAGGACACGGATCAAAAACCCTAACCCTTCTCTCTCCGTCGTTGAAACCTCCCGTCTGGACCAGACTTCCGCTGGGGTTTACTGATCCCGAGGAGCACCACGTGTCCGAGTACACGAACAGGGGACGAATTTTGTTAGACGCCACGTCGTACTCTGCCGAGTGAGCCGTGCAGTCGACTTTAAGCGCCGTGTCGTTGGGGTTGTTGCGGCAGACGCCGTCGGGGAGGGAGAGGTTGGATTTTCCGAAGTTGGTGCGGTCGAACATGACGACGCGGTCGTTGTGGAGAAGCTGCATATGCATGGCGGAAATGCCGACGCTTTTCAGAAGCAGCTCCCATTTGCCGCCGCCGGCGTGGGTCAGGGAGAAGAGAAAAGTGGATATGAAGAGGCATGAAACAATGAGATGGGGTAGAGTTGGGCACTTCTTCATGTCGATTTGATTCTCTACTTGGCTTGTTCGTGTTTTGGTCTTAGAATAATTGGTCTATCTGGAAATCGCTTGCTGCTGCGATTTGCTGTGAGTGTATCTGAGATCGCCGCCTTTATATAGTAGTGAGCTTGTGATATGTTGTTTTGTTTTGGTTTGAAAATTAATAAAATAATTCAGTTCAGGGTTTGTACTTTGTAAATGCAAATCGAATTTCTCAGTAGGAATGCTACGTACCTAGCCCGGGAATTTCTCAGTCGGCTAGCCTTAGCTGCTTTATATTCCATTATGGATTTTATATTTACTTTTTCTTGTGTTGGTGATGGAATTCATTTCTTTTTTTCTAGTAGATAAATGTGGAAATGGTCATTACTTTTGATTCTAGAACAAGTACATTCATAATAACTCGTTTTCCGGCAGTGGTCAAAGAAATCGAAACAGTACCTAGTGCTAGCTAGCTGTACAATATTTTCTTGAAACGTGTACGTCCGGATATTACTTAATCTTCATCTTTGATTTCTTTTGGGTAGAAATAACTTTGTATAACATATTGCAATTAATCTTTATAGTATTTTTGAGTATTACATGCAGCTTTGAAGTTAGAGCATTAGTTCATTGTGTGAATTATACGACCAATGATCAGTGGCGGGTTCAAAATTTTTGTCCAGATAGTCTTGTCCTAAGCTAAAGGCGCTTGTTTATATGGGGAATAAGCATGACTGTAAAATCCTTAGCCATATGAATAGTAAATATAGAATTTTTACAATTTGTTTAAAATAACCTATTAAATGACTAAATTAATTTTTATTTTCTTCCCATGTTAAACAACCGATTGTTAGCTTTTCTTCTTTGTTTTTAATAACTCATTAGTTCTGTTTATTAACATTTTTAAATGACCCAATAATTTTGTTTACTTTTTTTTTAAATGACACTTCCAAGCAACCTCGTTTTGGGCAGATTAATTTTGACAAAAGTCGGAACGTTCTGCATTCGGCGATCGCATTCTGTTAGGTAATCGTGGATTATTCTTGTATCTTAATTGATTTTGATCGTGCATTTGATTGTGGTATAACATGGACTTTCAGTTGGACCAGAAATATTCTTCTTCTCTACTGCTCTTTTTAATTTGTCCATCTGATTTGAGAATACACAAGTCTAATCTTAACGTACTAATTCAATGGTTAGGTCACAGTATCACACCGATAGTTTGTCGGTAGTTCCTTGATCAATGAAGATTCCCAACCGCCCTACATGCGAAAAGGAGGATGCACTTCGTCGACATCTTATAATCTAGCAATCTGGTTAATAACGTTTTTAATTCCATGCATGGAAACTTTTATGGTTAAGGTGTGTATAATTCGTGATTAAGATTTTCAATTCCACGTACAGCTAGATATTTGAAGTTAGAGTTTTCAATTGTATGTGTGTATATGTCCAGGGGCGTAGCCAGGAATGACAGAAGGGTTGGGCTAATTTTATACATACAAAAATTTTGCGAATAACTCTTTTTTTTTTTTGAGGTTTGGAACCCAGTGGGAGGCTCATCCTCACGCCTTTATTATTTAAAACATACAATGGGGGGGACATAAAACCAAAACCCCGTAAATTAAAAATTACAAACATAAATCTATCTGAATCGTACCCTCCGAGGCCCACTAACTTCAAATTCAGTAATCACTGAATCATTATCAATACTATCAGCAAAGTCTTTTTCAATGTAGAGAACCATCAAATCATCAAGAAAGTCATCTTCCATCTTATTTCGAAGTCTGTTTTTTATGATGTTCATAGATGAAAATGCTCTCTCTGTTGTTGCTGTAGAAACTGGCAGAGTCAGAACAAGGCAAATCAACCTGTAAATCATAGGAAAGAATGCAGACTTTCTTGATTCAACTAACCACCGACACAAATCAGACACAGAATTTGTGTTGGAAAATCTTGCATCCCTTTGAATATCTGTTAGAAAATACCCACACTCCATGTCTAGAGCATACATATCAGATGATGTAAAATCTTGAGAATAAAACTTCAAAGCAAGATTGCAAACATCTTCAGATTTGAATGAAACAAAATTATCACGAGGATCAAATGTAGCACTGAGAACAAGAAGCTCCAACGAATTATCTTGAAATCTACTATCCAACTCTGCCAACTGAAAATCTATTACAGCATTAAGTATATTGACCCGATAATAATGCTCATTTGTAATATTTTGTTCAGAAGCCCTTATACTTTTCTTGTAAGGAGAAGACATATCCGGCATAATAATATCATACTCACAACAAAATGATGCAACCCTCATAATCAAATTATCCCAACCATCTTCCCTCATATCTTGGAGTTTTGATTTTGTTATTGAAAGAAAGTTTAGAGCATTCAAAATGTCTATGGCTTTTTTTTGCAATGACTGACAAAGAAAGTCAGTAATCCTCATGACATCATGCATCAAAAGCAAGCAAAACACAAAATCAAAACGCTCCATAGCCTTACCTACACTCTTTGCTTCTCCTTGTACTTTATTTGGTCCGTTTGCAACTAATTCTGCAAGAGTTGTTCGGGTGGCTCCAAATAATTTAATCAAACTTGATATAGATCGAAGATGTGAACCCCAACGAGTAGCCCCTGCTCGTTGCAAAGTGCAAGCCTGATTAGCCCCTGTTCCTGTACCAAGTGTACCAGCAGCCACTAACTCTGCAATTTCTTCTTCTCTGATAACTTTTAGTGCTGAATGTCGTTTTGCAGAAGAATCAACAAAATTTACAATGAAGTTTAGAGTAGAGAAAAATTCCCAAATATCATGCACTCCTTTAGCTGCAGCATTTAAAGTCAATTGTAAGCGATGAGCAAAGCAATGCACATAATATGCAGATGGACACTCTTCACGAAACAAAGCTTGTAAACCATTAAATTCACCCCGCATGTTGCTAGCACCATCATATCCTTGGCCACGCATGTTTTCTACCTGAAGATCATATTGAGCAAGCACTTTGGATATTTCATTTTTCAGAGTTTGAGAACAAGTGTCTACAACACTAATAACTTTGAAAAACCGTTCTCTAATAAACCCATAACAATCAACAAATCGAAGAATGATAGCCATTTGCTCCCTATTAGATGCATCAACCGCTTCATCAACTAGGATACAAAATTTGGCATCTCCCACTTCCTCACGAATCTTGGTTCTAACTTTGTTGGCAAGAATATTGGCAATTTGTCTTTGAATCTCTGGAGAAATATACTTAGCATTTCCAGGAGCATTTTCTAAGACTTTTTGAACTTCTATATTCATTCTTCCAAAAGACTTCCTTACTGCATTGAAATTTCCACTATTGGATGAATCAATGGATTCATCATGCCCTCTAAAAGCACATCCTTGGTGGGCTAACAACCTTACACTCTCTATAATAGTAATAAGTCGAAGTCGGTTATTTGCTACTTCTTGTGATGATTGTGTGCTAATCACTCTCTCAATATGCTTAGATGGGTTTCTTAGTGTCTCCCACTTATGCATGGCAGCATTATGTGGGGAATTTAATCCTCCCACGTGACCAAGAATGCCAGACTGTTTGGACATAACATTCTTCCAACCTTGAAACCCACACTCAGTGAATGCTGGATGGTGGGATGGATAACTATCAAAGAGGAAACACGGGAAGCAATATGCTTTGTCCAACTCTTCGGAATACTCAAGCCAAGGCCAATCTTTGAACCATTTGGCATTAAATTTTCGACCTTGACCTCCATCAAAAGAAGGTGGATACTTGCTTAACTGAGGTTGATATGGTCCTAAGACCACATAAGCTCTTCGAATATTGTCACGCTCATTCAAATGATACTTGCATATTGGAAGTCGTATTCCTGGATCACGCTCAAGAGAACTAACATCAACATTTTCTTCTATCTCAATTCTTTCATCACGACACTCTTCTAGTGGACTAGGTGGAGCAGTGTTTATAGGAACATCATTCACAGAATTCTCAGTCGCATTTCTACTCCCACTCCCACTCCCAATTTCATTCCCAGTACCACTTGATGGAGTGTCACTTGTAAACCATGAAAGAATATTTTTGTACCGCTTGGGTTTTCGGCAATCCGTCATTTTATTCAATACCTATAATATATATACATACATTTCAATATAACAATTAACACAATGCATTACCCATCAGCAACAACCCGATACAGAGATCCATTCCCAATTATCAACCCATCATCAACAACCCACCAATTATCAACCCATCATCAACAACCCATTACCCATCAGCAATGACAATCAATTATCAAACATTCAACAACATAACAACCCATTCCCACTACAGCAATGACAATCAATCAACCAAAAATCCAAAACATTCTCAACTCCCAATTATCAACAACAACCCATCAGCAATGATAATCAATCAACAAAAATCCAATACCTGGGATTTGGAACTCTTAAAGGCTGGAAGGGGGAAGCAAATGGGGACAGCGCCACTGCACCACAGCCCACGGGGGAGAACCGAAGAAGGGGAGAGCTGAGACTCCTGAGAGTCGACCTACATCATCTGGGAATATCCCACACAATCAATCACAGCCTGATCAATCAAACAAAAATCCAAAACATTCCCAAATCCCAATTATCAACCCATTACCCATCATCAACAACCCATCAGCAATGATAATCAATCAACAAAAATCCAATACCTGGGATCTGGAACTCTTGAAGGCTGGAAGGGGGAAGCAAACGGGGACAGCGCCACTGCGCCACAGCCCACGGGGGAGAACCGGAGAAGGGGAGAGCTGAGACTGAGAGTCGACCTACATCATCTCAGATTGAAGCCTTGAAGGAGTCGCACTGCGACTGCCGCAGAAGCGCAGTGGATCCGTGGAGGTGGGCCGTGGGCAGGTGGCTCGGTGGCGGAGGAGGTGGCTCAGGCGTGGAGCGGTGGAGGTGGCTTGGCGGACTGCCGGAACTAGCAAATCGACCTGGAACTCTGGAACTCTGGAAGGCTGGAAGGGGGAAGCAACACAGCCCACGGGGGAGAAACCGGAGAAAGGGGAGAGCTGAGAATCGACGCAGAAGTATATATATATTTTTTTTTTTATTGGGCTATACCCATACTTGATCGATTTTGGGCCAAATTTTCCCTTGGGCTGTAGCCCAAGTAGCCCTTGTCTTGGCTACGCCCCTGTATATGTCTGTAATTGAGATTTTCAATCCTATACATAGAATCTTGTAGCGAGTTTTTAATTGCTTGCACGTATACGTCTCTATATAGACACTTATAATTAGATTTTTTTTAATTAAGAAAATTCTATCCATATCTCCTAAATTAGTACGTAGACCTCCAATGATTTTTAAAATATTCTAATTCCAACTTTATCATTCAATAAAATTGAAGAAAAAAAATAAAAAATTGCAGTTATACCGTGCATGCAGACCTCTTTCGACCTGCTATGAAATGGCTTCACATTCTAAGATTGTTATGAGGGGGCATGCATACGCAATGGTTTCAGTATCTAAACTTTTGGAAATTGAATCCACTATAACCACCGGTAAACCACCCATTGGAATCGACCTCAGTTGAGATCTTGAGAATATTAGGAACAGTCACGTACAGACTTTAAACTCATACAGGCAATGTGCATGTGTTTGTCCAATCAAGAATTAGGAATCAAGATTTGCTATTTACCTGATTACGTACAACCCAGTTTCTCTTGTTTGCATGAATAAAGCAATTAATGTCAGAGTGATGTTGGTAACATCATAATGTGGATAACGCCACTAGCGGTGGCTGGGCCTGGCTCTGCTGCACAATATGGTGGTGGGTGGCAGGGCCGGTCCTGAAGTTATGGAGGCCTGGAGCAAAAATCTAATTGAGGCCTTACTAATTCCAACATAAAAAAATATATTATAAAAACTTGGTCAAATTAATATAACAAGGCAAATAAAAATAATATATAAGAATGAAAAATAATATGATTCTGTAATAATCAAGATTGAACATAATAGATAGGAAAATGAGCAGAAAAAGAAATGAAAAGACATGATAATGTAAAAAGGAAAAGCAAATAAATGAAAAAAACATAGATAAAAGAACATAATAGATAGGAAAATGAGCCGAAAAAGAAATGAAAAGACATGAGAATGTAAAAAAGAAAAGCAAAAAAATGAAAAAAACATAAATAAAAGAGAGATTACTACAGATCGAATACAGGTCATGGGTGAAAAATGGACAGTGACTTAGCCAACTGGACTACTTCACGAATCATATAATTGTTTGTATATGTTATATACACATATTCTGAGATCTGAGGCCTCTCGAAATTGGAGGCCTAGTGCGACCGCACCACTTGCCCTACCTCAGGGCCGCCCCTGGTGGGTGGTTTAGAGGTGGAAGAAGAGAAGAAGGTTAAAAAAGGCATAATCGGAAGTTTAATGTGGAAAATTGAAGTATGAGGTTGAAATATTAATTTTTTAGGTATCTATGCGTGTACATGAATGATAAAGTAATTTAAAGTTCACATCCAAAATCAATTGATAATGGAATGAGTAACTTAAATTCTTATAAACTTATATGCAAGGTTCACATTTTCTCATGTGAGATCTATGCTCTCATTTCTCAACATGATTAAGATTTTTAATTCCTCTTGACCTAACTCATTCACTATCTTACAATGTTTGACTAATCACAAAATCTTTATACTTCACAAAGTTAAGTTAATTAAGGAAGATATGTTTGTTACTCAAGGATTCATGAGAATTTCTAAATGTGGATATGTAAAGACAAATAGCTGACGACAACAATTAACATAGGATTCAAAAAGGAGGTAGTCATTCTTAAGTGAAGTTTTATCAAGTTTGCTGACCCGTCACTACTAATGAACAGAATCAAAAACGACTTTGAAGCCAACTCATTACAACCTGCATATTAATCAAAAACTAATTTTATTGTCGTTTCCATACACCAACCCAAAAGTTTGATCGGCTTAATTTGTAGCTTGATATGTTAGGCATCTGTGGCTGTCATATTCCAAAGCCTCAAGCTTGGATTTGCTAGGTCTCATCATATGGCCCTTGGGCCCAAAGCCCGGCAAGCCTGTAGGGTTGAAGTTCGGCTCAGCCCTTCCATTAGGGCTGGCCGGCCCGACCCTTTCTCAAATAGGATAGGGTATGGGTCATATAAATGAAACCCGGCTCTACCCTAAAAGCCCGGCCCTAACCCAGCCCTAAAATTTAATTTAATTTAATTTTTGTTATTTTCTATACATGTGTATAAAACTATAGAACTTGTATTGAATTATATGAATCTGTAATATTGGAAAATGGGTCATTTAATTGTCTGTCCGTTTGAGGCCCAAAGGTATGAAGCCCAACTCCAGGAGTCCAACTCAAGTCTCCAAGAGGGTAAAACCTAGACGATGTCGAGGTCTTCAAACAAAAGAGACGACCACATCCGCCTCTCTCTCAAAACCCTCTTCCTTCAGACAGCAAACCTATACTCCTTCGCCGCCAGTGGTGACGGCAACTTGCTTGTTCAGGCCTAGAGAGACGAACGCGGTGTGGATGCTTTGCATCACCGGGAGGAGGTTGCCCATCATCGTCGTGTCGTTTAAGGTTCCCAGTCATAGCTCTGCATCTACCGTCAAAGCACACTGTTTTCGACGCACAAGGTGAGGACATCATTTCCGATTTTTGTTTCTTCTGGGTTTGAATCTCTCTCCCTTTCTCTCTCTCTCTCAAAATCTCACACTTTTTTGGTTCTTCCGGATCAAGAATTCTTAGATCGAAAACAGAGAGACCGGAGATCTCCTCAGAGCTGTAAAACTGGTTGTTCTGATTGATGGGTCTAAGGATTCGGTTCATGAAACTGCGGATAATGGGCTTGAGTCAGCTTTCAATCGATTAATAGGTAATGAACATGAATTTCAATTTACTAGTTTTGGTTTGAATGATGCTAATTCGTTGTTTTGTTGGCTGCAAAGTTAGTGGCTTGTGTCTGGCCTTTCGGTTGAGAGAGAGATGGAAGAAGAAGACTCCCAGATTGGTTAATATGTTTGCTGTGCATGTCTGGCTATATTTAATTAATATGTTTCTGCGACATTGTAATTCACACTATTATAATTGAGATGTTGGAATAGTCATCTTCTGTTTTTGAGAGAATTATTAATCATCCAATCTTAGAGCAGATGAACTTAGGCAATTGGTGTTATTCAGATTCAGATTACTATATTGAAGCTTAAGATTCAGATCAATTTCAAACTGAAAGGGTTATAAGTGATTTTCTAGATGAAATGCAGTGGTTGGTAAATTGTGCAATTGCAGCAATGCATTCTCGTTTAATTTTTTTTTTTTAAGTGTTATTCACTTTGAGAGCCTGGCCCGGCCAGTTCGATCCTTGCGAGATGGGCCTTAAGGGTGGGTAAGGGCTTACATATTGAAGCCCCAGCTCGGTCCAGCCCTGCCCGGCCTTAATTTTCGTTGACTTGGTTAAAGTCCAGCCAGGGCTGGCCCTACCCTAAATTGCCCCAGCTCGGTCCCCTGCCCGGCCTTAATTTTCGTTGACTTGGTTAAAGTCCAGCCAGGCCTGGCCCTAAGCCCTAAAATTTAGGGTAGGGCCAGCCCTAGCCCGGCCTATGATGACCCCTAGCTTAAGCAATTGGTCCACCCTGGCATGGCCTCATTTATGTTTGCCCATTTTGGCTCAAGAAGCTTATTGCTTAATTGTCTGCGAAGTAATCATAATTTTCTTTTAGGGTGAAGAAAGATGTCCTATTTTGAAAAGGTGAATACTGCATGTTAGTTCAATTTTCGTTTGGCTTTCGGTGCTGACAATCTAGAAATTAAGAACAACAGATCGATTAATTCTACATTTAAGTCTTTTTTGACAAAGCATGCATCTGCGCGCGATAAGTAAAGCGATATATATTTGATCAATTTTTGGGTTAAAATATGGGGACGATAAAAATAAAACTACAAAGACATGATTAATGCATTTCCTATAAGATCATACCGATTGCACAACAATAGATATGAACTAGCTATTATATGTTGTATGCATCAGTTAATGTAAATGAGCTATTTTGAATTCAAATGTAAATACATTAACCAAGATATATAAACTTATTAAGTAATCGAATTAAGTTTATATATTAGAATATCTGTTAAAGAATTTCAAATTCAAATGTGTGGTTATTCAGACAAATCTATTAGGAAGTTATTTTGACAGTTCCTTGATGGAAGGAACTGCCATGTAACTACTGTGTTGAACAACTTTATAAATAAAGTGGAATTTGTATTTGATCCCTGCTAGAACATAAAACACTCTCATTGAGTTTGTCCCATCAAGCAATAAAGAGAGATACAGTGTGTATCTAGGAGAAGATCAGATAGATAACGGCAGCAGATCACCAGATGGATAACGGCAGCAATCCACCAAGTTAGTTTTATGATTTTATTTCATAACATTGATCTAACATTTGAGATAGTATACTTGAGTTATATGTTTATGTTTCATATTGAATCTAACAATTGGTATCAGAGCAACTATGCTCAGATTTAGATCAATGCTTATTATAATGCAAATCTATATATATCCTGGGACTTGATGATAACGTGTTATTGTTCGTATAAATATATCTGCATATCAATTAAATACAAAGAGATAGTGAATTTTACTGCTGTTATCTGTATAAACTGAGTATTGTTTTTATCGAATTATATAATTATTATTTGTTATATATATACATGTGAAAATTGTATCTAACTTCATAAACTACTGCATATTTCATGTAGATTCATATTGCTGCCAAAGTAGCCATGATTATACTGATATATGCAATAGGCTAAATAGAATTTTTTTTTCTAAATGTGTTCTGCATATGTATTCAATGCTATCAAAATAGCTGTAATGTATATTTATGAACATACATTCACAGAAGAAAACATGAAGAAAACTTAAAAGTTTAAATTAAAATCTAACTTCCAAAGCGTTTGGATATCAAGATTAGACTTTTTAGTTTAACATATATTTGATAATAAACATTCATAAATATATCGTTAGAGATAAGTGTATCACAAATGATACCAGCATCTTGAACATGATATATGTTTATTTATCTATCTGTATGTGATTCATTTAAAATGTTTATTCTATATGAATTAACATTTGGGATATGCATATAATTCTAGTATATAGTCAGACTGGAATATATGATGAATGACTGATTTAGATTAATTTCATCCAACTATGCATTTTCTAATGAGCATTAATCAAATTAACACAATGGAGATAATGACAAGTTTGACTCAAAATCAATAAGTTCATATTTTATTGGTTATTCAGAGAAGTCAAAAGGATTCAAATTTTACTGTCGTTTAAGGATCAACAGAATTTTTGAGACACATAGAGCAACCTTCTATGATGAAATGTTTGATCAGAATGAAGATGTAAGTGAAGGGACCAGTGTTGATCAAATGTATAACAACATGGATGATTGGTTCATTTTTCCAGAATTTGTGCCACCTGAAACACGGATGATTAGTGAAGCACTTATACCAATAGCACAAGTTGAAAATCAATCTCAAGCAGTCAATTTTGGAAATCAAAATTATCCAAACGATGATGGTCAGAACAGTGAAAATGCATAAATCCCAGCAGCAGAAGCACATGAAGTCTTGAGAAGATCAGAAAGATCAAGAAAATCTGCAATATCCAATGATTATCATCTATATTTGACTGCAATTGAGTTTGATTTGGGGGAAGAAAATGATCTTGTTTCATTGAAAGAAGCTATGCAATCTAATAACAGCCACAAATGGAAGTTAGCAATGGAAGATGAACTGCAAAGCATGTCAAAGAATGGAGTTTGGACATTAGTAGATAGAACTGCAAATTTGAAACCAATTGGCTGCAAATGGGTTTATAAAACAAAAAGGGATGCAAATGGCAAGATTGAAAGATACAAAGCTAGGCTTGTGGCAAAAGGATACAATCAGAAGGAGGGTATAGATTACAATGAGACTTTTTCACCAGTCTCAACTAAAGATGCCTTAAGAGTTATAATGGCTTTGGTTGCACATTACAATCTAGAATTGCATTAGATGGATGTTAAGACAGCATTTTTAAATGGAGACTTGCAAGAAAACATCTACATGCTTCAACCAGAAGGGTCTAAAATTGCATTAGATGGATGTTAAGACAGCATTTTTAAATGGAGACTTGCAAGAAAACATCTACATGCTTCAACCAGAAGGGTTCATTGAGGATGAAAAGAAAATCTGCAAACTCAACAAGTGCATCTATAGACTCAAATAGGCATCCAGACAATGGTACTTAAAATTTTGCTGCTGTGATTTCAGATTTTGGCTTTGAAGAAAATAAATTAGATGAGTGTGTGTACTGCAAGGTTAGTGGGAGTCATTTCATATTTCTAATTTTATATGTGGATGATATCTTATTAGCCAGCAACAATATTGGTTTGCTGAAAGACACAAAAGAATTTTTGATGAAGAACTTTGACATGAAGGATATGGGGGAAGCTCACTATGTACTTGGAATAGAAATCAGCAGAAACATAAATCAATGCATGTTGGGGTTATCACAAAAGAATTACGTAGATAAGATGCTGCTGAGATTTGGTTTAGAAAAATGCAGATCAGGAAGTGCTCCTGTTTCTAAAGGTGATAAGCTGCACAAATGGCAATGTCCTCAAAATGTTCTAGAGAGAAAAACCATGGAGAATGTACCTTATGCTAGATTGGTTGGAAGTCTCGTGTATGCACAGGATTGTACCAGGCCAGATATAAGTTTTGTTGTTAATATGTTGTCCAGATCGATATCAATCAAATGCTGGACATGAACATTGGGTTGCTGGAAAGAAAGTTTTGAAATATTTGAAATCTACCAGAGATCACATGCTGGTATACAAAAGGATTGAAGATCAAGAATTGAAAGTGGAATGTTATACAGATGCTTCATACAAACAAGACTTGGATGACTTGAAATCAACATCTGGATATATTTTCATGTTTGCTGGCGGAGTTATCTCATGGAAGACTAATAAGCAATCATTAACTGCTACTTCAACCTTTCAAGTAGAATGCATTGTAATATTTGAAGCTATTGCACATGCTTTGTGGTTGAGAAATTTTATTTCAAGAATGAAAGTGGTGGATTCAATTGAAAGGCCATTGACCATTTACTGTGACAATGCAACTGCTGTGTTCTTTTCAAAGAACAACAAAAGGACTTCTAGATCTAGAAACATTGATGTTAAGTATTTCTCTGTGAGAGAAAGTATGAGAGACAATGAAGTAGAGGTGACCAAAATAGGTACAAAAGACCAACTTGCAGATCCATTGACCAAAGCATTGCCAGTTTCTGTGTTCATCAGACATGTGGAAAATATGGGAGTTTTAGGCAGTATTGATGGTTAGTTATGTATTTCACTAAGTTACTAGTATGTATTGCAACTATTTAGTAATGCATTGTTATTAATCATATCAGTCATTATCAAGTTCATTCATATAATTTTGAATGAAATTGTTTTATTCAAATATAGTACTGCATAATTTAGCATGTATATACATTTAGACGTTGCTGATTTCACATAAGCAAATATGCAGTTTGAATAACTCCATCAGGATCACTAATGCTTGTGAAAGTCGATTATTACATAACAAGCATGATCACACTTGAGGTAATCCATGTAATTTTGATTACTATGATGTGATTATAAAAGACTGGCAACTTGCTAATTTGTCATTCTCTTCTATGATTCAGCTTAGTAAATCTTAATTGACAGGGTTTTGTAAAACAGATAGTATTTTTGAATTCAAGTGCACAATTAAGAAATAGGTTATTTACATGGTATATATACATCATACAATATCTAGTTCAGTGGGAGATTGTAAGATCATACCGATTGCACAACAATAGATATGAACTAGCTATTATATGTTGTATGCATCAGTTAATGTAAATGAGCTATTTTGAATTCAAATGTAAATACATTAACCAAGATATATAAACTTATTAAGTAATCGAATTAAGTTTATATATTAGAATATCTGTTAAAGAATTTCAAATTCAAATGTGTGGTTATTCAGACAAATCTATTAGGAAGTTATTTTGACAGTTCCTTGATGGAAGGAACTGCCATGTAACTACTGTGTTGAACAGCTTTATAAATAAAGAGGAATTTGTATTTGATCCCTGCTAGAACATAAAACACTCTCATTGAGTTTGTCCCATCAAGCAATAAAGAGAGATACGGTGTGTATCTAGGAGAAGATCAGATAGATAATGGCAGCAGATCACTAGATGGATAACGGCAGCAATCCACCAAGTTAGTTTTATGATTTTATTTCATAACATTGATCTAACATTTGAGATAGTATACTTGAGTTATATGTTTATGTTTCATATTGAATCTAACATTTCCGACAAAACGAGCTTCAGCTAGCAAATTAACAATTTAACTACCTAACAGATGAGAATGAGACTTGCTTAATCCATAGTTGCAATATTAATTAGTACTAGACGACATCATGTTTCAGTCTTTCGATCTTCGATCTTGTTGGTTACATCTTTTCGAATCAGTTTATAATTTATATCTTTTTCTTTTCTGATCTTATTCTTGCAATAATTAACAATCGATCTGGCTAATTTTGTCAACTCCTGCATGTCTTCTGGATATTATACACACACAGACACGCACATATTTATATATAAGCCTTCTGGTCAATTCATTACAGTATCAATGTACGGGATTATTATACTCATGTATGCATCAGGCGATCTGTGACATTATTAGTCCATGACATTCTTTGAATTGTCTCATATTCTCTGTTTGAGCTTCTGTGTTTGCTTTGTTAGTTTCATCAGCACCTATCTCTTTCAATTCCCAATCATTTTTCTTGTTGGTGTTCTAATATTCTAAACCATATATGTATGCAAGTCAATTAGTCAAAACATATCCTCTTTTAAATTTTTCCCAGTCATTTTTCTTGGTAGTGTTGTAATATTCTAATTAAACCATATACATATGCAAGTCAAAACATATGACTCATGAATCTAGAAACCCAGGGGCACTTAACCATTTGGATGAGGACAATGCAAACTAATGTTGAAACGAAATAGCTAAATACTGCTGCAAGAAATTGATATGTATTTTTTTTATGAGGATTGACGACCCAGAAAACATTTGCTTTCTTAATTTCAAATATAGATACAACACGTTTCCTAAATGATTAATGTTATATTACATCTCAATCAAATGCATCATTTTCACAAAATGTACAAGTTAGCAATTTTTCATAAAACCAAAAGAAAATAAGAAAATGAAGAAAAGTCGGCATTTCTTTATTTTCCTCGTTTAGGGGCACTGTTAGGTTCACTTTGCTTTCGCTTTAAAAATAACCAGAACTAGAATGTGTCAGGTATGCACAATATTTCCACCCAACCATTGAATGCTCGACTTTATGAAGAAATTAAGGACATCAGGCTACAATACCCTCCCGTATCCCATACCTTTTATTTTTATTTTTTTAATATATAACAATTTAATATAATGGTAACATGATGAATTGGTCATCAGGTTACCCATTCAAATTTTTACACATGGCAATTTAAAAAAAAAATATTACCAATTTAACAACACATTTATCATCAATTTGTAATATTGTCTATATACCAGTAAATATTATCCTAAATGGAGTAAATACCAAAATGTTTACCCCAGTTACACAATCGAGAACTATATTATGTGAATGAGGACACATGCTCTATTTGGTATAAATATGAAGATTTACCGCTTGTACAACACAATCGTCGTCAGTTTTATAAAATGGTTCATAAATTGGTAAATGTTGTCTTAGACTTGTAATTACCACAGACACAGGGCCGGCCCTGGGTATAGGCCCAGCAGGCTTGTGCTTATAGCCCCCAAACTTCATGGGCCCCCAAAATTAAATCAAGTTATATATATATATATATATATATATATATGTAAAAAAAAAAAAAAAAACTGGAGACATCTATAGATATATTGTTGTTCACTTCTTCTTAGACGCAGCTACTCGTCGTCTCGTTCTTCCCCCTCACTTCTCCATAATCCCAATTTCTCACATCTCTAACCTAACAGAGTAACAGGTAATTCATCATCATCATCGATTCATCGTCGCCCGGTAGCCAATAATCATCATCATCTGCAATTAGAATTTTGATTTTCTTGTTCTTCTTCTGTTAGTTGTTGTTTTATTGATTTTCTGAATTTCTAGCAGATTTGGGAATTGGGGCAATTGACATTTGGCAAGAAGGATTTTTGAGACTACTCAGAGTCTCAGACCAGCACCGAAATTTCGTTGGGTAAGTCTAATCATTCTTTGCAAATCCAACTTTTCAATGAATCAATGATTAAGTTTTTTGAGTCTGTTTTCTTTACTTTTTTCCCTTGTTTGATTCGACTGAAGATCATAACTAATTATGAAATATGATATAAATGCATCCTTGATTCTTTGTTAATTGTTAATGGAATGGGTAACTGGTACTAGTGCCGTAGTGCATCCTTGATTCCTTTTTTTTTTTTCTTTGGTATGCACAGAAGACAAATCTAGCACTCTTCTTATTTTACATATATCATGAATATATGATCAGCCTTCTTTGTTATAGTCATCATATTTTAGTCATTATATATATATATATATATGCTAAATTTTGAAGCTTTTTGGGGGACCAAAATAGTTTGTTTACTGTGCAGACGAATATTTTTGTTGAGTGAGCTAAATTTTTGTCTTTTGCAGGTTATAATATTATGGCTCCAATTAGAAAATATCCTTCTGGTGCTCAAAAAAGAAAAGAGAAGCAAAAGAGAGATGCATTAGTTAAGCTTCAAGCCGGATCTCTTAGTAAGTACTTCAACACAAATAATAAACAAGCACAGACTTCAGCTGATCCAAAAATATGTGAGAATGAGAATGAGAAGGATGTTGAAGAACATGATCAGTTAATGAATGAAAATGAGAGTGCAGAATCAAGTCAAGGTCTTAATGCCAATGAAAATGGTGATATTCCTATAAATGATAGTGGTGGTATGGACGAACCAAATCTTCCAGTGAATGAGGAAGAAAATATCATTGTTGAAGATGATCAAAACAAAGATTCAAGTGCAGAATTTGACTTTCCATTTGACGTTGATGATCCAGGAAATTGGGATAAGATTAAACAAAATGTCAGAGATTTTTTAGTTGAAAGAGGTCCTAAAAGAGAGAATGATCTTACCTTTCCGGTTGATGACTTGGGGAGACATTTCAGTCCCACACATTATTTTCGTGTCTTTCCTAATGGTGAAAAGAAGAACATGAGGTGGTTGATTTACTCAGTTTCGTTAGACAAGGTATTTTGCTTTTGTTGTAAATTGTTCAAGCAAGACCACAACAAGACTTTATTGGGTCAATTTGCTAATGAAGGATTGAATGATTGGAAAAATATGAGTGCAAGGCTTGCAAGCCATGAAAGAAATAGTCAACACATCAGTTGCTTTACTAGTTGGATTGAGCTGGAAACAAGATTGAAAAAGAATGCAACAATTGATCAAGCTGTGGAAGAACAAATAAAGAAGGAGAGAGAACATTGGAGACAGGTACTCTTGAGAATCCTAACTGTTGTGAAAAGACTTTCGAAAAATAATTTGGCATTTCGTGGGGATAATGAGAAAGTGTATGAGGAGAACAATGGGATTTTCTTACAAGTGATTGAGATGATTGCTGAATTTGATCCGGTGATGCAAGAACATGTTTGGCGTATTTTAAAAAAAGAAACTCATTACCACTACTTGAGTCACAAGATCCAAAATGAAATGATTCAGCTATTAGCAAATGAGGTAAAAACTTCCATCATTGCAACGATCAAAGAAGCAAAGTACTTTTCAGTTATTCTTGATTGCACTCCAGATGCAAGTCATAAGGAACAAATGTCTCTTGTTGTCCGTTATGTTGATATTACAGCAAGTCCGATTGTGGTAAGAGAATTCTTTTTGGAATTTTTAAAGGTGGATGATACATCGGGGCTTGGACTATTTAATGAGCTTGTAAATGCACTGAACACTCTTACACTTGATATTGGTGATATACGAGGACAGGGATATGACAATGGCTCTAATATGAGAGGAAAACACAAGGGTGTGCAGAAGAGACTTCTTGAGGTAAATCCTAGAGCATTATATACGCCTTGTGGTTGTCATAGTTTGAATCTTGCAATTTGTGATATGGCTAATTGTACTCCTAAGGCTGATTATTTTTTTGGAGTGGTACAACGAATATATTCATTCTTCTCATCTTCTACAAAGCTGTGGCAAGTTTTCAGGGATCATGTGGAAGGTCTCACTCTTAAACCATTGTCTGAAACTCGATGGGAAAGTCGTGTTGAAAGTGTAAAAGCATTTAGATACCAAGCTCCCCAAATAAGAGATGCGTTAGCTTACTTGGCAAAAAATGGTGATGATTCCAAAACGAGGTCTGATGCCGAATGCATGGCAACATATGAAATGGAGAATTTTGAATTCTTGTTCGGCATGGTTATTTGGTATGATTTGTTGCTTGCTATCAATACTGTCAGTAAAATTCTTCTAACTGAAGACATGCATATTGATATTGCTATCGAAGAATTGGAAAAGCTTATTTAATTTATGCAGAACTATAGAGAAACTGGATTTGATGAGGCCTTGACCATAGCTAAAAAAATTGCAAGTGAGATGAAAATTGAAGCCATATTCCGTGAAAAGAGAACGATTAGAAAAAAGAAGCATTTTGATGATAGCGACAATGAAGAAGAGGTGACACAATCAACTTTAGAATCATTTAAGGTTGGTTACTTTTATTATATAATTGATCAAGCTCTTTCTTCACTTCAAAGTAGGTTTGAACAATTTAAGAAATATGAAGAAGACTTTGGATTTTTATTTAAGTTGGAGAAGTTGAAGTCTACAGATAATAAAAGTTTGATGAACTATTGTATGAATCTTGAAGATTTATTGAAGGATGGTGATGTTTTTGACATTAATGGAAGTGACCTATTTTCTGAGTTGAGGTACTTGAAAGGAGCAATACCAAAAGAAACAAAAAGGGCAGTTGGAGTATTGAACTACTTGAAGCAAATGGATGGTTGTTACCCAAATGCTTGGATTGCTTACAGAATTTTGTTAACCATACCGGTTACTGTTGCCTCTGCTGAGAGAAGCTTTTCAAAATTGAAGTTGATCAAATCTTATCTTCGATCAACTATGTCATAGGAAAGACTGAATGGTTTAGCAATGTTATTGATTGAAAAAGATTTAGTTGAAAAGCTTGAATATTCAAGCTTAGTTGAAACTTTTGCGGCTAAGAATGCAAGAAGGGTAATTTTTCAGTAATAACAATATTGATTTTTGTAATTTTGAGTTCTTTACTTGAACTAATATAGTATTTTGGCAAATGATATTGGGATTGCTATATTGCTGTGTTACTAGTAATTGTATATTGTTTAAACTTACCAACTTACTTTTAAAGCGAGAAAAAATTGTGAATATATTTTAAGTTGGGGAGCCCCATTTTTGTTTTTCGCCTTGAGCCCCTAAAAACTCAGGGCCGGCCCTGCACAGACAGGACATTTATTACAACATTTTTAATCATTTGTCCTTATATTTGTAATAAGTCTTGTCAGAGATGTAATTATTTTCTCAATGAGAAAGATTACACAAGATACCACTCAATTACACATTCGAGAACTATATTACGTGAATGAAGGCACATTCTCTATTTGGTATGAAATACAAAGATTTACCACTTGTACAACACATTTATCGTCAATTTTGTAAAATAAAACAGTTCATAAATTTGTATATGTTGTCTTAGACCTTGTAATTACCACAAACATGACATTTATTATAATATTTTTGATCATTTGTCCTTATATTTGTAATAAGCTTTGTCAGAGACGTAATTATTTTCTTAATGAGGAAGATTACACAAGGTACCACACTACCACCCAATTACACATTCGATACCTCTATTACGTGAATGAAGACACATGCTCTATTTGATATGAAATTTGAAGATTTACCACTTGTACAACACATTTGTTGTCAATTTTGTAAAATAGTTCATAAACTGGTATATGTTGTCTTAGACCTTGTAATTACCACAAACAGGACATTTATTACAATATTTTTAATTATTTATCCTTATATTCGTAATAATCGCTGTCAATGATGTAAATATTTTCTCAATGAGGAACATTACGCAAGATACCACCCAATTACACAGTTGAGAACTCTATTATGTGAATGAGAACACATGCTCTATTTAGTCTAAAATATGAAGAATTACCACCCAAAACAACACATTCGTTTTTAATTTTATAAAATGATTCATAAACTTGTAAATGTGGTCCTAGACCTTGTAATTACCAAAAAGAAGACATTTTTAACAACATTTTTTGTCATTTCTTCCTTTTTTTTTTTAATAATAAATATGATCATATGTGGAATAAGTACCATAATAGAATTATGTTTCCACATCTAAAAGGTAATATATTGTCATCATATAAGTAATTATTTGATTTAATTATAAATTACCCAAAGTAGACCTCAATTATAATTGATTAAGGAAAGTACTAATGATGTACTTAATTAGTAATAAAAGACTCATTACTTTTATATTTTTTAGAGAAAAAGATTCTATAATTAATTACTAATGATTTGGTTAAGGGGTAAACAGGTTACCAACCTTTTAAATATTCAGGGCCGTTGGATATATTATTAATCCAACGGTCTAAAATATTTCAAAAAAATAGTTGTATAGCAAACAACCCAGCACTTTAGAATTTTCCGGACATAATTACTGTTCGTTGGATGATGCTATATATTGTCTTATGAGTTATGACTCTTATCTTTAGCTCTAGGGTATCTTATTTGAATTCTACATCGATGTGTGCATGACTTGTTCAACTATTGTTTGTTTGAAAGTTGGTATGTGTTGGAGTAAAGGCCTTTTATGCGGGTACATTGAAATATCTTGAAACAACCTATGACTTGTGACCTATAACCCATTCCACTGACATAGAGAGGCTTTCCAGCTTTGGTCTGGTTCCATGTGCCCCTATCATAGCCAACTATATCAGAATTGCGTGAACTGTTGGGGTTCACCTTCTTGGCCCGGGAGAATTGAATTAGATAAAATCTAACTGCTGATAGTGTTTGGCTGCGACCTAGTTTGGACTAGCAAACAATCTCTTTTGGATGTGTGAGCGAGCGTGTCAACAACAAGGCTGTAGTCGTCGGGCGTCCGTTGACCTGACTTCTTCTCAAACACTGTGGACGAGGAGTGCACCAACCTCGTCAAAGGGTTCTTTTCTATGCCTTACGGATAAGGACTTTCGGTGTGATCTCTTGCTTCACCAAATCGATACTTAGCGTTGTAGGCTAACCAGAGAAATCAGCGGGACGTAGGAGAAAGCACAAGGTTTGCTAAAGCTTGACTTTAGCTTCACTGGGTTGCTAGGGCAACGCTTCGCTGGTTTAAACTAGGTTGAAGGTAGGTTTGCTCTAGAGAGATTTTGGATAATCTATGCGATTAGTTGATTAAGAGATTGTGTCTTGTTAACCTTTGATACCTGATATTTATACATAAGGTTTCGGTGGTTCCTTGCCATAGAAGGATTATTGATTAAAGATTCCTATTGACCTCTGCTACTTGAATCCTATAAGGGCTCGTTTTCCTTATGGACTCCAGAATGGGTGAAACTGCAACCCAAAACCATAGTAAACTTATTTTTGGGCCACAGGTAACAGCCCGCCACAGGCAATCCTCTAAAGGATATTGCCAAAAATACTTTTGGGCTCAAACATTGCCCCCAAGCCTCAAGATCAGGCCCGTGAATATTGTAACTGATCGAATAGGGCTTAAGCGATGCGACTTATGACAGAAATGAGGCCATTAATGGGGGTTAGTGGTTGCGTAACTACAAAGTATCTTTTCGTCGCATCGTTTCCTTCACAAAATCCCTTATTTAAATCTTGACACAAGTGCAAAGTGTTTGGCTCCAATTTCATTTTGGGTCCAAACACTAAGGTCAGTCACATGAGAAACCCTTTTTCTAGTCTCCCTAAACCTAGAAACTTCTTCTCTCATCGAAAACCTTCATCTCGTTCAGAAACCCAGAAATGGCTCCAAAGAAAATTGTCATTGATCAAGAAAAGTAACTCATCGAGAAGATTGCCCATACCTGGGGCACGAAAATGGGTTCTGAGCATGTCAAGTTCATCAGTGGAGAGGCCCTTTCTCTTTGATCTTAGTAATGACCACACCGGACTAGCTCTACTCCACAGATCCCCTTTTTGGATGAAGCCATCACCTATTATGGCCTCCCAATCCACCGTCCAATTCCAGTTCTCCGCCGTACTCCCGGCGATTTCTCGAGTTAGGTCCAGAAACACCATAGGATCCAAGTATGGTATTGGCTGGCTATCAACGAAGAGGAAACAGCCTGATCCCTAGAAGTTAGAGTGAGGAATCTGACTCGTTGGAACGTAGTGGGCATCACCGACACCATTGATCTGTACTTCAACCTCCCTCTCAGCGTCAATCGGGCTCCCTTGGCCGCCGCGTTCCCCCTCTGGAATACTTCCAGCAATACCTTCGATTTCTGATTTGGCTAGATATGGATCATGCTTCTCGACATTCTCACCATCACAAGGCTGCTAATTGACCACGAGCCCTACGTGCATGGCTAATTTGCCGGTATTGAGTTTCCTCTGCCAATGAATCAAGGAGGTCGCAAGTCCTATCAAACCTGGCAAAATAACTATCATGTCCAACACGACGAGACCGGAGGTATCGCCTTCCTCGAGTACTGGCTTTGTAAATTTATTTTGTACACTTCCTCCAATAAGTCCACTGGCACTTGGACCTCTTTGCCCATTGCCCTTTACAATGCCGCCCCATCGGCCTTGGGCAACTTGTTTTGGGTTCGCTCTATCGAGCCCTTTATCAGGCCACCATGCATCCTTTCAAGACTAGCATTTATGGGCCTCTTTGGATTATGGGTCCAAGTATGGTATTGGCTGGCTATCAACGAAGAGGAAATAGCCTGATCCCTAGAAGTTAGAGTGAGAAATCTGACTCGTTGGAACGTAGTGGGCATCACCGACACCATTGATCTCTACTTCAACCTCCCTCTCAGCGTCAATCGGGCTTCCTTGGCCGCCGCGTTCCCCCTCTGGAATACTTCCAGCAATACCTTCGATTTTTGATTTGGCTAGATATGGATCATGCTTCTCGACATTCTCACCATCACAAGGCTGCTAATTGACCACGAGCCCTACGTGCATGGCTAATTTGCCGGTATTGAGTTTCCTCTGCCAATGAATCAAGGAGGTCGCAATTCTCACAGCAAGTCCTATCAAACCTGGCAAAATAACTATCATGTCCAACACGACGAGACCGGAGGTATCGCCTTCCTTGAGTACTGGCTTTGTAAATTTATTTTGTACACTTCCTCCAATAAGTCCACTGGCACTTGGACCTCTTTGCCTACTGCCCTTTACAATGCCGCCCCATCGGCCTTGGGCAACTTGTTTTGGGTTCGCTCTATCGAGCCCTTTATCAGGGCACCATGCATCCTTTCAAGACTAGCATTTATGGGCCTCTTTGGATTTTGGATTTCTGGCTGCAAATTAATCTATTTTGACAAGCTCCACAGACCAGACATTCCTCCTATCCCCCAATAAATTTTGGTGCTGGGATGTTGGCTTTGTAGGGATAATAAGTATGTTTCACCGCTATACTCTGAGTGTTTCTCCTACTTCTACCTCCTACACTAATTGCCAAATTTAGACCTGGTACTAAGTAGGAGATTTCCACCTCCTCTGCAGAATGGGTTCCTGCTCCAAGTCCAGAATCATAGCGAAAGGGCCTTTTTGGCCTTCCACCATGCCGTCTCTGGTTCTAATATAAGGTTGGTGGCAAATGACTTGAGTTACGAGCTTTATGCTTCTAACCATTTCGCTCACCAGCTTGGACTGGCACAGAAAATACCCTTCCCCCTCTATGACTCCAGCAACTATTATACCTCTTGACGAAGGACTACCATTCGGGCATGGGCTAACGCGCCCCAAAGTGGGCTCAACTTGATGAACCTGCCCTTCTAGGCTAATAAGCTTCAACCAATTGATGGGATTGACGAATCCTACGAGGCATAGTGGGAAAATGTGTCCGTCAATATCTGGGCTCTCCCTGATGATGAAATATTTGCCCATATCTTCCACTCGCTGGGCTGCCTTTACGAAGAGGACCATCCAGTGCTCGCTCGATTCCCTATTCGGGCGTGAGCGCAGCTGGGATTAGATATATTTTGACTATTAAGGTATGGCACTAATCCTTATCTCTAAGCGAATCAGCACTAGGAATAGAGTTGCGTCGCCACCATCTAGCGGCAGACAAGGTGGTCCTTTGACAGAGACCATTGGCCAGGCCGTGAAGCAGAAAGCCATAGAGGAGGAGTCCATTATTGAGGAATCAACTGATAATGAGGATCCTACTGAGGTAAAGTTTTACGCTCCTCGCAAACTTTGGACTTGAAACCTTTTCGATTTTGAATCCTGACTTAACTTTTTGTAGGTCACTGCAGCCCAAGCCCAGAAAAGAAGCCGGCCTGACCCAGTGGGAGAAAGCTGGGAGAACGACGAGCTTGATGAGTCGGGATTGGTATGTTTTAGCCTTCATCTTGTTATTTTCATCACATTGCCTTTGCTCAGGGAAAACTCACATCATTTTGTACTTTAGTTCGCCGGAAGACCACTGGCTCATCTAATCAGGGTGGAGTTGGTCCTTCCCATGCTGTGAGGGAAATGGCCTCTCCACAGGCCCAAGTAATTCCAGAATCAGAGGTTTCCTTTGCCCAGCCTCTGCTTGCATAAGCTATTCCCATCGTGCCTGCTGCAGGCCATGCTCTTGGTAATAGTCTGCTGCCTGCGTGCGAAGACGAGGAACCATCCTCAAGGCAATTGAATCAGGCCCAATTGAGGTTGAGGCCTAGGAGCAAATGGAACCAAAGTGCATAGCGAACCGGTCAAGGCTAGTGAACAACAAACAGCTGAGGTAATTTCCTCCCCCTACAAATCTTCCCCTGCCTTAGTTCCTTTAGTTTTATTCTAACACTGCTTCTCCAGGGCCAGAATCCTAGAGACACAGTATTAGAATAAAACTAAAGGAAATTACTTACAAAGGTCACCCTGATCTAGTCTTGATGGTTGAGCCGATCAGTGACCATGCCCGCCATGCCCCCCAAGTAAACAAAGTTGAGGTCGAGATTGGTCATAATCAGGTGATCTTAGAAGCCGTCCCTGCTCAATCTCCAGTGGCCCCAGTTGTCAAGCTAGTCTCTTAACCCCAGGCCCCTCCTGTTGGGCCTTCCAGACTAGAAAGGCTAGCCCGGATCCTTGAAGTGGCTCCTCTTGGAGCTATTGAAGAAGCCAAGGAAGTCTTTTGTGAGCTTATGGATTATAATATGCTAGAGGTTGGTGCATTCCAGCAAGCCTGGGAGGCTCTTCGAGTGCTTCGTCGGGATATTGCTATCAACGAGGCCCAACTTGTCTCAATTATTAAAGACATATTGATGGCCCTTCCTTACCTTTATGAGAAATGACCAACCTCAGAAGCGCAAGCTAGGACTGTTGGCCTACAACATCAGGCTCTTACTTGCAAGATGGAGGAGTTGCGGGGCTCATTGGATGAACGGGTTTCTCGACTGCAAGAATTAGAACTCAAGGAGAGGCACCTTGAATCTCATATCTAGACTCTTCAAGCTCAGTTGGCCAATGTGAGGGTTGGCATTGTGCATGAAGAAGCTCAATTAAAGAAGCCATAGGTTGATTCTGAAGTGCTGAGTCAAAACTTGGCTCATGCACAAGAGCAGGCCCAACAGGCTGAAACTGCTACCTACTCAGCCTGCTACCAAGTGGATGATCTCTTCCTAAGGCTAGATATGAAGCAAGGAGGCTTTAGGCCCATAGATATTTAGGCCCCTTTTGTGATTTGAACATCTTTTGCTCAAAAATACACACACACACACACAAGGGGCCTATATATATATATATATATATTAATTTATTTGTTTATTTCTTTAGTCCACTTGCTGGCCCAACAGATCCTCTTCGCCTCCACATTTAGTATGAAATTTGAATTTATTTGTATTAACTACGCATTTAGACGGTTCTGAAAACGATAATCTCGAAATTAAGCGGTTACCTTATTGAAAACCACTTAGTCTTCCACGCGTCTTTAATCAGCCTTCATTTTTTAGATTATGGCATTTATGCTTATTGATGGCGTTGATCTCGACTCCTCAACTGTCCATCCAAGGGCTGAGGCCATTCATGCTGGCCCTATAAATAGATGCATTTGGGAATAGAAAATTCAAAAGAAAACCTAACTCAAAAAATGGCATTCCAAGCATTGCTTCTCTTCCTCTTTTTCCAGAAAGCTTCTCCCCATGAAATTCCCCTTAACCTCTAGATCCTAGGCTTTGTGGAAAAATCTCTTACCTGAGATAGGCCTTATGGCTTAATCTCAGGCAACCTCATGTATTTGGCTTACAAAAGTCTGGATGGAATGTATTCGGCTTTGCCTGATGCTAAAGAACATGAGGCACTCACACATGAAGACACCTTTCTTGGGTGTAGGTTTCCTTTTGGATCCCTCATGCTGAGTGACCCGGAAAAGCATGGGAGATCCCCCAAGGGTCGATTGCTCTTTTTTCGGGATCTTCCATCGAGGGTCGAACTTTTGTTTTGTCCCCTTGATGGAAGGGTAGTTTGGCGGCTACGATTTTTAGAAGTCTTTCCTTGGGCCAGAATCTCAGCAAAGCAGTGCTCTTAAGGAAGGGCTAAAGGAAGGAAGGTGGGTTCAAGTGTGGCCTTTCCCACACTTCTCGTACAGATGATAGCAGCTGCCAAGCTCAAGTGGGTGCAGAGGCTGAATCCGATATTGAGTTCCTTCGCAACATTCTCTTGAAGATTCAGAAGACTTGATTGTTTGTAACTTAGCCAACATTAGCCTTGTAATCTCGCGAATTGTATTGTTTTTGGCTGCAAAGCCAATTTATGAATACAATTATATTTTCTTTTAATCCTATTGTGTCTTCTGAATATTGTTTGAATACGGTAAAGCCTTAGATATGGGCCTTAATTAATTATTTAACACAATTTGTCAAATAAATGAATTTAAATAAATTGTAAAATAATCTCTATCCATTATGGCCTTTATGAGTCATGCCACTAATATGACTTGTCTACAAAAATCTTGGCCCAATACTGCGAGCTGCTTGGTACATAATCATTTTTGGCTCCGTGAGGTGAGCCACTTAAGAATTTGATAGAAAAAGATTTTAAAGGCCACATAATTGAAGGCCCATATATGGTATAGTGTTGCCCCCCCCAGTCTTGTTAAGTGAGGCTAATACAATAGAGTGGGGCCTTAGGAATAAGCCCTAGCGTATAGAAGTACGCGAGCGTGGGATGACTAAGTTCCCCCCCCCCCCCCCCGGGTCCTATTGAAGGAGTAGCTGGTGGGTCGTCAAATTCCCAAACACTAGCTAGGAAATACTTTTTTAAGTATCTGCCATTGATGGGGTTGCGATGAAATTCTCCGTACTTTTTCCAATATCTTGTGAATAACATAAGGGCCTTCCCATCTTAGGGAGCTTGCCTTATCCTTCAAGTTTCTTGCCCACTGGGAGGACAGTCTTTCACACCAATTCGCCCTCTTTGTAGTTGTGGCCAAGTGTGCACTTGTCACGCGAGCCACACTCCTTTTCTCCACAGCTAAGTTGTCCAAGGCTTCCAAGTGCTTTTTGTTGAGATATTCATGTTCCTACCACATGGCCTGGACATAATCCTCGCCAATAAGTTGGTGATGTTCCTGCACTCGTAAAGAATGAACATTGATTTCCAAAGTCAAGACAATATCATGGCCAAACATCAAAGCGTAAGGGGTTGTAGCGGTAAGATTGCGCTTAGATGTGCGATACGCCAAAGGGTCTCGTAGAACGTGTCATGCCACTCGTGAGGGTTCTCCTCAAGCATCTTCTTCAGGAGAGTGATAATAATGTTGTTGCTGGACTCAGCTTGGCCCTTGGAATGTATGAAACAGATACCCAGATCACTCATGAGCTTTTCAACTTTGCCAGTCATAAAATCTGCCCCTCCATCTGAAACCAAAACTTCTGAAATGCTAAACCTACGATGATATTTTGAAAAATAAACTGCCTAATCGTGGTAGCGGAAGCTTCCTTCAAATCAGCCTCAGCCCACTTTGTGAAGAAATCAGTGGTCACAATGATGAACTTGTGCTGAAGAGATGAGTGAGTGTGAATCATCCCTATCAAGTCTAATGCCCAGCCTCTCGTAGGCCAGGGCTTTATTATGGGCTGCATAGGAATATTGGAAACGTGTTGGATAAGACATGGGCTTGACAGTCCAAGCAACCTTTCGCGAATGCGATGCAGTCTTTCAAAATGGTTGGCCAGTAGTAGCCATGTCTTCTGATCAGCCACCTTGGGTCCAGCCTGATGAGCGTGGCAGACACTGGCATGAGCTTCTCTCATTAAGCACTTCTCTTCCGTGCCATAGACACACTTAAATTCTATACCATCTTTACCTCACCTGCGCAACTCAATATTCCTTAGAAAGTAATTGAGTGTGAGGTAGCGAAACTTTTTATCAATAGGTTGGTCTGGGTGTTTTAGGTATTCAATCAAAGGAACATGCCAGGCCACATTAATGGGATCCAAGACAGCCACTGTGGCGTCATCTGGAGGATCTACTCTAGCCATCCAAGAAGGGAAGGTTCGCCGTTCTACCTTCAATAGCAGTTCGCAAACCCCGTCCTTCAGGGTGATCCTAGTGGCAACTCGAGCGAGCTCATTAGCTGCAAAATTGCTTTCCAGCGGAATGTGCTTGAGATCCACGTCATCAAACTGGAGAAGCAGTTTGAGTGCTCTGTCCAAGTAAGGTGTGAGTAAGAAACTCATGCATTTGAACTTCTCACGCAGTTGATTGATGACGAGCAGCGAGTCCCCAATGACCTGTTGTTGATATCACTTATACCACATACCGCCAAACATAAGCAACGACCTCGTAGATGGGTCGCGCAACATGGTTAGTCCCGCCTACGACATGCATCCGGTACACCGACACCCGAGTTACCTCGCCATGATGGAGGTCGACCGGTATCTCGCCTAGAGGCCATATCTTCCCATGCTCTCCAAAAGGCTTCAAGAGAAACAAATAGACACATATTGTCCCACATCGGAAATATAGAATAGAATGGGACTTCCTTTAGCTATAAGAGAAAGTCCTCCCCTTCTTGGAAAGGGATGGGATCCATGATCCCCACACTTGTATACTACAAAAGCTACTTGGCCTCACTCATAGTGGAACTACTAAGTGGACGTAGCCTTGCCTCATGGGAAAGGTGAACCACTATACATCCTTGTGTCATCTCTCTCTCTCTCCATCATGCTTCTTACTTTAGGTCCCGTATTCTCACACAGAAACACCTGTACATCTCTAACCCCAAGTTCCAATAGCACTTCTAGGCCTATAATAAGGGCTTCATATTCTGCTTGGTTGTTCGTGCAACGGAATTCCAAATGGAAGGAATACGAGAAACGATCCCAAGATAGGTTTTCTTGGACCATTCCGGCTCCTACCATTGTCTCCATTTTGGAGCCATCAAAATACAGAACCCAAGGTTGCAGCAAAACAGCCGCTTGTTATAAGTGAGCGAACTCAGGAATACACACTAAATTAGGTTTCTCTTGCAAACCTGTTGCAACCTCGAGATCTCGAATCTCTGGCACATCCAGCATAGGATGATGCACTAGGAAATACGCTATGGCCTGACCCTTTACACCTTTTTGGGGAACATATTGCAAGGAAATTTTTGAAAGGGCTAGAACCTAATTGCCTATTCGGTCCCTGAGTATAGGTCACGATAGCATGTATTTGACCAGGTTCGTCTGAGCTATGATGCTTATGGTAAAAGTAGGGGTCATAATGGGCTGGCCCTTCCTAAATTTTAGGGCTTAGGGTCAGGCCAGGCTGGGCCTAGTCAAAGTCAACAAAATTTAGGGCTGGGTAAGGTCGGGCCGGGGCTTAAATATGCTATTTCTTATCCGCCCAAAAGGCCAGAGCTACTAGGGCCGGCCACCTTCCGAATAGGGCCTAAATGAGCTTTATTTTGTTTAACAAATAGAAATGTATCATTATTATTTTTTTTCTCAAAATGTGGTTTAGTGGTTATATAGGTAATACAAGACTCATTGTTTTTTATTGATCATATTATATATATATATATATATATATATATACACACACACAGAGGGCCCTTCTAGTGAGGGATCCCTTTTTTTGGTCTTTTCTAGAGATAGGGCATTAGACCAACTGTTCGATCATATTTTCACATCTCAACCGTAGTTTTTAGGTCCTAATGTTTAGATCACTTCTGCAAATTTTCAGCCAATTTGATGATCATTAAGACATCCAAAATTGCAATTTACCATAATAAACACGAACGGTTCCGGTTCGACAGATTCGGTCCGTTCGTGTAAATTGCAATTTTGGATGCCTTAATGATCACCGATTTGGCTGAAAATTTGCAAAAGTGATCTATACATTAGGACCTAAAAAATGAATGGTTGAGATGCCAAAATATAATCGAAAAGTTTGTCTTATGCCTATCCCTATAAAAAATCAAAAAAAGTATCCCTTAGTGGAAGGGCCATATATATATATATATATATATATTGGAATTAACTTATGACATTTATAAATTAGTTAAAGTGGTTATATTCAATTAACTATCTCCCAAAATTAATTGTTATTTAACGAAGGAAACAAAAATTAAAGAAAATAAAGCTTAGGAAATAAAATACAAAAAAAGAGATAAATTGTATGTTTAGGCAAAAAAAAAAAAAAAATTTTAAAATAGAAAATGACTAGGGCTTAAAGGGTCGGGTCGAGCTTCATTTGCATAGCCCATACCCTACCCCATTTGAGATAGGGTCGGGCTGGGTCGGGCGAGCTTAGGGCTGAAGGGCCAAATGATGACCCCTAGGTAAAAGATAACATGTAATGGCGAAGCTTACATACAAAAAAGTATAACGTCAAACAAAGCTTCTCCATGGGAGAATACCTGATCTCACAATCTGTTAATGTTCTGTTGAGGTAGAAGATAGCTTGTCCTACCTCTTCTTCATCATCTTGTGCTAAGAGACTGCCAATGGAGAATTTTGCAGCCGAGATGTATAGCTTGAGTGGGAACCCTGGCCTTAAGGGAACAAGGACCGGTGGGCTTGCAAGATAGGCCTTGATTATGTTAAAGGCCTCTTGATGCGTGGCTCCTATACAAACTCTTTTTGCCCTTAAAGATTGAGCAGCGAGGAGAAAGGCTGGATTTTACCGGCTGAATTAGAGATAAACCGGAGTAAAAAGTTGATCTTGCCCAGCAGCCTCTATGTAATACTGAAGGTATTTAAATAAATAAATAAATATTACAAGGAAATTCATAGAAATTTTGTTAGCTTTCATGATATATAAATAGAGAAAGTTTAAGTTAAGATTGTTAAATTATTATTTTACAACCTCGATAATCAGATAACGGTTGAGATATTTTTTTAAATTTCTCTTGAAATCTTCAATTTATGGACTTGGTAATCAAACACGCGAGGTGACGAGTCTGTTAGAATTTTCAAGAAGTTTTTCAGACACCCGCACTATTTATAGTAATTTTTTTTTTTTGAAATTATGAATAATTAATCAAGAAAAAGAAAATAAAAAGGGAAATTTCATGGTGCAATCTGGATCATTGAAATTGACCACCGCTTGATCACAGTCTTGTTTTGCTCAATTGATGGGAGAGGAAAGAGAATCGAAGCTCGAAAGATTCGGGTAATCCGGCGGTTCGTCTGCATAGTCCGGCAATGGTTGGCTGTGCATGAGGTGAGAAACTTGGTCCTCTTGTCAAGATCTAGGTCCTGGTATAGTTGTTTCTCAACTTAATTGAGTCTTGAACGAGTTGGTGTTTTTGGGCAAAGATTTCCTTTCCACTTAAAAAAATCTGGATTATTCTCAAATAAATTCAAGGTGGGGATGTTACAAATGGTATCAGAGCGGGGATTAGATCCTAGGATATCACCATAAGGTGGTTAGAGTATGTTGAATTTCATGATCTCAGATTCGTAGTAGTAGTCGTTACTGAATTTGATGAACCTGTGATGTTTCTTAAGTTAATATTTGGCATTTGTCAATGGTATGATTGTTTGTATGGATTGATAAACATGGTGTCTGTTTAAATTCGTAATCTGCACGTGGGATTTGAGTTGCATGACTATTATAAATGTCGACATAATTGAATAAGCTCAGTTTGACATGATAGAAACTCTTGTTGATTATGAATTCAGTTTTATTTTTAGTTCATTATTGTCTCCATAATACAATAGATTTCTTCTTCAGTTGTATAGTTCCTTAAGTGATTTTGCCTAGCTCCTTAATTTACTGATGAAAATATCTAATCAGTTTCTGGGTAGGGAATTTGCTGTACCATTGGTTCTCTTAATCAGTCTTTTATTTTGGCTGTAATTTTAATTTTCTTGATTTAATTATACGTGGACTGGCATTCCAAGGTAAAGAGTTGTTTGGTTTTAGAGTTTCATCACATGTATTATACTATTATTTATATACTGCAAAGAATCAGTCCCTTGATTATTTGATCATGAAGAATGTATGCTATTTGTCTTGTGACTCCAATGAATATTTATAGGATTTCAGGTAAACTTCCTTGTTTGCTTTTAGCAAGCAAATAGCATTTAGAGTTTAGCAACTACCTCATACAGATGATTCTTTAGTGATGATCTATATTTTCTTTTCTCTGATATTTACAGTGACTAGGTTTACTGACTGAATATTAAGTATAAGTATGTTCAACTTCAAATATTGGTGACAACACAATTGCCATTTATTCTGATATTTTGATAATAATTTTATGGTTTCTAAATTTTGAGTTGACAGCAAAGGGCCAAAGATATATAGGAACTTTTTTGGGAGCTTTATGACTTAGAGAGTACATTTCAGGTATTAACTAGGTTTATGTGGGTTACCTTGTCATCCTATTGAGATTATATTTATCATTCAAGTTATTTGTTTATACTTTAGTCTTGACGCTGCTTTCAGTGCTTTGTCCTCAATCATTTGTGTACTCTTGAGTTTGATGGTAATGTTGTTGGTTATCATTATAATTGATATACTTTGATTTATTAATTAGCCTCTGTAATACAAGGATGATAACAAGCAAGATACGCTTGAGACAAAAGGTCTTGCAAGCCTTATTAAGTTTTATAGTGGTTGGTATGATTGGGATCATTGGATTTCTGCATAAGACATTTTTTTTTAGCTGGGTACTGAACACTTTTGCTTTCATACATAGCTGGATAATTTTATTTGGTAACTAATCCTTTTTGGTTCAGTGGGATGTAGCATACATTTTGCTGGAATGAAAGTCCAGTACGTAATATTACTTTTCAATTTGGAGGGAAAAAAGAAAAGAAAAAAGAACTGTATTAGTTTCTGTTTTCTCGTCAAAGTTAGTTTTAGTAGTATTTTTTACACCTTTAATTAGTCAGCTCTTATCTCTATGCATTTGTATATGCAATTATATGTTTTGAATCAATGGAAGCCTGGGAGGGATGCAATAATCTCCGGAATGCAGGGACATACCAGGTAAGTTGCTCCTTTCAATTAATCAGTTTGCTGTAAATGTTATACAGTGGCATGTCTGTTTTTGTTTAGTTTCTTGAAGCTTATTTATATGCATAGCTTCCTTGCTTGGGCTGAAATATATCTGCAGGCAAGACTTGACCTCGGTTAAATCAGTTCTAATTTCTGTTTCTGTATCTCTATATATAACCTGTTCATGGCTATAGATGGGTTCGAAATTTTCAAATCATATTGGTTTATTGAAAGAAAAATTAAGGATAATGGATGATGTCTGACACGTGAATCTGCAAAAGTGTTAATGAATTGAATCTGGTTAGGCTCGGGATAAAATTAAGCAAGGATTTTGTCTCCCTTGGGTGAAAGACCCTAAACCCAATTGGGGCTCGTGGATTTGAGCAGATAATTAAGTAGGGATTGTGCCTCCCTAGGGTAAAAGATCCGAAACCCAATTGGGAATCCACTTAGTACGGGGTGTCCTCGGTGGCCTTAATCTGAGGTTCCACTTGTACGGGGTGTTCTCGACCGCAATAATTCGAGAGGTATAGGGCCTAACTAGGAAAACGTGGAAACTAGAAAAAAAAAAATTAATAAAGTGTAAGAAAGGAAACCTGGTATGGATACCAAAACCATGTTGATGGTTTTGAATCCAAGTTTATGTCAAGAAATGGTTCCATCCTTGTGATGAAGTGTTGAGCAGTACTTGTTTGGTTTCTAGTGGAAATATGTGATTGTTCTCAATATGTTTCAAAGGTGGCTAACCCAAAAAGCTGGAAAAATAAATAACTATGAGAATTTTGGTTTCCCAGTAAGATAAATTGGGAGCGAAACAAGTACAGAGGCCTGTTTACGTACAAAGGGAGAATATCACAAATGATCACTGAACTTTAACGTGTTCGACACTTTGGTCACTGACTTTTCAAATATATCACTTTAGTCACTCAAGTTTAACTCCATCATTCACTTTAGTCATTGCTAGAGGTGGCAAACGGGCCGGGCGGCCCGACCCATTTTAAGCGGGCCTAGTCGTGCTTCGTGCCGTGCTTGGACCGGCTCATTTATTATCGTGTCGGGCTCATGCCGGCCCATTTACTTAAACATTAAGCCCGGCCCGGCCCATAGCCCGAGCCCATATCATGCTGAGCCATGCTCGTGTCGGGTCAATAACGGGCCGTGTTAGTGCCTACCTACTATAAAGCACGATTTTAAAATCTTAATTTGAACAAATAAAAATTAATTTTATTTAAGGATTAAATACTATTTAGTCCTTGAGTTTTTTATCAAAAAACACTTCAGTCCCTGGCCTTCTAATTTCACACGTTTAGTCCTTGTACTTCAAAATTTCGGACCAATAGGTCCTTTCCGTTAGTTTCCGTTTAAAAACTCCGTTAATAGCTGACGTGTCAATCCCTTTCCTGCTAAAATGTCTATTCTACCCTCATTTCATTTTTTTTTAAATTTATATATATATATATATTTTTTTTTTTCTCTATTTATCTTTTCTTCTTCGTCCTCTCTCTCTCCTCCACCGACTCAATGTCGTGCCCTCTTCTTCTCCTTTATCTTGTTGTCCTCTACGCCCAGATCGAAAGCCTCGTTCCGCCTCACACCTGTATCTCCAATCCTTCTCTACTTGTCTGATCTCTATTTTCTCTCTCCCAAACCTTATCAGAGCCTTTCTTGACGACGGCGATGACGAGCATAGCGGCCTCTGCGTGCGGTGGAGGAGAAAAGGATCGGGTGCTCGCGGCGGCGCAACATATAATGAAGAGCCTGGGCAACACGCAGAAGGAGGTGAGGGAGGATATGTTGTTGATCTTCTCCAGCTTTGATAACCGGCTGTCGAATTTGACCAATATGATCAACGACGAATCGAAGGTGGAGGATGACTGATTCGATGAGGAGGAGAAGGTGATTTTCCGGTTGGAGGCTAATCACGACGCGATGAGGAGTGTCGTACCTTGCGAAGAGTCGCCGAACGAGTCGACGGAGTATTTGTTGGCCGTGGATGAGATCCTCAAACCACCGTGGCCGTGGTGCTTATTTTTCTGTTCTAAACTGATTTTAAAATTGGGATTATGAAATTGTGATTGTGTAGATTCATAGGGATGAGGATATATTGAAATTGGTGTTTGTTTGGGCCGGTGATGGCTCCAAGTTGAAGGGGGATGTTCCGGCTACTTTCATAGGCGGCCTTATGGCGGCGGATGAGTCGGGCTAGGGGATCGGAGAACGAGTAGCAAATGGTGAAGTCAGAGAACGAGTAGTGTAGAGGCGGAGGCAACCTCATGGCGGCGAAATCAAAGAAGCAGCAGTAAATAGAGTTTGGGGATGATCATTTGAGAGGAGGGAGATAAACATAAGGAGAGAGGAGGGATAAGCAGAAGGAGGAGAGAGATGGGGAAGAAGAAGAGATAAACAGAAAATAAATAAAAACAAAATAAATAAATAATAAATAAAAAATGAAATGAGGGTAGAATAGACATTTTAGCAGGAAAGGGATTGCCACGTCAGCTATTAACGGAGTTTTTAAACGGAGACTAACGGAAAGGACCTATTGGTCCGAAATTTTGAAGTACAAGGACTAAACGTGTGAAATTAGAAGGCCAGGGACTGAAGTGTTTTTTGGTCAAAAGCTCAAGGACTAAACAATATTTAATCATTTATTTAACTATTTAGAAAATTGAAATAAATTAAGTTCTACAATGTTTTTCTTAATCTTAGCTTTTTAAGATTAGATTTCTAATAATTTTTTATATTTCACTATAAGAAAGAAAGAAAGAAAGAAAAAACTCAAAATATATTTTTTTTAGTATATTACTGTGAGATTAATTTTTATTAATATAATGAAGATTTAGTATCTATTATTCTTTCCTTCATTCTATAGTTGTATTACTATGAGATTAGTCTTTATTAATAAACATATATTTAATATTTAGAAAAAATGTTTATGTCAAAACAAGGATATAATGTTTTGTTTTATTATTTTGGCAATATAAAATAAAGCATTGGTGGAATTGTCATGAGAATTTAAATAAAAATGTCTCATATTCAAATCTCATCATTGTAGTTTTTAAATATTTTTAAAAACAAAATAAAATTTTGTATTTGTAACGGGCCGACCCATAATATGTCGTGCTCGGCCCATTACGGGCTCGGGCCGGGCCGGACCAATATTCTTAGGCCCAGCCCGACCCGTTATTCTAACGTGCTCGGGTCGTGCCGGGCTACTAACAGGCTTGGGCCGTGCCGGGTCGCTTTTAAGCTTGCCGGGTCCGTGCCGTGCTCGTGCCTAGTGGTCCGTTTGCCACCTCTAGTCATTGCCATTAAATATTTTAGGATTAATTTCAGTTTACCCCCCTGAGGTTTGGGGGTGTCATCATTTCACCCCCTCTACTTTCAATTTTGAATTTTTATTCCCTAAACTTTCCAATTTCAATCAGCCGTATCCAATTTCTACTATTCCATCCAAATTGGACGTTAAGTTTGACCCTTGAGGTCTAAAATGGTCATTTCAATATAAAAAAAAATAAAATAAAAAATTTCTGTTTTTAGTTTTTTATTATTTTTAAAATTTTTTTTTTTTATCTTCAACTTATACACCATAAGTTATAATAGGTTTATAAAAACAAAAAAAATACTCTAGGTGGTTAAAAGTAGCTCGCTGGTCTACAATATTTGTGATATATTTCTGATAAAGTGAAGAAATATTTGTAAAAAATAATTTTACACTTTATCTGTAAATAAATATCTGTATATCCCCAATAAAGTGAAGAAATATCTGTGTAAAATCATTTTTGGTCTACGATATTTGTGATATATTTTCAATAAATTGAAGAATTTTAGGATATATCCCCAATAAAGTGAAGAAATATCTGAAAAAAATGATTTTACACTTTATCTGTAAATATCTGTATATCCCCAATAAAGTGAAGAAATATCTGTGTAAAATCATTTTTTACAGATATTTATTTACAAATAAAGTGCAAAATTATTTTTTACATATATTTCTTTACTTTATTGAGGATATATCCTAAATTCTTCACTTTATCGGAGATATATCACAAATATCGTAGACGAGCAAGCAGCTTTCAACCACCTAGAGTATTTTTTTGTTTTTATAAACCTATTATAACTTGTGGTGTATAGGTTGAAGATTAAAAAAAAAAGAGGAAGAAATAGAAAAGAAAAAAAAATTAAAATACAGAAATTTTATTATTATTTTTTTTATGTTAAATGACCATTTTAGCCCTCAAGGGTCAAACTTAACGTCTACTTTGGATGGAATAGTAGAAATTGGACACGGTTGATTGAAATTGGAAAGTTTAGGAGGTAAAAATTCAAAATTGAATGTAGAAGGGGTGAAATAATGACACTCCCAAACCTCAGAGGTGACAGGGGGGTAAACTGAAATTAATCTAATATTTTATTACACACCATTAGTATTGGGGGTATTTCGGTTAAATCACCTACAGAAAACTGTTCATTTACATCTTCCTTTCTTTTTTCTCTTTTAACAAATTTTCTGATTTGTTCCTCAACAGCAAAATCCCGAGGCTTCTTTCTTCTTCGTCTTCTTCTTCCCTCCAAACGTAACTCAAATTCAAAGATCAAAGCAGCAGCGAATGGATTGGGTTGTTATCGTTCACTGAACGCGCGAAGGGACTACTGCAACAATGATGTCGTTCTTTCTGATGGCATTGAGGAGGGTGACATCAGGGGCTCATCTTTCTATTCCCATGAAATTGATGAGCAAGATAATGAAAGGGTAGTGGAAGGATTACAAGATAAAGTCAATTTGCTAAAGAGATTGTCAGTACATGAGGATGTGGAGTCATAACCACACGCTGGACCGAATGGGCAATGATATGGATTTTGAGTAACCATTTTCAGTCATGAATTCAAGTGAACCTGCACAACCCATCAAAGCCTTGAACAATATAAACACGTACAACCCAGTCTTAATAACATGAAAATCATGTTCTTCTTCTTGTCAATATATATTTGTGAATTCTGCATCCTCCGCCAAAGCTTGTAGAGTCTAAGTCGAAAGGCAACCCTTAAAATCAATACTGCTTTCTTGAATCCCAGCAGACACAGTCAACTTCCCATCAAATATTTTACCGAAGCCGCTTCGAATCGCTATCAACCTCCCGCAACCCAAGTCATTCACTCATTCCTTACACATCGAACTGCGGGAGCTTTCCGTAATCAACGAATTACTTATCACCGCACCTCTTGTCATCAGTCAAGGATTCTCAACAAAGACGATGAATGGAGATGGAACTCACTATCTCAGATCTGATAGTTCTCCTCATCCATTCAATAGTTTAATATGATTTCTAAGAAAAATTTCAATTTAGACGAAAATATCCTCACAATATGCATTATTTACAATATTGTAACAGAATATTTACAATATTTAACGGTGGTGATTAATGTGTAAGATGATATAAAAAATGAGTGACTAAAGTGATATATTTGAAATGTCAGTGACCAAAATGTCGAACAGATTAAAGTTCAGTGATCATTTGTGATAGGGGGGTGAAATTTGCACACCCTAATTTACAAACCACACACCCTTTCATTTGTTTAATAATATTTCATCTCACTCTCTTTTGCACTTCCTAAAAAATACCCTCGAAAGATTCTCTCTCTCTCCCCCCCCCCCCCCTCTCTCTCTCCCCCCCCCCCCCCCCTCTCTCTCTCCAAAACCACGTCCTCCTCATCGTCACCTTTCTCTTCATCCACAGCGTTCCCCAGAAAGTCCTCGCCACCCTCCGCCTCCGCCTCAAAAGCAAATCCGGCATCTCTCTCTGCCCCCCTCCTCCCCCAATTCCTCAGCCCCAATTCCTCGCCGACGGCAGGTCCTCCGTGGTCCGAAACAGCTCCAGCCTATCCCTCTCGGTCCTCAAGTCAAACCCTCTCGGCCTTTGGAACCGATCTGCCAAGATCTTAACTTGCTCATCAGCGCTGACGGAGAACAAAGTGGGAGGCTTCTCGACCGTCTCCCAGTGGCGCTCGAGCTCCAACACGGTGACTTCAGGCGCAGCAACGGACTGCCGCCGGGGTACAACCAAAGATACCCCCCAATGCAATTTCAACTTCTCGTCGTCGCAATTCGATTTTTCGGAGCCCTTTCCTCCCCAATTGAAAAGGCCCAATTCGCGAAACGGTGACTTTTTGAGGAGGCTGTCGAAGAAGGTGGCGGCGGTGCTGGCGACGGCGACGTTGATGGAGGCGCAGGAGTTCGGGGAGATGATGGAGCATGTGGACGAGCTCAATTTCGCGCTGGATGGGCTGAGGAAGGGTCAGCCGGTTAGGATCAGAAGGGCGAGCTTGTTGTCGTTGTTGGGGATTTGCGACATGCCGCAGCAGAGACGGCTTTTGCTGGGTTTTCAGTCTCAAAATTTAAGCTTGGTAATGGGATTCTGTTGAACTTAGTGAATTTTTTAGTCTCTGTAAATGGTAATGTTGGTTTCGGGTGTTTCTTGGATAAGTGAGGTGTTTCAATTTAATGAAGCAATTCTTGATTGGTTTCCATATTTCGAGCTAGTTTTCGAGGGATCTTGATTGTAGGGGAATGCAATGTTTATAGGGTTGCATGACAATTTATTGGAAAATGTGAGTGTTGATTGTCAAAATTTGAGCTTGGGAATGCATCGTTGGTGAAGTTTTACTGTGTGTAAATGGTGATGTTGGTTTCTGGTTGTTCTTGGATAAGTGGGGTGTTCGAATTTAGAGATGTAGTGTGAGGATCGTTCAAGGAGGGGAAGAGCTCGTTGCGGAGGAGAGCAACCAGGAGGCCGAGCATGGACGACGACGAGATCATTAACCTCCTGCACGGCTCGGATCCGATCAAGGTGGAGCTCAATCGCCTCGAGAATGAAGTCAGAGGTGCAAATGCGGCTCAATCTACTGGTTTTCTTTGAGATTTGGAGCTCGTTTTCAAGAGTCGTTTAACGATTTTTGGTGGTCGATTTGTTGAAGCGTTTATTTTCACCATTTTCTGTTACACTGATTTTCCGAGCTGTTTCGGACCATGGAGGATTGGGACTGTGGAATTGGGGGAGGAGAGGGGCAGAGAGAGAGAGAAGACCCAAAAAGAAAAAATAAAAAATCTGTCAAGGGTATTTTAGGAAGTGAAAAAGGGAGTGAGATGAAATATTATTAAAAAAATGAAAGGGTGTGTGGTTTGCAAATTAGGGTGTGCAAATTTCACCCCCCTTGTGATATTCTCCCGTTTACAAATTACCATGTTCAAATTGTTTGAGTGGGGCCAAAATAGTCCATACGCAAAATTGGAAATTTCAAGTTTGATTGCATTAATTCAACGAGTAAAATGTACCGACTGGATATAAGGATTAGTTATTTTGTGTGAAGCTTGACGCTGGCAACATCCGTTTGGTGGTAATGTGCTTGAGCCCCAACATTTAAAACGGAATACATCACATTAAAAAGGGATGGAAGGGATGCAATGCTTTTTATTAGCTCCTGCATCTAGGTGCAGATTTTCACAATCAGGTCTATTATTGCCCCATATCCCTAGACTATAAGGGACGAAGTTTACCAAAATAAATATAAACATAGTGGTGATTGAAGAGAGGCTTTAAAGAAATAATGTGAAGATGTGATTAATTCTCTACAAGCAGGTGACACTTGGTGGTTATTATCTTCGACACATTTTTAATTTCGAGGACAAAATATTTTTAATAGGGTAGATTTGTAATACCCAAGGTATTTAAATAAATAAATAAATATTACAAGGAAATTGGTAGAAATTTTGTTAGCTTTTACGATATATAAATAGAGAAAGTTTAAGTCAAGATTGTTAAATGATTATTTTACGATCTTGATAATCAGATAACAGTCGAGAGTATTTTCTTAAATTTCTCCTGAAATCTTCAATTTGTTGACTTGGTAATAAAACACGCGAGGCGATGAGTTTGTAAGAATTTTCAAGAAGTTTTTCAGACACCCGCACTATTTATAATGATTTTTTTAAAGTTTCGAAATTATGAATAATTAATCAAGAAAAAGAAAATAAAAAGGGAAATTTCATGGTGTAATCTGGATCATAGAAATTGACCACCGCTTGATCACAGCCATTGAAAATCAATTAATGGAGCACTATATAGAGGGGAGATCAGATCGATGCGAAGTGAAAAGAGCTCCAAAAGCTTCAAGGCTTTTGACCTCAGACCCGCAACGGAACCCGATTGGAAATCCTCCATCCGGTCACAATGTGGTGATGCACCGATCTCATATTCGATTCCTCTCCTTACTACGGTTCTACCTCCAGTCTTGTTTTGCTTGATTGATGGGAGAGGAAGGAGAATCGAAGCTCAAAAGATTCGGGTAATCCGGCGGTTCGTCTGCATAGTCCGGCAACAGTTGGCTGTGCATGAGGTGAGAAACTTGGTCCTCTTATCAAGATCTAGGTCCTGGTATAGTTGTTTCTCAATTTAATTGAGTCTTGAACGAGTTGGTATTTTTGGGCAAAGATTTCCTTTCCACTTACAAAATCTGGATTATTCTCAAATAAATTCGAGGTCGGGATGTTACACTCTACAACTCCTTCTTTGTTCGTGGGCGTGATGCATTGATGACAACGCTGGCCTTGTCTTCAGGCACCTCAATGCCTCCCTGATGGAAAATAAAGCCCAAGAAGTCACCTGCCTGAACTCCAAAGACGCATTTCGCTGAATTCATCCGCAATTTATGCAAAGGCATGCGTTCAAAGACCTTTCTCAGGTCCATGATATGGTCTCCTAACTTTTTGGATTTGACGACCACATCATCTATGTAAACCTCTAGAATATTCTCCAGAATGTAGTGGAAGATCAGGTTCATTGCTCGCTGATACGTGGCTCCTACATTTTTTTAGCCCAAAGGGCATAACCACGTACTCGAAAACAGGACAGCAGAAACCAATCCTATGCATGTCCTCCTCTATGACAGGGATCTGATGATAGCCTGCTCTTCCATCCATGAAGGATAAAAGCTCATGACTGGCTACTACATACAGGTATGGGGTAAACGTCTTTAGGAGTAGCGTTGTTAAGGTCCATGTAATCTACATAGAATTACATCTTGCCATTCTTCTTGAGAGCAGGAAAAATGTTGGATAGCCACTTATTATATTTGGCCACCCTGATGATTCCTGACTTGTGCATCTTCTCAACTTCTTCTTTGACCAGAACCTGGATCTCGGAATTCAATCTCCGGGTTCTTGTTTCACAGGCCTCATATCAGGCATGGTTGGTAGTTTGTGACATGCCAAATCAGGTGATAGGCCTAGCATGTCTTCATATTTCTCGGCGAAATAATCTTTATGCTCTTGCAGCAAGTCAATGAGGCTCTATTTCTCGCTAGGCTCTAGATTTGAGATGACAGTCACTTCCATTGGCTCAATTTCTATTCCTAAATTTTCTTTCTCTGTGGGGTCTCTGACCTTAGGAGGGGTATCATCCAACGAGGCAGGAGCCAACTGAATTGGTTTTTCATCCTCTTGATGATAAGAGAACTCTTCGTTCATATACTTTATTATGGCCACTCAATCATAGGCCTCTCTCTCAACCAAGTATGAAGATAATCTATCATATAAGGATTGAAAGGCCTCTAACTCTTCCTCTGGGAGGAAGCAATTCATTAACTGGCCTTTGGTTATGGCACAGCATGGCTGATCGTTTGATGTCCTCTTTGGCTAGCATTAGCCCCCATTGTGCCAAGTCATAGGTCGTCACCCCTGTGGGGCAGCCTTTGTTGTCGATGCCACTGACCTACAATGGAGTGATTGGCTCCAAATAGTACCCGACATCTACAGAATTAGCGGAGACAGGGAAATGGCGAGGATCCGCATTGATCACCTCTGCCTTGTCCTATTCCAAAGTATCAACTCCTAGTGAAGGGTAGAAGGAACATAATAGCTCCTATGAATCCAATCTCTGCCCAATATCACGATGTAAGTTACGTAGCAATCTGTGACAAAGAAAGCATAAACACCTTCAGGCCAACCTTAATTTGTAAGAAAAGCGAACTCTAGGTTATCCAGCAAAGTTCTTGACAGTGAGAGATGTGGATTGGATCTTTTCTTTCTTGATCCCTAGCAAGTGCATGGTTCACAGAGTGTTGACTTTAACCGTTGTGTCAGTATCTACCATGATCTTGCTGACCTTGACGCCATTGACTTCAGCGGTAATGAAAGACCTCATGTGCTGCACCATTGTTAGTGTTGGTCCAGTGAAGCTCATGAAGATGTCTCAACTATTGGCATCTTCGGTTTCCAGGAAAACAGCCTCTTCCACTGGTACTGAAGCCGCTGAAGTATTCTCAAGTACCCTCTCTTCTGATTCCTCAGTCTCTATCGCTTGGCACTCTTGAGCTGCAACTGGCAAGGCATACTTTGCTAGTAGAACGTACACCATGTTACAGGTAGTATCCACCCCCTCTTCTTCTTCCATATTGTCGTCAAGATTCAGCTTAGGTTCATCTGCTAGGATGCTCAAGTCAAGTTTTTCGTGGAACTTCATGGCGACATATGCTACTAGTGACTCCTAGTCCGTGGGAGTTGGGGTCTGGTCTTGTTGAAGAGCTTTATGGGTAAGCACCATTCGCGGTGGGTTCTGCCTTAGATCCGTTACTGGAGTATCTTCTGAGGCTTGAACCACTATGCTCTTAATCTTTTTGGGCCTCCACTGTAGGCTCTCTGCAATATTACTTTTGCCCCTCAGTCTCTCAAAAACCAAGGGTTTGGGGTCTGACTCTTCACGAAACAACCAGCGCTAGATGCTAGGCCTTACAGTGAGGTTTTTTTTCTTTGTGGCTGGTAGAGGAGTGATCTTCCTACCCTCAGAGATTCTGCAGCTGCACTTAGGGACCCCAGGTGCAGAATTTAATGTGCTTATGAAAAGCCCTGGGTGTAATGAGGGGTTTGGCAGCTAATGCCTCTATTCACCTCCCCAAACCGGTGCTGGAGTTTTCTCTTCCTTAAAGGGCTAATCTCAACAACTTTTCCCTTCTCCCTCATGTACCACTGTCCTTCCTTGATGACAGAAGTCGAAGCCGGAGGAATATATGGCTTGGTAAGAATATCCTTTTGTTTGCCCGTATCTTGGGGTTCCTTCTTCTTCTCATCCTCTGCAGCCCTTAATCGATCAAACTATGAATAATTGAATACCATTCTATAACCCTTGCAATATGGCAAAATTTATTTGGAAGAATGTCATATCTTAAGCAGCTGTAAAGTTCCTTGATTTTCGTCTTCTGCCTATCTAGTTTGGTTGTTTCTAAGTGAGCAAGCATACTCTGTAGCAATGTGGTGTTTTGTTCTTTCTGTTGTTATCTTCATTTTTACTAAATCAGTTCAGGTTCAAGAGTAGTTTCTGAGTGGGAGTACTGTAAGTCTGGGAAAAGAGGGGAATGTTTTCCTCATTTTGTTTAGCCAGGTTGTTAGATCCTTTGGTCACGCACTACTGCATGTTAATTTTTCACTTTTCAGGTTGATTGACAAAGTTTGCCTCTTTAAGTGATTTCTATTTAGGTTGATTTATGTTGCCTGCTTGAGTATCTTGACTATTTTAAATATTTTAGATTCAATTAAATTACTTTTAAGTCTTTATATATACTTAAGTGTATAAATAGGTATTACAAAAATGAAATTAAAATTAAAAATACAAAACCTCCTAGGCGGCGCCTAGTCAACCGCTTAGGCGTCTAGGCGCTAGTCCCCTAGTAACCGCCTGACTAGCGCCTAGCGATTTTTAGAACTTTGGTCCTCAGTAATTCATTTAGCTATGCAATTATATATTAGAGTTTAAAACATGAACAATGATACTTTTGTATCCAAAACCCACCATCAAATTTAAACTGCGCAACAACCGCATTCTGAACATTTACCAAAAGTTCTACTAAACTCACTAATTACATTACAGAACCAACCCAAATGTGAAAAGAGCTTCTTTTTTTTCATTGCACATAGAGCTTAAAACAAAAAAAAAAAAAATTGAATCCCAAGTACAGAACCAAGAAATGGCCACCTGCCCAGTAATCTTATCAAGCTCTTTAATCAAATAAACCCGGTTCTCCGAATCCTGCCACAACCAGCATCCAACCCCAAAATTCAAAACCCAGTTTTCCAATTTGTAGGTTAATCAAAATCTGAAAATTAAGAGACCAAAAAGAACCACCCAGCCGGCAATGTAGATTGAGGCGAAGGTGGCAAACATTGAGACTAACAGAGTTGGAATTCGGGATTGGAAAATCTTGCCAGAGATACATACGTGGAGCCTTGCTTTGCATTCTCTCTGAACTTGAATGTATCAATCTGATTCCAATTTGTGTCGACCAAAAGATCAAAGCTTTGAAATGGTGGAGCATATATTGGATGAATTCGAAAACAGATCTAGGGTTTTGATTGGATGGCGAAGAGGTTACCCATAGAAGTAGCTGGAATAAAGAAAGTCGGGGGGATCTAAGATTTTGGTTGGCTGTAGGAAGTGTTGGGATCTTTTGTCGAGAGAGAGAGAGAGAGAGAGAGAGAGAGAGAGAGAGAGAGAGAGAGAGAGAGAGAGAGAGAGAGAGAGAGAGAATTTTTGTTCACGCTTTGAAATGGTGGACAATTTAGGAGTTGAGTCACGCTTTGAACTCATAAATTAAATAACAAATTACATATAAGTTATTGACAAAGGATAACTGAACAACAGATTTGCTCACCTAAGAGACAGTTTTAAGAGACTGTGAGGGACAAATACATCTCAACCACATGTATTAAATATAAAAGCAGAAATTATAACAACTTAAAACTGTGTATTTATTTTCAGCCGTCAGATTCACTTGTCCCTCACAGTCCCTTAAAAACTGTCCCTTAGGTGAGCAGGTCTTGACTTCAACAAATACATCCTTTAAAGATTGAATTAAACATATAAGGACTAAATCTTAGAAATAACTTATTTTCAAATTTCGGTTTCAATTTTGATTTCGGTACTTCAAATTTAAGGAAATTTTGGAGAAAGTTTCGATTTCGATGGAAATTTCGGTTAAAAATAAAGAAATCCAATTAATTGCATTTATAAAATGATATTTTTGATTGAAACTTTTACATAAACTAAATTAACCTATAACAAACCTATTTATAATGTAACATCTCTAAATTAGACATAAATAATAGAATTGTGATATTTAATATGGACGAGTAATTAACTAAAACTATAGTAAATTGTTAAACTAGTGTTTTTATCTACATGTAATTAAATATTCTATATATTGATAATGTGAATGTGAATATGTGATTTATTTTTTATTTTTTTTTATGGCTGGAACCTATTGGGAGGCTTGGCCATCACGCCTTTTTCACTGATAATTAGAAAAATACAACGGGGGTACATAATACCAAAACCCCGTGAATAAAAATGAACAAGTACAACAAAAGTAATATAAAAGTATTAGTAATAAGAGCTACTACGATGTGGTTCGATCCATGTGGTTGAACTGCTTCCATTTAGTATCATACAATACTGCTTCCAAGTACATGAATTTTGAAAATGATTTTGATACTTCATCACATGGGTAATGTATGTGTGTTGATCTCTTCCCACATGCAATCCATATATTGAATATTACTCAATATGGTGTTTCATAGTATGAAGCATATGGCATTTGGGACGAAGAATGATAAAAAATGCCATATGTGCTTCCACCTTGTGAGCTTGATCCAATTCCGTAAGTACTTACTGAGGTAGAACTCATTTCATGATGAGGATAATGAGAATGGAATGGGTTAGGGTTATCGCTATGTTGAGTTCCTATGTCCATTGAGCCAAGACTTGAAGAAAGTGATTCAAACTCATTTAGAGACAAATGGCTATCACGTCTTCCTTATGTATCCCTAGCTGTAGAATTGTATTCATGATTTGCACCAGGATAAGTAGTATGACCATCACTACTATATTCGTTGTACTGCCCTGATTTGCCACTCCCCTATCATTTCCATAATTCGTCTCACGATTAGTGTCTTCATAACTAGCACTGTCACACGAGTTATCACGTCCACTACCACCATAGCCACGATATGCTACCACCACCAGTATCACCACCACCACCACCACCACCACCATCATCATCATCAATTGATTTTTCACTAGTGGCTCTTGATAATTTATAACCACTTCCATCACTTTCATTAGAATGATCTCTTACTTCTTTCTTCATTACCGTATCCACATCAATTCCCATTCCATTCCATGAGTTGCTATATTTGGATCTGGATTTCCTGCTCATCATCTAAATGTAAAGGTTGAACCCAATGGTATATTGGATCAACAGCTTCCTCCGCACCCATCTCTGCAGCTATATTGAATATGTCCAAATAACTGGTCTCCGCAACTCCATCTGTAGAGGCTTCTGCATCTCGCAATAGTAGCTTCATGTTGTAATAACAATACACAATTTGCTTGAGTTTGTTATGTGCCAGACGATTTCTTTGCTTCGTATGGATAAGAGAATATGTGTTCCAATTTCGCTCATAAGTAGAAGATGATGTAGTTTGAGATAGGATCTTCATTGCCAATTTACAAAGTGTAGGTGCATCGCCCCCATACATGTTCCATCATTCATATGTAGTCATTGATTTCCTCGCAGCAATGGCAGCTTGTCTTCCAAATCAGTATAATGAGTCTCTAAAGCTTATAATGTGCATGAGAAAAAATTATAAATGTTCGTAAATGAAAATAACAATTAATCAAATATAGAAAATTTACCTCATGTCCGAATTGTGCGATGCCTATAGAGTTTGGGTCTAACTTTGCAAAAACTGAGTGAAGAGCATCTAGTAGCTCTGGATCATCACCAATTCCTTCACTATACTGCATGTAATGAATGACACAATTGCTTAAACCATCTATCATCGATGATTTTTCTGACCCAAACTGTATTCCTGACTTCTTCCATCTTTGTTCCCACCTTTTTAAATAAATCATACAGCATTGGCATTGTTGGGTTAACCTTTGTGTCAACTATTCGAAGAACACAGTATAATGGCTCGTAAATAGAAATCAATGCTTGCACATTGTCCCAAAACATGTTTTCAAGAACGAGTTCCTCTATACGTCTTCCCTTCTTGCTTTGACTATATTTGCTAGTAGCCCAGTCATCACAAGTAAACAATTGTTTAAGTCCAGCCTTCTTTTGGAAAACACTTTGAAGAGAAATGTAATAAGTGGCAAACCGTGTTGGTCCTGGTTGAATCAAATCACCCTCACATATTTTTCTTATAAGAGCAAGCACCCATCCGTGATTGTAGATATATACAGTCACGAGTCTAGCGATAGTAATCACATGACCTACCTTTGTCTTTTTACCAAAATCTTCAAACATTAAGTCTATGTAGTGTGCAGCACATGGAGTCTAATAGAAGTTATAACGTTCAAATAATGTCTTACCAGCCTTCACAAAGGCTGAGCATTATCAGTACATATTTGAACCACATTCTCCCTCCCCACTTCATTAATGACATCTTTAAATAGCTTGGCAAGGTATTTGTGCTCCCTTATATCACTTGACACATTAACAGACTTCAAAAACACAGTCTTATCCTTACAGTAAATCATGAAGTTGATAACTTGCATTCTTGTCGGACCAGACCACCCATCAGCCATTATGGTGCAGCCATATGTTTTCCACATTTTTCTTTGGCTATTTATATATTAAGTGATTTCCTTATGTTCCATGGCCAAGTGTTTGTTCATTATCTAATATGAACTTGGTGAAGGAACATTTAGGCACTGTTGTGCTTCCAGTTATCATGTTTTTGCATTCATGAGATTCTGCTTTGTACGCAACGACATTGGTATATATGAAAAACTTCCCACATAATCGACCAAGCTTCTCCTTGAGGCTTCCCATTGACATGGAGTCAATGATGCTCTTTTGTCTTGCAGTATTGGATTTATAGAGTGACTGTGGGAATAAATCTTGAGGTTGGTCTCCATGCTCTTGTCGTACACTTTTTGATCTCTCAAATTTTGGTTGGCTTCGACTTGTCCCACCAGGCCCTGAAACACCTCTACTTATACCTTGCTCCCTTTCCCATTTTGATTGTCTTAATGCTCTCATAGTAGCTTTATAATCACGGGGATCTACATCCTGCTGACCTAGAAAACCTTCATCTTCATCTTTAGAGTCCAATTGTTATGATAACCCTGATCGTAATTCTTCTCGAGTATCACGGATTATTGAATTTTTTTGATAGTTTGCAGTAGATTTTCTCCTCATCCATTCTTTTACTAATTTTTGAACTTCTGGTGGCACCTTATCACAGACTCATGTATTCTTGGCAGGATCTAATCCAGTCAAGTGGAACTTAAATCAAGTGATACCACCACTATTTATGATAGTATTACAAAACTTACATACTCACTACACCAAAAACTGCATCACACGACGGCGAAAAAACGTTGTGTGATTTGGAGACTCACCGTCGTCTATCTCGATGTTGTCTGATGAAAACTCAGACGACGGTGAATTCACCGTTGTGTGAGATGCAATCAGTCGACATATATTCATTTGCACCGTTGTCCCAGAACTCTACAAATGCCAGGCGCAACCATGTGCAGCAGTCATGCGCAGCAGTTCACACAACAGAACTTGTTTTTATGCCGTTGTGGGTTAAGATTCTCATACAACGTTTTTTTAATTATTCTGTTATGTGATCTAAACTGGGACAACTGAGTTCTAGCCTTTTCTGTTGTATGAGATTAAAACTAAATGACATTAGTTATTAAAATCCATTGTGTGATATATATAATTGCGTTGTGTGAGTACCCAAATTTTGAATGGATATAAATTAATAGTGAACAATTGGAATACAAATTGAATGCAAACCATCAAATGATCAACATTTGTACCAAAGTCATTGGGATACATCAATTCATCAAATATTGAATTTAAGGAACATTGCTAAAGCATTCATACATTGGATAGACTAAAAAGCATTTAAGTTTCCTGGTTAAGTTTTACATGATGAAACAAAATATAGCTTGTTGCATTAATGCTTGGTACTCCACGCTCGATCTCCCAAAGACTCTTTATGCAACATTCCACCATATAGTTCCTGACACAATTAACAAATGCAATGAACAAGAGGGATAATGCCTTACTATGTACATAATATACAAGCATTTTAGAATTAAACAATTTATAATATACAAGCAAGAAAGAAACAAAGAGTGACCTTCTGGGGCATAACAGCAAAAAACACATAAACCTCGCCTTCAAAAGAGAGAGTGAGCTCCCTAGTCCACGACAACAAGAACTCGTGCCCCAGACTTCCACCTTATTACCAGTAATGATGTTGTCCCATTTATTCACAGCAAGTCTCAACCACTTGGCCAAGCTTGTAGCAGATGATCAAATCCAACAAATATATACCAACCAAAAGTAAATGCAATTATGACTATATAGAAACCCCTAGCAAAAGTAACCACCTAATTTCTTATGTATAAGTAACATAAATACCAGAGGACCAACAAATTCTTCAAAAGAAAAAAATAATTTCACCTTGACCTTGAATTATAAAGTAAGATACAGAGTTGCAAATACATTGATGTGTTATTGATCAATATCCATCAAATATTATAATAACCACTAAAAGATGACCGGAAAGAGCTGCACCATGTCACCATCAGTATATGAATCTATTATTACATACTTAAGGCACTTATGCAAACTATTAAACTTATAGTCAGCATCGATTTTAAAATAACGAAAAGTAATTACTAACACTTTCACCCTCACTTGTTCCTTAGATATTTGATTTTAAGCTATAACACATTTCAATCAGAACATTCTCATAGTGTTCATTCAATTTGGCAACAAACTTTTGGAAGATCTCCTACTGCACACAATCCTGCATGAGGAATTTTAGTTTGAAGAGAAAACCATTAATCTTAGGCAAGGTGGTTTCTCTATAAACTCTATTGAAATGCTACTATCAACATGGCAATGAATTCAGTTTTCTAAATAATTTAGAGAAGTGTTTAAGATAAAATGATATATTTATCACACCTCTATCCTTACGCAAGAAGTTACATGAATAAAAGTAAACCGAATATAAAAACCCACAACTAAAAAAGACATCAGGAAAGTGCATATGAAGAACACAATGTAGTACGTTCTGTTTCAAATCTGGTATATAATTTTCTTATTCTTTATATTCTTCTTTTCCTTTTATTTTTCTTTTTCTTTGATACTTATGTGTTTGCAGTAGTTTTAATTTCTTCATGTACTGCAGCACTCCTACATCTGCAGTCCTAGGAATATATCTATATCAAGGGAACATATCTAAATATAAGCATGCATGCCATACTTTTTCTCTGTTTTTTGTTACTAAGATTTAATGCAGCTCATCCTTTGATTGCAATACTAATCGTGCTCATATCTTTTCGATAATGATTGCTTTCAAAGAGAAAAAATGGCATCATCAACTAGAAATACAAGAAAAACGAAGCCTTGCTACTTGCTAATGGGTTCCCAGCCATTCTAGTTTCACTACAAAGAAAGACTGTAGAGTTGGTCCTACACTAAAACCTATGAATTACAGATTTGACTTTCTAAGATCGATCAAAGCACAAACCAAGTCTGATATAGCTGTAGGTTGTGCTCAGTTATTTTTCAGGAACATATAAAGGACTGCATCATCCAATAGCCATAAGCCTTCAAATGTTAAGCCCCCAACAGTTACTTAGAAATATCAGAATAAGTACAACAGTCAAAACTCATATAAAGCACACCAACAACCTTCTACTCCTCATCTACAATATATTAATTTCCAGCACCCAAGTAATAAGAAAGCTAAAAAATATTGTATTTCCCACCTAATTAAAGTGAAGGGTTCTGTGAGGCATAACATTGAACAGGTGGTGTGAGCTAGAAAAAAGAAGACCGCTCTAAACACAACCTAGTTCTAAAACAAGCAGAATATTATATGTATTTCAATTCTAGAAAATGCAAATTTACAAATGAATCAAAATCCCAATAATCAAGCCATATGAAAAAGATGTATTTCCAGACTCATACCAGATATCACCCAAATCTGATGAAGCAATTACACAAACACATGGGTTATGCAATTACCAGACTCATACATGGGTTATGCAATTACACAAACGCAAAGTCTAAAGATTAAGCCTTTTCATCAAAATCACCCAATTATGAACATTTCGATTCACAAATCAGATGAACAATCATCAAGAACAACAAAACCCCCAATTAGAATCAGAAAGCAATACCTCTGGCTTGTTGTTGATCAACGACTCTCGAAGCCATTCCTAAATCTTTGATTCAAAATCAATCCTTTCAATCTTTTTCTCTGTGAAGAAGAAGAAGAAGAAGCGATTAAGAGAATGAATAAGAATTTGGTGCTGAATGGCCCCCTTTATAAAGCTAGGAAGAGAGAAAAGCACATACGAAAGAGAGAGGGAGGAGAGAGAAAGTGGATCTGGAGGACTCTCTCCTCCGTCACTGATCTCCGACCACCGGGGTGGGCTCACCGTGGCCACCATATTCTTCGTCTTCCTCTGATGAGTCAATGCTAGGTTGCACCTCAGAGATGAGCCACAAAGAGATCTCTGCGAATTTGTTTTCTGGGGCTTTGAGGTTTTGGTTCGATTAGGACGGGGGAGAGAAAGGGATAAGGTTTGGGGGAAGAGCCAGAGAAGGGTTGGGTTCTGGTCAAAGGCGGAGAAGGAAGAAGAGGACAGTTCGGTTTGGAGATGGAGAAAAGCTCGAGGTTTCTCTCTCAGATAGGAAAAATGGCCAAGGCGTTAACTTTGTTTGAGTGTGCTCTCGAGTTGGCTAAGGCAATAGGCATTAACTTTTTTTTTTTTTTAAACTCAGACAGACAATGTATAGATACGTTTACGTTGTCTGATTTGTTACATAGCTAAGGGAATAAAAGATGAAAATTTCCCGCCTCTGCAATCAAAATGTTTGGTTTCGCGCTTAGGCCAGTCATTTCTCATTCACACAACAGAAATAGTTCATTCTGTTGTTGGAACTTGGAAGCATAACAAACAATTGAAGCCAAATTTTCTCATTTTGGGGGGAATGAATGTCATTTTGGACCCATCTCCAAATTTTGGTACTCACTTGCACAACAGGACATTAAAAACCATTGTATGATGATTTGCAGGTATACTCCTACAACGGAAGTAACTAAACTGTTGTCCAATTTAATAGCATCTAGGGTACAATTTGGAACCAAATTTGACTCAATGGTAGGAGGGAAATATGCCGGTCTTTTTTTTCATTCAGACAACAGATAATCTTTCTTTCCGTTGTGCCATCACCTCCTAACTAGAAGTTTTAGAATTTGAGCATCTTTATACAACGAAGATTTATTAAATGTGTTGTATGATTCAATTGTCGTCAACAGACAACAGAGGATTTGTTCTTTGTTGTGTGATCACCGTTGTGTGATGCAGTTTTTGGTGTAGTGACTGTACCTTTAGTTTGGCCTTGATATGGAAAAGTATAATTCCAAGTTGGGTCTTTTTTGCTCCCCACAAGGTCAGAACTTGCTATTATGTAGAAAACTAGACAACTACAAAAATAAAAATAAAAATAACAATAAAATAAAATAAATAAAATTTATGAACAAATTATTTATACTAAAGTGTTCTCATTACCTTTAAAATTATTATCTTAATTTGTATTTACCTATTGAAACTTTTATGTATGGAATATAGGTAGGCACTAAATAAGATTAAGATCTTTGATTACTACACATTTTCATAAATAATAAATCCCAGAACAAAGGAACAATTTAAAATATAATTACCTTTTCATATATTTTATCCATTAAATTATCTACTGAGTACTGACTACAATATTTTAGCTATTGAGTACTACGAAATAGTTTCATAAATAACAAAAACATGATTACTACACATTTTCATAAATAATAAATCTTATAACAAAGGAACACTTTAAATTATAATTACCTCTTCGTATATATAAATCATGCAACCAACAACATAAATAAATTTCAACATACCTTGCAGAGCTAAAAATCAACCAAGTTTGTTATTGTATTGAGTCTTCAACTCTTTTTCTCTGCTCCAGTTCACATCTCTTTCAATCATTCAGAGTCTTTGCTTTCTCTATTTTTTATGGTATGCTTTGCGAATTTAGTGATCATAAGTTATAAGAGAGAGTTATATGTAGATTTAGAATTATTGTGAAGTATTGTGTGAAGTGTGAACAAACATGATTTGATGGGTTTCTGGGTGTATCCAGCCATGATTGCAAATAGAATCATGATGTTGTTGGAAACTTGGAGCATGAGTACTTTGGTAGCAGATAAAAGTAAAGAGGGTTTTGTTGTATTCAATTTCAACTTGATTGGAAAAAGAAAAAAAAAATCAAAATTTCATATCTTGTTAGTGACAAACGAATTTTGACAGAAATTTCAGAGAAATTTCGGACAAAATTTTAATGTGAATTTTTAAATATATTTTTTGTGTAGATATTTCAGAAATTATGAATTTCACGGAAATGTACAGAAAATTTCGGGAAACTCCTTATGGAAATGATATAGCATATGAATTTCATTTCGGTACTTCAAATTTACGGAAATTTCGACAGAAATTTCGGTAGTTTGGGAGAAACTTAAAACCTTGGAAATGAGGACAATCTGCTCTCCACTTGCCACATGTCATGAGTTAATTTACTTTTTTACCCTTAATTACTTCTTTTGACTTCTAATTCATTTATAATGACTAAATCTTACAAATAAGGACAATCTGCTCTTCACTTTCCACATGTCATGAGTTAATTTATCCAGCCATAATTGCAAATAGAATCATGATGTTGTTGGAAACTTGGAGCATGAGTACTTTGGTAGCAGATAAAAGTAAAGAGGGTTTTGTTGTATTCAATTTCAACTTGATTGGAAAATATAAAAAAAATATCAAAATTTCATATTTTGTTAGTGACAAACGAATTTCACAGAAATTTCAGTGTGAATTTTTAAATATATTTTTTGTGTGTAGATATTTCAAAAATTAAGAATTTCATGGAAATGTACAGAAAATTTCGGGAAACTCCCTATGGAAATGATATAGCATATGAATTTCGTTTCGGTACTTCAAATTTATGGAAATTTCGGCAGTTTCGGAGAAACTTAAAACCTTGCAAATGAGGACAATCTGCTCTGCACTTGCCACATGTCATGAGTTAATTTATTTTTTTACCCTTAACTACTTCTTTTGACTTTTTTTTTACTTTTTTTTTTTAAGAATAATCCCTTTATGGTACTTCTTAAAAGCAACAAAAAAAAAAATTTCTCTTCCTTCTACACTTTGCTAAGAGAGAGAATCTCAGAGCTCTTCATCAAACTTCTTTTCTTCTTTATTGCTAAACGTGTCCTTGGTCCAGTAGCAGCTTTATTTGCAGTAGCAGTAGCAGGAGCAAGAGCAGGAGCAATTAGATTTGTCAATCCATGAATGAAATTGAAAACATTGGAAATTGCATTATTAACTCCCATAGCAATATTACCAAACCAGTAGCAATTAGTAATAGTAATCAACATGCCAAAATAAAAGCGTTTTTTTTTTATAACACAACCTCATCGATGACTTTCATCAAACACTTGATGTGCAGGAGCTCCTAACCTACCACAACAACACCTTACTGGCTCATTTAGAACATCACTATCACTGTCATGAGAAGCTTACGATTTCAAAATTACATGGAACATGAAACACATCAATTAGGATCCAAGAAACAAACTAGATGGTTGATAGGTTCTCAGGCCTCACATAACAAGTAATGGTAGCTACTAAAGTAACATAGGATTCCAATCATGGACATGAAGCAGTTTTTTACGGGCTACATAACTCCTAATTCCAAATAACATAAATCAAAGTGTACCATAAGATAACTGCACACATTGGTACCATGTATAACAAACAATAGAATTAATATATTGAGATCCTCTCATCAACTGAACCCATCAAATTTCATGTAGCACTTAAGATTTACAAGCAAATGGTGTTAATCAAACCAAAGCAGCAAAGCAACAAAATATAGCAGCAAGCAAAATTTGTCGTGCAGACACACGTACATTACTGATTTCCTAGTTCCACTTAGCCTCAAACAGAAAACAAACCCCACATACATTCAGAACTATTACACATTCCTGTCTATAAACATTACAAATACCATATCCAATTCAACCAAAAACATACAGATTCAAGCATCTTATTAAAGAAAATGATTAAAGACACATATGCAACACATCCCACATAATCATGTCATCAGGAGTTAATTCGACAATTATGCACAACTATCAAGTTGTAAATGGTTCCAACACGAATCACAGTCATAGTGTTCCTACCAAAAGGAAAATGTGCTAAAGCAAGAATCCATTTTGTACCCCATGCTTTTGTCAATTCCTATAGTTACATTGGCCTGCAGTTTTGTGTAATCTCGCTTTACTGACCGAATCCAAGCTTACAATAGAGGTTATAACTAATACTAGAAAGCGAAACAAACATAAATGAAGGCAACGATTTCGATCCGAAATGAATGTCTTCAACACTTCCTCTCTAGTACAATTCATATTTTCCATTGCCTAAACAGTAGGAAGCATGCACAATACTTTTTCGATTGATAGAACTCAGCATCTAATATCCAATTATTCAACCACAATCTCATTTGTACCCACACCATTTTACCACATCTCTCAAAGCTGAAATTTGATTACAACCACCCTAATCATGCATGCATAATCAAAAAAATCCAAACAAGCTCCTGCTAAAACAGAAGCAAACACAGTGAAAGAGATAACCATTGTGTGAGTGAAATTGTGAAAGATGCTTTTGTAATGAGCACATGAATACGTTTTTGTTCGCCATGGTCGCCGTTATTCGAAGCGAAGAGAACTTGCAACCGCAACTGCTCCGCCGGAACTTGACTTTTCTCCTGCGACGGAACGAGCATTTTGTGAAGAGGAGTGGAGTGTTCGGAGGACAAGGGTACGGAGAAGATTGTCGGAAAGTTGTGAATGAGAGAAACTCCATGGAGTTAGGTTGCTAGGATTCCATTAGAGTTAGGGGAATGGCAGATTGGCCGAGAGGGTTTTGGCGTTGGCTCCGTCGCTTGGTTTGGTTTTTCCGTTTTTGGGTATTAGATATTAGATCAGTGGCAATGCCCGTAAATTGTGATAAAACTCATGCATTTTGGTCGTTTTTCATTAAAATTAGGAGTCAGGCTTGCATCATTTAGTTTTGAGCCTGGGCTCATGTCCTTATTTATATGAATCTTTTTGAAAATGAGTTTTCTGTGTTTATATCTTAGATCATGTGCTACCATGCAATTTTCTATAAGTTAAATCCCCACGCATTGTTTTTGTTTCCCGCTCGCATTTTCAGTATATGGGTTTCATTAATTAATAGCGTTTATTCATTTAAGAGCGTTTACAAAATTTAAACGCTATTGAAATTTTCTGAATTCACAATTGATAGCACTTCTGAACAAAACATTATAGTGATATGCTATGAATGAAGCTTTTTCTTGTAGCTGATCTAGATCGTTCATGAAATTACTGATAAGAAATGTGAAGGAAACGAATTAATCCTGCTGACTTTATTCAGTTTAATTTATTCAATTTCACGTGATGTATATAATTTTCATGATACAATAAATTACAACTTTTCAGCATTATAACCATTTGGCATAATACGATATTGACCACTCATCATATCCTGTTTACAGTAAATTACAACTTGTAAATACTGTAATAATAATTGATGTAAAAGATGAAGAAAGCAACTGTACCTATACCCATATTATTGAATTTTGATCCAAATGCCCGCACTTGGAATCTGCTGATGAACCACATATACAAGATAATATCCTGACGGAGCAAGATTACCAGAAGCCGGCGTCGTAACCTGAACTTGAAACTTCAAGTTCCCCAGTGATTTAACCTTCTCGGAAGCAAGAACCACTAGCCTATGGTTCATCGAGAAAGAATGGGTAGTAAATGAAGGTAACACCATCGTAACGGACACCGAGTCTAGTGCTATTTTCCCCGTTATCGAAAATCGAATGGCTAGCTTCTTTCCATAACCAACCTTAACTTGTGACCGAGGTGATAAGATGGTCGGGCGTATACTTGCGAATTGCGAGTCCAAGTAATTAGGAGAGAATGCTTCTAAGGCAAGCTCGGTTGGGAAAAGCACGTTTGAGAACTCGTAACGATTATGAGGGTTACTACCTCCAACAAGTACCCTTCCATCACGTAGCAGTACTGCAGTGGAGTGGTACATCCGTGGTATGGTACTAGCGTTTTGTTGCTCGAACCGTGACCCGACCGCATTATTGGGCTTGTAAACAACCGGGTTGAGTACCGGGTTCCGCCCGATCTCCCACCCCGCGGTACCTAGTCCGGCACCGTTGATAATTAAAACGTCACCGTTGGGAAGTAACGTCATGTCACCCATGACTCTAGCTAGAGGCATGTCTTCCACAAGCCACTGCGGGTTTGCGTCGGTTATTTTGATCCGAGCGCATGTCTTCAATGCTTCCACAAAAGTCCCCTTTTGGGCATTAACGTAAGAGCCTTTGGGAGCTCCACCGCAGACTAAAACCTCAGCTGCCACAGCCTGACCTTTTGAACTCTTGAGAGGTAATAACACCGCTGAACCGGTGCTCGGATACGACCTCGGGTCTCCACCGGGTATTGTTGGGTACGTCTTCAAGATTTTACCGGCAACATAATCAAACAATATAGCTCTATTGTTGGCGAAGATGAAGAGGTTGCCGTCAACGTTGAGAAAAACAAAGGGGTAGAGATTGTTCTCTATGGCTTTGCCGTCACTTGTCTCAGCAAGAAAAGGCAAACTGAGAGCGTTCATTGAGCCTTCACTTTTGGGGTAAAACTCGTAGTTGAACTGCCGCGTTCCGCCGATGATTATCTGCCGTCCATCTGGCAGAATATGATTGCTGGCGTACCATCTCCGGTTGACTAACCCGAACTCGATCTCTTTCCAGTCACAAGTAGGACACGGATCAAAAACCCTAACCCTTCTATCTCCGTCGTTGAAACCTCCCGTCTGGACCAAACTTCCTTTGGGGTTTACTGATCCCGAGGAGCACCAAGTGTCCGAGTACACGAACAGGGGACGGATATTGTTAGACGCCACGTCGTACTCGGCCGAGTGAGCCGTGCAGTCGACTTTAAGCGCCGTGTCGTTGAGGTTGTTGCGGCAGACGCCGTTGGGGAGGGAGAGGTTGGATTTTCCGAAGTCGGTGCGGTCGAACATGACGACGCGGTCGTTGTGAAGGAGCTGCATGTGCATGGCGGAAATGCCGACGCTTTTCAGAAGCAGCTCCCATTTGCCGCCGGCGGCGTGGGTCAGGGAGAAGAGAAAAGTGGATATGAAGAGGAATGAAACAATGAGATGGGGTAGAGTTGGGCACTTCTTCATATTCATTTGGTTCTCGACTTGGCTTGTTCGTGTTTTGGTCTCAGAATAATTGGTCTATCTGTAAATCGCTTGCTGCTGTGATTTGTGGTGAGTGTGAGATTGTCGCCGTTATATAGTAGTAAGCTTTGATTTGTTGTTTTGTTTTGGTTTGAAAATTAATAAAATGATTCTGTTCTGGGTTTGTAAATGCAAATCGAATTTCTCATTAGGAATGCTACGTACCTAGCCAGGAAATTTCTCAGTAGGCTAGCCTTAGCGGCTTTATATTCCATTATGGTTTTTATTCCTACTTTTTGATGGAATTCATTTCGTTCTTTTGTGGAAGGTAAATATGGAAATGTTCATTACTTTTGATTCTTGAACGAGTGCATTCATAATAACTCGTTTTCCGGCAACGGTCAAAGAAATCGAAACAGCACCTAATGCTAGCTAGCATTTATAATATTTTCTTTAATGGTACGCGTCTGGATATTACTTGATCCTTATCTTTGGTTTCTTTTGGGTAGAAATAACTTTCTATAAATTATTGCAATTAATCTTTATAGTTTTTTTGAGTGTTATGGCTTTCAAGTCAGAGCACAAGTTCACTGTGTAAATTATAAGGCCAATCGTCAGTGGCGGGTTCAAAAATTTTGTCCAGATAGAGCAAGACTTAAGCTAATTAAGGAGTTTGTTCATATGGGGAATAAGCATGACTGTAAAAATCCGACGCGATATGAATAGTAAATATAGAATTTGAATAACTCATTAGTTCTGTTTATTTTCTTCCCTTGTTAAACGACCAAATTATTAACTTTTCTTCTTTGTTTTTAATAACTCGTTAGTTCTGTTTACTAACAATTTTAAATGACCCAATAATTTTGTTGACTTTTTTCTTACACTTCCAAGCAACCTCGTTTTGGGCAGATTAATTTTGAAAGAAGTTGGAATGTTCTGCATTCGGCGACAACTCCTTCTTCTTCCTTCTTTCTGCCCTTTTTGGAGTATATATTTATGCAATTACCCGGGCACAAGTTTATACAACCATGGAATCTAAAAATTAGCCCAACCTCACCACCCCCCGGCAATGATGACTCATCTAATACCCTTGACTTCGAAATTTCAATAGTCCAAAACGGTATAAAAGTTTTCGTTTTTATTGAGTTATATACTAAAGGTAGAGAGTCATCGAGAGCTATTTGGATCGAATTTACCAAAGAGGGATCGAGTATTTCTATAGTGGACCTCAGCGAGTTGATATTGATAATTGACGTTGAATAGAAAAGTAAAACATATGAGGGGAAGACAAAAATTTTACCCCTTGAAAAATTGAAGAGACTTTTGTGTGCATACGTTATTAACGATTGCATTTTGGAGAAATTATTATGTGGTTTTGGACGTGGCACTGCCATGTGGTGGTCCAAGTCAATAACATCACTCAAATTTTGTGAGGATCATGCAGTGGGTTAAAAAAAAAGAAAAATTAAATTAAGAGACCAATCAAAAACAAACATAAATTGTATGGACCAATAACATCAACCCGGACCACCACATGTACCATAACAACCACTTAATAATTCCCCTGCATTTTATTAGGTAATCGTTAACTATTCTTGTGCCTTAATTGATTTCGATCGTGCAATTTATTATGGTATAATATGAACTTTCAGTTGGACCAGAAATATTCTCCTTCTCTATTGCTCTTTCTTATATTGGATGTGTTTTGCATGTCCACTTGATTTGAGAATGCATCAGTCTAATATTAACTAACTAATTTAATGGTTAGGTTACACCAATTGTTTGTCGGCATTTCCTTGATGAATTAAGATTCCCAACCGCCCTCAAAAACGGGGATGCACTTAATTTACAACATCTTATAATCTAGCAATGTACGTGGTTACGGTTTTTAATTGTATGTGTGTATACGTTTGTGATTAAGATTTTCATTCCACGTACAGCTAGATATTTGTAGTTAGAGTTTTCAATTGTATGTGCGTATATGTCTGTGATTGAAATTTTCAATTCTATACATAGAAACTTGTATACGTATGATTAGGAGTTTCGATCAATTCTATGCATAGACACTTATAATTAGGGTTTTTAATTAATTATCTGCGTGTGTACATCACTGATAAAAATTTTCAATTCCTCTTGACCTAACTCATTCACTATCTTACACCATTGTTACTAATCACAAAATCTTTATACTTCATAAAGTCAAGTTAATTAAGGAAGATATGTTATTTGTTACTCAATGATTCATGAGAATTTCGAAATGGGGATATGTAAACACAAATAGCTGACGACAAGAATTAACATAGGATTCAAAAAGGACGTATTCATTCTTAAGTGAAATATTATCAAGTTTGCTGACACATCACTACTAATGAACAGAATCAAAAACGACTTTGAAGCCGACTCATTACAACCTGCATATTAATCAGAAACTAATTATATTTTCATTTCCATATATACACCATGCCAAAAGTTTGATTGGCTTAATTTGTAGCTTGATATGCTAGGCATCTGTGGCTGTCATATTCCAAAGCCTCAAGCTTGGATTTGCTTAAGCAGTTGGTGCACCCAGGCCTCAATTAAGCAATTGCTTAATTGTCTGCGAAGGAATAAAAATTTTCTTTTAGGGTGGATAGTGAATACTGCATGTTAGTTCAATTTACGTTTGCCTTTCGGTGCTAACAATCTGCAAAAAATAACAGATCGATTCTGCGATAAGTCAAGCAATATATATTTGATCAATTTTTGGGTTAAATTATGGGGACGACAAAAATAAAACATACAAAAACATGATTAATGCATTTCCAACAAAACGAGCTTCAGCAAATTAACAATTAAATACCTAATAGAATGTGACTGAGACGTGCTTAATCCCTAGTTACGTACGTACAATATTAATTAGCACTAGAGGACATCATGTTTCAGGAGGATAAATCAGTTTGTTCGATCCTTGATCTTGTTGGTGAGTTACATCTTTTTTCGAATCGATCAGTTTACAGTTTATATCTTTTCCTTTTCTGATCTTGTTCTTGCAATCATGAACAATCGATCTGGTTAAATTTGTCAACTCCTGCACGTTTTATGGATGTTATATATATATACACAGAGTATATATAACTCTTCTCTGGTCAATTCATTATTATATCTGTGACATTATTAGTCCATGACGTTCTTTGTCTGAGCCTCTGTCTATGCTTTAGTTAGTTTCATCAGTACCTACATCTTTTAATTCCCAATCATTTTTCTTGTTGGTGTTGTAAATATTCTAAACCACACACACACACACATATTATACTATATGTGCAAGTCAAAGTCCATATCCTCTTTTAATTTTTTCCCAATCATTTTTCTTGTTGGTGATGTAATATTCTAAACCATTTATGCATGCAAGTCAAAACATATGATTCATGAACCTAGAAACCCAGGGGCACTTAACCGTTCGGATGAAGACAATGCAAACCAATGTTGAAACGAAATAGCTAAATACTGCTGCAAGAAATGTTGATACACCTAAAATAGGCGTAATGATTTAACCCTGCAATCACTAATATTAGTCAATCGTAGTATAGGAAAGAAGAGGTCTCCAGCAGAAAATTGTGCTTAATATGCAAATGTAGACTTGAAAACAGACAAAACACTAAAACTGACCTCTAATAAAGATGAAATTAAAAACCCTATCTAGACTCAATGAAAAATTATGAAAATGAACTAGACACGCTAAGAACGACTCACACAAGATTTTAGGGGAATCGGAGTTGATTTACTATACTAAATAAATAGAACAATACAGAGAATAGAAAGCGACGAAAATAGAGAATTGTTTTTTTTTTTTTTAAATAGATGAGATAAACAATAGCTAGGAACAACCATACACCACTAGACCATGTTTCATCTAAGATTTGTTAACCTATATGCTTCTTTTCAATTGAATGTCTTTACTCAAGCTAAGTCAATGATGTACTTAACCTATTAACCTTAATTTCATACTTGATATGTTAAGTGCATGATGTGTGCAACCCGACCTAGCTTCTAACATGGAACCTAGAGTGATGTTCTCGCACAGCTCTCAAGTCAAAACTCATTAAGAACAAAAAGGTTGTGAATAAAGCTAGACAATTTTGGTACTGATGTTGTCCTAATCTACCTAGATGCTAATTCATATGAATGGGGCTCAAGTCACTCCAGTGCTACTCTAGATAACATGCATGACATGATGATCTAAACATGAAATCATAGCAATAAAATCCTAGCATGCTCACTACGTTTGCAACCATAATAAATGAAATCAGAATTTATCAATGAGAAACCAATGAATTAACAAACATTTAATATCCAAGAAACTATAAATTTAACGCCAAAATCTTAGTTTACACATGTCTAGGGCTTCGGCAGCCCCTAACTATAAAAAAATATTAGCAATACATAAAAGAAATAAAATAAAACATGAAAAGAGAGGGAGGAGAGAATGGCGACAATGGACTGATGTTGTGCGTCCAAAGATGTCTACAATGATGCCCTAGACTCCTTTTTATATAGTTATTGCGTCAAGACTTCTTCTCCTCCAAGAACTAAGGAATTTGATCTCTAATTAGAGGACTTTTAATTCTTCTTCCCTTATAGCTCTAGGAGGCAATTTTTCCCTCTTTGAACTCAGATTCGCGTGTAGCCTGACCTTCTTGTACTAAATCAGTCAAAGCTTCATCTAGAAAAATCATATTCACGAAAAGCTTTGGAAACTAGACATTCGAGACTTTCCATCAATATATATAAAGATCATTATATGGATCGTCTTGAACTGCTCTCAGTACTCTGTCGAAGTTGACTGATCTGCACAGACAGATTTGCTAATTTTGGCTTTCAATCCCTCTTTTACTTCTTTTCTTCTTCTTTGCTCTAAAATACCTACAAAACGTACATATAAACAAAGTAAATATATAACTGGAAAATATTACGAACTAATTAACCATGAAAATATAAAGGAATTTGATATAAATAATGTACAATGACGCTCCTATCAAATGTTAGATTCAATATGAAACATAAATTTGTAACTCAAGAATACCATTTCAAATGTTACATCAATTTTATGAAATAAAAAGCAAAAAAGTGACTTGGTGGGTTGCTGCTGCTATCCATTTGATCTATTGCCATTATCTATGTGAAATTCTCCTAGATACACACTGTATCTCTCTTTATTGATTGATTGGAAAAACTCTATGAGAGTGTCTTTATGTTCTAGCAAGGGTCAGATACAAATTCTATTTTATTTATAAAGTTGCTGAACACAGCAGTTACATGGTAGTTCCTTCCATCAAGGAACTGTCAAAATAACTTTCTATCCTAATAGCTTTGTCTAGATTAAAAACTTAATTCGATTACTTAATAAGTTTATATATATTGGTTAATGTATTTATATTTGAATTCAAAACGGTTTATTTACATTAATTGATGCATACAATCTATAATAGCTGGTTCATATCTATTGCTATGTACTGTGCAATAGGTTTTTTTTTTTTTAAAGGGGTTTGGAACCCAGCTCAGCCCCACGCCCGATTCCATTTATTGAATTTAAAACTTGCATCGGGGGGGGGACATATAACCTGAACCCCGAGCTACATAAGTACTAGTACAATAATCCTCGTAGAGAACATCCTAAATAATAGCAAGAGTCTCCTCTAACCACACATCATCAATACAAAAACAAATTAGCTAGGTGTGCAAGCCTATCTGCAACACCATTAGCTTCACGGTAAATATGACGAATCCTAACAGATTGAAAAGAAGACATATAATCCTTACAATCATCTAGAATTCGACTAACCTCCGAGAAATTCTTCTCTCCGCTATTAAGTGCAGCAACAAGAATGACAGAGTCGCTTTCAATCTCAATGTTAGACCAACCCTGATAAATACCAAGAAGTAGACCAGCTCTACATGCCTCAGCTTCCATATTGAGGACTGAGTGTGCATGTAGAAAAGGCCTAGCCAAAGCAACTATACCTATGCCAACATCATCCCGTACTACTACACCAATGCCTCCACAACCCACATCTGCTCGAAATGATCCATCCACATTTATCTTCAATCTCCCTCTAGGAGGGCACTTCCATTTCATGGGTGCCCACTTCTTCTTCCTCACAACCTTTGAATAGGACTTTTGGAACTCCTCACGGTGACGCACAGCCCACTCAATCAATATCAACGGTTGGAAGGCATCATTCTTCCAAATCATCTTATTTCTTTCGAACCAAATAGCCCACAGCCCCATGAAGAAAAAATCGCGTTGGTCAACGGACAAGATGTCTAGCATATCCGACGTCCATGAAGAGAGAGTCTTGGCTGGGTGCTCAATGGGGTTTAAATGCAAAGGCCCATACAACCAAAAGCAAAGTAATGCTGGGCAATCTTTAAATAAATGTGTACCTGATTCACATGCGGACATGCAGAACGTGCACTTCACATCAGGGAGAGAAACCTTCTTTTGTACTAGATTGCATTTAGTTGGCAAGATTCCCTTAAGAAACTTCCACATGAATAACTTAAATTTTGGGGGAACAGAAGCACTCCATAGCATATGCCAGTAACGCCTCCAAGCACCACCCTCCCCCATCGATCCAGATGCACAATCTCTCACCGTTTGCGCCTTATGAAAAATGTAGTAACCACTCTTAACACTATAAATGCCTTTCCGATCGTAATGCCACACCAACTGATCATTAGAATTCCGTAGACTTAAGGGAATAGCCGCAATAGTATCAACTTCTTGACCTGTGAAAAGTTCTTCAAGGAGCTCCATTACCCACTCTCGGCCACCCAAGATCAGCTACCATAAAATCCTCTGTCCCTTCCATCAAAGGAGAATACAGTTTGAATGAAAAAGGTAAAAGGCACCCATGTATCGCGCCCAACAATACTCCGGCCATCACCAACTTGAAACCGCAGGCCCTTCTTCAAAACTTCCCTACCAAAGATAATACTCCTCCAATAGGTATGATCTCACAAGAAATTAATATGTAATTTTTTATGAGGATTTGATGACCCAGAAAACATTTGCTTTTTAAATTTCAAATATGGATGCAACACGTCTCTTTATATACTCAACAAGTCTAAATGATAAATCTTATCTTAATACTCAATTTTTTTGAGTTATTATATAAGATTTCGATCAAATGCACCATTTTCACATAATGTAGAAGTTAGCAACTTTCCATAAAACCAAAGAAACTAAGAAAATGAAGAAAGTTGGCATTTCTTTATTTTCCTCGTTTAGGGGTTCTGCTAGGTTCACTTTGCTTTAGCTTTGAAAATAACCAGAACTAGAATTGGTCAAGTATGCTTGACTTGATGAATAAATTAAGAACATAATTATTGTTCGTTGGATGATGATATATTGTCTTATCTTTAGCTAGCTTATGTATCTTATTTGAATTCTGCATCGATGTGCATGGCTTGTTCAACTAGTGTGTGTCTAAAAGTTGGGAGAGGATCCTCTCATGAGCTAGTTATGTAGCTGAGCTACCTAAGCTTGGAAGGGGATAGTGACACGTGCTTATTCTCAGATCTAATGGTTTACGAATACTTCCTTATTTTTTCTTTCCAATTTTACCCCTGTCTTCAACTTTTTCTCTCCAATTGAGAACATCATCACCTTCACTCTCATTTGTTCTTTCTTCTTTGAAAACTTAAAACAATCTCTCTATCCTCTCTCTCTCTCTCTCTCTCTCTCTCTCTCTCTCTCTCTCTCTATACTCTTGTATTTTCTGTTACAATTCAAGACTGGAGAAGATACAATTGATAGTCATGGAAAACTTTAGCTTCCATGAAATATGCACTTTAATTATAATCTGAGCATTTTGAACATCATCATCAAGGTCCTATAGTTTAGTCAGTGACCACATTGACGCTCAGGCTCAGGTATTGGAAGTGTGGATTGCGGTACTCTCTCTCTCTCATCGACCTCCGAGGTTCTTTGGTCATGGGTTGCGAATCGGATTTTCAGGTTTTGAACTGAGAGCTTTTGCTGCTAGCGTGGCTTCGTTCTTGATCACATGGATCCTTTAGTTGGGTAATTCAATTGGAGAAGCATTGATCAATCAAACTTCTAGAAAATCATATGGGTCAATCAATTAATACTGAAGTTTCCCAATTTGATATTAGAAGACCCATGAGACAAGTCGTTGGTGGTGAAGAATTGGGAGTGTGTGGTGCGGTGATCTCCATAAATTATATGAGCTTCAATTGCTTTGTACCCATGGCCAATTTGTGAGAGAGAGAGAAAGAGAAAGAGAGAGAGAGAGGTTAGGCATTGGTGATGATGGTGTGAAACAATAGAGGGGAGAGAGAGAGTCCGGGAAGAGAAGAACAAAAGAGAGAAAGAAATAAAATAGAAAAAGACAAACCAAGTTTTGTGGTAGACCATTAGATCTCAATATTGCCACGTGTTAATATCTAGTCAAAAGTTTAGGTAGGTTAGGCAAGTTTACTGCTTAGGAGAGGATCTTATCCCCTAAAGTTATTATGTGTTGGAGTAAAGACATTTTGTGATGGTACATTGAAATATGTTAAAATAACCTATGATGTATAACCTGTGACCGATTCCACTGACGTAGAGAGGCTTTGTAGCTTCAGTCTTGCTCCATGTGCCCCCATCACAGCCAACTCTGCGAAAAATGCAGGAATTGTTGGGGTTACTTTCTTGGCCCGGGAGAAGCAGATAAAATCTTTGTGTAAAAACTTAATGGCTGATAGATTCTCCATATCTTCCAAGGCAGTAAACCTGTCTTGCCATATATATGAATCTCGGGGAATGTCTGATTACCTGAGATTGGAGCCATGAAGAGCTTAATGTAGAGATAGTTATCCAACAACTCGGCATCTGTAGGGTGGAATGTCTTCACAACACCTGCATCAAATTGGTCCAGAGTCATGACTTGATTTATGAGAGCAATTATCAATTGATCAAAATAGGTGAATTGAATTGATATAGATCGATGAGATGAAAGACAAAAAAGGAAAGTGTTGAGGGTTTCTCTTTCTAACTTGTAGACAGAAATGAGAGGGAATAGGTACATACAGGCGATTAGGCTAATTCCCTAGCAAATAAGGAAAGTCAATTCTATGACCGCTGGGTGATAACGTTAGTAGGAGCATCTCTCCTCTTTCCTTTTTCTTCTGGGTGAAAGTTACTTGCAGATAAAGAAAGCCTCAATTTCTTTTTGACTTCTATTTTTATTTTTTTGAAATTTTGAAGAATGCAAAAAAAATTGCAAAAATAATGTTTTAGTCTCTCTCGACATGATGACTAACAATGCGTGGTGCTGTCGTTGGGGATTGACACTAACGTCAGTTATTGATTGCGAAGATGATGAGGTATGGGTTATTCAAGTTTTGATGAGTTTTTTCGATGGTTCTTTACCAAGTTTTCATTGATTTGGTCATGTGATACTTTTTTTCTTTTCAATATCCATTCATTACAAAGGTTCTCTTCCTTAGTATGCAATTTCAGCTTAGAGAATTGTTTGAATTTTGGGATTTATGGGGATCAATATTTTTATGTAGCTGGCTTCTTTTCAAGGTTCATATATACATTCCACACAGGGGTGGATCCATGTTGGGTACCGTCCCCAATGGGTTTTTAACCAATTAATCTAATTCTAGGAACCTTTTTTTCCCTTACACCACTTACTTATTTTTTTTTTCCCACTTACCCATAATAACTCTAATAAGGTCTTCCATAAAACCCAATTAATTTTTTTAGACTATTTTGCCCTCACCCCTTTATCACATAGAGAGAGAAAATGGAAGAGAGAGAAGCCATACGAGACTTCCCGAATTTTGGTCGCCGGCCGCCAGACTCTAGTCACCGGCCGCCAGAATCCAGTCCCCAATCGCAGGCCACTGGATTTCTCTAAAACCTCATCAGAGGTCTTCAAGGAGGTTGTTAGAGATCTCATAGGTCGTGTTTATTGCCGCCGCCACCCCCCCGCCGCCGCACAATAAACATTTATTGGGGGGCAATAAAAGTTTATGAAATCTCACCATAGGTCCCCAAAGAGGCCGGCAGAGATCTCATAGGTCTCCGGAAAGGTTTATTGTCTCCCAATAAACAGGGGCAAATAAACCGAACTTCGCCGGTGAAAACTAATAAAAATTCTATTAATACCCCCCCCAGATAAAAGTTTTGTTGAGGTTCAATAATCAGTAAAAAAAAAATGAAGATGTTCTTAATTTTGAAAGTCTTAGGAGGTTTATTGCCCTCCAATAAAAATAAAAAATAAAAATTTACATCAGAACTAAGTTTCCTAAGTATATGATTGGTTAATTGCAAAATCAAACTATTAAACTAAGAGAAATGGCTCGATACCCAACATGGTCAAACATAAATAACCCATCTCATGAGAATATTTCAGATTATGGTTTTGTCCAAGAGACATCATTGGAGGACACTCCAGTGTCAAAACCAACTCCAAAGAATAGAGAGATCTCAATGAATTAGACTAGTGTGCATCGTTGAATAGGGATTCCACTATCCTTGATGATGCCTTTGCATATTCTGTTGCAAAAAGAATTATGGAACATGATGATATCGAACCGAATTATGTTGAAGAATGTCAACGAATAGCGGATTGGCCTAAATAAAAAGATGCAATCCAAGCTGAATTGGATTTACTAACAAAGAGACAAATATTTGGGCTTGTAACGCTGACACCCTTAAGTGTAAAGCCTGTTTGACATAAATGAGTCTTTGTTAGAAAGCGTAATGAGAAAAATGAGATCGGATCTAGATTCAAAGATATATATATATATATATATATATATATATATATATATATATATAGATCATATCCAGAGCAGAGCTCCGCTTTGAAAATTAATGTGTGAAGTTCGAGTTTTGGGTCACTTTTCGGTCGCACATCCACATCTCGACCGTTCAGTTTTTAGGTACTAGTACATAGATCATCTCTGCAAATTTTCAGCCAAAATGATGATCGTTTGGCTGAAAATTTGTAGAGACGATCTATACATTAGTACCTAAGAACTAAACAGTCGAGATGTGGATATGCGACCGAAAAGTGACTCAAAACTCAAACTTCACACGCTAATTTCAAAGTTGAGCTCCGCTCTAGATAGAAACTGTATATATATATATGAAGGTTCCAGATGGACTTCAATTACCCAAATTAAGTGGCTTTAAACTATAGAGCGCATTTTCAATAAGATTAAAACATTCACTATATGGATTAAAGCAATCCGTATGGATGTGGTATAACTGTCTAAGTGACTACTTGATTGGGAAGGGATATGTCAACAATGAAATATGCCCATGCATGTTCATTAAAAGGACAAGTTCCAGATTTGTAATTGTTGCAGTTTATGTTGATGACAAGAACCTAATTAGAACTCTAGATGAATGAAAGGAAACTGCTAAGTATTTAAAATCTGAATTTGAGATGAAAGATCTTGAGAAAACATAGTTTTGTCTTGGATTAGAACTCGATCACTGTAGTGATGGGATTTTGATCCATCAGTCAACATATAGAAAATATTAAGGCGCTTTAATGATGATAAAATGAAGCCTATGAGTACTCCCATGATTGGCCGTAGTTTTGAACCTGGAAAAGATCCGTTTCGTCTAAAGGATGAGGACAAAGACTTGCTAGAGGCTGAAGTTCCTTATCTATGTGTAATAGGCGCGTTATTATACTTAGCTCAATGCACAAGACCGGACATCTCATTCGCAGTGAACTTGTTAGGTAGACAAAGCTCTGCGCTAACATACCGCCATTGGACTTGTAACATCCCGTATCTTCACTTACCAGTTTACTAGTCATTTGGACGGTAAACGACAACTACTTTCACTTTTTACCCTAATTCGGTATTTTAGTGGCCCTAAAAGTTGATTTTTTGATTGGGCCAAAATTTGAGAAAACTTCCTTCATGAAAGTTGTAGAGGACGTTAAACCGAGCGCGTGCATATATGGTACGCTAAAATCGGAGTTCGTATACGAAAGTTATGGCCAAAAATATAGAAGTTACTGTTCACGGTAACTTTCTATATATAGAAAGTTACTATGGTAGCTTCCATTTTCGGAAACTACCCAGATAACTCTCTCATTTCTCTCTCCTCTCCCCCGACCTCTCTCCCTCTTCTTTCGGTTTCCCTCTGTCTCCGTCGAGATCGGCGCCGTCCGACCACCAGCAGGCGAGCACCGGTAAGTGGTCGACGCGACTTCTCCTCCTTTACACGGCTGTGGCCGTGGGTGGTGATGTTTTGGTCGGAAAAGTGAGATCGAAGCCTAAAAGCCCGACGGTCCCATTTGACAAATTCCAGCGATTTCTTCCGGTTCCGGCGGTCCCCGGCGACAATTCCGGGTCAATCGATGCGCCTCGAGCTATGGAACATTTTCCCCCAAGTCTCTAGCTAAAATTCTCAGTGTAGAGGTCGAATCGAAGAAATACCCGAATCTGGGGTTTTGAATTTTCTGGAAAAATTTCACCGGCCTATTTCGTGCACTTAAAGGTAAAATTGGAATGTGTTGTAGTTGAGAAAAATGTTGGGCGTGTTGAGTAGTTGTTGCTGCCGAAATTTGGTGACCATTGGAGGTGGTGGCCACCGGCGCGTGAGCCCCACGCGCCGCCACTGTGGGTGGCTCGTGGAGGCGTGTAGGGCAGTGTTTTAATTCTGGTTTTTAGCCCATTAAATCCTATAAATTGTGTAGAGCTTGTATGTGAAGTTTGGTAATTTTTGGAGAAACTTGGAATTAATTACGAAATTTTGAAGTTTAGGGTTCGATTATCGAATTACGAGAATCCGACCGTCGGATATCTCTCGGTTCTGACTTGGAACCTTTAAGATAATGAATTAGTATTTGAGGTAAAATTTGGGTTGAATCCGAGTACAAGTGGAGAGTTGATTGGTGAGGATTTGATTATGGGATTCGTATTAAATTGTCAAATTATCGCTAACGGAATATAATCGTGTACAGGGCGACGTACCGAGCTCTGGCTCGATGAAGGAACTCGTATGCGTGATCGTCGGAATAGTACTGTGAGTGGACTTTTGTTTTAAATAATGATGCATGCGCTTATTTTCTTGAATTAGTGCTTTATTTATTTATCATATTACTTTCGAGCATATTATTTGTTCCGGAATTTCAGTTTGGTTTATCTCATGGATTTGCTTTCAATAGTGATTTTCTGAGATGGATTATGATTTACCTCGGTCATGAATTTTCGGATATTAATTTCCGTTATGCTCGGTTTCGAAATTATAATTTTTGCTGACTTTCGACGAATTATTTTCCGAGGTGATTCTGGAATTTCATATTTATTTTCATTCATCAATTTGAGATTTCTGAAAGATTTTTCGAAATGGGATTTCGATGGAATTATTTCTTGTTTATTTAATCGATCTTTGGTTTTGGCATTGGGAATGCCTTAGTAATAAATTCGGTTTGAGAATTATGACTATTTGAAGATTTTATGGCGTGCGGGGTCACATCATTGGAATATGCTTATTTCTCTCCTATTTATTTTGGAATTTGAGATTATCTTGGCGTGTGGGACACGTCATTGGAAATTCTTTTACGAGAGATGGGGAAGCCTTATGTATTTATGATTTTACTGTGGTTTTCGGATTTTCTTTTGCCATACTTAGGGTGACTATTATCATTGCTAGCATTGATCTTCCGCCTTTGTGGCGAGGTGATGGGATCACCGAAGCCCTCCGCCTTTGTGGCGCTGATTTACTGTCTCTGTGACAGTAATTCTGAAGCCCAGTATCCTATCGCTACACATAGTGGCGTAAGGGTATATTACGGGAGTAATGGGAGTGCTTTAGCCTGGGAGGCTATCACCCGAGCCTGGGAGGCTCACTCGTATGGCTATCGTCTTCCCCTACTCATTATACTATTTTCGACTAGCGGGGCTAGTCCTATTTATTTTAGCCAGTGGGGCTGGTTTTATTTCCTTGAGTATCAGAGTTTCAACCTTTTCTTTTAATCGTTTGTGACTAGCGGGGCTAGTCGGTTTTCATGAGCGGAACTCCTCTTGTTTTATTTTCATTAATCATTGCATGCATCGAAGTTTTATAAATTTAAATAAATGCGGGAAAGTATTACAACTTTACTTCTTTAAAATTATTTAGCTAGTTGTTTATTTTTGTCCACTCACACTAACGTGTTTTCAATACTTTTCCCCTGGGCCCTTCGGTTTCAAATGCCCAGTTTGCAGGCTAGGTTAATTGAGGTCGGACGTACATGGAGTTGAGGCATAGTCAACAGCATGGCTTCCGCGTTTTTCTTTGATTTAGGTTTTCCTTGTTTACCCTTGCTATTAGAACTGCTCTGATTACCTGTGAAATTAATGTTGTTAAGTTGAGATTTGTGTTTAGTGAATTGGAGAATGTTGTGATTTAGGGAGCAGGGTGGCTCCAGGAGAATAAGGATGAATAAATTTAGAAGTGTAAATGTTTTCTACAGGTTTTGGGTAGCCCATTTTTAGGGGAAGTTCGGCCAAATTTTTGGTAGGATTTCTTCTAAGGTAGGCCCCGCAGGACCACCTCGGATTTCAGGGTGAATTCTGGGTCGGGTCCTGTCAGGACTGGTGTAAAAACAATCTTTCGATACTTAAAGGGGATGATTGATATGGGCTTATTTTATTCCTACAGAGAGAAAAAGAATGATGGAAGAATGAGATAGGATCTCATTAACCCAAGAAGAGCCGTCCAAGATGTCATGACTAGCAAAGCCGCCGCCGTCGTCCATGGTAGGCGGCGTCACCCTCCTTTCCTCCATCAAAATGATGGTGATGTCTTGATGAGTTTTGCTGATGCAGGGTACCTCTCACAAAGGTTACTCCCAAATGGATTATGTCTTTACCGTGGGAAGCACTGCAATATCTTAGAGGTCTACAAAATGGATCCCTATTGCTACTTTCTCAAATCATGCAAAGATTATTGCTCTACATGAATATTAGCCAAATAGTTATCGTCAAGTATAAGGGGTACAAGTAATAGTATAGGGATTTAAGAAAGGTTGTCGAACCCACGAGGATTGGATTCCTTTCACTAGCTAGGGTGTTAACCTAAGGAGAGCTAGAATATGCAAATGTACAAACCTAAATTCACAAGGAAATTTAGGCTCATGGTGAGTATGTGCATTGTGGTGGTAGTGAAATTGTTTGTTGGATAGAGTAGTGAACCAAATTAAAAAAAATGCTCAAATATAAACTAAACTACTAAACTAAAGTAGTAATATAATGGATGAAGTTAAGAGTTGGATTGTCTACCACTAACCTCCCTTGCAAGTATTGAAGTTCAAATACAAGTGATGCTATTCTAATTTCCCAATTACCTTCTTTGCATCCGGATAAGACTACAAAGGCTTAAACTCATTTAATGGTATCAATTCCAACCGGATAAGTCTAGAATTAACTACCTAAGAACAAATTCTATTACCGGTTAAGTCTCAATTCATTATTCCTAGATGCATAAAGCTTTGAGTTTAGATAATCATGCAAGCAAACCAATCCTAGATCTAGGTGATTTTAACTCACAATCTTCACATGCACATAGAGGATGCTATCATGCTATCAATGCTCAAGGTTAACTACTCCCTAAACACTTTTTCATGAGATGACAAACGCAGCACAGCCAAAATAGTTAAGTTTGAATGAATGCATTCACTTCTTGAATTAGCATATGAAGACGAAAATCACATCAAATGTCAATTAAAACATCAATTCATACAAGTTTGCCTACGGCTTTCAACCCTAGCCCTAACAAAGTAACTACTCACTCATAATCATACAAATTAGCATCAAATCTATAAAGTACATCAAGGTAAATCAAAGAGTTAAGGAAAGAATCAACTAGTTGAACCTTGACAAATCAATGACTAGCTCCTCATTTGTTTTCCTCCTTCAATGCTCCTTGAATCCTCCTTGATGGTGGAATAGATGGATGATAAGATTCTTGATGGTGATGATGAATGGAATGGTGATGAAGATATGATGCTCCTTTGGCCAACTTTGAGTGGTAGTGATGGAGTAATGGTGGTGGTGATGGAGGTTGAGGAGTATGGATATTATGAGTTTGGATTTTGAAAGGTGAAGATGGAGGTTTTTGTGGAGGAGATGAAGAGAGAAAAGAAGATATAATGGGATGGAATGGGTGCTAGATGAGTGGTAATGAATGGATGCTTATATAGAGAAGAGAAAGAGGAGTATGATAGTGGAAATAATGATGAAAGTGGAATATGATAGTGGAAATAATGATGAAAGTAGAATAAATGAGGTGGAGTATGATAGTGGAAGTATGGAGGTGATGATTAAAGAGAGTAGAGTAGAAAAATATAGCTAAAGAAACAAAAAAGAGAAGATCATCTAGCTCTCTTTATTGTGGGTGGGAAACATGAAAATGACGAATGTTGGAGTGGTTTTAGGTCACTTTCTGCTCCTTAATTCCTTAAATTAATTCTCCACTAGGACTTCTGAATAGGCCTCTGACTTCTTCATATCAAATGTTCCTCCATGAGTGTAGATCATCCTGGTAAAATTTCATAGTTAAATTCGATGTGGTTCATCCGTAAATACTTCTGAAATACGTACAGGTCACGTTTCCAGTTTTCGTCTTTCAGAAAATTGGACTGACTGTTTGAAGGCTTTCCACTCAAAACTAGCTCTGGTACTCTTCGTAACAAATGATCCTTGGGATGTATAGGTTGAAACTGAAAAGTTTCAACTCATTTAGAGTTCGTTTAGTCAAGCGGCTACCCCTCCTTTCTTGTCTAGCTCACTTTCTCCTAGCCGGAGTAAAAAAATGTGCTAAGGTTGACTTTTTAGTGCATTTCCATTCTTCTCCATCATTTCCTAGAATGATAAGGAAAACATAATAAATATATATAAATAAACATAAGGTTAAGCAAAAATACAAGATTAGGGAAATAATGAAATTGGATTAGTCAACATTAAATTTGGACTTTAGAACAAGTAATTTCCATGTTTTAAGGGACAAAAATGTATATGAATTATGATTCAACAATGAAGTTGTGCATGAATGCATATGGCTAAGGTCTATAATTAGACATATTAGAGGAACTTGTCGTTTGAAGTCTACCATGGATGAACCTGCAAGCATTTATGAGGATAATGCAGCTTGTATTGAACAAATGAAGTTACGTTTCATCAAGGGCAACAACACCAAGCATATATAGGCATATAGCCCAAGTTCTTTTACAATCAGTAACAACAAACACTTCTAAAGATTGAAGTCAACCAAAATATGATTAGATGATAATATAGCAGACTTATTCACTAAGTCGTTACCTAAATCCACCTTCGAGAAGCATCGGAATGAGGAAATTATCTGAACTCGCAAAATTGAAGTAATCAGGGGGAGGTATGATGTTTACATGTTCGATCTCGAAGAGTGAAGGACATGTTGTACTCTTTTTCTCCTCCTCGAGATTGTTTTTGTCCCACAGAGTTTTTATTACTTGAGCAAGGTTTTTAACGAGACAGTGTTTGAAGTGTTATCACCAAATTTGAGCGGCACAAGGGGGAGTGTTAATGTGCCTTGGAAAACTAGGTTTACATTCTATTGTTGTAATAGGAGAGAATGTTCTAGATTTCTAATTCTAATTAGAATAGGATTCCTTGTATCTGAAGACTATGTACTTTGTAATCCCTATATATTGGGCTCCTATTATCTATGAAAGAACACACGATTCTCTCTACAATCTCTCTTGGATCTTATTTCCTAAAACATGGCATATATTGTTTGAGATTGAGCTCACTGATAAATGTGCTGTGTTTACTGTCTGAGATTATTAACCTATTTCGATTCATGGGTTACTAATTTTGTCTATTCGTACATTTGATTTAAGCAATTGTTGTGCGGAAGCGTCAAACAGGTATAAAGTATTAGACATATGAAAAGATAAATTAATAGAAAAAATCCATAAGACCAAAGATTTAAGTGGTTCACCCCCAAAATCAAAGGGTTACATCCATGGACAGAAAAGTTGAGGAGATTCCACTAATATCAAAAGAAGATTACAAGATGTTTAGCACTCAAACCCAAAACCCGATTACACCCGAATACACTCATGGAAAGAGAAAGACCAAATAGAAGAACAACTACCTCAAATATATATTGTCACTCACAAGAACAAAAGTAACAAGGCAAAAGGTAATTTTCTATAGAACCCCAAAACTGCGACTACTTCTCAATAACCCTAAGTTGCGGCTTTTTCTTTTCTCTCTCATAACTTTTTTTTGAAAAGTTTCTCTCTCATAACTTAATTGGTGACAGAAAGTATATATTTATATGTGCATGAGGCATACTCCAAAATCTAATAGAATTAGGTTAATCATGTGGGCTTAGTCCAAAAGATAATTGATGGGCTTAGTCCAAAAGATAATTGATGGGCTTAAATTAACTGAACTCTCCAAAGTAAAAATCTCATCCGAATGTCTCCTCTATCAAGGGGTACTAAATGCAAATAGCAATCAAGCCCAAGCCAAGCTTGAACTTGCAAACAAGAACTGGCTTGATCAAAATTAGATGACTCTGATGAAGAGACTGAATTTCTTCATACAGAGCAACCTTGTAGAACTGAAGTTGCTTCTCTTCAATATCACCAACAAAAACAAGCACTCCTAACTAGGCTAAATAAAAGTGCAGTCTAACACTTTCTCTAAAGCTTGAACAAGCTCCACCTGCTTACTAACACCGTGGCCCGAACTTGCATCAATAGACTCTCCTCCAAATAGCATGGCATATTCTTCTAAGTTCATAATTTGGCCGATTACAAATTTGGGTGACTTAGATTGAAAATACCACAAGTCATAATTATTCACCGCATATTCAAATCCATGGAATTTAAATTTTTCCCTCCACTCAAGTTTACCATCACTCCCATGAGCACTAATAGGATAATTAATATCAGAATAATCAGCATGAGTACCAAACCATACCTTAATTGGAGTCTTCATATAAAATGAAGACGATAGAGACCAATTAATCAAGTAGCAGGAACTAACAGATTCAGCACCAAAGTCCTTAGACTTATCCAAGTTAGAAAGCATGCAAACCGCTTTCTCTATGAGGGATCCACAAATATGTTTTACAATTTTTATACGTGGTGTCTTCAGACTAGTGCGGTGTCTCACTATTTAATCTTAATAGAACTGATCAAATTAGCCCTCAACAAATACACCTGTTCCAAAATCTGAATATGGACTTGATGAAAAGGCAACTGATGAAGCACCAATAATTGTTCTATCCTAAAGTACGTAGAGGTTATGACAAATCAACTTTCCCTGAATCACAACAAAGAGCACCCTTACTAACTCTTAAAACTCCACCTTGAGACGAATACTAATAGCCTTGTGAGTCAAGAGTACCCAAAGATATCAAATTGTTCTCCAAATCTTTTGACATGCCTAACCTTTGTCAAAGTCCTGATAATTCCATAATGCATCTTAATTCGAACTGTTCCAATCCCCATTACTTTATTAGGAGTATTATCCCCCATAAAGACAGACCTTCCATTAATAAACTGATAATTGTCAAACCAATCTTGTTTGAAGCACATATGGTGTGAGCAACCTGAATCAAGAAACCAAGCATTAACAGAAGAATCACCAACAAATAAGGCAAAATCAAATGTAGTAGACATCATCCACATAATTCGCATCATCACCAAAAGATTTTTCAAAAGACTTACCTCTATCTTTGAGTTTAGGGCATTCAGGTTTCCAATGATCTTCTTTGTGACAATATGGCATGTACCTTTTCTAATTTGAGACTTAGATCTCGAACTTCCTCTATTACTGCTTCCTTCTCTACCTCGAACTACCAAATCATGATCTTGATTATCATTCAAATTCTCTGACACTTTCTTCTTCAGTTCTCTAGAACTCAAAGCTGCTTTGACATCTTCTAAAGAGATAGCCTCTCTTCCATACAGCATGGTGTCAACAAATTAATCAAAAGAAAGAGACAAAGAGCATAGCAAAATCAAAGCCTGATCTTCATCATCAATTTTCATATCCATACTTCTCAAATCAGATATAAGCTTATTAAATTCATCAATATGGCTTTGGACAGGTGTACCTTCAGACATACGAAGAGTGTATAGTCGTTGCTTCAAATATAGTCGACTGGTCATGGATTTGGTCATATATAATTTCTCCAGCTTTAGCCACAATCCAGGTGCAGTTGTCTCATCAGCAGCTTCATGCAGAACCTCATCAGATAGACACAACAAAATTGCACTATGTGCTCGTTCTAACATGTCTCATTTTTATTCTTCTGACAAAGTAGTTGACAAAGCATTCACATCTTTCAACACTTTTAATGACCCTTGTTGAACTAATAGGGCTCGCATCTTCAAACGCCAAAGGTTGAAATCATTCCTCCCGTTAAATTTATCAATCTCATATTTCATCGAAGAAGCAGACTTCATCATTGAATCAAATAGCACAAGCGTAGCCTAAGCTCAGATACCAGTCAAAAGAATCAGCCACCAGTTATTGTGTTTTCATTCATGTCATGGATCTCATCTTTATCCAAAATGAAAAGGAAACCGTACATTTCATACACTGTTCATCATATGCTCCGTATGGCTTGTTGATGTTTAAGCATTGCTTGGAAAATTTGACAATATGTAAGTTATAGTTTCATCCAGAATTAGGCATTACTATCTGAATATTGGGAGGATAACAACTTTAGTGAAAGGCGCACGACAGGTTTGAAATCATCCACAGTGATAGTAAGTATGTAACTATCATTTGGACACCAAATAAACAAGTGATATTCATGGGCTGCTCAGTTTTATTCATAGTGCATTCTTTGATTTTTATTTTTTTGTTTCCTTCTGGTGTGAAACAGTTTGAGTTGAAAAAAGGTATGGCATCTTCAGATGATAAGGCTAGGGCTTTCCACTTTCTGTTTTCAATTACACATAAGGATCTTCCCATTTCCTTTCATGGTGCACCAGCTTTCATCATGTGCATACTTTTCCTGTACAAAAATAGAACCATTATGTGGAGTTTCCTGCCATAGGTATGTCTTTTATTTCTGTCAATCATGCTTCTACCTGCATCGAAAGCTGGACCTTTTGTTCAAGATAAAATTACACCGAACCCATTTCTGTTGCATGGTTCCCAATCGCTGCAGTGCATTGAAATAAAATAAGCAATTTGGAGTCACACCATTTTTGCCTCCTGCATTTTTTTTGGTTGTGAATATGAACGGACAATTCACAACAAACCTTGTATGAAAAAAGCTTTATATTCAAATTTTGGCATCTCCAGTATAGTCATATAGAAGTTAAAAAATCAAGCAGAAGAGTTGCTAGAAACAATCCTTATGAGATGGTGAGTCTAGGGATTACTTGGTGAATCATATGCAACAACTTGATTGAAATTGAAGCATCACTCTTAGGGCCTTGTATGTTTTCTCGTTAGTACACTTTCCTTTTAATATAGATCATCATTCCTTTATCTGCTAGTAATTGATGGGATGATTCAATTGAATGTGTCACACAGGTTGCTTTAGAAAATGTGAAGGAATATGAGGAGGAGGAATGAAGTGGGGAGTAGTTGAAGAAAGTGGAACTCCAGAAAGTGATGAGAGTAATTACCTGATGTTTATGATAATTAAGACTATTATCTTGAGAAAGAACTGTTTTGGAAGAGACTAAAATTGACATCATAGGCCCCTTGAAATCAGAGAGTATTCTCTATTGATGAAGACAAAGCTTTCCTGACGAGAATTTTTCGCCAGATAGTATTCGATCTCTGTCGATGAGGAGAAAGCTTCCCATAGGGATTCTATAGATGAAAAACAGCTATTACAATTTCTAACCAGAAGATGACTTCAGCTGCAAAAATAGGGTGTAGAATAACTAGTGATGAGAGTCTACATTCTGGATTAGACATATCAAGAATATAAAGTAAAAAACTTTGCGTTGCTGGAGAACACAAGACTTCATTGGGTTATAGGCTGTTTAATTACCTACATGAAAAGGTCTAAGCCAGTGATGTTTAGGAACCAAGTTACACGTGATGATGAGTTCAAGCCCAAAAAAAATAAAATAAAATAAAAATACAGAACTTGACTCTAAGTTAGCCTGAGGCTATGTTTGGAAAACAGGATAGTCAAGGAAAGGAACCCACAGGAGAATCAAGCTTCCTCCTGGCTGTTCAATTGGTTAGGAGGGTGAGGTTGGTCAGAATTTATGTAAATAGGCCAGGACACATGAGCTATCATTTCCTAATTTGCTCTTGCCATTTGCATGCTTCCTGGTCAAGGGAATTCTCACTCATGTTGTTATGTGCTTGATGTTTTGTCCCACTTTCCAAACATAGGCGCATGTCGGTGCCAAGCTCAAGGTTGAATTGTGTTTGGATAAGTCAACTTTGAGATAGAGTGATTAGCTCGTATGTGGTTTGAGTGAGCTTAAAGCTTGGTTCACCTGTCACACACACACACACACACACACACACTTACTGGTAAATGAAGGAGAAATGAAAGATAGATAAACAAATAAAAACTTTAAAGTAATAGGAACAAAGGAATGCTCATAAGTGATTTTATATTCAGTTTCTTTTTCTTCTTCTTCTTCTTCCTTCCTTTTAAAAATATTATATAAAAACAGAGAGAAACTGTGACTCTCTCAAGTGAAGCTCAAACAGCCTAGCTAATCGATCTCTAGTCAAAACAGTCTCATTCTGAACTTGAGGTGCTCACAAGGTTTACAGCCTGAAAGAATTGAAGCTCATTCTTGATTTGTATTAATTTAACATGGACTTCCTCTGTTTTCATACAACCATGATTAGAGGTTTAAATGCTATGGGTTATGTTTAGTTCTCTGAGTTATTTCTTGCAATGCAGATAATTTGCCTTAATGAAAGATGTTGTGTGATGTTGTTGAAGACACGGTATGTTTCATCAAGGCAAATTATTTGTGACTTCTGTGTTAAAGTTCTCTGATTATTTCATTATGCAAACAGAGAACCAGACACAAATTCCTTGAAGAGAAAATATTTCATTAATGCAGATTATTTGCCTTGATGAAATATGACACAATAAGTTTAATTTGGTACGGTTTGAGTCTATGAAAGCACAAAATTCCACCGAACATACGTCCTCAAAACAAACATTCTGTGGAAAGGAAACAACTGGCGGAGGTGAAAGGCTCATTCAATTGAATTGCTTTTTTGGATTGTCAATTTTTTCTCTTATCATATGTTTCGTATGTCATGGGAGAAACTAGAGAAGGTGTTGTACTGAAGACTTGAGAACCTGTTGTGCGCTCAAGAGATCTTTACCAAATTTACTTCTACAGTACTGGAAGGTGGTTTCCCATTCTTGTCTCACCCTACTTATATATCTAGGCTTAGGCATTCTTAGCTTAATACGCATTCTCTCAGTTGCCAATGTTATGCCTATGTTGTTAGCTAGGGTGTGACGTGTAAACAAGCTAAAATGATGCAAGTATGTGCCTGATGATCAACTACGTAAAATGCCTTGTACAGGACTACTTTATTCATAATGGTTGGGATTATGATAGACTCATCCAAATGCTTGCTGTGTGTTCATGTTGACAACCCAAGTAATGAAGAAGACAAGTGTATTTGGAGCCTTACGTGTAATGGTCAGCCTACCTTTATTTGTTCAATGATCCTGAAAACTGGAAGTGGGTTTTATTTGAAAGATTCATCTCCCTCCTAAGATTTTCACCATCTTATGGATTGTTAAAGCATGGGAAAATTCTATTTAATTTCCACAGATGCAGAAGGAAGTCAACTACTGAACCAGTACCCTAGGTGTAAGAATCATTCGGATATCAAGATCATTTCCTTAGATGCTGTACGTATACCATCTTGCTAAAGAGTCTTATCTTGGTATGATTTCTCCTTCACTTGCTCGATCTCTTTCTTTACAGTTTGAGCATTGGCTGTTCTCTAACCTTGAAGCTAAAAATCACACATAATCATACACTAGATATTTAAATTTTACTGTAACTCTCTTGTTCATTTTGAAATGAAAGTGCAAAGAGTGTGGTTTTTTTTTTTTTTTCCGGGCAAGAAAAATTTATTAAATGAAAAAGAGAATAACTGGGGGAGGGGGGACATGAAGCCAAACCCCTCAAAGAAAAGAAAAAAATTCCAAAGGCAATCAAAAACATATGCAAGATCAACACTAGCCGGCTAAATCAAAGATTGAGACGCACAGTAGGTGTTCAGTTTAAATCTTCCTTAATTTGGTGAATGTCCAATGTTATATGTAAATATTTCTTATAATTTTTTCCAATGCCTATTTAGGTGATATATTGGAAGTCTCTATTTTGACAAAGATCGGTTTCATAGTTGGCTCTTCTTCTTCTTGTTGGAAGATTAAAAGATAACCAACCATCTTGGTGTAGGACGTGAATGGGCCCAGTTTAGCCGGAAAATCATAAAACCAAATCTTCTTGAATATTCCAGCGGATAGTAGTAATCTCATTACGTGTAAGTTACATATTTTCTGCTCGCTTTGCTTGATTCTATGCCGCTTCTTTACTTCTATGGTTTTCCGGCTAAACTGGGCCCATTCTCATCTAAATGTCAAAGAATTGAAAGTTGATTGTCTAAATGTCAAAGACTTGAAAGTTAAACGATCAATAGGCCATACTCAGGACTTGAAGGGCATTGATCCCTACTTAGGTTAGTGACCGATCGCTACCCTTTATAAAGAAAATGTGAAAATACAAGGACAGAATGTGTCTTCTGAAAAATAAATGCATGTAGAGAGATATGGAAATTAAGGAAGAGTCTCAGAACTTAGAACACCAATGGCACTTCTAAGTGATTCAAATCGTGCATTATCCAAGGGTTTTGTGAATAAGTCTGCTAATTGATACTCAGTGGAAACAAATGCAAGTTCAAGTATATCTTTCTCAACCAAGTCTTGGATAAAGTGATATCTCATGTCAATATGCTTAGTGCGAGAGAGTTGCACTAGATTTTTGGAAATATTGATAGCACTTGAGTTATCACAAAATATGTTCAACTTACCTTGTGAGATTCCATAGTTACGAAGCATTTGCTTCATCCATAGCATTTGAGTACAACAGCTACCTGCAGCCACATACTCTGCTTCAGCTGTGGAAAGTGATATGCAATTTTGCTTCTTGCTATGCTAGGCCACCAACTTGTTTCCCACAAAGAAACAACCACCAGATGTACTTTTCCGATCTTTCAAGTTTCCTCCCCAATCTGTATCTGAATAACCTGCAATTTCAAGTTAGTGTCAAAGGTAAAATAGATGCCACAATTTGTTGTACCTGATACATAACGTATAATCCTTTTTACTGCCTCCAAATGAGATTCCTTAGGATTTGCTTGAAAACGGGTACAAACTCTAACACTATAGGATATGTCAGGCCTATTAGCAATGAGATAAAGAAGACTACCAATCATACTCCTATACAGATTTTGATTAACAGACTTACCTGTGAGATCCACACTGTTAATGCTCAAAGTCCGGCGGTAGCCGGTCTTTCGTTTAACAGGGGTCCAGTGGGCGGACCGCTACTCTGAGGATTTAATGGCCTCCGCTAGCTGTCACATGAGAGACAGGGCGTCAGAGGGAGACCGCGTTGGGCGGTCTTCACTTCTCCGATGCCTAAGTCAGTCAACGCATATAGGCAGCATAACAATAAATGAGTAGTAAATGCGTAATTAATGAGGAGAGAGGAGAGAACCTTTTATAGGTGAAGGGAAGGTTGATCTTCTTCTTGTTTTCGATGTGGGACTGATGTGCTTCGATTCCCAGCATCTGGAGCTTCTGATGCTATCTTGACGCAGCGCGTAGTGGCGCGTCAGCGGTGATCTGGGGGCGATCCAGGGCTCGAGCTGTAGCCCGCCTGGCCGTGCCTTCGCAGGTCACTCCTTTGGTGAGAATCGGTACCTCTGGCGGTACAATGAGCGTAGCTCATCATAGCTAATTATGCTTGTTCTGGCACATGTAGGTACAAATCCCCCAAGTCCCCAGTCAAGGAGGGCAATCTTGGTTGGGGAGTTGATCGGCGGTTTGAAGCGTTACTTCCGCTAGACTTGCAACAGCATAATTAGCGTCAGTGCGTTGTCAACCATGGATTCACTGAGCGAACGCTTTATACCCTTTCGGGTGGGCCCCTGCTAGGCCCGCCAGGGAGTCCCCCACTCCCTAGCCAAGACGGACCTCCGGATGGTCGGCAGATTGTATGTTGAGGGGGAGCTGCACGGAGCAGAGGGTGTTGGGTAGCGAGCCCAATCTTAGTACCCAAGTGGCGGGGGTCAACGTACCTGATCAGGGCCGTCGTAAACTGTTGACTAGTCTCCATGTCCCGTAGGGACGATTTGACCGTAACGCCTTGTGGTGGTCGTTGTCAGGGTGAGGCGTAGCCTCGGGATTTGCCGCTGGCGGATACCCCCCACTGGTTGTAGCAGGAACCAGCGTCGCGTAGACTTGTTTGGCGGTGTTTTATTGAGCGGTGTTGCGCTCAGCAAAGTACGGGGTTTGCAAGATGGAGAGGGGGGGCTCTGCTAGTAGTGTTGCGTGTAGCAGAGGCTGCATCTCTTGCAAGTTGATGTGGAAGTTCCGCTACCGGGGATTCGCCCAGCAGAGATTTCGACACCTGGAAGGTGACAAGTGAGAAGTTCCGCTAGCGGGGTTCCGCTCAGCGAGGACTTCTACACTTGGCAGATGACAAATGAGAAGTTCCGCTAGCGGCGTTTCGCTAAGCGGGGACTTCGACGATTGGCGTTTTCTTCCCAAGTGGTGACTTCCATCAGACGCTTCGTCTGATGGTGGTCGACACGTGGCTAACCCATAGAGGGTTAGCGTGCGGAGGCGTGTCTCCTCCCCTTAGCCGCCTCCCTGCCATTAATGCTGAGTAATGATGGATTTTGTAACCAAGGCGACGCCTCGGTTAATCCGGAGAGTAAATGGAATCGTGGGACACGTGTACGGCTGGTATTTGATGTCGTTTTTCAGTGGACGGCCTAGAACTGTTTGACGTTGACATAAAAGGAGGGGAAGTTAGCGAGATTTGACACTTTGCCAAAGCTTCAAACTCGCTCTTCGTCTTCAAGCTCTGCTCGCCTGAGATTCGAGAAGAAAAGTTGCGGCAATCTCGTGTAGTTACCATACCCAGAGGGACGACGACCTCCTGCGTCAAGGATAAGTGCTCACGATCTCACCAGAGATTCCATCACTAAGGTTGGTACTCTGATCCCTTTCCCTGTTTCATTGGATGTCTGGCATGGCCAGTTTCTGGGTTTTGGGTTATGTTTTCGAAATGCTCTTCCTTGACTTGTTGTGAGGGTGTTAAAGTGAGTTTGGGGATGGGTTATGTTGTGGACAGAGTTGGCGCTTTTAGGGATTTGCTAGATGGTCGCCTCTGGGTTATGTGTGTGTGTTTGTTCTTGTTTTTGCATTTTCTGGGTTACTGTTCTTGATGTTCTTGGGTACTAACTGATATAGGGATAGGTTAGATCTTTATGTGAGATGACTAATTTGGGTTTTATGTTTTGGGATGGCCGACGTCATAGAGATTTCAAGCAGTGAGGATTCTGGATCTGAAGTGTCATTCGGCGCGGTGGATAGAATTTTTATTGACTCGTTGCGTCCGTCTGCCCGTGTAGGAACCTCACTGCCAGAACCGCTAGAGGTTGAGCCGCTACAAACCATACTGTGGGACGTATTTATGGGTCGTGCAACGCGTCCAGAGAGTTCTAGGGCGGGGGAGGCTGCCGCTGCCCACAATATGCGTGAAGAGCGATTAGCAAGCAATAGTGCAGCCAGTGGTTCTGCTGAAGGGGGAGATGTAGCGGGAGAGGGTACTGAGTCGGCGTGGGTTCTCCAGGACGGCACCCCCGTTGATGAGGCGGGGGGTAGGATGACTGTTGCTGCCATCAACCGACTGAAGCGGGTGTTTCGGTTGCCCGGCGTGATGAAATTGCATCCACCGACGGTGGAGGAGAAGGCCTCGATCCTGCCCGCGGGCTTTGCCGCCGTGCACGAGGCTATATTTCGCGAGGGGGTGACCTTCCCGCTGGTGCCAAACCTCCAAATTTTGGTGTGCGAGTTTGGCGTTGCCTTTGGGCAAATCTGCCCCAACATGTGGCGGTTGATGCTGGCGCTGAACTCGCTATGGCGGTTGTCGGGTTGCGAGGGACCGACTGTGGCGGAGGTGCTGCACTTCTATGAACTGGTGTACGGGAAACGCCAGGGTTGCAGAGGGCAGGTAAACCTGAGTCGCCGCCAGGGAGCGCCAAAGTTGATCGGGAACCTGAGAGATTCCATGTCCTACTAGCGGGGGACCTTCTGCGTTGCCACGACGGGGTGGGAGTACCAAGCGGGGACTAACGAGGGGGAGCCGACGTTTAGGATTAAGTCGGAGTTTCAGCCTATCCGAGGTCGTTTGTCGGTCTCCACTGAACATGACTGGCGGTTTTTTTTTTTTTTTGTACAACCTTGTACTCTGTACTGACAATGACCTTTTTTATGCAGCGGGGTTGCGGTATAACCTGACTCACGAAGAAGAGTGCCGCGTGGCACGTATCAGAGGTTGCTGGCGGAATCGCAACTTGCTGGATTTTCGTCTCCTTACAGGTTGGGAGTTGTTGGTCGATCAACAATTGACTCATGCCGTTGGTAAGCACTCTCCGCCATACCGCACCTTTGATGAGATTTTTCCATGCTGACTGGTTTGTTGCTTTTTGTAGAAACTCCGCCGGGGAACAAAGCGAGCCGTGACTCCTTTGTGAAAGCCATGGACCGTGCTGAGCTCGACAACTTCCTGGAGACCATGTACGCTTCCTGGTTGGCGGCTCAGAAGACGGTGGTGAACCCAGAGACGCTGGCGCTAAGCCAGTCCGAGGTTCCTGTGGTGCTATCCATGCCGCACCACTCCCATCTTAGCGGTGAAGGGCTACCTGCAGTTCAGGCGGGGACTGGTGCGGTAAGCGAGGCGGTGCCGCAAAAAGAGAGAGCGACGGCCACACTGCATGGGGTGCAGAAGAAAACAGTGCGCCTAGCGGAGGGTGTCACTATCGTGGGGTTGGAGCCGCCGACGAGGGGTCCGAGGCCTGCCCTCACTGGAAGCACGCGGGTGCTTCAGCGAAAACGCCGTCAACCTGACTCCGGCGGGGAAGAGGAGGATGCCGTGGAGATTACTGGGGCCCTCCAGCAGAAGAAGGCAAGGCAGGGTCCGACCGAGGTCCCTGCGAACGTGGCGAAAGAGGCGGCCACGAGCGAGCTAGACTCATTTGCTGCGTACGCCGAGTTCCTCAATGACGGTGAGCGGGAGTTTCTTTATCACCTCTGCGAGCGGCTGGGGTTCGGCGGCCTGGAGGGGATTGTACTGTCGACCGCCGTTAACCAATCGCCCTTCAGCACGGCATTTGGGCACATCTCTGTTGGGCTGCACGAGATGTTTCTGGCGGCGTCAAAACAGCCCCAGGTTGAGCGGGAGCTAAGGGAGGAAGTGGCGGGCCTTCAAAGGGAGTTGGGGGAGGCCCAGGACAGGTTGGCGGACGTGGAACGACGCCTGACCAAGGCCGACTGTGATGCAGCGGATGCCCGTGGCAAGTTGGCCGTCGCCATTGAGCGGGACCTGGAACGGAATGATCAATTCTCCAAATTGGAGCAAGATATGTCCCTGCTGCAAGATCGGGTGGCCGCCAAGGATAAGAAGGTTGAGATCCTTCAGCAGGAGTCTGCCGCTAGACAGGCCGAGGTTAAATGGCTGGAGGGGGAAGTCGCTCGCCTGGAAGCTGAGGGGAGCCGCGCTGTGAAGTCATACAAGCAGTCGGTGGAATATAAGAAGGCGCTGACCGAAGCGACGAAGGCTGGTGCCCTGGCCAATGTGGAAATGCTGCAGCAGAAAGGCGCCATTGACTGGGCGAAGGCATCGATGCCGGTCTTGCCGCCAGCGAAGGAAGCTCCGCCGACAACAAGGACTGCCCCTGCTACCACCCCTGCTCAGGTTGAAGGTGCCTGCTCGGGTAGTGGGGAGAGTGGCGGATTCCAGGCGGGCGATTCTCAACGGACTCCTACCCAGTCGGAGGTGTCCCGTGCTGGGTTCTTGGTGGCCCACACCCAGGCGGATGGTACAATAGAGACCCTAAGTCCTACAGCCCGAGGGTCCGACCAAACAAGCCGTCTACATCCGCCTCAGGCCGCAGGTGGAGATGCTGAAGGTAGCGGAGCCAACCCCGCCAACCCCTGAAATGGGAGTTGAAAAAAAAATTTGTAGCCGCTGAGGCGTAAATATTTGATGTAACTGACTCTTTTGGGTGGGGGAGCCCACCCCTAAATATATGAAATTTCGGAATTTAGGCTTCTTTTCCTATGATGTCTGTACCGCTAGAGTTTTGACAATTTTGCTTTTGCCAACCAATGAAACATTAAAGGAATTAAAATTGGTTCAAGTGCACAATGTATCGGATGTGGTCCGCTGACTGGCGTTGCCAGTTGCCCCTAGTGCTAGACTTGGTAACAATGGTTTGAATAATTCCTCGTTTCATTGATAGCTGACTGATTAGCTTTTTACAAAAGCAGGGTCGTACCAGTTGGGTAGCTTCCCTTAGCTAAATATTGAACAAAAATTTAGCTTCAATATTTAGCTAAGTCAAGATGCTCTTGGGTAGCGGCATGACTATGTGTAGTAATACCGAAGGTGTTTGGTATTCCAAGGCTGGGTCGTTTTGACACCATCCTTGTCCATTAAGTAGAAGGTGTCTGGGCTAACGACTTCTACAATTTTGTATGGACCTTCCCAAGTTGGGCGGAGTTTTGTTGGTGGTGGTATGACTTCCTTCATTACCCAGTCCCCTAGTTGGAGGTTGCGGGCTTTGACCCTGGCGTTGTAGAAACGCGATACCCGTTGCTTGTTCTGGAGGTTGTGCAGATGGGCTTTATGTCGTTTTTCCTCTAGGAGATCCTTGTCAAGTTTGACGCCGTCGCTGTTGGTCTCGGGGCAGTAGCCCTCTACCGTAGCAGTAGGTTGAGTTACATCGATAGGCAAGACGGCCTCAGTTCTGAACATCATACAAAAGGGGGTTTCACCATTGGCGGAAGTTGGGGTTGTCCTGATGGCCCATAGAACTTCTGGGAGTTTCTTCGCCCACAAACCCTTGGCCTTGTCGAGCTTCTTCTGTAACAGCTTCTTGATTATCTTGTTTGCCGCTTCGACTTGGCCGTTGGTTTGGGGGTGAGCGACGGATGCAAAACGCATTTTGGTACTCAGGTTGGCAGTGAAAGAGATAAGTTCCTTATTATTGAACTGTGTGCCGTTGTCTGTGATGATCGTATGCGGGACACCGTAGCGACAGTAGATGTTCTTCCAGAGGAAGTGAATTACTTTAGCGGTGTTATTGCCGTCAGGGGCTCCGCTTCTATCCACTTGCTGTTGTAGTCGATAGCAACGATGATGTATTTGAACTGGCCCTTTGCGGTTTGGAATTTTCCCATCAATTCCAGGCCCCACGTGGAGTGAATCCATGGACCGATGATGACCGACAGTGGTTCTGTCGGGGCATGTGGAAGATCAGTATATTGTTGGCATTTGTGACAAGATTTCGATATCTGCCGGGCGTCGTCACCGAGTGTAGGCTGTAGCCCTGTCGCATTGTGCGATTGGCCAAGGATCTGGTGCCCGAGTGGTTTCCACATTCTCCACCGTGTATCATTGCCAGCATGGCCTTCCCTTCCTCTGGGGTTAGACAGCGGAGGTTGGGGTGAGTGAACCCCTGGCGGTAAAGTTTGCCATTTTGGATGTTGTAGCGGGTTGCTCTCCGCTTGAGTTGTCTTGCATCGACCTTGTCCTCTGGCAATGTCCCGTTGCGTTTGTATTTGATAATCTCGTCCGTCCAGCTAGGATTGACCTCAATGTTGAAGATCTCCGCCAGGGTTTTTGTGATACTTGGCCTGTCTAGACACTCTACTCTTGTGTCCGCCGGACTTTGGTGTGGCTGGGCGGTTGCCAGTCTCGCTAGTGAATCAGCCTTGGCGTTCTTCCCTGCGGATTTGTGTGATGGTGTGAAATTTGAATTTTTTAAGCAGTGTCTTGACGTACCCTAAGTATGCTGCCAACTGCCGGTCCTTGGCCTGAAAGCTGTCGTTGACCTGGTTAACGATTAACTGAGAGTCACTGAATATGTTGACACTGTCGGCCCCAGAATCGATGGCCAGGAGTAGGATTAAATGAGTGCTTCATACTCCGCCATATTGTTGGAAGCCTTGAAGTTGAATTTCAACGCGTACTCCGCGTTCAGCCCCCCAGGACCTGTCAAGATGATTCCGGTCTGACTGCTGGGGAGCTGGCTTTTCAGCGGTCATCATTTCCGTTGCGGGTGGTGCATCGGTTTTGGATTGACGCTCGGTGAGCTCAGCAATGAAGTCTGCCACCGCCTGGCCCTTCATGGCGGTTCTTGGTTTGTAATCGATGTCAAACTCGCTGAGCTCAATGGCCCACTTGCTGAGGTGCCCCGAATGTTCAGGGTTCTGCATTACTTGTCTCAGCGGTTGATTGGTTAGCACATGGATTGTGTGGGCTTGGAAGTACTGGCGCGTCTGGCGGCAACGATGAGTGCGATAGCAAGTTGCTCCAAGGGAGGATATCGTGTTTCCTCTCCGTTCATGCCTCTACCGACATAGAACACTGGGAGCTCATCCTGGTTCTCCCGCCAGATGATGGCGCAGCTTACCGCTAGGTATATGTACAGTGTCTTGCCTTGTACAGGAATTGAGAGGAGTGGAACTGCCGCCAGGTACTCCTTCAAGCCCTGAAACGCCGCCTGGCACTCTGGGTTCCAGTCGATGACCTTCTTGTGGGTTGTTTTAAGGACTTTAAAGAATGGGGCGCACCTGTCGGTCAGTCTGGAGATGAATCGAGATAGGGCGGTTAGCTTGCCCTGGAGGCTTTAGATGTGTATCTTCCATTTTGGGTCCTTCAAGTCGAGGATGGCTTGTACCTTGTCAGGGTTAGCCTCGATGCCCCGTTCACTGACAATATAACCCAGAAATTTGCTGGCGGTGACTCCAAAGAAACATTTTTCTGGGTTGAGGTGCATACCGTGGGCCAAGACGATGGTTATTATGATTTTGAGGTTTGCCACATGTCCGCCGGCTTTTATACTCTTGACCAACATGTCGTCTACGTAGACCTCGATTATCTTGCCCAGATGCTCCGCGAACATGGCGTTCATTAGTCGCTGATAGGTTGCTCCTGCGTTCTTTAAACCGAAAGGCATAACATTATAACAATACAGGCCTTTGTCGGTGGTGAAGGTGGTGTATTCCCGGTCGTCGGGATGCATCCTGATCTGATTATAACCGGAGAAAGCATCCATCATGCTAAGGAGCTCATGTTCAGCGGTTGCATCAACCAATTGATCAATGCGGGGTAGTGGGAAACTATCTTTTGGGCATGCCTTGTTAAGATTTTTGAAGTCGACATACATCCGCCATCTGCTGCTAGCCTTTTTGACCATAACCAGGTTGGAAATCCATTGGGGATAGATGACCTGGCGGATGAACCCAATACCCTGTAGCTTGGCAACTTCTTCTCCTATAGCACGGTATTTCTCTTCGTCGAAGGCTCTGCGCTTCTGCTTGATAGGGTAGAAAGATGGTTTGATGCTTAACTTGTGCGTGATGATTTCAGGGGAGATACCTGGCATGTCTGCATATGACCAGGCAAAGACCGTAGCGTTGTCACATAGGAACTGAGTGAGTTCCGCCGCCAACTCTGGGTCTAACTGAGCGCCTATACGGACTGTCCGCTCAGGGTGCTCGTCCGAGATGCTGACAACCTTTAATGATGTTTTTGGGTTGACCAGCTCCTTCTTTACGTACTTCTTTTCGTCATCACTGGGATCCTTAAAGATATTTGGTGGCGGTACATGGCTCCCTACCGCTAGGATCTCATGGCAGCGGGTTGATCGTGCTATATAGTTGAATAACGTTCACGTGCCAACTGTGGACTTCCCCTGACACAGCCTGTGCCGTTGGGTGTGGGGAACTTCATGAGCAGCATGTAGCCAGCGATGATGCACTTGAGTTTGTTGAGTGCTGGCCGACCAATGATGGCGTTATATGAGCTGAAACAATCGACAATTATGAATTCTGTATGTATCTCCGCCATACATGGGCTAGTGCCGATAACTAGCCGCATATAGTTAGAACCCAGCAGTTGCGTGACGTCACCGGAGAAGCTAAGTAGTGGTTCGTGATCTTGGAGCAGTTTTTTGTTTCGCTTAAGGTCGTTGTAACAACTGCTGAATATGACGTTGACAGCGGATCGGCTATCTACCAGGATCCTTCCCACTGACATTTTGCCGAGAATGGTGTCGACCAAGAATGGGTCGTCATGGGGCAAATGTACTCCGCGTTCCTCCTCCTCTGAGAAGGTAATGGGCTCCCAACCAGACCTTGGGAGTTTTGTGGATCTCTCGTAGCGGATGTTGCAGACTTCCTTTAGGTGATTAGCTCGTGCATAACGCTTTCTTGCCCTGTGAGACATGTTGGTGATTGGAGCACCTCCGTCGATGGTGTTGATGCGGCCTAAGGGCTCAATGTCGCTGATCACAGGTGGTGGTTGGCGCACCTTGAATTGCTCCATCTTGCCCTCACGGTACAAGGTCTCAATGGCCGTTTTGAGAGCATTGCAGCTGTTGGTATTATGACCACTGTCCTCGTGGTTTGCACCACCTGCCCGTGTTTCTCGGTTTGCCCGTTTTCTGGTATTTCCCTGGGGGTGGCCTTGGGATCTGATCCTTGCACTGATTGTATATTTCCTCATACGAAGCTGTGAGGACCGTAAATACCGCATACCGCTGAAAGGACTCTGTTGGTTTGTTGTGGTTGTCCCCGTGGGATGGACGGTTTCCCTTGTAATGTTGGTCCTTCTGCCGCTTGTTCTGATAGTGGCCCTGTTGCCACTCCCTCTTCTTGTCAGTTGGCTGTGTGGCGGGAGTTTTGTTACCGGTGTCCTGATGGCTGGAGGAGGGTTGTGTAGATTTTGTTGGTGTTGCTGGTGGCGGTGGGGTTTCTCCGTATGTGATGAATTCTGCTTAGGCATGAATGACCGCTTCACTCATGAGGTGGTCATGCACCGCATTTGGATGATTGTAGTTGAGGTGATAGAGGAATGGCCCCTTGAGGAGTCCCTGCTTGAAAGCCGCCGAAGCCATTGTTTTATCAAGATCACAGCATTAAGATGCTGCCGCTCGCCATCTTGTGACGAATGCCTTTAGTGTTTCCTCCGTACCCTGCTTGACGTTGAACAGTTGGCTTGTGTTGTGGTGTCCAGCGGACAGTAGGATGAACCGAGAAAGGAAAGCATGTGATAATGCCTGGAATGAGTCGATGGATCCTGGCGGGCACTCGACGAACCAATTCATTGCCTCATTGTCCAGCGTTTCGCTGAACAAGTGGCACAGGGTGGCGTCATTGAATCCTTTGTTGTTGGTGACCTTCTTGAAGGTGTCCATATGGACGAAGGGGTCAGTCTTACCGCTGTAATGTGACATTTTTGGAGTCTTTGCGTATGCCACTCTGACAGCCTGCAGAATTACAGCAGTGAATGGTCCTGGCCTAGACGCAAAAAGTGGATTTGAAATTGGCGCTGGGGTGCCCGACTCCGCTCGGATTAACCTTTGCTCCAACTGCTGCATCCTTTCCAATATTTGAGCGGTTGCATTGCCAGTGGGGCCGGGCCAGGCATTCCGCTGGACTGATCCTCGTCTGGGAGTGGGTGGGTTTCCCCCGGTTCTTGCCCTTAGTCTTGAGCGGTGGGGTTGCAGTGATGATTCTGCCTCCTGTTCTAACATTAACTGGGGCACGGGGGGCGGCCCCTTTCCCAATAACTCTGGTGGGTCCAACGGGACCTGCATATGTACGACTGATGTTGGTATCAATGCGCCGGTACTAGGTCAGCTGTGCCTGGTGCTCCGTGACTGTTAGCTCCGTGCCGGGTTGGCTGTTGCCTCCAGCGTTCTTCTTAGTTCATCAAAACGTGACACCAACGTGGCCACCTGCTTTTGGGCCTAGGCCTTTTCTTTGCGCTCTTGTTCACGTTCTCTGTTTGCCATATGAAGATCCGCCAGTGCCAGCTCATAGAGAGAGGTGAGGTCTTGGCCTGGTGGGCGGCTGCTACTTGGGTTTGTCTCACCGCCAGGGTTTACTGGGGTGCTGAATAGTGCGCGGTTGACGTTTACCGCCGGGCGGGTAGGTTGGGGGATGGCTGACTTGTCTGCCTGCTCTTCAGCGTTTCCCCCGCTACCATTAGTCATGGTGATTGTGGCGGGATGACTTTTTGTTCAAGGGTTCCCACAGACGGCGCCAATGTTAATGCTCAAAGTCTGGCGGTAGCCTGTCTTTCGTTTAACGCAGGTCTGGTGGGCGGACCGCTACTCTGAGGATTTAATAGCCTCCGCTAGCTATCACACGAGAGACAGGGCGTCAGAGGGAGACCGCGTTGGGCGGTCTTCACTTCTCCGATGCCTAAGTCAGTCAACGCATATAGGCAGCATAACAATAAATGAGTAGTAAATGCGTAATTAATGAGGAGAGAGGAGAGAACCTTTTATAGGTGAGGGGAAGGTTGATCTTCTTCTTGTTTTCGATGTGGGACTGATGTGCTTCGATTCCCAGCGTCTGGGGCTTCTGATGCTATCTTGACGCGGCGCGTCAGCGGTGATCTGGGGGCGATCCAGGGCTCGAGCGGTAGCTCGCCTGGCCGTGCCTTCGCATGTTACTCCTTTGGTGAGAGTCGGTACAATGAGCATAGCTCATCATAGCTAATTATGCTTGTTCTGGCACATGTAGGCACACACACTAAGTTTGGTACTTGTACTCATTGGATTAGTGACAATTTTTGCTGATTCAAGTCCAAACTTTTTCACAAGATTCTCAGCATATTTAGTTTGTGACAGAAACATACTTGCTTTCAGTTGACGAACTTGTAGACCCAGAAAGTAATTTAGCTCTCCACACATGCTCATTTCAAACTCGCTTTCCATGATGTTAGTGAATTCTTTAACATAAGTATCAGAAGTAGAGCCAAATATGATATCATCAACATAAACTTGAGCAATCATGACATGGTATTTATCCCTTTTTACAAACAAAGTTTTATCTACTGAACCCTTAAGGCATCGTTTATTCACTAGGTAAGCAGACAGACGCTCATACCAGGCTCTTGGAGTTTTTTAAATCTATACACATGATCAGGTTTGCAAGGATCTTTAAATCCTGGAGGCTATTCAACATAAACTTCCTCTTGCAAGACACCATTCAAGAATACACTTTTTACATCCATTTTGTACAACTTAAACTTAAGATGACAAGCTATAGCAAGAAAAAGTCTAACAGATTCAAGCCTTGCAACCGGGGCAAAGGTTTTATCGAAATCAAGTCCTTCAACCTGTGTGTACCCTTGAGCAACAAGTCTAGCTAGCTTTGTTCCTAGTAACATTTCCATGCTCATCATTTTTATTTCGAAAAATCCACTTGATGCCTATAAAATTGAATTCACTAGACCTAGGAGCAAGTTACCACACATCATTTCTGGTAAACTGATTCAGTTCATCATGCATGGCATTTATCCAATCATCATCATTCTAACCTTCTTTAACATTCTTTAGTTCAATAAGTGAGACAAAACCACAATTCGAAATTATGTTAATGTTCACCTCATTTTCAGTCAAAAAACAAATAAGAGCAGAATCGATACTTACCTGGGATGCAGCTTGTCTGTGAGTTTGAATTCCTCCATGTAAGTCCCCAGTAACATCCTAAGTGGAGTGATCTTTCTGAACTTGTTTGAACCCTGTTCTCGGAACTGGTGGAGGATCAAAGATAGGATCGTTTGAGAAATCATCATTTTCTTCATTTATTTCCACACTTACTCGGCTTCCTGAGGGTTGATCCTCATCTGGATGAACCTGAACAGTAGTCACAACATAATCATCAATAGACACATTATAGGACTCCATAACAGACATGGTTCGCTTGTTGTACACCCTATAAGCTCTACTATCCAAAGAGTAACTAAGAAATATGCCTTTATCGCTCCTAGCATCAAATTTTGAAAGATATTCTCTATCTCTATAAATATAGCAAGGAGAGCCAAGGACACGAAGATGACTTACATTGGGTTTCTTACCTTTCTAGAGCTCATATGGAGTTTTGCTAGTACCTGGTCTCAAGAATGCACGATTTGCAGTATAGCAAGCAGTGCTAGTTGCTTCGGCCCAAAAGTTCAGATTAAGTCCAGCTGAGTGTAGCATCACTCTTCCCATGCCTAGTAATACATACCCTGTTCTTTTCTCTCAACTACACCATTCTATTGTGGGGTAATTGGAGATGAAAACTCATGTGAAATTCCATGCTTAAGAAAAAAAATCAGCAAACAAAGCATTTTTAAATTCAATCCCATTATCAGCTCTAACTCTAGCAATGCATAAGTTTGAAGAATATTTTTCATTTGTTATTCTTTTGCACAATCCCTTAAAGCTTTCAAACGTATCACTCTTCTCTCTAAGAAAATTCACCCAAGTAAAACGTGAAAAGTCATCAACTACAACCAAAATATATTTCTTACCACCTATGCTTTCAGTTTGTGAAGGTCCAACTAGATCCATATGCATAAGCTCTAAAGGATGAGTTGTAATATATGAATTAACTGCTCCATGTGAGGCACGGGTTTGCTTACCTGCCTTACAGTCATTACACTTTTTGTCTGGCTTACCACTCAGAGAAGGCATACCTCTCACACTTTCCTTGTGTGAAAGTTTCAGCAAGTCCTGAAAGTTTACATGCCCCAAATGCCTATGCCACACAGCCACAGTTCAAGAACATCATCTGATATCTTGGCTTTCAAACATGTCTGCACTTCAACAGATTTATTAGCACGTATCTTTAGAACGCAAACCACCCATAATATTTTTGCCATTGTTATCAGTAACAATACATCTTGTTTTATTGAAATTTACATCCTCCTAATCAATTAACACTTATGAGATTTGCATGAAGTCCTTCAACAAACAAGACATTTTGGAGATTAGGAATACTTGGTGTATTTACCATTCCCTTACCCATTACCTTGGCCTTTTTTCCATCTCCAAAGGTGACTGGCCCACTTGTAAATTCGCTTGAAAAAGACACGGACCAACTCTTTTCACCTGTCATATGTCTTGAGCACCCACTATCAACATACCAAACATCACCTTTCTTATTAGCGAGTGCAGTCAACGCCACGAGACAAGTAGCTTCTACATATTCAAATTCATTGCTGGAGCTACAATAAGAAAGCAAACACGTTGCATCATGTCATCATTATCAATCATAGCTGAGAAACATTTGGGTCCTTTTTTAACCCAAGTCTATTTTGTTTTTGTTTCCAGATCCATGGGTGATCAGATTCAGACCCTCTTTCAACTCAGTTTGCAATGAGGCAGGTGAGTTAATTTTCAATGCTTTCCTCTGATTTGGAGTGACCCTGCGAAGCATATTTCACCTAGGACGTATGTGTCCTAATTTTCCACAATAATAACAAGTAAGAATGAAGTTTTTGGAGTTGCGAATATACCTGAGCTGACTCACAGAGGTGTGCTTGTCAGAACTTACCGAAGAACTTTTCTAATGTGATTGGATAACTTCACGAGGTTCTGTTCTTACAGCCAATTTGTTGCTAGACGTGTTGTCACTAGAGCTTTGTGACTGACTTGAAAAACTCTCACCTTCCACACTTTTTACAAAAGCCAAAGGTTTGCATGACTCGCCAGTACTATATCCTAATCCTTCTTTATTACAAAGAGCTTTGCCAAATCCAATCATTTTAGAGACTTTTTCAGACCCTATAGAGAATTTGTTAAAGCTTTCCTTGACCCTCATTAATTCTTCCTGCAATTTCTCATTTTCAAGAGTTAGAGAAACATTTAAAGAGGATTAAGCCTTAATTTCAACCTACAAAACTTTAATTTTGTTAGTAATCTCATCATGTTCCTTGTTCCAGTCTTGAGACTTGACCCTACATTGCAAAACTTTAATCTTATCAACAAGGTCAGTACGTCCTTCTTCCCATTCTTTCAAAGATATTTCAAATTTTTTTTCTTTCTCACCTCTTAAGGATTCGATTTCCTCTTCAAGTTTATTATTTTTTCTTAGAACAACTCTTAAGGTATTATACAATTGCTTGCATTTTTCATTTGTTTCTTCATCAAGAGTGTCATCTTCTAAATCAGAAACATCAGATAATTCATAATCAAAGGAGGAAGTAAGAGCAAGATTTATCTCTTCATCACTGGATTAAGAGCCTTCATCACTGTCACTCCAAGTAGACTTTAAAGCCTTGTTTTCAAGCAAATTGTACCTCTTGTTGCCATAATCGGCAGCAAGATGTCCAATTCCACCACACTCAAAACATTTAGGCTTGTCAAGAAAATTCTTCTTTTGAGGGAATTTTGCAACCTTTGAATTTTTGTCAAATCGATTTTCAAATATTTGACCCCTTTTTAAATAAGAAAAGTTTTTTGAAGTATTCCTTGAAGATTTTTTGCTTTTCAAAAAATTCTTGAATTCTTTAGTTAGCAAGGCTAAATCAACATAATCATCAAAATTTCTTTCTTTTTGATGGAAGAAAAAGTGACGCTTTTACTTTCTTTTCATGCTTGAGTCTCATCTCAAAAGTTTTGAGATTTCCTACCAGTTCATCGAGGGTGTATGTGTCAAGTTCTTGAGCTTCCTCAATGGTAATCTGCATGGCTTGAAATTTTGGAGAAAGTGCCCTGAGAAATTTCTTGACAATTCGGTGCTCCTCAAATGGGTCATCAAGTTTGCGGCATTGACTTGTTACATTGAGAAGTCGAGCATGAAAATCATCAACCGATTCCTCTTCCCCCATGGTCATGTTCTCAAATTCCAATACGAGTGTTTGAAGCTTCTGACCTCTAACCTTCTTGTTTCCCTCATAAGTAACCTGAAGTAGGTCCCAAACATGTCTGGCTGTATCATAGTGGCTAATTCTCATCCTCTCCTTCTTGGACAAAACTATGAATAGTGAATTTCTTTCCTCAAAGTCACAATTTATGTCACGAACTTCCTCTTCTGTCCATTCCTTCCTAGGCTTAAGAGCTCTTACAAATGACCCTTCTACTTTCTTTGATTTTTCTGCCTTGGTTGGGTGTTCCCATCTATTCTTAACTATATTCCACATGTTTTCTTCAGGAGAGTAGAGAAAAACCCTTATCATAATCTTCCATTGTGAATAGTCCTCGCCATCAAACAAAGGCGGGCTATTTATAGAACTAGAGGCTCTGTCACGTTCACGTTCCATCCTTGACCACGGATCAACTAAAAATCTTTAGAACTTGCTTTGATGCCAAGTGAAAATACAAGGACAGAATGTGTTTTCTGGAAAATGAGGATTGTAAGGCTCGTATCAATCCTTACTGGGTAGAAACAAAATATTTCACACATAATATCAGATTTTTGGTTACACAGTGAAAACCTCAAATATGAGATTAAAAACACTGCGGGGCTCTTACTCTTAAGAACCCAAAATAAGAATTAACTTATGATGCAGGATATGGTTTTTACAAAACTCAAGTAGCACTCAATTCGCTACACTTACTGGACAAAACTATCAAGAAGCTTGTCTTCAATCTTGAACTCCTTCTTCACTTGAACGACGGCCAATTATCACTCTCCTTCCTTCACAGCTTCTCTACTGATCTCAAGAGAATTTATGTATATGGAAAAATCATCAAGAACACTTATACATGGACCAAGTGTTTTGACTCTTGTGAAGACTCAATCTTAAGCAAACTAGGAAGACTTCCAAAACATTCTTGCATTCAAGGTTCTGCTTATGACCATGAGTTTTTCTTCCAATATATTCAAAGACCAATGCAATCTCTTCAACCCACTAGTACAAAAATTGAATCAGACGATGGCTAAAAACTGTCGTCTGATGTGGAGCTGACTGTCGTATATCTCGCTGTCGTCTGATGAAACATAATTTAGACAACTGTCATCTGAAGAACTCGGCATGCATGTCGACAGACTATCGATAGCTTGTTGACATCATTAACTGTCGTGTGAACGTCACTCAGACGACAAGCAACTTAAGAACCCGTTGTGTGATTATGATTCAGAAGTCATTTTTTTTTTTATAACTGTTGTGTGACTGTTATTCACTCAACTATTTTATGATAGCATCCGTGATCTGTATTAATCTCAGACGACAGTTTTTATTTTGTGGCTATTGTGAAAATTATGCTGTGCTTTGAGACAACATATTGAGCTTTTAACGTTGTGTTATAACAAGTTGGACAATGCTTTCCATTTATTCTTAATGTCTAATTGTTAGAAAATATATAACAATCAAATTAATTCAAATCCCACCACATATTAAATGAATTCAGTAAATTCATATCAAACCTAATTATTTCCCAAATATTCATATACTAATTTAGGAGGGTCATTTGTACATTTGCCTTCTTTCTCTGTATCTATCAACTTTTGCTCTTTTCTACATTATATAATGCCGAGTACGTTGGAGCTCCATGTCTACAAGTTGAGCTACTGTCTGTGATCCTTAGGACAAGCCTGGTGTTTGCCATGTTGCTTAACCTGGTGTTGGCACCAGTAAGAATGGGCAACCAATACTCTTGTCCAAGAGCAATTGGGGAATAGGTTGTCCCCTTCTTTGCTAAGAAGAGATTTGTGCTGTGTGAACCAAATTAAGTTTCCCATTTGTTCTGCAGACAATGCAAAGACTTTAATGTACATTATGCATTTCCAGAAAAGTACTCCATCAGCTACCATGTAAACCTCTGTCCTCTACTAACTCATATGAATCACAAGTACTAAAATGAATTGTCTAACAATATATGAGAGTAAATGTAAGACATGAATGGTCGATTAAAATTGTACCTTAGCAGTGGTGAAATAATTTCACTTTGCAAAAACAGTTCCCAAAAATCTCATTGTAGCCTGGAACATATAAACAAAAAATCATAATCAACGTCATATGTCTTTCCTTCAACAACCATCTAACCAAATAACATCAAGACTCATGCCGAAAGAAGACTCAAATTAAGTAATGTATAACCAGCCAACAGTTCAAGTACCAGATTTTGGATCGAAACAAAAGTGCCTAAGCAGATGTATTTAGCTGGAGGAGACTATAGTATCAACTTTTATGCACTATAGTAAATTGAAAAGACATACTAATATCAAAAAGCAATGTTTATGTGATCTGAACCTTACATGAAACAGATATTTATGCCCTTTGAATTTGAAAACAAATTGAGAGAAAGAAAAGAAAAGCAATGTTTTTTTAGTAAGCATAAAAATCAACCTCAGATCTTAATCACCACCCAAAAAAAAAATATATATATATATATACACACACACAAAAAGAAGGCCCAATTTATTGCACATTGAGAAAATGGAAGCAAAAGTAGCAGACCAATTATACAGACCAAAAGAGAAGACACAGACCTTACAGCAGCAGCAAGTGAAATCTGCATACAAAATCAATCCCAATAATTTTTAAGCATCGCAACAGATAACACTGCATCATGAACATGAAGAATGAACAATTTCCACAAAACCACATACAATAAAAAAGAAAAAAAAAATTAAAACCTGCCCTGAACTCAAAAGGAAGACACAAATTCAACAAAACAGAAATTTAATTACTTGATCAACCAATTGCAGCACCTTTACCTTGACATAATCTTTTTTCATCAATGTTACCACCTCGTAGAGTCAATAAGCAATTGATTATCAGAATATTCCCGATTCGCTTGGATAGACTGATTGTTGACCGTAGGAGATGGTAACATTAATGAAAAAAAGCAGCTAGTCGATCAATGCACTCACACATGCATGAAACAATCTGCCGAATCTAACTACTTCTCATATCTAATTCCACAAAACACAGTCAAAATGGAAAACCACACAGAACCCACATAAAAAAAAAACAGAAAGCCAAATCTCCCACAAGCTGCCACACACATGTTCCACTGAATGTGTAGAGAGCCTTGTTTATATGCATATCTGAAAACATGGAAGTAGATATTTTAGAAACAAACACAACACAGTGACTTTGACGGTTGCTACTATATACAAGAAAATTATGAACAAGTCCCTTACCAAATAAGTCCAAGGTGAGGCCTAGACTACGATAGACGTGGATGACATAGTCTAGTGCAGAAATCTGTTTTGATGACCTTAAAATGGTTAATGATGTGACCGTAATGCAAACCAACCAAGCAGGTAATTAACAATGGCCATCAATAATAGATATGTCACAGTTATCATCAATGCCATAACCTGAGAAAGAGGTCACATACATTCAAAATTGAGCATATAGATATGATCAGAAATGAAACAGAAAACTAAAAGAACGAAATGGTGATTACTACTTACAACTGAAGTTTATACTTCTTGAGCAGAGATGATCCTGAACTAACAGTACCATCACCCTTTAGCTAAATCTCGCACAAGGAAACTACTAAATATCCTATTGCAATTCTCACAATAACTCTCACGTGAGTGGTGAATCTGATTTTGTGAGAAGGGGTGTAAGCCAGTAGCATGCAGAATTTCTCCAAGGCAAGACAACTAACTACTAGCTTGGAAAAGTAAACGAGAGGAGCAAGGTACTAGTCATATTTTCTTATGATGTGAATCAAGGTAGTTTCTAACAACAAAAGAAAAATAAAAAATAAAAATAAACCATACAGGCAGTTGGTCAAAGTCATTTTGGTTGTTTGGTCCCTTACCTCTGACAGATAGAACACCTTTCCATATAGGGCTTGAATGACTAATTTTCTTTTGAAACCCCGTTCAGTATAACCTGCCATATCCATTACAACTAGGCCTGCAAGTTGCAAACAAGTAGTCAGTAACTGATAGCACAATTTTGCAATGAATTTTTCTGACTTTTAATTCCATATATGTTTATTAGAAAGCTAAAGGAGCAAATAGTACAATGTACCTTGGCAGTACACGTATCAAATTAAGTGTAATGCCTTGCTAACAACACAAAAAATCCAAAACATTAACAGATGACGACCATAGAATGATATATGGAGAAGTCATGAAAAGAAGTAGTAGTAGAAGCAGGACACATTTATGAGCACATTACAAGCATCCTTCTTCTGTAACTCACAATCAGATGTAGGAGGAGGTGGTATACATTCACCGCCTCCATGTCCTTATCAGATTCTTTATTTTTTATATGGAAAAGGGAGTATTGTGTAATTAGATCATACAAGTTATGATAGTAGTAGGTCAATGCTTTACCTTTGTCTCGCACAATTCTTCTTGAAATTTCATTTAGAATTTCAGCCACCTGAGAATCATCGAACAAAGAAGCTTTTCTGAGCTGAATTAAATTGGAAACCATGTCTGGGTTGAATGGCTTTTCATTCAAAGTATAATGGATGTACTTGCACAAAATCTCCTCCATGCCAAAACCTGTCTGGATACAAATTAGAGATAGTTGTCAAAATCACTCTCACAAAGATATGAAATGCTACAAGAGCACGCCATAGTCTAATAGAATGAATCAATTTATTGTTTTTGTTATTGAAATGATGCATGTACATGGTGTATCAACAAGACTAGAAATGTCACATTTTGCACGAGTTGTTTCAGGGCATCAGGCGTGATTTGGTCGGAGCCATTCTGAAACATTTCGTCTATTGATTTGCATAGCATAGCATTTTTATTGACCTGTTACAAGAAATCAGGACCTCTGAGTCTTAAACCCTAAAACTGTAAATCAATTTAGCAGAAAAAGAAGAGAAAGCATACCAGTTTCTTGCGTTTATGTCGAGGGGAAGAGAACTTTTTGACGGTCTTGACAACGGCGATGACAAAATTGAGACCGGCATAAGCGAGAGGAAGAACCAAAATCCAAGGGAGGGAGCTGGTGCCATCTCTGGGTCCAGGAATGGCCTGCGTGACAGAGCCGGTGAACTCCACCAGGTCCAAGGCCTTCTCTTGAATCCAGGGTAGATCCTCTTTCACTTCTTCAACGGCTTCTTCTTCTTCTGCTGCTTTACTGCTTTTGTTAGGGCTCCTCATTGTCGACGGAGGATTGGAGTTACTCTTCGCCGCCGCCACAGTGGATAACGGCCTGCTAGCTTGGACTCTCACAGCTACAGACACAGGTGCGACTGTGGGACGAAGCAAAGGGAGACCTTTGGGTGGGGCACGAGGGAGCAATTGGGAAGCAAAGGAAGTGGCCAAAGCAGAGGCCATGAGCAACAAGTTTAGTTCACTACTGGTTTGGTTGTCGGAGAGATGGATTTGGGGTATAGGTGTAACCATGTAGAAGATAAGAGGGAGAGAGGAGAGAGATCTAAGTTTTGGATCCGATGGATTTGGTGTCGGCGTATAACAGAGGTCTTGGATCCGATGGATTTGAAGTGTAGGGGGTGAAGGTTGTAGGTTTTGGTTTTGGGGAGACGCAGTAGGGAGTGTAAGGAGATTTTGGTTTTGGTTTTGGTTTTGGTTTTGGTTTTGGTTTTGGTTTTGGCCTTTAATTTGAATCTGTGTCGAGAGAGTGAGCAGGTTTGAGTTTTTTGTTATTTTTTTGCAAGGTTCTAAAAAACAGCTTAGGCGGCCGACTAGGCGGCGCCTAAGCGCTAGTCGCTGGGTCACCGATCGGATTTCTACCTAGGCGATTGCTTTGGGCGGTGGGCTCCTCGGCGGCCGCCTAGGCGGTTTAGGCGGAGTCTAGGCGGTCTAGGCGGAACCACCTCGGAGCTGGGCGTTGGGCGCTAGAAATTTTTTTTCTTCTTTCTGATCATCTTCTTCAAAACTCAAAACCTCAAAGATTGAAGCAGTTTCTCATTCTCAGACCTATGAAACCTCTCTAAACTAACATCTGAAAATCCAGACCAGTAGACCACTCAAAAATGAAAACCCAGTCTCACTCGATGTCAACGACAATGAAAATGAAATCAAAAGAGGGATTCATTATAGATTGAAAATTACCATATCTAAATCGAGAGGAAAACGAAAAGGCACGACGAGATTATTGAAGGGGAAAACAAGAGAAAGATTTGGCCACCATTGAAATGGCATTGCTTTCTCTCTCTGTTTTTTTTTCTGTCTAAGTTGCTTTCTCTCCCTGTTCGTATCAGAGGCCGAAGAGGATGAGCTTCTTGTGGTGGTATAATTGCACAAGCTATAATTATGGCACATGTATGCCCTATGATTATGCACGTGTATTCTTTCTCTTCTACATTAAATCACTTTGTTTTTCATTTTTTTTTTCTTCAAAATAATCCCTTTATTCCAATAAAAAAATAATAATCCCTCTATTTTCTTTAAAAATAAAAAATCTAGTCTATAATTATAACGCCTCTGTCAAAATAATACGTTTTATAATTTTATTTATATAATTATATGTCATAAAAAATTAAAAATAAAATAAAAATATAAAACCGCCTAGTCCCCGCCTAGGCTCCCGCCTAGGCCTCTAGGCGCTAGGCCCCGAGTCACCGCCCGACTAGCGCCTAGCGTTTTTTAGAACCTTGTTTTTTTGGCTCTAGTGGTAGGGTTTCAAGCCCAGGCTATATCAATTTTGGACTTCAATATGAGGTTTGGCACCACTAACACAGTGGGAAACTTGGCGCTCAATTTTTTTTAGCGTTACACAACAGTTTTTTATCTTAAACGTCTTCTGAACTAGTTCCTAAATCCTTATCAGACAACAGCTCTTAACAAAATGACGTCTGAAAAAAAAAATTCATTCACACGACAGATAATTACATAGCGTCGTCTGAGAGGTGTCGTCTGATTCAATTTTTGTAGTAGTGACCCCCAAAAGATTCTACTTTAATTAGACTCTTATTAGGAAAGGAACTTTAAATATAAGATATCCAACAAAACCTAAAGAAAATCAATTAGGAATAGACAAATCCTAAAATGTCTAGGACTTCAATACCACAATTCTACCAAATGGAAATATCTTTAAAATCACAATAATATAAAACTCGAAATCTACTTCCCAAAAAGGGACTCCCAATAGGACTGACTACTGACTCGGGTGTTGCAATCTCATGCTTATGCAGATGCATTTACCTGAGATTCTCCGAGATCAATAAACAGACTTTGTCACAGCTTTGTATGGGAATGCCAACATGTACAAGTATTGTACCTACAAAAGGCCATACTGAGCACTGAGATTGTTGATTCCCCAATCTAATCAGTCAAGTATTTAGCTATAAAAGGCATCTTTGACCATGACGCTGGTCTTATCATTGAGAACTAATGTTTACTGATGACTCATATGTTGCTGATACTTGTATTCGGAAAGCAGTAATTCTGGATCTTAATTAACCTAGCAAGGTGGGATGCATGTGGTATTCTAGCAAGGTGTACCATTTTTTTTTTTAATATCAGTTCCAGATTATTCGCCAAGACTTTATGTTTACTGGAGTCATCTACAACTAAGCAGTAGAAAGAGGCATACATATATAGGTTTGATCTAGATCGATCATGAAATTACTTATAAGAAGTGCGAAGGAAAGGAATTAATCCTGCTGACTTTATTCAGTTTTATTCAATTTCACATACAATTTTCATGATACAGTAAATTACAACTTTTCAGCATTACAACCATTATATTTGACATAATGCGATATTGACCACTCATCATATCCCCTTAACAGTAAATTACAACTTGCAAATATTGTATGAATAATTGACGTAAAAGATGAAAAAAGAAATTTGAGAAAACAACTGTACCTATACCTATATTACTGAATTTTGACCCAAATGCCCGCACTTGGAATCTGCTGATGAACCACATATACAAGATAATATCCGGATGGAGCAAGATTACCGGAAGCCGGCGTCGTAACCTGAACTCGAAACTTCAAGTTCCCCACTGCGTTAACCTTCTCGGAAGCAAGAACTACTAGCCTATGGTTCATCGAGAACGAATGGGTAGTAAATGAAGGTAACACCATCGTAACGGACACCGAGTCTAGTGCTATTTTCCCCGTTATCGAAAATCGAATGGCTAGCTTCTTTCCATAACCAATCTCAACTTGTGACCGAGGTGATAAGATGGTCGGGCGTATACTTGCGAATTGCGAGTCCAAGTAATTAGGAGAGAATGCTTCTAAGGCAAGTTCAGTTGGGAAAAGCACGTTTGAGAACTCGTAACGATAATGAGGGTTACTACCTCCAACGAGTACCCTTCCATCACGTAGCAGTACTGCAGTAGAGTGGTACATACGTGGTATGGTACTAGGGTTTTGTTGCTCGAACCGTGACCCGACCGCATTATCTGGCTTGTAAACAACCGGGTTGAGTACCGGATTCCGCCCCATCTCCAACCCCGCGGCACCTAGTCTGGCACCGTTGATAATTAAAACGTCACCGTTGGGAAGTAACGTCATGTCACCCATGACTCTAGCTAGAGGCATGTCTTCCACAAGCCACTGCGGGTTCGGGTCGGTTATTTTGATCCGAGCGCATGTCTTCAATGCTTCCACGAAAGCTCCCCTTTGGGCATTAAAATAAGAGCCTTTGGGAGCTCCACCGCAGACTAAAACCTCAGCTGCCACAGCCTGACCTTTTGAACTCTTGAGAGGTAACAGCACCGCTGAACCGGTGCTCGGATACGACCTCGGGTCTCCACCGGGTATTGTTGGGTACGTCATCACGATTTTAGCGGCAACATAATCGAACAATATAGCTCTGTTGTTGGCGAATATGAAAAGATTGCCGTCAACGTGGAGAAAAACAAAGGGGTAGAGATTGTTGTCTACGGCTTTGCCATCACTTGTCTCAGCAAGAAAAGGCAAACTGAGAGCGTTCATTGAGCCCTCACTTTTGGGGTAAAACTCGTAGTTGAACTGCTGCGTTCCGCCGATGATTATCTGCCGTCCATCTGGCAGAATATGATTGCTGGCGTACCATCTCCGGTTGACTAACCCGAACTCGATCTCTTTCCAGTCACAAGTAGGACACGGATCAAAAACCCTAACCCTTCTATCTCCGTCGTTGAAACCTCCCGTCTGGACCAGACGTCCTTTGGAGTTTACTGATCCGGAGGAGCACCACGTGTCCGAGTACACGAACAGGGGACGGATATTGTTAGACGCCACGTCGTACTCGGCCGAGTGAGCCGTGCAGTCGACTTTAAGCGCCTTGTCGTTGGGATTGTTGCGGCAGACGCCGTTGGGAAGGGAGAGGTTGGATTTTCCAAAGTCGGTGCGGTCGAACATGATGACGCGGTCGTTGTGAAGGAGCTGCATGTGCATGGCGGAAATGCCGACGCTTTTCAGAAGCAGCTCCCATTTGCCGCCGGCGGCGTGGGTCAGGGAGAAGAGAAAAGTGGATATCAAGAGGAAGGAAACAATGAGATGGGGTAGAGTTGGGCACTTCTTCATATTCATTTGGTTCTCTACTTGGCTTGTTCGAGTTTTGGTCTCAGAATAATTGGTCTATCTGTAAATCGCTTGCTGCTCTGATTTGGTGTGAGTGTGTCTGAGATTGTCGCCTTTATATAGTAGTAAGCTTGTGATTTGTTTTTGTTTTTTTTTTTTTTCTTTAAAGTTTAAACGTGTGCGTCTGGAACTCTGGATATTACTTGATCTTCATCTTTAATTTTTCTTTTTTTGGGTAGAAATAACTTTCTATAACATATCGCAATCAGTCTTTATAGTACTTTTGAGTATTACAGCTTTGTAGTCAGAGCATTAGTTCATTGTGTGAATTATACGGCCAATGATCAGTGGCGGGTTCAAAAATTGTCTAGATAGGGCAAGATTGTATGGGAAATAAGCATGATTGTAAAATCCTAAGCCATATGAATAGTAAATATAGAATTTGACAATTTGTTCAAAATGACCTTTAAATGACTAAGTTAATTTTTATTTTCTTCCCATGTTAAAGACCGATTTTAACTTATAAGGGGTAAAAACAAAAAGCAATACACCTAGAATAGAAGAACGCGCCCCACGCACGAAGGAGAAAAAAAAACAGACGGTGAGTGTGCTCTCTCCCAGCCGAATGCAGCTGGCTTTTCCGCCGCTATGTTCTGGCCCGGGAGAGGATGGTGTTTCTGAGTAGTGGAGGGGTCTCAAGGCATGCAGCAGCGTGGCTCTGGGAGGGAGGATGGGTCGTCGTTTCCGGTTTGGATGGACCGATTTCGATCTCTCTTTATCGGATTGAGGACGACGACATCGGAGGTGCAGCAACGGAACTCGGAGTTCCAGCGGTGGATTCTAACGTCATCGACTCTGCTTTTTGGGCTATGGCTGATCAGATCTGTACGTGGAGGTGCCGTTCCCGGGGGATCTGTCGCGAGCTCGTGTATGGACCTGTTTGAGGTTGTCAGCTTGATGCAGGGGATGTTTGCCAGGTGTCAGGGCGGTGCAGCGGCGGAGGAATTCGGCGAGGTGCAGTTTTGATGCTTGGAGATGGCGTGGTGGCGGTGGGGCTCGCTGGTAGTAGGAGGGTTTGCCTGCCGCACTTGCCCTTTGCTGGGGGGTGGTGGTCTTTGGGCTGGGCCTATGTGTTTGGGCCTCTCTGGTGTTGTTTTGTGTACAGTTGTTTAGTTATTTGCTATTTGGTTTTGGTGGTTTTTTTAGTTGAGAATAAGTCCCTCCTTTTGTGAGCGAGGGTATGGGTGTTTTCTGGGTAGTGTCGATGCCATTGTTTGGTGTCTTGGTCATTTTTGGTGTTTCTGGTCTCTTGTCGGTGCTTTCTGGTTATCAGCGTGATGGTGAATCACCCTTACACGTGGTCTGGCGGTTTTGGGACGCGGTGTCCGAACTGGTGGAAACAGTTCATCTTAATATTGGTGGCGGGGTTGTATCATTTTACATAGGTCTTGTTATAGGTTAAATTGGGTTGGGGTTGAGTTTTTTTAGCTCATGTAAGTCCCTCTCGTTGACGGTTTGGAACTTTGGATCCGATGATTTGTAACCAATTTGATTATTAATAGATTGTTTATTCTCTAAAAAAAAAAAGACCGATTTAACTTTTCTTCTTTGTTTTTAATAACTCATTAGTTCTGTTTATTAACATTTTTAGATGACCCAATAATTTTGTTGACTTTTTTTTTTAAATGACACTTCCAAGCAACTTCGTTTGGGCTAGCTGTAAATAGGCTCCATACAGCTCATGTTTGACTCGTATTTGGCTCGACTTTTGCTCGTTCGGCTCGTGTTCGTAAGATAAATGAGCCGAGCTTGAGCTCCATATTAAGCTCGACAAAAAAACCGAGCCGAGCTTGAACAATAATATATTCGGCTCGTCTAGCTCATGAGTAGCTCGAACTTGCTAAATTAAGCTTAGCTCGTTTGTTAAAGCATGACTTATGAAAATATATAGTACAGATAAAAATATAATTTTTCTAATCTCAAATATTTAACTCTTTTTATTACCTTCCTTTTTAATTGGAAGAAAATCTGAGAAATTAAGTAAAACATATAACAATAAAGAACAATACTTGTGCAACAATTAAATTTGGATTATTATTTTTAAATTTTCTTTCGTTCTTTTTCTTTTTTTTTTTAATTTAAAGTCAAATGAGCTAAGCCGATCCTATTCAAGCTCGAGCTCGTCCAATGAATCGAGCCGAGCCGAGCCTAGCTCGGGCTTAAGAAAAATATTCAAGCCGAGCCGAGCTTGAGCATGGAAAAAAATATTCAAGCTTTAGCCCGGCTCGAGCTCAATAAAAAACAAATGAGCCGAACATGATCACCTTGGTATTCGCTTCGACTCGACTCATTTACACCCCTAGTTTGGGTAGATTAATTTATAAAAAGTCGGAACGTTCAGCATTCAGCAATCGTATTTGATTAGGTAATGGTGCATTATTCTTGTGTCTTAATTGATTTCGATCGTGCATTTTATTATGGTATAATATGGACTTTCAGTTGGACAAGCAATATTCTTCTTCTCTATTGCTTTTTTTAATATTGGATGTGTTTTGTCCACCTGATTTGGGAATGCCCAAGTCTAATCTTAACGTACTGATTTAATGGTTGGGTCACAGTATCATACCAATAGTTTGTCGGTAGTTCCTTGATCGATCAATGCAGATTCCCAACCGCCCTCCAAAAACGAGGATGCACTTCGTCGACATCTTATAATCTAGCAATGTGGTGAATAAGATTTTAATTCCACGTATGGACACTTATGGTTGAGGTGTTTAATTGTATGTTTGTGTTTAAGATTTTCAATTCCACGTACAGCTAGATATTTGAAGTTAGAGTTTTTAATTGTATATGTCAATCAGGTTTTCAATCCTATACATAGAAACTGGTTTTTAATTAATGTTTGCGCGTATACAATTCAGTTTTCAATCCTATACGGTTTCAAATTTACTCACTTCAACTCTATGCTTTTTACACCTCTTGTCAAATTTTCAAATACTAAATTTACTCATTAAACCTCACTAAAGTTCCTCAAATAACCTCACACATATAATTAATTTACAAACAAACTAAGATCTTTATAATAAAAAACTTAGTCATTTCAATGATTTAATTATTCTATAAATCTTAATTACATCTCCATTCCTTACTCAGACAACATAAATCTCTTATCCAATAAAAAAAAAATCAAACACAAGGTATTGAGTTTTAAAAATTAATAAAAATAAAATAACATGAACTATTATGTGATTTTTTTATTTACTTTTTCTTATATAGCTGTTAAAAAAAATTAATAATTTTTTCTTAATGTTTCTCTATTTTCTGTAGCTCATGATTAATTATTTAAATATTTTTTTTATCTATTTTTATTTGCTAGCTCTTTTTTTTTTCTTCTTCTTTTTACAAATATAGTGGATAGATTTAGGTTTGGGCATGATACAATTTATTTTGTTCTCCCTACCAATATGCGTTCAATATGCATATCATACATTTTTATCTTAATCATAGTTTTATTTCTTAATAAATATATATATATATATATATTTTAATGAGTATGTAGTGAAATTGAAAAATAAAAATAGATAGGGAAAATAATAAAGAATGCAATCTAATATTATTGAATTGGAAAGTCTAGAGAAAATAAATATAACCATTTTTTTTGTATAATTATTGTCCCTAATAGTCATTTTATAGTAGGTTATATATGTCATTTAATAATTCATAATAGAGTGAGGTCAAGTGAGTAGATTTGGAGGTCCCAATAGAAACTCTCTTTTAATTAATGTTTGTACGTATACGTCTATCTTAAGCATGGACACATATGGTTAGAGTTTTTAATTAGAGAAATTCTATTCATATCCCCTAAATTAATACGTGGACCTCTAATGATTTTTGAAATATTTTAATTCCAAATTTATCATTTCAGAAAATTGAAAAAAGCTGGAAAAGAAAAGAAAAACACAATAAAAAAAAATTGCAGTTATATTATGCCCAGTATCATTTGGTCTAGTGGCACAGTCTCCCATTTGTAAGTGGAAGGTTGTGAATTCGACTCACGAAAGAGTACTAATCATAGCATTTGAGTTGTTTATCTGATAAAAAAAGAATAAAAAAAACTGCAGTTTGTTGTAGGGAATCAGAAATTGAGAGAAAATCGATGTGTATTCTCATTGATAATAGGAGTCTCTTTATATAGAGGATTATAAGGCATAGAATCTGAATCATACAAGGAAAGTAATCATATATTGAATAGGAATCTAGATCCTTCTAATGTAACCCTATTACCACTAGGTCAAGTAACCTAGAGTTTGGGCCAAACATAAAATAGAGATTTACTTGAACACTCCCCCTTGTGTTACCCAAACGTGGTGCTCCTCTCATTGCCTCGCTAAAAACCTTGCCAAGTAACAACCCAGTGGGACAAAAATAATCTCGGTCGAAGGGAAAAAAGAGCACAACACACCCTTCACGCTTCGAGACGAACATGTAGACATCTCCCCCTGATGTCTGCGCCTCCCCCTGATGACTACGATCATGGGAGTTCATATAATTTCCGAAAACCAATTCTCGCCACATGTTTCTCGAACATGGATTTAGGCAATGACTTAGTAAATAAGTCTGCCACATTGTCCTCAGATCGAACCTGGTTTACTTTGATCTTGAGGAGCTTCTGTTGTTGCTGATTGTAGAAGAATTTGGGCGATATATGCTTGGTGTTGTCGCCTTTGATGTAGCCTTGCTTCATTTGTTCAATGCAAGCAGCATTATCCTCATAAATGCTTGTTGGCTCATCTGTGGTAGACTTCAGACCACAATTGCTTCGAACATGCGTAACTATGGATCGAAGCCATATCCATTCACAAACTGCTTCGTGAAGAGCAATAATATCTGCATGATTCAAGGAGGTAGCGACTAAGGTCTGCTTTGTTGACGTCCAAGATATCGCGGTCTTTCCCCTGGTGAATACATAGCCAGTTTGGGAGCGACCTTTGTGTGGGTCAGAGATGTACCCAGCATCAGCAAAACCTTCCAAAATACTTATACCACTTTGGGATGGGGAGAGGGAATGCACCCCACCATGTATGGCGTCCCTGTCACTTGATGGATCCGAATCCATCATCTCTCTGTAGGGATAAAATAAGCTCATATCAATAGTACCACTTAGGTATCAAAATATATCTTTAACACCAGTCCAATGGTGTCGTGTTGGCGCAGAGCTATATCTAGCTAACAAGTTCACAGCGAAAGAGATGTCCGGTCTTGTGCTTTGTGCTAAGTACAATAATGCGCCTATTGCACTTAGGTAGGGCACTTCTGCCTCTAACACTTCATCATCATCATCTTTTGGACGAAATGGATCCTTCTTTGGATCAAGACTACGGACTATCATTGGGGTGCTTGAAGGCTTAATCTTGCCAGTGCTGAAACGCCTAAGCATCTTTTGGGTGTAAGCTGATTGATGAATCAGGATACCATCTCTACCGTGCTCAAGTTCTAAACCAAGGTAAAACCGTGTTTTCCCAAGATCTTTCATCTCAACCTCGGATTTCAAGTGTTCAGCGGGTTCCTTTAACTCTTTAAGGGTGCCAATTATGTTCATGTCATCGACATAAACCGCTACTATTGCAAATCCAGAACTTGTCCTTTTTATGAACATACATGGGCATAGTTCATTGTTGACATATCCTTTACCAATCAAGTAGTCACTTAGACGGTTATACCACATCGGTCCATATTGTTTTAATCTATATAGTGAGCATTTCAATCTAATGTAAACGCGCTCCGTGGTTTAGAGCCACTTGACTTGGGTAACTAAATTCCATCTGGAATCTTCATGTATGTCTCTGTATCTAGATCCCCATATAGATACGCAGTAACCACATCCATAAGCTGCATGTTCGGTTTTTTGGAAACTACCAAAATGACAAGGTAGCAGAACGTTATGACGTCCATTACGGGAGAATAGGTTTCCTCGTAGTCGATTCCCGGGCGTTGTGTGAAGCCTTGAGCCACAAGGCGAGCTTTGTACCTTACAATCTCGTTTCTCTCATTATGCTTTCTAACGAATACCCATTTGTGACCAACTGGTTTAGTGTTGGGCGGTATTGGTACAACTTTGCCAAAAACCTTTCTTTACGCTAGAGAATCAAGTTCTGCCTGGATCGCATCTTTCCATTTTGGCCAATCAGCTCTACGTTGGCATTCATCAATGGAGCGTGGTTCGACGTCATCGGTCTCAATAATCTCACATGCCACTGAATACGTGAATACATCATCAAAGATGTTGGAGCTTCTTTCCCACGTCCCATGTACACTAGTCTAATTTACAGAGATCTCTACGTTCTTAGGGATAGGTTCTGACATTGAGGCGTCCCCCAATGATGTCTCTTGGACATAACCATAATCTGGAACATTCTCATAGGAAGGATTTTGAGTATCGATGATCAAAGGATTTGTTTGTGCCTCATTCGCTCTCTTTCTAGGGCTAGTATCCTTCGAACCAATTGGTCTACTGTGATTCCTTGCGGGACCTGCAGCCATAAATGCCACATCATTGTCATTCTGGGCAATGGCGCCATCTCCTGGTGTCACAGGAGTGGCGTTATGTCTAGTATTTGGGACATCGATCCTTGCAGGCACGTTTGCAGCAGCTATGTGTGATCTCGTCGCTTTAGCAACATTAGAAAATGCATCAGGCAGAGTGTCTGCTACGTTCTAGAGCTCGATTATTCTTTGCACATCAAGTTCGGACTGTGCGGTATGGAGATCGAGATGAGACATAGTGGGTCATAGACGAATTAGCATCGCTGCATGCAATATTGCATATCCCTAAGCAGAAACAGGGAGACTGGTGCACATAACCAATGTCCGTGCTATCATCTGTAGTCGTTTGATAACGGCTTCTATGAGACCATTTTGGATATGAACATGGGGAACTAGATGCTCTACATCAATCCCCAATGACATGCAATAGTCATCGAATTTTTTCGATGTAAACTCCCTAACATTATCAAGTCGAATTGACTTAATTGGATAGTCAGGGTAGTGAGCCCAAAGACGGATAATCTGGGCAAGGAGTTTAGCATAAGCAACATTTTGAGTGGACAACAGCGTGACATGTGACCAGCATGTCGACGCATCAACCAATACCATAAAGTATTTAAAAGGTCCGCATGATGGTTGAATCGGTCCACAGATATCCCCTTGGATTCTCTGTAAGAACGGAATAAGTATTTTAGGGTCCTTTGCGTATGACAGTCTCGATCCTAATTTTCAGAAGGAACAGGCTTTACAAAACGAGCGAGGGGCCTTAGAAGCAATCAATGAGGATTTTGGTTGGGCCTGAGCGCCTGTATCACTATTAGAAGCAAAATGTGTGACTACATCTCCCATCATGGCGTTGGAGCCATGGGAATTGGTATTTATGGCGTCATGGCCATTGGGAGGAACAACCATGGCGTCATGCTCATTGTTGGCGCCATTGATGGCGTCATCCAAGGCGGCCTTCTGGCGGCCCAAGATAGCTGCAACGCCAGAAGCTGCAGTTGTTGCTGTCTTACTAAGTCTCAGAATCAATTTTCTATTCTTGCTTCTTCTCACTCTGAAGAATGGATGTCCGTGTGAAATCTTTAGTATACGGAGCATCATATCATGACTAAGATGTCCTAGTCGGTCATGCCAAAGCCAGTATGTGTCAGAATCCAAGAGATCTTCTCTTATGACATTATTGGATTCAATAGATCGAATTGTAGTGACATAAAGTCCACTAGATTGACATATAAGCTTCTCTAAGATGCGCTTTCGTCCACAATCATTAGAGGTAATGCAAAGGAACTCTTTTCCGTTCTCAGTATGTGTTTCCACATGGAATCCGTTGGCTCAAATATCTCTGAAGCTCAATAAGGTTCGATTTGCTTAGGACCGCAGAGAGCTTATGCGACTTTGATCAAGGTGCCATTTGGCAACAGGAATTGGGCCATTCCATGTCCTTGAACTAAACCTGATGGCCCAGCCATCATAGTCACAGAGGAATGTGTAGGCAACATCTCTAAGAATAATTGCCTATGGCGTAGAATGGTGTGCATAGTCGCACTATCCGCAAGACATTGTTGTTCGCTAGAATCCATTCCTAAAAGAAAAGCTCGTAATTAAAAGGAGTCATAAAGAAAAGAACTCAACTTTTATTAATAAGCCAAATGGAATTACATCATCGTTTCTTTGACCAAGGAAAATCTAATCCAATAAACTAGCTAATGCAAAACAATGGTAGTCGTCTAACTCCTTTCAGTAATTACAATGCAAATGTGACCAGGTGAGTAGAGAGATATCGGTGGAGCAAGGCTCGCTTAAGTACCACTTATCTCAAAACCTTCTTAGACATCACACTTACATTGAGTACGACTACTGTGAAGAAAAACTGATATCATTGGCATCTACTACCAAAATAATATGGTAATTGCCTACACCTCTTGGAAAATAAAAAGACTTAATCAAAATCGTCAGTTTCTGGGTCTTGATCCTTGTAGTCTTCCACCCTTAGATTCAGATTGCCATCTTGATCTTCTTGTTCCATGTAGTTTGCCTCCCTTGCTTCACGATATGTCTTGTATGTGTTTGCAACATTCTGGGATGCTTTACACGCTTTGGCCCAATGTCCAGTTGATCCACATCGAAGACAAACATCATTATGGTCAGGCTCCCTTGATCGAGGCTCCTTTGGGCGCGATTTGGACGACCATTGCTCTTGGTGGCGTTACCATCATGGTCGGAGGCTCCACCTCTCTCTCTCTTCACACGTTGACCTCCACAGTTCCGTGCACGCCTCTCTTGGCAATTTCCTTCCTCTTTAGGGCGAGAATATGGACCAGAACGTCCAGAATTGTCCCTACTCTTAGGGTTTCGCTCCTTAAGTCCTCCCCTGGGGGTACGACTATAGTTAGACTCCGGAATAGACTTAGTTCCCACGAGTCTAGCATTATAGTTCTTCACAAGTATGTTGTCGTTCTTTTCAGCTATGTTCATGGTGCCAATAAGCTCATGAAACCTTGTGATACGTCCTGCATTCACATCAATCTGATAATTCTTTGAAATCATCAAGGCAGAGACGAGGAAGGTAGAGAGAGTCTTCTCGATCAACATCGTATCAGTTATGGTTTTGCCACAAAACTCCATCAAAGACTTGATACGAAGAGCTTCCGAGTTATAATCAAGCACAGACTTGAAATCACAAAAACGGAGGCTATGCCATCTCACTTCTAAATCAGGAAGCAGGGAGTCATAAACGTTGCCAAATCGCTGCTCAAGTTCCACCCATAGTTTTCTGGGGTCTTCCTCATTGGGGTATTCACTTTGGAGCACGTCATTCATGTGCCTTGTCATGAGAATTATGGCTTTAGCTTGATTTGCTTCAAAAGCAATAGCTTGCTCAATGGAGAGCACGTTCTGACTAGGCTCTTAAATGGTTTCCAGAAGTCCATCAGCCTTAAGATGTTGGCGCACATCTCGGACACACCTATGGTATCCTACGCTAGTTGTCTCTAGTGGAACAAAGTTCAACTTGTTTAGGTTACTGATCCTGAAAAACAACACAAGATTAGGGTTAGTTTCGGAGTGAAAACGGTCACCACAAAAAAACTATTAAATTTCTAAGCGTAGTCGCTTCCAAGAAATTAGGAATTTCCGAGCGTAGTCGCTTCCAAGAAATTCAATTCCAAGAGGGGTTGGATTAGATCAAAACAACGATGTATGTGATCGATCATTTTCTTCTCAACAAACTCTAAGTTTGGAGGACTCTACAAGCTCCAAGTTTGGAGTCAGCACCAACCCCCACAGTTCGGCTTTTGGTCTCCCCTATGAAGAAGAAAGGGGGGTAGAAGAAGGGAGGTTGCAAGTCCCCGAGAAAAAGAAGAAAAGAAATGAAAAACTTCAAAAACAGGAACTTTTAGAAAAATTTACCTTGAAAAGATGCCGAAATTCTTGACCGGAAAAGATGTTGAAAATGGCCAGAAAAAGGGCGCCTGGGTTCGCCGAAAAATTGGTCGGAAGCTGATGGTCGATGGTGGTGGTCGGAGCTAGGCAGGGTGGTTGCGAAGGTTGTGCGGAGGCTGTGCAGGCGTGTGCAGGGGCTGCGCAGGTGCTGTCGGCAGATGGTGCAGGGGGTTGCAGGGGCTGTCGGTACGTGTGCGAGGTGCTGTCGGGGGCTGTCGAGCGCAGGGGCGCATAGCGCGGTGGTGCGCGCAGGCTCGTGCAAGGGCTTGGCAGGATCTGTCAGCAGCTCTCGGCAGGGGCGTGTAGGGACCTCGGCACGGGCTCGACAGATGCTTGCAGGGGGCAGGCACAAGGCAGGGCAGGGGCCGGTCCAATTTTTCCAATGGCCAGTTCGAGGGTTAATATTGGCCGGTTCCGGTGGTTTCGCCGCCGGTTCTGGGCTCCTTGGGACTAGGGCTTCAATATGTGGGGTGGTGGATGCAGGATTTTGAGGGTTACGAAATTAGGGTTTTCAGGGTTAGGACTTCGTGCTGATAACGTGTTGTAAGTAATCAGAAATTGAGAGAAAATCGTTGTCTATTCTCATTGATAATAGGGGTCTCTTTATATAGAGGATTACAAGGCATAAAATCTGAATCATACAAGGAAAGTAATCGTACATTTAATAGGAATCTAGATCCTTCTAATGTAACCCTATTATCACTAGGTCAAGTAACTTAGAGTTTGGACCAAACACAAAATAGAGATTTACTTGATGAACACAGCATGCAGACCTCTTTCGACCTGCTATGAAATGGCTTCACATTTATGTGGGGGCATGGCATACGCAATGGTTTCAGTATCCATTGGAATCGACCTCACTGATCTTTAGAATATTAGGAACAGTCGCAGACTATAAACTCATATAGGCAATGTGCATTGGTTTGTCTAATCAAGAATTAGGAATCAAGATTTGCTATTTACCTGATTACAACCCAGTTTCTGTTGTTTGCATGAATAAAGCAATGTCAGAGTGACGTAGGTAACATCATATTGTAGATAACTACACTAGAGGTGGCTGGGCCTGGCTCTGCTGCACAATATGGTGCTCGGTGGTTTAGAGGTGGAAGAAGAGAAGGAAGGTAAAAAAAAAAAGGACATAATTGGAAGTTTAATGTGGAAAATTGGAGTATGAGGTCCAAATATTAATCTTTGATGTATGAATAGAAGCACTCTTATAATTATCTGCGTGTGTGGGATCTATATTCTCAACATACATCACTAATTAAGATTTTCAATTCCCCTTGACCTAACCCATTCACTATCATACAACGCTGTGACTAATCACAAAATCTTTATACTTCACAAAGTTAAGTTAATTAAGGATGTTACTCAATGATTCATGAGAAGTTCTAATGGGATATGTAAAGACAAATAGCTGACGACAAGAATTAACAGAGGATTCAAAAAGGACGTATTCATTCTTAAGTGAAATATTATCAAGTTTGCTGACCCATCACTGCCAATAAACAGAATCAAAAACGACTTTGAAGCCGACTCATTACAAACTGCGTATTCATCAGAAACCAATTATATTGTCATTTCCATATACCAAGCCAAAAGTTTGATTGGCTTAATTTGTAGCTTGATATATTTGGTATCTGTGGCTGTCATATTCCAAAGCCTCAAGCTTGGATTTGCTTAAGCAGTCGGTGCACCCTGGCCTCATTTATGTTTACCCATTTTGGCACAGAAAGCTTATGGCTTAATTGTCTGCGAAGGAATCATAATTTTCTTTTAGGGTGGAGAAACTTGGACATCTGCAAAGGTGAATACTGCATGTTAGTTCAATTTACGTTTGCCTTTCGGTGCTGACAATCTGGAAAGAACAACAGATCGATTCTACATTTAAGTCTTTTTTGACAAAGCATGCATCTGCATGCGATAAGTAAAGCAATATATATTTGATCAATTTTTGGGTTACATTATGGGGACGATAAAAATAAAATATACAAAAACATGATTATTGCATTTCTGACAAAACGAGCTTCAGCAAATTAGTTAACAATTGAGACGTGCTTAATCCATAGTTACAATAATTAGTACTAGATCGGCGACATCTTGTTCGATCTTCGATCTTGTTGGTGAGTTACATCAATTGTCGAATCAGTTTACAATTTCTACCCTTTCCTTTTCTGATCTTATTCTTGTAATCATGAACAATCGATTCTGGCTAATTTTGTCAACTCCTGCATGTCTTCTGGATATATATATATATATATATATATATATATATATATATATATATATATTTATATAATCTCCAAATTTACTCATTTGACCTTTATATCTTTCGAATTATTGAATTACATATATATTCACTTATAAAATGACAATTATAGACAATAAATTATAATCAACTAGTATATATATATATTTTTTTTTTACAAACCTCAGTTTTAACACAAGTTAAAGACTAAGAAATTGTTCCGAACTTTTATTGAGTTCCTAGTCTAGACTTCGTTCAAGGTTTGGTTAGAGGATGAGTTTTGATCGAGTGAGAGATGGTGGTTTTTTTTTTTTTGTGTTGTGGGTTTTTTTTTTATTTATATCCATTTCTGTAACCTTTCATTTTTATTTTTTTTTGAATAACCTTTCATTTTTTATAAGGGTTAGAAACAGGAATTTTCTTATATACCCGGGTGTTTGTCATACACCCATTTTGTGAAATGGAAAATTTTACAATGTGTTAACGTATGACATGCATACAATTGCCTTAAAAGTGGTAAAAATGAGTCCTAAAAATAATAATATTAGTCCTCAAAGTAGTAACATGAGTCCTTAAAGTGGTAAATTTTCTTAGTTACCACATGAGTCCTCAAAATAGTAACATTAGTCCTCAAAGTGGTAACATGAGTCCTTAAAGTGGTAAATTTTCTTAGTTTACCATATGAGTCCTGAAAATAGTAATATTAGTCCTCAAAGTGGTAACATAAGTCCTTAAAGTGGTAAATTTTCTTAGTTTACCATATGAGTCCTGAAAATAGTAATATTAGTCCTCAAAGTGATAACATGAGTTCTTAGAGAGGTAAAAATAGTTCATGTATGAGAAATGTTAACATACTATAGCTTTACCCTTGTTAAATATTTTGGACCATTAGATTAGTAATATATCAAATGGTCTAAAATATTTAAAATCTGTTGTTTAGCCCATAGCCAAGTGATTATCAATTGACAATTATGTCTTTTTTCCTTTCTAAAAAAAAATAAAAAATAGAAAAAACCTTCTAACTTAGGCTCATCACCCTGATCAAAAAAAAAAAAAAAACTTAGGCTCACCAAATTACAATTAGTTAAATAGCCTTTATTACTAATTAATTTTATTATTAGCCAATTAATGTTTGATTAATACTTGATTATCAATTGACAATTGTTAAAGTAAAATTGAGATAGAATTGGTCTCCTCATTTCATTTCATAGCCCCTTTATATAGGGAGAGAATTACAACGGAAATATCAATTACAATGAAGACATTAACTACTGATTGGTCCTTGATCCATGCTGATTGATGGTGATTGCTAATTACTTGATTCCCTCTCCATCAATCAGTTTGACGAAGGCACATAATGTGTTTTTCCTTTAACACTCCCCCTTGTGCCAAGTTAAAGATGAAATGGTGCATGAGTTGTTGCCTCACTAAAAACCTTGCCAAGTAACAATAAAAACCCTGTGGAACAAAAAATACACCTTGGTCAAAGGAAAAGAGCACAACGCACCTTTTACATTTGAGGATGACATGTGTGTGTTAGACTCTCCCTAACGTCTACACCTCCCCCCTGATCCTTACATTAATCAAAGGAGCTTGGAAAGTCTTCACATTCCTATGCTTTTCACATGTTTCTCAAATATGGCCTTAGGCAATGATTTGGTGAACAAATCTGCCACATTCTCCTTAGAGCTTACTTGATTCACTTGAATCTTGAGGAGGGCCTGTTGTTGCTGATTGTAGAAAAACTTTGGTGATATGTGTTTTGTATTATCACCCTTGATATGCCCTAGCTTCATCTGTTCGATGCAAGCTGCATTATCTTTATTAATGGAAGTAGGCTCTTCAGTGGTAGAACTCAAATCACTAGTCCCTTGAATATGTGTGATGATAGCTCTTAACCATACACACTCATGAACCACCTCATGTAGAGTAATGATCTCTGAGTGGTTCGAGGAGGTAGCCACAAGGGTTTGCTTGGTTGATCTCGAAGATATCGTCGTGTTCCCACTGGTAAATACATAACCAGTTTGGGAACGACCTTTATGTGGGTCAGAGAGATACCCATTATCAGCAAAACCAATCAAAACGTCATTTGGTGTTTCAGTGTAGTGAGTGGCGCTTTCGCCATCAACATTTCCTTTAAAGATTGCAGTTCCATCTGCGGTCCCTCTTGTCTCTCTGTAGGGAAAGAACAGTCTCAAGTCAATGGTTCCTTTTCGGTATCCAAAATGTTGATACCATTCCAGTGACGCTGCGTTGGCGCTGAGCTAAATCTAGCGAACAAGTTCACTGAGAATGCAATGTCTGGTCGAGTACATTGGACTAAGTACAATAATGCGCCTATTGCACTTAGATAGGGAATTTAAGCTCCCAACACCTCTTCGTCATCTTCCTTTGGACGAAATGGATCTTTCCTTGCATCCAAACTTCGACCGATCATGGGAGTGCTAGCAGGATGCGCTTTGTCCATGTTATATCGCCTGACTTTTGGACATACGCAGACTGGTGGATTAGTATTCCACAAACTCGGTGTTCTAGTTCAAGTCCTAGATAGAATCGAGTTTTCCCAAGATCCTTCATCTCAAATTTGGATTACAAGTAGCTCGTGGTTTCTCTTATTTCATCGAGAGTACCTATTATGTTCATATCATCGACATATACCGCTACAATTGCAAATCCGGAACTTGTTTCCTTTATGAATACGCAGGGGCATACTTCATCGTTCTTATATCCCTTCCCAATTAAGTAGTCACTTAGACGGGTATACCACATCAGCCCAGATTGTTTCATTCCGTAAAGTGAGCGTTTCAACTTAATTGCAAAGGCACTCTGTGCTTTAGAGTCACTTGACTTGGGTAATGTAAGGCCATCAGGCACTTTCATATATATATATATATATATATATATATATCTCTGAATCTAGATCCCCATAAAGATATGTAGTACCACATCCATGAGCTGCATTTCCAGTCCTTCAGAAATTACTAAGCTAACTAAGTAGTGGAACGTTATAACGTCCATTACGGGAGAGTATGTATCCTCGTAGTCAATTCCAGGGCGTTGTAAGAAACCTTGCGCCACAAGGCGAGCCTTGTACCTCAGGACTTCATTCTTCTCATTACGCTTTCTGACAAAGACCCATTTATGTCCTACAGGCTTTACACTTGGTGGGGTTAGCACTACCGGACCAAATACCTGTCTCTTTGTCAGAGAATCTAATTCTGCCTGGATTGTTTCATTCCATTTAGGCCAATCTGCTCTTTGTTGACATTTTGCAACAGAGCGTGGTTCGATATCATCGTGCTTTATGATTCCTTGAGCAATAGTATATCATCAATGTGTATGGAAGATCTTTCTATCAACTCATACGCACTCTTATAATCCTTTGAGATTTCTTTGTTCTCTGGAATCATTTTAAACATCAGAGCATCCTCCAGTATTGATTCATGGACATAACTATAATAAGAGACAATCTCATGAGAGGGATTCTATACATTGATGATTGGTTTGTGCCTTACTCGCCCTCTTCTTCCTTGGGTGAGTGTCAATCGAATCAAGTGGCCTCTCCCTCTTCCTTTGGGGAGCCACGGCCTCAACCATACCTCCACTAAGTGTGGTGGCAGTGCCTCTATCTGCAGCACCATGCCCCTTGTTGGGGACTTCTAACCTTGCAGGCACATTTGCAGCTGGTATATGTGATCTCGTCACTTTTGCGATATCAGTAAACGTATCAGGCATCGAATCTACTACGTTCTGAAGATCGATTATTCTTTTCACTTCACTTTCACATTGTGAAGTGTGGGGATCAAAATGAGACAGAGTGGGGACAAACCACGACAATTCCTGTCGTTCCCTTAGAAAATCCTTTTTCATATCTCCCCCTAACGACGGGAAGACTGTCTCATCAAAGTGATAGTCTGCAAATCTAGCGGTAAAGAGATCGCCTGTCAAAGGTTCCAAATAGCGGATAATTGTTGGGGATTCGTATCCAACATAAATACTTAATCGTCTCTGAGGACCCATTTTGTTGCACTGTGGGGGCGCAATAGGCACATATACTGCTCAACCAAATATGCGTAAGTGTGAAATGTCAGGTTCATATCCAGTTACCAACTGGTACGCAGAAAATGGTTGGCTAGCTGTGGGTCTGAAACGAATAAGTAAAGCTGCGTGCAATATTGCATAACCCTAGGCAGATATAGGCAGGTTAGTGTGCATAACCAATGCCCTAGCCTCCATCTGTAGCTTTTTTATGGTGGCTTCTGCGAGACCATTTTGTGTATGCACATGGGGTACATGATGCTCTACATCGATCCAGATAGATATGCAATAATCATCAAATGCTTTTGATGTAAACTCTCTAGCGTTATCAAGCCTTATAGGCTTGATAGGGTGATCAGGGTGGTGAGCCCGTATAATCTGTGCTAGGAGTTTTGCAAATGCAGGATTTCTTGTGGACAATAAAACGACATGTGACCAGCGTGTCGAAGCATCCACCAGAACCATAAAGTACTTGAATGGTCCGCATTCTGGATGGATAGGTCCACAGATATCTCCTTGTATCCTTTGTAAGAATGGAATGTTTTGTTTTGTGTCTGTAGCATAGGAAGGTCTCGATCCTGTTTTTGCTAAAGAGCAGGCTTTGCAAAACAAGTGATGTGCCTTTGAATTAGTCAATGAGGCATAATGGGAGGTAGTGCTGCTGGTACTTCAGAAAGCAATGACTGCATTTGAGCAGTACTAGGATCGACACCTTGAAGAAGGGATGTCCATATGAGTTCTTTAAAATACGGATCATCATGTCATGACCGGGATGCCTTAGGCGGTCATGCCAAAGTCTGTATGAGTCAGTGTCCCACATTTCATTGTTGGTGAAAGTATAGGATTCAATGATCCGAATCGTAGTGAGGTACAGTCCACTAGATTGACTCATAAGTTCTTCTAAAATGCGTTTCCTTTCACATTTATTAGAGGTAATATAAAGGTATTCAGTTCCATTCTCACAGTGTGTTTTTATATGATAACCGTTGGCATGAATGTCTTTGAAACTTAACAAGGTTCGATTAGCTCTTGGTGCATACAGAGCGTTTTTGACTTTAAATTTGTTTCATATTCTTTAGAGTATTCTATTTTAGTAGAATGATAATCTTTTCATTCTAATAATTTTTCTCTAGATGTATTGCTTTACATCTTTATAGTGCTATTTCGAACCATGTAAATATGTGTAGTAAATAAATTTGAATAAATTCAGTGCTTCAGAATAAAATTCAAAATTTATTAATAAGCCAACGATAATCAAATCAAGGTCTTGTTCTAATTCATCAAACCATTATTGAAATAAACTTTAAGACCAAACAATAGCCTAACTAAAAATGAGGCATTATGCCGTCCCATCTGTCTTTGGAAAATGAATAAAGAAGATCAATCAAAGTTTGAAGCATCCATTGACGGAGCAAGTTCCTTGTTGCCATTGAAGTCTGCAATAGTAAGTTGACATCTGGGTCATGACCTTCTTCTTCCATATAGTGAGCCTCTTGTTCTTTAGACTCCCTATACCTCTTGTAAGTGGCTGCAATTATGTTGCTTGCTTGCCAGTTCTTGTACCAATGCTCAATGACTCCACACATATAGCATGGTTCATTGTCAACTCTATCATGTTTGACTGAAGGGTTCTTAGGTGCCTTTTTGCAACTTGTTTCTACCACCTCCACGTCCCTTTTCACATGGTGCATTGTTGCCACGTGGGTAGGGATCAGCACGTCCAAACCCCTTTGCATTGGAGTTCTTTCCACCTTTCATTTTTCCATAATTAGCCTCAGGAATTTTCTTTGTCCTAGTAGGCCTAGCATTGTTGTTCAAGCGAACCTCATTATGTCTCTCAACCACTTGCAGTAGGCTTATCAACTTATTGAAGGTTGTGATTCTTTTGTTGTCATACTCCAACTTATACTGGTTCGCTAGTATAAACGCTGAAGTAGGAAAGGTGGTAAGAGTCTTATAGATCATATCATCTTCTGTGAGTTCCTTTCCACAGAAATTTAGACGTGCCTTTAGGCGCAACATATCCTTGTTTTAGTCATTGACCCTTTTGTAGTCAAGCAAGCGGATTTCATTCCACCGAACGGTCAGTTATGGGAGCAAGGTGTCATGAATGTTCCCAAAATGTCCCTTAAGGGCATCCCACAGTGCTTTGGGAGTCTTAAAATGAAGGTACTCCTAGCATAGGTTAGGATCAATATGTCGCCTCAGAAACATTAAGGTATTTGCTTTTACTTTATTAGATAGTTCATCATCTTTGGGGATGGTAATGGTGGCAGTGTAGTCTTTTGCCACAAAGGCAGTTTCTACATCGGAAACTCAACGGTGGTACTCAAGTCCGTCTGAGTCCAAAATATCAAATTCAGGTCGAGTTGAATCAGCCATCTACATAAACAAGAGAGAAGATATAAATTACGCAGTCATAACGACATCCACGTAAATTATTTTCCAAAAATGTGAATTAGATTTCAATACCAAGATTCGTAATGGCCACATTTTTTCTTTCGATGCCATGTGAAAATGGTTTATCACAATAAGTGTGTATAGATAATGAGCATGAATTTTCATTATTATGGCAAAATGGATAAAATTAACCATATAAAACATAGCATATATAAAAATAAATTACATGGCATGCTCAAATTTCACACATATACGAGAAATTATATGCTACACATAATAATTAGCAATAATACATCATGCGTAAAATAAAATATAAAGAATAGAATAATATAAACTTATAAAGACATGCTTAGGAATAATTATATAAGCGTAAATAAAATTCACAAAACATGCTTCAAAATTGCATAATTAATATATAACAAATATATATATATATATATATATGGCATGTTCAAAATAAAGTATAAACCATAGCACAATTAAAACATGTTTAAACATAATCATGTACAACATAAATAACAAGGCATGCTTAAAATGATCAAAATTATCTAACTAAACATGCTCAAAAGTTCTAATTATAAAAATAGGTTAGAGTATGAAATTAAATAAATAAAAGAGAACATACTTGTTGTCGAGAAAATAAAACAATCCTAGAGCACGCGCGTGTTGATGCAGACGTGCTTAGCGATGTTTTTGTGCTTAAGAAAAAACTGAGCCGCTTCCTCTCTCTTTGCAGCAGTGGGCAACGATGCCCTTTTTTTTTCTTTTCTTATTTCTTGGCCTGCTTTTTTCTTTTCTGGGCAGCAGGATTTTAATTTTTTTTTTTTTTTATTTGGGCCCGGTGTATACTTTGGCCCTTCTCTTTCTTGTTTTTTTTTTTTTTTGTGGGCCTCTTCTTTTGTTTCTTTTTTTTTTTTTTTTATTGGGCCAAGATTTTTTCTCTGGGCCGGCTCACTTTTTTCTTTCCTTCCTTCTTCGTGTCTTCTCACAGGTGCTAGGCTCTACGACTGGGCAGTGCTGCTGCATTGTGCTCCAGCGTGCAGGGCAGATCGAGGCGAGATGTGCTCCAACGTGCAGGGCAAGTCTGGAGGAGGATGGTATGGGCGATATCGATCTTCTCGGATCGTGGGCGAGCGAAGGCAAGGAACAGGGCTGGAGTCGGCTCGGCGGTGCAGGGACCAGGTGAGGCTATGATGACGCAATCGGACAGAGCAGATGACCTAGATGGGTTCTGGGTTCTGGAAGCGGAACTGAGATAGAGATGAGGGCGAGAGCGTACCCAGCAGGGACGTGTGGGCTGGCCGGTTCGGTGAATTTGGTTAGTGGGGGCGCAGGCGCTAGGTGAGGCTCGTGGGCTGATCGAGGGTGTGCGCAACAGTGCGTTGGGCTGGAGGCTGTGCAGACGGGGCTAGCAGGGAGGAGGTTGCGCAAGCGGGGCTGGCGCGACCTATAGGCTGAAGGCTGGTGGCCTCTGGTCTGTGGTCTGGCTGCCGGCTGGACGAAGATTTTTTTTTTTTTTTTTTTTGTGTTTAGGGTGGCGGCACAAAAGAAGAAAAAAAAAAATGTGTGTTTAGGGTGGTGGCACAAAAGAAGAAAAATATTTTTTTTTCTTCTAGGTTTTATTTTTTTCTTGGATATTAGCTCTCAGCGTGCTGATAACGTGTTAAATAAAATTGAGATAGAATTGGTCTCCTCATTTCATTTCATAGCCCCTTTATATAGGGAGAGAATTACAACGGAAATATCAATTACAATGATGACATTAACTACTGATTGGTCCTTGATCCATGCTGATTGATGGTGATTGCTAACTACTTGATTCCCTCTCCATCAATTTGATTCCCTCTCCATCAATTAGTTTGACGAAGGCATATAATGTGTTTTTCCTTTAACAACAATTACATTTTTTCTTATTAAAAACAAAATCCTTCTAACCTAGGCTCACGAAATTAGTATTAGTTAAATAAGCTTTATTACTAATTAATTATATCATAAGTAGTTTCCTTAACCAAATATAATTCTTTTTACATGCATTTTATGACAACCACAACCATTAATGTAAAAATAGATAATCTTTGTTATAGATGTAGTAACTACTTCACATACAACTTGTTATTACTGCTTTTTAATTAAACTAAATTACAAATGTTACCGCAATGTGTTATCATATAGGTAAACCATTATATTTTGACTAGAACTACGTATGTCCTCATTGGTGTAATGAAGTTCTCCCTTGCGTAATTAAAGTAATATATTGTGTAATTTCTGTCGTTGAAGCTGTAATTACTTTCAATCGATGTAATTTACCATAAACTACAAGAATTGATATAAAAATGATACTTTTTGTTCTAATTGTAGTAGAGTTTTTCTATTGGAACCTCCAAATTTACTCACTTGACCTCTATGCTTTTTACACCTCTTATCAAATTTTCAAATACTAAATTTACTCACTAAACCTCACTAAACTTCCTCAAATAACCTCACTCATATAATTTGCAAACAAATTATTATCTTTAAAATAAAAAATTTAGTCATTTCAATGATTTAATCACTCTATAAATCTTAACTAAATATACATTTCTAAATTAAACATGAGTTTCAAAAATTAATGTCTAATCAATAAGAAAATGCCATGAACTATTATGTTTTTTTTTTCTACTTTAGCTGTGCAAAATAAAAAATGAAGAAATCATTTGTTTTTATTCTCAAAAAAAAAAAAAATCATTTTTTTAATGTTTATTTTTTTCTGTATTTTTTGTACCACATGATTAATTAATTATTTATTAAATTTTTTTTTTTGCAAATATAATGGATTGACTTAGATTTAGGTCATAAATCATAAGAGGATTTATTTTGTTTTCCCTCACCAATATGCGTTCAACATATATATCATACATTTTTATGTCACATGATCTTAATCATATTTTTAATTCTTATTAAATATATATATGAATGCTTTAATGAGTATGTAGTGAAATTGGAAAATTAAAATAGATAAGGAAAATAATAAGGAATATAATCTAATATTATTGAATTGGAAAGTCTACATAAAATAAACTAGATGGCCCCACACACTATGTGTGTGAAAATTGAATTTTTTTTTTTTTAATAGAGAGTGGGAAGTTATTTACTAGAGTCGGTAGTTTTTCATGGAATGATAGAAGTGGGTTGTTTGATTATTTGTTTCTCATTTTCACCTTTTTTATTTATTTTATGTTTATTTTGTAATTTAACTATATTACCCTTATCTGTTTTATGAGTTGTATAGTCTTTTAATATTTCAGGGTCATTTTGGTACATTTTTTCTGTTTTGGCTAACAAAACCTCTTCTCTTAATAATAGTATAGATATAATATTTTTTTGGTATAATTATTGTCCTTAATAGTCATTTTATAGTAGGTTATATATATCATTTAATAATTCATAATAGAATGAGGTCAATTGAGCATATTTGGAGGTCCCAATAGAAACTCTCTTTAAATATAAGAGCAGAAATTACAATAACTTAAAACTGTGCATTTATTTTCAGCCTTAGGTGAGCAAGCCTTATTGTAGTAATTACTCCACCTACAACCTATGTACTAGTTTATGGACAATTTAACAATAGTGACAACAAATTTATTGTCAGAGTGGTAAATCTTCATGTTTTTATCATTAATGAAATTATTACTTCAATGACCATGCATTTTACCATAATTCATGTCAATTGATGTAAAAGTGGTAATTTTTGTTCTATTTATAGTAATTACTCCACCTAAACTAATGTACTAGCACTATGCCAAAAAGGCCTTCAGACGACAGAACAGTTCTGTCGTCTGAACGAACCAAAATATGTCGTCTAGTACGGTGTCGTGTCTTGGGGGTATCAGACGATAGAAATGTTCTGTCATCTGAAAAATCAGACGACATAAACAAATAAAAGTCTTGTGTCATCTGATGAGTTTTGCCGTTCGAGACCAATGTGATATGTATCTTTAAAAGCGGTAACACAACAGTTTTGTGTTGTCTGAGAAGAAAAACAACCACAGTCTTATATAAATTCTATTGTGTGAATCATATTTGCAAGACAGATTTCTATGGTCATAAAGTATTTCAGACTACAATTAAATGTCGGTCTAGGGTACATTCATACGACACTTAAGTGTTGTGTGAAAGGTCTTTTATTAGGTATTTTATATTGTCTGTGATTAATTTCAACCACACTTATTTGTTGTTATTACACTCTTTAACCAACACTTTCGTCTAACTTATGTTGTTGTTTTGCCATTTAGACTACAATTTTCTGTCGTCCCAATGCCAAAAAGACAATAGACTTCTAATTGTTTTTGTGTTGTTTTTGTTCAGCTGCAACCACACATTTTGGTGTGCTTTGTTGTAGCTTGCAATTTGAGATAACACATATTAGTAGTCTCCTGTTACAATTGATATGCATGCATTGCCTATTCATAAAACCATAAAATACACATCCAAAATCATTCATTGCAATTTTCACTAATCCACCATTGTCTCATGTACACAAACCTAATCATGAGCATCAGTTCAAAATGGCCCATATCTACTAATCTGAATCTGCAGACAAGTCTAAATACTTAATGAATGAAGAATTTCTACTAGACACAAGTTAAATATAGGAACTAGCTAGCTGTACTACTGCATTACACCTAGTGCCTTCCCCTAGGGATCACGTAATCTCCATATTATACCTTGGTTGTAGTCCAAACCATGACCATTGTAGTTGCAAGAATCCCAATACTCCCCAACGGAAAAAATTGGTTTTGCTCCTTCAATATACTCCTTCACATATTTAGCTGCATAACTTATTGAATATTCGGAAACACAAAACAGAGTAAGCTGTAAATAAATAAACCCAATTCAATGGAATATATGTTCTGAAGGAGGTAACCCAATTTTTTGTAGTAAACTTTTTAATCGGTGCTCAGATCCATATTTAGAATTGAGGGAATATATGTTCTAAGGGAGGTAACCTACAATATGAGGAAAGCAAAGTGGACACAATGATCCGGTCATCTATATGCAGAAAGAATAAAAATCAACTTGATGAATTTCATGCACCAACCTTCCGGGGCAAAGGAATGAGTTGATGGCGGCAACCATGCCGATGTAAATCCAGATTTTGCAATATCTGGAACTTTACTTTCTAAATTTTTCCTACAGTGATATCAGCATGCTTGCAATCTCTGCATATATACAATATACAAGTTTAAACACCCACACATATATATAATCCAACACACATTTAGAAGTTTCAGAGTATGATTACACTCTCGATAAAGGTAGAGTTTAACAAAATCAACATATAGTTGGTAGCTTCTTTTGGTAAGACTTCACCTGGTACAAAATAGGTATTCTAACCACAAAATAGGTCCTTCAAAATACACAAATGTACCCAACCTTAGAAGTCTTTAATTGAATAGTTATTCATGACTTAATAAGATAAACAACCAAAAGTAATGAATAAAAATACTCCAAGACTACATGGTAACCAGAATAAAGTAATTTAGAATCATTTTTGTCAAACACCTTGTGTGCATGAAAAATTGATACTGAACAACAAAAGAAAACTTACAAAATCACACTACAAATAACAAGGTTCCAGCTCCTCTTTCAAGAGTCAAAACAAAATGAAGAAAGAAGGAAATTAACCTTCAAAATCCGTTGAGAAACCAAAAAGATTGATCTCCCCATAGTTTCGTCAATACCCAAACCAAACTCAATTCTTATCGTTTATTCTCTTCTCCGACCTAATTTCCTGTCCAAAGCAAGTTCTCTACCCACTCCTAAAAGCTCCAGCACCTTCCCTTTACAAGTTCAGATAAGAACAACGTTTGAATAGCCAAAAGGTAAACTAGTTTGGTGTCTTTCTAAACTCTAGCCACGTCAAGCAATTATAAGAGCAAACTTTAAAGAAAAAAAGAAAAAGAAGCCTTGTTTCAGTCCACACAATAACAAGCACAATATAACAAAAGTGATAAACTAAAACCATTATCTAATAACCAAATATATATATAACAGAACTAACTAAAGAAACTACCACAAAAGGAAGAAAAGAATAAGAATTAAGAATATAAAAAGGTCTAACTCATAGATAGAAAATCAAATAGGCTCCAAAATCAGGTACGGGATATCACACCAAGTCGCCTTCCTGTTTCCTTGCCAATTGCAAGTTGGTTCCCTGTGAAGACCATGTGTGAAAGTTACATTTCTAAAAGACAGGAAAGTCTTGCACAAAGACATAGATTTCATACTGTTTTCCTTTTATACAAGTAACAGATGTATTAAAGTTAGAACTGAACAATAACTTTTGCCTAATTGTACCCAAAAATAGTTCTTGTGTCCTGTAAGTCAGGAAAACATGTAAATTATATGAAAGGAGGTGAACAACTGCAGAGCCTAATCTATGCATACTAAAACTGGTAAAGTTAAGGTCCAGATTGGAAATTCCACAACCGTTTAGCCAAACAAATATCTGGTTTAATACAAAACTTGCTCATTTAGATCCTGGATTAGTCTCTAAGATTAATGTACCATCAGGTGAAAGAAACATACCAATATCAGTCTGTTGATTGTGTTTCCCTATCAAGGCCAACAAAACATAAGAAACATGTTACAAAACAGAAGAACAATTATCCAAACTCAAAACCCCAAAACCCAAATCAGTTTTAATTGAAAGAAGAAAGAGTTCTTGTCAAACAACATGGAAAACAAAACCCCAACACATATATCCATTTCAATCTAGCCATGACACTCTTTTTTCTGTTTCGACATAAATCCATGACCTCAATCAATTGAAAACTAAACAAAAAGGACAGCGGTTACAAAAATCAATTTTTTGAGTTGGTAGGAAGACTTACAGATGCCCTGAATTGAGAATAGCAGGAACTATTACAGCGAACTAAGCAAATAGTAACTTAACAGTGTTTTACATTTCAGCTTTGTAAGAATGAAGGAAGATAAACTGTCTTTTCAAACAAGAAAAATAAACTCTCCTTCGAGCCCTGACTTTTCATAGTTTGAATCTGAGATTGGTCCTCCATTGCCAGCAAAACCATACCGTAGCTGGTGATCATTCTACCACGAAAACTAGCTTACAAGTTGAGCTAGGTAACATTTCTACTTCTCACCAACTTCATTTTTGTCAAGACACTGTCTTCATTTATATATATATTATTGTTGTGCAGATACTGACTTCATTTATATATATTATTGTTCTGCAACACTGACTTCATTTATATATATTTGTATAGGACCAAAAGCATATAAATAACAATCATCAAAAGAAACTCTAGAAACAAAAACATACAGCCGATAGAAAACACAGAGGTCATGCTTAAGATATAGTCATATATTCGCATGTACCTAATGATCTGATATGCCCTTGATACCAGTTAGATTTTAAACATATATTCATACCTAATTATTTGGAATCCCCTCAAGGCCTCAATAAGTGGGATCGGGAGTCAATAATACTTGATCTGCAACCAAAATATTTAATTACTAATAGCAACCTAAATAAGTTTTTCACCTTAAAGCACTAAATGGTACTTTTATGGACACAGGACATCCAGTAGTAGAGTTAATTCCATTACTATAAAGATCCTGGCAAAGGATTACAGACCTGAATCATAGTAGTTGCTGCCAACACTAACCCCCTTGGGCTTAAAAACTTCATGCATACAAACTCCAATAACAAAAGCAATTATAACATAGATTGTGTTTTCAGTATATTTCACTTAACAAAGTGGAGGATTACAGAGCAACTATGACTCTACTTTGCATATCATTAGAAACCTCATACCAAACTACTTACAATGAAGAGGAAATTAAGACATTACAGTACTGTTTTGCTTTGGTATCATAAAATGGCCTAGCACCAACTTTTCTTTGTACCTGCAATGTCACATGCATACTATCTGAAAATGTACATTTCTGTCATGATGAACAACATATAGAGATGCACCCTACCCAAAAAAGAGTACATAGCCAAAAGCTCACAATTTGCTGGATTGCAGGAGCCAATAAAAAAAATTTGAAAGATGGAGATGCATGACATAAAATCTGTGTTCTTCTGATTTGTTAAGTATGTTCTACGATGGAGGAGAAAATTTATGGATTAGCCAAAAAGGCTTCTGGTGGATTATTCAATAATGTAACTGGTTAACATCCTTTATTTTAAACCCGTTACAGGGTTGTTTCTGCATTTTTTTTTTTGGTTGAGGGACATTGTATCTGTTATAGATCAATATTATTTTCGAGTTTCAATTCTAATTCTGATGTTTAAAACAACGAGGGAATTAAAAATGCTTCTTTGTGAAGTTTACAAGATGAGAAAATTGAAGATCACAAGTGTGCCAAATGTTCTTGTCAAAAATCGGCCACTGATAACCATTGGGGAATGCTAATGACTATTACGGGCAGAACGAACTTTCCGGTAAGTCAGAAATAGGTAGCATTAAGGACATGTACATTCCCTATAGTTAGTTTTACTAATTTACATTTTTCATATGCTGTTTTCAATTATAGTAAAGATTGGCTAAATTTTGCTAGATTTCCAGTAGTAATGAACACCTGGGAAAACAAGTTCCACGGATCAAGATTTAGGAATGAACACAATCCCAAATGCTAACTTTGTCTAGCTAAATCTTTTGTAAATTTCTTGTGTTAATTTGATTATGACAAACCACGAATAACAGATAAATTAGGAAAATACCACTGCAATCAGTAAATAGAAGTACTTTATAATACAACGCATAATTTGATTACGACGAATATCAAAGGAAAACCACAGCACCAAATCGAAGACAAAACCCCAATATAGCTATATCCATTTCAATCACCCCATCCCCAAATAGAAGAAAAACCAAATCGAAATCAAACCCCAAAATCGAAATTTTGGATAATAAGCAAACCCAAAATCTGCAGATAAAACCCTAAAATCTATCGAAGATTGAACCCAGTCGAAAAACTAAACTAAAAAACAATTGAAACCCAAAATTGCTTACCAATATCCGAATCGAAAATAGCTCTATTTGTTGCTGGAGAGCTCCATTAATCCAGATGCAAAAGATGAAGTAGAGACTAATAAGAAGAAGGAAAGACAAAGAAGAAGAATCAGAGAGTGCGAAGATGAAGGAGAGAGTGAGAATCGAGATCTGAGAGAGTTGAGAGAGAGGGAGAGAGGCTGGTGTTTGAGTTTTTCGTTTTCGCGGGTTCTAACTTGGTCGAGCTGAAAGAGTTGAAGGACGAGAGAAAATGACTTGTCTATCTCTATATCAAAAAGCACAAGTCAAAATAACTTGAAAAATTTTAAAACAAGCTTCACACTTAGACAACATTTAAATGTTGTCTGAATGTTGCAATATTTTCCAGTCAACTAGGGCTTGGCTATTTGAGAGGGAAAAGTACTTAATCAACTTTTGGATATCCCTCCAAATTTGAGAAAGGAAATCACCATCTTCTACAACGACAAAAATGTGTTGTCTGAATGCTCACCATTTTTCCAAATTAAACCAGTATGGTTTTAGTCTATATTCAGACAACACAAAAAAAAATTATGTCGTCTGAAAAACTCAGACGACATAAAACAATACTTATGTCGTCTGAAGTGTGTCGTCTGAAGGCCTTTTTGGCATAGTGTAGTTTATGGACAATTTAACAAGTACGTGTGATAACAAATTTGTTGTCACAATGGTAAATCTTTATATTTTTATCATTAATGAAATGATTACTACAATGACTATATATTTTACCACAACCCCCAACAATGGATGTAAAAGTGCTCACTTTTGTTCGATTTGTAGTAATTACTTCAAAAACTACATCATTTACAAGATAATCAACCATTTTACAATTCTGACAACAATTGTATTGTGAACATAGTAAAATTAATATTAGACCAAAAGATATATAAGTACATTGTATTGTAAAAAGGTTCTTCATTTGATAATTAATGTTACTCTATTTGATAAAAGTAGTTCAACTATGATATTAACATCTTTAACCACTCAATTACAATAACCACAATAAATGTAGTCATAAGTAGTAATTTTAGTTCTACTAGGTGTAATTTATTATTTTGACAATATATGTTACATGTTTCTGACAAGTATTACATATAAAGATAGAATGTGTTGTTAATATAGTAAATTTTATTTTTTTAAATGACACATGTCAACATTTAAGTGGATAACCTGTTAACCAGTTCAGTAGGTTTCCACTATATTAATTTATTAAAAATTAAAAAATAAGGGTATGGCATACATCAAGGTACCCTAAACGACCCCAAATTTCTTGTTGGTGTTGTAATATAAGTCGTGGTGATGAGAGAGGAGAACGGAACTGGAATCGGAGATGCAGTCAACGGCGACGCAGTCAAGGTGGACGGAAGAGAAAACCGACCCCAATTCGTCGGGGTTTCGGCCCATAGTGGCCTGAGCCTGGCGATCCAGCGGCGTTGGGGCTTTGCAGGGCACAAGGGGAGGGAGGGAGGGAAGGGGAGGGGGGGGGAAGTGTAATTAATTAATTAAATCAAGGACAAAACTGTCATTTTCCTTTAAACAGGGTAAGTGGGAATAAAAATTTATTGTTGGGGTAAGTTGGATAATTTTGTCCAATTTTGGTGCTTTGAATCAAGGACTTTTCTAAACCATATATATATATATATATATATATATATATATATATATTTATATGCAAGTGAAAGCATATGATTCATGAACCTAGAAACCCAGGGGCAATTCACCATGAGGACAATGCAAACCAATGTTTTTTTTTTTTGATCAAATAAGAACTTCATTAATAATGAACTGCTTACAACGAGTTTTAGGCGACATCTCTTATTCAGAAATGACCTCTAGACTTCCCACTGGAACTCTATATACTGACTCTAAACTTGCACTACAACTGTATGACAAAGACAAAAAGCGCAGGAGCAGTGAACCCTTGACATCTCACCTCTCGTCCAGCCAGTAAGAACTCTAAAACTAGACAACTCACTTGTGTCGACACTAAACTCACCCACCAGAGTCCTCCTGACCAGCTTTTAATCGACCAAGCCAACACTCATTGTGACCCAAACTCAACCAAAAGGATTGCCAGACTTTTAGACCTGGGACTTAAGAAAACCCAACACCATCACCACCATATTGTCGACACCATCCATCCACCACTGCTCCAAAACACCATCGCCTCCGACCCGATCCCAGATAGGAAGGACCCACTAGAAGGCCAAGGGTGATTGTCTAGTCAGACTGTTTCGCCACCGCTGCTGACCCAACTCCAGAACAGGAACGATCTCCGAGACCGCGACAGAGAAGATCGTCTCTGCCACACCTTTAGTAGTGTCTTATTACCAACAATAAAATAAAACCAGACCCGAAAACACTAGTAACAGCCAAGCCCGCCACCATGGCAAACCCGATCCACCATCTCACCACCACCAGCGGCGCCCCATCCACCACGATCTCCACCTATCAACCAATCAAACAAAAAGCAGCCCAATACCTGAATCCAGGCCCAAGACCAAGCCCAGACCCCATACGGACTGCTCCAGCCCATTAGCCAAAACCTGCTCTGCCCTTTCGTCCCTACCATCGTTCCACCACGACCGCAGCACCTCCACCGGCATACCACCACACCCGACATAAGCGAGGAGGAGGTTCTATCAGTGCCCACCCCCGCCATCAGACCCCGACTACCATCAACCAGGCATCGCCGGCCAAGCCCCGATAGAATACAATCCCCGCCCCCTCCACCACCCCACCTCGCACCAGCCTCATCACGGCCGCCTCCAACGACAGATCACCCAGCGCGCATCCCAGATCTGATCCATGACGAACCAGATCCGATCCGAACTACCCAGCGCTACCACGGATTAGAGGCCGCCAGTCAATCTCCGATATCGCGCCGATCCAACTCGTTCCAATCCACTCCGCATCGATCCAAACCCCATTGATCTGAGCCAACAACCCCCCACCGATCCACGCCGTTGACAAGTACCGCAAGTCCAGAACCAAAATCCGACTCCCAACTCGGCCTTCCTCTTCCAAATAGCCACCTCGAACACACCAGACTCACACAGAGTGGACAAAGCCCGTCCGACGACGGCGCAGGGCTCGCCGCCGGACAGGGAAGGGAGCGCTCAGTTTTTCTCTCTCTTAGGGTTTACAACTTTGGGTCCTCAAACTATAGAAACATTATTTCAATGCAAACCAATGTTGAAACGAAATAGCTAAATACAGCTGCTGCAAGAAAATGTATTTTTTTTTAATTATGAGGATTCGACGACCCAGAAAAGGTTTGCTTTCTTAATTTCAAATATAGATGCAACACGTTTTCTAAATGATTAATCTTATCCTTCTACTCAATTTGATCGAGTTATTATATTAACATCTCGATCAAATGCATCATTTTCACAGAATGTACAAGCTAGCAAATCTCCCGTAAAACCACAAGAAACTAAGAAAATAAAGAAAAGTCTGCATTTCTTTATTTCCTCGTTTAGGGATCTGTTAGGTTTACTTTGCTTTCGCTTTGAAAATAACCAGAACTAGAATTTGTCAGGTATGCACAATATTTCCACCCAACCTCTGAATGCTCGACTTTATGAACAAATTAAGAACATAATATTGTTCGTTGGATGATGCTATATTGTCTTATGTGTCACGCCCCTGATTTTTAACACAAAAAAAAAATCGATATACAATCTCATAATTATATATGCGTGAACGTTCAGCCATCAATACAAAATACCTAGAAACTTTTGCCCTTTTAACCCAAGTACATATTCCCTGAACCCATTATGTCAATATTGACCCGCTCCACAGAGTCATATATTACAATGCTTACGAATTAAATTGTCAACAACAAAATAAAACGTAAATGCTCCTCAGAGCTAACTACACAACGGAAGACCTTATCAACGGTAAGGTCACAAAAATGGCTTCTTACCGTAGAGCTGCAAAGGCGCTATCTCAACTTCAACCCCGATTTTCCTAACCTGCAGGATTAACCCCTAAACCGTTTGAATAGTGTACCGGGTTGCCATACAACAAACTCGGTAAGCTTTTGCAAGCCCGTATGAGTAACTCAAAACAGTCAACATAACTCACACCAGAAATAAGGAAAACAACTCACGCTTTGATTTCTTAAAACACGAAATAAAGGAGAATAACTCACACTTTAATTCCCATTCAAATAGAAATAAAAGAAAGCAATTTACACCTTGGTTCCTTTTAAAACGAAACATAGAAAGCAACTCACTCCATGATTTCTATCAATTGTACCAAAATCGTACCGTAGAAAACACCCCACACATGAATTCTATCAAGATAATATAGAAAGCAACTCACTCCTTGATTTCTATCAATTGTACCAAAATCGTACCATAGAAAACAACGCATACTTGAATTCTATCGGTATAACATAGAAAACAACTTACTCCTTGATTTCTATCAACTGTACCAAAATCGTACCATAGAAAACAACGCACACTTGAATTCTATCAATTCGTTAATAAGGAAAACAACTTGCATCTTGTCTCCCTAAAAACCGTTAATAAGGAAGCAACTCACACTTGTTCCCTAAAAACACATAATGTCATGAGTTATCAATAACCAGTTCCCGTTACCCCATGAATTATCTATATGGCAGACAGATTAGAGCTCTAACTGAAACGTAACCACTCGTCCGGCCAAAGACGTGATTACCTGATATTCTGCCCAAGGTCATAGACCTTCGTTCCTCTGGCCGCACAGTCCCTTGGAGCAAAACATTAAAGGAGTTACACTGGACCCAAAATGCTACACAAATCGCAACACTTTTCAAAACAAATCGAAATCAACATTTCCATAATCATTGTTTTCCGAAAAGCCATAACACAAAACAATAAAGAGCATTAATTCATGCATATTGTTTTCATACCCAAATCTCAACGCTTTTCAAAACAAATCGAAATCAATCATTTCCACAATCATTTGTTTTCCAAAAGCCACAACCCAAAACAATAAAAAGCATCATTTCATGCATATTGTTTTTGTACACAAATCTCAACGCTTTTCAAACAAATCGAAATCAATCATTTCCACAATCATTTGTTTTCCAAAAGCCACAACCCAAAACAATAAAAAGCATCATTTCATGCATATTGTTTTCATAAATCCACAAAACCCACAAATACATATATATTTCACGTAAATATATATATATATATATATATGTAGTCATCCACTCAGGAATGCCTACTAATACCAACTATAGTTTGCAGTTAAATCAATAACTCTCAAAACGATAAGGTAATTCCGTTCATTAATGAACCTTGTGAGATTACTCACCTCGAAACTCCCACTGTGTCTTCAATACAGAACAAGGCAGCCAACCACCCAAAATATCTGTCCAAAGAATACTTCGTCACGTACCTAAGGAAATACAGCTCTGATTCAGTCAACGAATCACAATTTAATAAAGTTCGAATCCCCAAATCGAACCAAAATCTCAAGGTAACGCCAAATTTAGGCGAAACCACTTCCGAGACCTCCCAAAGTCTCCGGAACACTTCCACGATAAATGTGTCCAACTCACAAGTCGATCCGATGCCTAAATCCTCAAGGATTGAATAAATTCACCGATATGAAACGGTAAAAATCATAACAAATTCATTCGAACTCCAAAATTTATATATTATATATCGAAACGCTCGTATCAACGAATAGAACATACATAATACCAGAAACAGTCCCCTAAATAGCCAGAACACCACCGGAACTCCGCCACAGGTGGTGGGGCACCGCAGCCGGCCAAAACCCATTATTTCCCAAAACTCCCAACATAAAAATGTTCATCTAAGCAGCTTGTGAATTTTCATAACTAGCTCGAAGTCAGAAAACAAGCAGAAAGGGTCGAAAACTACCTCACAAGCTTTGAATTTCTACTCAATCCGAGTTGAACCGTTTTCCACGTAAATCGACCCAAACAACAACCAAGGATCTAACCAAGAGGCTGCTACAAACTCACAACAGGAAGCATGAAGCCACGACGTCGCCGGAACTGTGTCTTCCGATTGGGTCCGATTTACTCAAACTTTGCCGCCTTCTACCGCCGCCACCACCTAGAATCGCCGCTAGAGGATGCCATAGGGATGATCAGAGCAAGGAGGCGATGTGATCAGGAGAGTTTCACCGCCGGAGACCGCCAGAGTTCGCAGGAAAAGCCGGGTCGGGTAGGCCTGGTCCAGGTCGGGTCAGTTGAAAAACTCAGATACCGAAGGTGTAGCCGAGAGAGAAGAGAGAGAAAAGAAAGCTCTCCAAAAAAGGAAAATCGAATTATGAAAATAATTTCAGATTTTCCCTATTTATACTAAAACGGAAACTTTTTCAAAAAGCCATAACTTTCTCATACGAACTCCGAATGACGCGTTCCATATGTCTACGAACTCGTATCGACGCGCTCTACAACTTTCATAAAGGTTTCAGATAATGCCAATGTACCAAAAGTCAACCTTGAAACCCCCCCCCCCCCCCTTAAATCCACACTTTACGAATGAAAATTCATCCGAAACACTTCCGCTCCGTTCACGAGCCACGAAATCATCCAATAACCAAAAAATTAATTCTGAAAAATCCTAAGAAAATAATTACGAATTTCCGGGGTATCACATTATGACTCTTATCTTTAGCTCTGGCGTATCTTATCTAAATTCTCTGCATCAATGTGTGCACGACTTATTCAACTAGTGTTTGTCTGAAACTTGGTATGTGTTGGAGTAAAGGCCGTTTGTGCTAGTACATTGAAACATGTTGAAACAACCTATGACCTGTGACCTATGACTGATTCCACTGACATAGAGAGCAATTGCAGATTCGGTCTCGCCCCATATGCCCCCATCAGAGCCAAATGTGCAAGAATTGAGTGAACTGTTGGGGTTCACATTCTTGGCCCAGGAGAAGTAGATAAAATTAGGGCTGGGAATTTAGCCCGAAAACCTGAAACCCGGCCCGAAACCGACCCGAGACCGGCCCGAACGGTCCGGGCCCTTTAAAAAAATTTGACAATTTTTTAAGACCCGGCCCGAAAACATTATATAACGGGCCGGGCTCGGTCCTTAAAAGTTAAAAAAAAAAAAGCCCGAAGGCCCGAACTGATGTATAGTGAGTATATTTGTTTAGTTTTTTATTATTCTCTCTCCCTCTTTTTCTGGACTCTCTTCCTCTCTGTCTTCTTAGTTGTTTAGTTTTTTACTTTTTTATTCTCCTCTCTTCCTCTTTTTCTGGACTCTCTTCTTCTTCTCTCTTCAGAGTTGTTTAATTTTTTACTTTTTTATTCTCCTCTCTTCCTCCTTTCTGGACTCTCTTCTTCTCTCTCTTCTTTCTCTTCAATTACTCATGTTTTTTACTCTCTTCGAATCTGGACTCTCTTCTTCTCTCTCTTCTTTATTCTTTCTTCTTTCATCTTTCTTCTTTCTTCATTCTTTCCCGTCTCTTCTTGTTCCTCCCTCCCCACTAATTTTTTTTCTTCTCTCTTCTTATCTTATTATTCTTCTCTTTTTTCAGTCCATTGTCTTTTTTTCTTTTCTTTTCTCTTCTCTCCCTAGTCCCTAGCCCTCCTTCCCCATAAGATCAATTGTAGATCTGATCCCCGAAATTTCTCTCTCTCTCTCTCTCTCTCTCTCTCTCTCTCTCTCTCTCTCTCTCTCTCTCTCTCTCTCTCTCTCTCTCTCTCTCTAGTTTTTCACTTTTTCTGTAGCTATGCCGATTGGAGGACAAAGCTGAGCTGTGGCTTCGGAGCAAGATCTGTTGTTTTCTTTTCCTTTTTTTTTTGTTAGCCTTTTGGGCCCGAAAAAAACTGTCCGGGCCCAACTCGGTCCTAAAACTGAAAAAATATTATTTAGGCCCGGCCCGAAAATTTCGGTCCGGGTCCGGGCTCTATAAATTTTACACGGGCCGGGCCCAATCCCATCCCTAGATAAAATCTTTGTGTGGAAACTTGAATGGCTGATAGATTCTCCACATCTCACAAGGCGGTAAAACTATCTGGCCATATATATGAATCTCGGGAAATGTCTTATTGCCTGAGATTGGGGCCATGAGGAGCTTAATGTAGAGATCGATAGATACCACCAACTCGGCATCAGTAGGGTGGAATGTCTTCACAACACCCGCACCAAGTTCCTCTAGAGTCATGACCTGATTGATGAGAGCCATTATCAATTTATCAAAGCAGGTGAATTGAATTGATATAGATCGATGAGAAGAAAGACCAAAAAGGAACATATTGAGGGTTTCTCTTTCTAACTTGTAGACAGAAATGAGAGGGAATAGATTTGTATCTGGGCGATTAGGCTAATTCCCTAGCATATAAGGAAAGTCGATTCTATGACCATTGGGTGATGACGTCAGTAGGAGCGTCTCTCCTCATTCTTTTTTCTTCTAGGTGAAAGTAAGGCTGTCAATTCTGACTCGACCCGATAACACAACTCGAAACTCGCACGAAATAAAGCAGGTTGAACCAGCACGATTAAAAAGCGCATCGGCCATGGGTAACCCGCCATTACCCATTTAATAAATGGGTTGGCCACGGGTCAACCCGCCAACACGAAGTGAACCAGTTTAACCCGATTATGCTATATTTCTTCTTGAAATTTTGGATGTTGGGAGTATTTGATCATAGGATTAGACAATTTGAAATATTTTGCTTTATAATAATTGGATTTAATTATTTATGAATTATATATAATTATTTATATTCTTCGTCTTGTGGAGTTTTTAGTGAATTTAATCAATTTGTGCATTTTTTTAGTTAAATGGGTCACATTGTTAACCCTTAAATGATCATTTTGTCTAACACGACATGACCTATTTATTAAATGAGTTAAGTGGGTTAGAAACGGGTAACCCGTTTAATAAATAGGTTGGGTTTGGGTTAAAAATTTTGACACGATTATTAAATGAGTTGGGTTTGGGTTTGTATCTTGGGATACGACAAATACATTGACCCGACACGAACCCAACCCGACATGACCCATTGACAGCCCTAGGTGAAAGTTCCTAGCAGATAAGGAAAGCCTCAATTTCTTTTCGGCTTCTATTTATTTTTTTTTTTTTTTTTGAAATTAAGAAAAAGTTACAAATAGAAGAATGCAAAAGGAATGCTTCGATATCTCTCGACATGACAACTAACAATGCGCGGTGCCGCCGTTATGGGTCGACGCCGAAGTCAGTTGCTGACTGCGAAGATGATGAGGTATGGGTTATTCAAGTTTCGACTAGTGTTTTTACTAGGGCTCTTTACCGAGTTTTGATTGATCTGGTCATGTGACACTTTTTTTCTTTTCAATATCCATTCATTACGAAGGTTCACTAAGCTATGCAATTTGAGCTTAGAGAATTGTTTAAATTTTGGGGTCTTATGGGGATCAATGTTTTCATGTAGCTGGCTTCATTTCAAGGTTCACATATACATCTCAAATTGTATGTATAGATTAAAGTTTTGGTAGAAAAACCTGGCTCTGACACCATCATAAAAAAATAGATGAAGAGAGAAATTGTATTCATCAAAAGTTCAAAACTATAATATTGAATCACAATATAGAGGCCATGAAAGGCACCAAAGCTTTTGATATGTTTGTTACAGAAGAAATCAAGAAAGAGACTCAGAAAAAGCCAAAAAGAAAAGGAACAAAGTGTAATCCTAATATGGTATTGTCCCACTAAGCCAGCCACACAAAGCAAACTTCTAACTGATTTTCCAGATTTGTGACACGTGGCAGTGGCAATGCATTTTGATGAAAAAGCTTCATAATGAAGAAATGTTGGCTGTTGGACTAACTGAGCCTTGAATTTCTTAAGAACTTTGACTCTTATCAGGGGTCAGGGCTCGCAATTGAGATTTTTGGCATCAGTCCGCATCACTAAAACAATGGACCAATTGATTGTATAATCTGTCCTTACTTGTGAACCTTGCACATTATGATTGATGGCACTTGTGATAACTGCGTAGTATGGACAATGATTTCTTGTAAGACTAAGCATGAAGTTTCACATAATTTAGGGAAATTGGGATTATCGGGGAGATTGGTCTAGAAATGTACGCAATTTGTGATTAGGAGTCTAAGCAGGAGTGCAGGACTGTTTCTATGTTTATATCATGTTAAAGTCGTTTCTTAAAACTGATCTACTATGTGTATTAGGGGGACAGCTTGTTCACAAGTATCTTATAAACAGAGGAAAAATTTATAGATCGATATAGAGGGCAGGTTGAGACAGATGTTTCAGATATTCAGTAAGCTTGTCTCATCCCGTAGCACAGATGAATAGGATTTCTATGTTAAATACTGTTATTGAGAGACTTGAATATGGTTACAGACTTATAGATATGGATATATTACGTACCCACATTATTGTATAGCTTAAATTTTGAAATTTAGTGAAAAGCTTGAGATTAAGGGTCAAGCTGTATAGCTGAATCACTGAAGAAAATGGACCCTTACTTTTGGTGTGATCTTAAACTGTCTAGTGTGTGTTGTAAAACCTTTACAGATTTTGATATTGCTGTTGAATTGTTACAATTCAGCAAGTGCTCTTTATTATCACATACTCATTCCAACTCACATATCATTGCATCTGGATAGAGTGTGCAATGTAGACTCAAATGCCCCAACTTCCTTGAAAAGCTAGAATGTTATATCATCAGTTCTGTAAACAAATATGGCCGCTATGCATCTAAAGATGTTCAAATAAACATTACAAGAACATAATATGTCAACTGGAGTTTGAAGAATAGGCTTTTTAGACATTGTCTTGACTTTTCCTCATGGTGTCCATGCTATTCTTGTTTGGCAGCAGAGAAAGCAATTCTTGGGATCTGGCTAGTAATAAAGATATATGGGAACATGCATGAGAAGAATGACAACTCGGGTACAGAATACTTTGTCCCAGTTAAGCAAGAAAATATAGCAAAAGGTAATGGCCTGCATGTTTGTATCCCTTAAACAGACTAAGATACCTGTAATTCTGATCATCACTGAAATTTAAAGCCTTAAAGTTTTATTATTTAATTAGCACCACAAGTACACAATTTTAATTGAAGTGTAGCGTGAAAATTCCAGCAATTCTATAGAACTTACTTTTTCATCTGTTTGTTATACTTTTAATTATAAAGTAGGTTAGGCATTTGATGGTGACAGACCGTAAGAGAACAGGCTTTGCTGCATATGAAGTTTACCATTATCTGTTAATTTATGTAAAAATGCAGAAACACCAGTCATGGTTTCACATGAAATACTTGCTCCTCCTCCAAGACGTTTGTGTGTTCTTATGTTCATATGCTCTTAGTTTCTGTTTCTTAGATTTCAGTTTTTATGCTTCTGTTGTCCTGTGCCTTCTCAGGCCTTCTGTAATCTTTCTTATTACCAAAAAAAAAAAAGGTCCAAAACATGAAAGTATGAAGAAATTTTGATTGCCCATTAGTTTCAAATATTACACAGTTGTTGTTTCAAAAGAGGTGACATACATACTCTGCAAGTGAACATGGACAGCGATCTGAATGGCTACTAATCATAAACATGCACTGCAGGATAGGAATGGTCAAAGAAAACCATTTATGCCTCTGATACACTCAGATACATGCCTGCATGCCTAAGTACATACTTGCTCTTTGACATGTCACTATAATGGTTAATCTTGGGAACTGAATCTTTGGTCTTATATCCCAGGCAGTCATCGACAAGTAAAATTATGTTTTGTATGAACTGAAATTGCTTAATTGTCAAGCAAGAAAGGGGGATAGAAAGCTACGATGTAGCATTAGTTTGCATTTTTTTTTTTATGAAGTTTTCCAGTTTATCTATATCTGTTCGACAAGAGAAGCTGATGACTACTATAGCTAAATTCTTCTGGAAAATGAAAATCTTTCATTAGGCATTAATGATATCTCATGTAAACGCCTTCGATCAATAGATAATTACATGTGTCATACACTTGCTTATCGTACATTTTATTTGAGCTCTTATTGTTAAGAAATTATATACGAGTTATGAAATTGGCAGCATTTAAAATTGTATGCCTTTTGGAACTGGTTCTCTGATTTCTTTTTTCCTTTTTGATTGATTGGCACAAATTTCCCCTCATCCATGTTCAATCATGCATGAACTCTTGCTAAATAATGCTTTATCTAGCTGCATTTGATTTCCCCAAAATATTTATATTTGTTGTAAAACAGAAAAAATTTTGAGAGAGAGAGAGAGTTTGGACACAGAGAATCAGATTGTGTGTCTTATTCATCTCACCATGAGGAGCCTTATATAAGACTACATGGTGTACACAAAAGGGTAATGCTTAATTACAATCCAATCACTCCTACAATTACAACCTATCAATCACCAATCTATAGGGATAGGCACCTATTACTCATCATCGATTTACATGATTATCCACAAATATTTACAACACTCCCCCTTGGATATTCCATGTCAATAGTGTTGCATAGGCTGAGCGCTTCTAAGTTGCCTCGTCAAAAACCTTGCCAAGTAATAAAAACCCTGTGGGAAAAAAAACAATCTTGGTCGAAGGAGAAAAAGAGCACAACGCGCTTGAGTGTGGAGTAGCAGTATCACAGCTTTAGAGATAGGTGAAGTCTTCTTATCAGCACCATAAGTAGGTAGTATGTCTACGAGAGGGATGCATTAGAGTTGCTACACCAAAACCTTGCCCGGTAAACCCAGTGGGAGAAACCCGTGGTCGAAGGGAAAAGATGAGCAAATGCATGTATATGTCGAATCAAAGCATATTCAGGATGTAGTATAAGTAGGGTGACCATGCTAAAGATGTGCCTCGTTAAAACCTTGTCAGGTAACAAAACCCAGTGGGACAAAATAACCCTGGACGAAGGACAAAAAGAGTACACAATGGTCAAGTAGGTATGCTTCAAGATACTCCCCCTGATTTCGACTCCCCCTGAAAATTACATGTTAGGTAATTTAGATAGTTTACGTAGACCAATACCTTGAACATGCTTCTGGAATGTAGACTTTGGTAGTGACTTGGTAAAGAGGTCTGCACGATTGTCTTCAAATCAAATATGCTTAACTTCAATCTTCTGATGCTCCTGTTGTTGCTAATTGAAGGAGAACTTCGATACAATATGTTTGGTGTTGTCTCCTTTGATGAAACTCATCTTTATCTGCTCTATGTAAGCAGCATTATCCTCGTAGATAATGGTTGGTTCATCAGTGGTGGAATGCAGTCCACATGTGCTTCGAACATGCTTTGTAAGTTTTTAGCCATGTACATTCACATACTGCTTCGTGAAGAGCTAGTATCTCAGCATGATTCGAAGAGGTAGCAACAAGTGTCTATTTCGTAGACCTCTAAGAAATTGCAGTATTCCCAATGGTAAAGACATAACCAGTTTGGGAACATGCCTTGTGCGGGTCTGATAGATAGTATCATTATGAGGATCAAGGGGGTTTGATCCATTCCTTGATGCATAAGGATAGAATAAGTCCATATCCGCCGTACCTCTAAGGTAGCGAAAAATGTCTTTTATGCCATTCCAGTGGCAGCGTGTTGGCGCAGAGCTATATCTAGCTAACAAGTTCACATCGAATGAGATGTCCTATCTAGGGCATTAAGCCAAGTACAATAATGCACCTATTGCACTTAGATATGGGACTTCTGGCACCAATATCTCTTCGTTATCATCTGCAGGACGATACGGTTCTCTCTAGACTTCAGACGACCATGGATGTGCTTGCTTTTATCCTCATTAAAGCATCTTAACATCTTCTGGATGTAATTTGGTTGATGGACCAAAATTTCATCTGCACTGTGCTCGGGCTCCAGGTCGAGACAATAATTTGTTCTCCCAAGGCCTTTCATCTCAAATTCCAACTTCAGGTGCTTTGCGGTTTCCTTGATCTCTTCAGGAGTATCGATCAAATTCATGTCATTGACATAGACCGCCACAATTCCAAACCAGGAACTTGTTTCCTTAATAAACACGCATGGGCATAGTTTATTATTCACATATCCCATCCCGATTAAATATTCACTTAGATGGTTATACCACCTCCGTCTGGATTGTTTCAATCCATAAAGTGAACGCCTCAAAACTAATGAAGAGCGTGTTCCGTGGTCTAGAACTATTTGCATCAGGTATATTAAGTCCTTCTGGAACTTTTATGTATATCTCTGTATCGTGATCCCCATAGAGATAAGCTGTGACCACATTCATAAGCTGCATATTCAGTTTTTCGGAAACTACCAAACTGAAAAGGTAGTGGAACATTGTGACGTCCATTACGGGAGAATACGTCTCCTCGTAATCAACCACAGGGCGTTGAGAAAATTATTGAGCCACTAGACGAGCCTTGTGTATCACAATCTCGTTTTTCTCATTATGCTTCCTTACAAATACCCATTTAAATTCTACGGGTTTAACATGGGGAGGTGTAGGAACAACATGTCCAAACACCTTTCTCTTTATCAAGGAATCTAATTTGACCTAGATTGCTTATTTCTTTTTTGGCCAGTCATCTCTTCATTGAATTTGATCAAGAAAGCAAGGTTCGAGGTCATCGCATATTATAGTTTCGGTGGCCACCGCAAATACTAATATATCATCGATGATAATCTCATTCCAATTCCAAATCTCACTAAATTTACCGAGATTTCTCTATTCTCGGGAGTGGGTTCAAATGTTGGAGAGTCCCCCAACATAGTCTTTTCTAGGACATACCTATAATCCGGATTTATCTTGTGAGATGAATCGGTTTGAGATTGCGATGTCAAGAGGATTCGTTTGTGCCAAGTTTACCCTCTTCTAGGGATAAGAATCCTTCAAACCTAATGGTCTACCTCACTTCAGGGCAGGGACATATGACTGGTTAGCTGCCATGGTCATACCTCGTCCATCTGGGACGACACATCCTACAGGGACGTCTATCCTTGCAGGCACATTTGCAGCAGGTATATATGATCTCGTCACTTTAGCTAGATCAGAGAAAGCGTCTGGCATATTTTGGGCTACACTCTGTAGATCTAGAATTCTCCGCACTTCATTATCACATTTGCGGTTCGGGGATCAAGATGAGACATAGTGGGGACATTCCATGTCAATTCACGTCGTTCATCAGGAATGGTAACGTTCTTATCTCCCCCTAACGGCGGGAAGACTGTCTCATCAAAGTGACAATCTGCAAATCTAGCGGTAAAGAGATAGCCTGTCAAGGGCTCGAAAGAGCACATAATGGATGGGATTCATAATCGACATGTATGCCCATCCTTTGTTGAGGACCCAATTTTGTACATTGTGACGGCACAATTGGCACGAGGACTGCATACCCAAATGCGCGTAAGTGCGAAACATCAGGTTCGTACCCAGTCACCAACTGTAACGCGAAGTAAGGTTGGGTAGCAGTGGGCCTCAACGGGACCAACATAGCTGCATGCAAGATTGCATAACCCCACACAAAGACTAGGAGCTTGGTGCGCATTACCAAGATTCTATTTACGAGACCATCTTGGGTATGAACATAGGGAACTATATGTTCAACATCAATCCCAAGGGATATGCAATAATCATTGAAAAACTTCGATGTAAACTCTCCGGTATTATCAAGTCTTATAGACTTTATAGGATAATCCAAGTGGTGAACCCTCAATTTCATGATCTGGGTAAGAGTTTAGCAAAAGCAGCGTTTTCTTGTGGACAATAGTGTAACATGTGATCACTTTGTCGATACATAAACCAAAACCATTAATATTTAACTGGTCCACATGGTGGTTGGATATGTCCACAAATTTACCTTGTATTCTGTGCAGAAAAATGGTGGTGTATGTACTAGTCTTTGCATATGATGGTCTAGTATTAAATATTCTTAACGAGTATGGCATAGTGTGTCATTATATACAGGACCCTTATTCAGAAGGGGATGCACCTGCGATAAATTGAGGATATGGTGCATCATACTTTGACCTGGGTGTCCCAAACGGTCATGCCATAGCAAGTAGTTGCTTGAATTAGTTAGCTTCTAGCTAACAGATTCCAATTTCTCCAATGTATGCTTCTGGCCACACACTTTGGAGGTTATGCAAAGATATTACACTCATTTTTCTCAGTGGTTTCAGCGTGATAACCGTTGGTTCGAATATCCTTAATACTCAATAACATTCTTCTGGAACGTGGAGAATATAAGGCCTCATTAATGGTAAGTTCAGTACCATTGGACAACATAAAGTAGGCTTTGCCATTGCCCTCTATCAGGTTGGATTGCCCTGATATGGTTGTCACAGAGGAATGAATAGACAATAAGTTTTAAAAACATCTCCGATCTGGGAGTATGGTGTGTGTAATAGCACTTTCAACCAGACAACAAACTTCCCCACAGAATATGCCTATTCATTTATTTAATTCAATGGATCACATATATGAATAAGTTTATTGAATTAAATATATTCGAACATAACCACATTTCTATAATCCAAAATAATTGAAAACATAAATCACCAAAATCCGAAGATGTTTCATTCATTAAGATGAAATAGATATGGCACAAGGGGCCAATTATACCCATGTCTTCGAGTTCTAATCCTCGGTATGTTCAGTAACTGCCTGAAAATCCCTGATCTCTAATGTGGAATGGATAGAAAATTACCCTTCAATAAAGTCGGTATTTCGAGTTCCGCGACCGGCGTAATACTCATCTACTGCTTCGGCTATCGCATAACAGGTGCAGGACCAGCAGTCAATTCCTCCACATCGATAACAAAGATCATACTGATTCTGGTGGTGATAGGCCGAACCAGTGTTCCTTTCAACTTGGGCTTGCTGAGTTATGACATCATGGTTCCTACCACGTGGAGCCTAATTACGTGGCCTCTTGGACTTTGGCCAAGTGGCAGACGGTCATATGGGTTAATTTTGTTCTGCCAATCATGTCTTGCTTCAAGCAAGAAATGGTCATCTGATGGTGAAAGTGTTCTTCCAGAGCGACCCAAAGAGTCTGTATATCCTTTTCATCGGATACTCAACTTGGAGTGTTTACTCCATATGTTTCCTTTTTGAAAATTATGGCACTCATATTAAAAGCCTCAATGACGACATTGTTAGCATTGATTGTTGATCTCATCTTCTTTGCAGTCAGATGAATTTTTACACCTTGAGTTCACTTTAGATAGTTTCTTCTGGAGACCTCCAAAGCAACAAAGTCAAACTTGTTGAGATTTGACATTTCTTACAGGAAAGGAACAAATAATATTAGTGCTTTGGGTAATATCATCCATAAGCAAGTAATGAGAACTTCAGGTTCTATAACATGGTATGAAAAATCGGATTAGACATGTAAAATCTACTGGTTTTATCATGTGTGGTGAATATATGAAGGAAACTTCAAGTTTCTTAAATGGCATTATCGAAACTACAAGTTCGATTTATGTATGAACTACTGGTTCATCAGATACCTGCATTTTCTACACATATATTCTAATGCGAAAATTTGGCAAGTAACAAAATGATACTGAATAGAGCAAATTGTAATAATATCTCACAAATTGGGTAAATGGAAATCACAAATCAATTGAGATATTAATTGCATGCTAGTAATATAACAGATTAATTATCACACAATTATGTGAATAAATGCTTCTGGCAATTAATTACACATATTAAATATGGTGAATCTATTTACAATATCAAATCATTTTTCCTTTTATTTGATTCTGATGGACCAAAGGAGTGGGCTTGATAGTGAAGCCTATCGGGCTTAGTCTGCGGGCTCGTGACCTAGGCTTTCATGCGCTAGTCAAAGAGTATGTGAGGCCTACTGGGCTGCTAGGTCCTGCAGAGGGAGAGTGGGCCTGCTGGGCTCAGGCTAGTCTGCCAAGGAATGAAAAGTTATTACTCAACCCTTTCGGTAACTCCAATTGAATACGACCAGGTAAGGAAAGATGAGGTTTAGGTGGAGCGAGGCTCGCTTAAGTGCACGGCCTCATCTGAACCTTTCCTAGACATCGCATCCAACTGGATGAGCCTAGTTTGAGAAGATTCATAACTTCTGTCATGGTAACATGTAGTGAGCTTCTATTCTGGCCTTGCAACTTGGGGCTGAGCTTCTGGCTCGAATTTGTTGTTATGACTTTGGGCTTGATTTGAGCTTCTGACTCAGCCTCTATTAATATTCACAATTATAACATAACCAAATTCAATATATGTTATTAAATCGTAACATAAATAAATTAATGCAGCGGTTATATACCTAAGGAAATGGGTTCAAATCCCATTAATGCTTCTGGCATTACGTACAGGTAATAAATTTGGCAAATGCTTCTGGCACAATGTTTATGTAATAATCGCGTAATAATTTAGCCCATAATGCTTCTAGCATAAAGAATTATAATGGCAGATTCAAATTTGTGTAACAAAAAATTAAGCCCATAATTCTTCTGTCATAATTCACGCAATAATTCAGAATTGTCTCAATGTGATAATGAAGTGATTGTGGTAATGAGCATTAATTACAATGGTAATTGCTTTGGATAAAATCAATCAAAATCAAATCACGGGTTGATCAATCACCAATTAATTGGCCTCAAATCTGCTTCTGGCAGAATTAATACTAAATAATGTTAACACATACTAACTTGCCATAGTGGTACAGCGGACAACATGTTGAGTTGGTACCTATTTTAGCTGGGTTCGAATCCCAGCAATTGCATAATCTGTTTTTTTTCTTTCTTGTTGAATTGATGTTACTGATATTGATTTGGTACTACTGGACCAAGTACTACAAATATATAGTTGCAGTCCATAAATTTTTCTCTTTTCTTTTCCAATCAAACAATCCCAAACACATGAACAAATATATACAAATACGTATACCAAGTAAATAAATCATGTAGGATTTGCTAGGGTTCATGCATTATGGTGATTTTTCATTATTCAATCAATAGGCTCAATAAGCAAGAAGCATGAATATAAAATTAGGTTTTGGAAAACATTACTTGATGAAGGACGGATAAATCTTCAGCTTATGTATGCAGAACTGAAAAGGTTGTCTTCTCAGCCAATCCAAGAGCTATTCGCCTCTTCTGGACAGCTCTCACTTCGAATGGTGTACAGGTCTCAAAACGACTCCAATAGGGCTGAATTTGGAGGTCAGATAGAAGAGGCAGAGACGAACAACTTTGATGAAGGAAAGATTTTGATCTGAGGTCCCAATCAAGAGGTTTCGGGGCGTGCAAACAGGCTGCAGCAGGGGGGGGGTTTTTTTCTGGCTAGGGCTTGGGTTAGAGCTTCGTGCTGATAACGTGTTGTAAAACATAAAAATTTTGAGAGAGAGAGAGAGTTTGGACACAGAGAATCAGATTGTGTGTCTTATTCATCTCACCATGAGGAGCCTTATATAGGACTACATGGTGTACACAAAAGGGTAATGCTTAATTACAATCCAATCACTCCTACAATTACAACCTATCAATCACCAGTCTATAGGGATAGGCACCTATTACTCATCATCTATTTACATGATTATCCACAAATATTTACAACAATATTGTTATATGTCACCACCAAAGATTAACTGCTGATATAGTAGATTCTGACTCCATGTCTCCACGGAACACCAATGATTCTCATTGGAATGAAAATGGGGATTGGCGAAATGAAATAAAAACCGCGATGGACAAGTACACTAAGAGTCAAAAACCGCAGGAGTGTATGTAGTTCAGGTAACAAAAGCTAAAGCTGCTAAACCCCTTATTGTATTGTGTTGTTGTAATATCTTGTGATCCGTCTACTTTCTCAAGTCCCAAGTTACCTGGAAGCTTGGCTTGTACTAGTTCTTTGATAGAATATTTCTTAGTGTATGGATATAACCAATGATTACCTCAAGTTTTAAAATTACAATTCCATATATTCTGCATCGCTGCGAATAATTTCATTTGGCTTCCTCATAGAATACTAATTCATACCATGTAGCGGAAACATAAAGGAAAACTTGGGCTATAACTTGGTTAAAAAGATTCATTAAGGTATTGAATTATTGGAAAAGATGGATATGTAGGTGTGGACCATGATTGGATATGCTGCATGCCGTGAATTATACACTGCAGTGTTCCCTTTGATTCTGCATATACTGAAGTTGTAATTTGTTATTTTGTTTATGTAGAGATCTGAGGGAGAAGGTCAACCACGTCCTTCAAATATAGGTGACTTGTCTTGACAAGGGTCTCTGAATCCATAGGCTGATGATCCCTAGGATTTGATTAAGGTGTTTCTTTTTTCAACCATCATGATTTTACTAGGTAAAATAGAGCCAATGCTGGATTAAGGTATCTTGTGTTATTATCAATTTTCAAAATTTGGATTACTATAGTTGCAAGATATGGTCTTCAATTGGTCAAAACTAGATAAGTAGATATTTCTTTCAGTTTAGACTCATTTTGAGTTTAATTGATATAATTTTTCATATTATGAAGCCTTATTAAAGCCTTCTTCGTTTGTTTCAGGTCAGGAAAGAAATCTGTGGTACCTCTAATTAACTGCTTTACTGGTCTAGCCGGCATGTAATTTGATTGACAATTGGGATTTCTGTTCATGCTTCTTCTTGTGTATATGTACGTAGGATTAGGGTGGGCATTTTTACTTTACTGATCGAAGTTCACACTTTGTACTTATGGGGAGATACTCATTACTGAAGTTAGCATGCACCTCTTTTTTGTGCTTACTGCTAATAGATACTGAGATACTGAAAAAGGATAATAATTTGTTTTGTGATATCCTTTCTTTCTTTCTTTCTTTCTTTTTTTTTTTTTTTTTTTTTTTTCAGATGGAGAGCAGATATCTCTACTACTATAAATGGAGGCACTATTTTGGTGTCAACGGGTTTCTCTAAATTTTGAAGTGCCTATAATACCCTTCAATAACATAATTATCAAATTAAGTTAATAAAATATAAATAGATAAAAGTGTAAATTGAAAAAATAGCCAAACCACCACTTTTTTATGTCCAAAAAATAAATAACTACTATTTGTTTTTAGTCAATCTATTTTCCATTATATCACCCGCAAGAAATGCGGGCACATTGCTAGTACAGTTTTAAACTGTTTGTTAAGGAAGTTTCCATCCTATTTTTAAGGAAAACTTGTCATTATTTTGTGGAGAAAATGCATTTATCTTTATTATCATATCATTTAATCTAATATTATTGGATTACTATTGTGTCCTCATATATACATATTTTATTTAATTTATTTTGATTTAAATGAGGTATTTGTGGAAGTTCAAAAATTTAACCCTTCTTTTTTAGAGTTTGCTTAAGTAATAAAGATGTTACCACCCATAGGGCTACTCTCTAGGTTTTCTCTCTAGAGGAACAGCCGCTACCTTCATCTTTTGTTCCGTTCGACAGCGTATCACCACGATGTCGTCGTCGGACGGGCCTTCCTTGCCTCAGCGTTGATCCTCCATCCCTATTGGGTTTAGAGGGTGAGCGGTTGGGGAGAATAAGCACCTCAGTGCCTTGGTACAACTGCTAGTTTCGGTTTTGATCTGGAGTGTCTCCGGCCTGTTGGCTGTGATTCGTGAGATGGTGGAGCAGGAGCGCTAGGCACGCTAGGGGTTGCACGGTGGAGGTGGGAGATTAGCCGGGATTGCTTTGGTCTTTTATGGTCGTACGGTCACGGTCTGGCTTTGTTCGTATCTTCGTGGTATGGCTTCATGTGGTTGCAAGTTTGATACGCCCCATATCTGATTTACCCTTTCACTGTATATAAGTGAATTATTATACGTTTTACTGTCCTTAGTTTCAGTTTTTATCATTTAAGGGGCGTGCTAGAAATTGACTTTTTATAGGATATCAATTTGAGAAAATTTTCTTCACGAAAGTTGTAGGAAACATTAAACCAAGTCTGTGGACATATGGTACGCTTAAATAGGAGTTCGTATGCGAAAGTTATGGCTAAAATACTAAATTTACTGTTCATGTCAATTTGATATATATATATATATATATGGAAAGTTACCACGGTAGGTTTCTATTTCCGGAAACCCACTCAGTAACTCTCTCTCTCCCTCCTTCGGCCCTCTCCCTTCTCTCTTTCAATTGGCCGCCGTCTGGCCACCAAAAGGCGTGCCTTAGTGGTGGTCGACCCATCTCCTCCTACTCTAGACGCCTGTGGTGGCGGCTTGCAATGATTTGGCCGGAGAAAAGAGGAATCAAGCCCGTAATTTTACTGTAGCAGATTTCAGTTAACGCCTATTTCTCAAAACCCTGCCACCTCCAGCGACAAATCCAGGCTTTTTAGAAGCGCCTTGAGCCACCCTTAGCCACCCTTCATGCTTTCCAAGTTCCATAACCCAGATCGAAGCGAGGAGGAAGAAATCATAATTGGAAAATTTCACTGTACTTATGGTTGCTTAATTGTTCAGCCACTTAGAGGGCTTTTCTGACTTTGCCACAGCTGAGAAAGTTGTTAGAAATGTTGAGACGATATTATGCATGAAATTTGGTAGCCATTGGTGGTGGGACCCACGCGCCGCCACTGTAGGTGGCTCGTGGAGGCATATAGGGCAGGGTTTTGGTACCTATTTTTAGCCTATTAAATCTTATAATTATTGTAGAGCTTGAATATGTAAATTTGGTAAAGATTGGAGAAGTTTTGAATCGATTATGAATTTCCAAAAATTTAGAATTTCAGTTATCAATTTACGAGAATCCAACTGTCAGATTTCTCTTGAAGTTGCCTAAAAATTGTAAATTGGTGAATAGACATTATTAGTGTAGTTTGATAGAATCCGATGTGGATGAAGGAGTTGGGTTTGAAGGAGACGTTTAGTATTTCGATTTCCAATTATTGTAAATTTAAATTCCCATCCTGTGATTATATTTTTTCTTACGAGTGCTATTCGTACAGGACGAGAGGAGTCTCCATACGAGGAGAATACAGATCGACGATAGGATTAGCCGAATACCGTGAGTGGACTTTTATTTTAAGAAATGATGCATGCATTTACTTTATCAAATTAATACTTTACTAATTAACATGAAAGTTATCGAGCATATTATTTTAATTTCGGTTTATCTCATTATTTATTTATTTATGCTTTTAGCATGATTTCGATTTTAAATTTTCTATGCTCGATTTGGATAACATGGTTATTGGTTGTTTTTTGACAAATCATTTTCCGAGGTAATTTCCGGAAATTAAGTTAATTTCTTTTGTCGACTTGAATTGCTTATAATTACTTTTTCGAAATGGGATTTTGAGGGGAGAATAATTATAATTTATAATTTAATCTTACGAATTTTTACCCGTTTGAAATTAATTTGACGTGTGGGACACGTCATTGCTTTATTCAGAATTATTACGAGATTTTCCAAGTACGGTTGGGAATCGTACTCATATTTTTTTTTTTGAGATTTTTGGGGAAGCTTTATGGATTTACAGGTTCTCGATTTTTATCTTCCACCATACTCGGGTTACTTTATTTTCTTGTTCTCCTCCTCATGTGAGTTGCAGTCGAGGCTCCTTCTCACTTACTTTGTGTTTGTGGGTTGAAGTCGAGGATAGGGCCTAGGAGGCTCCTTTACAGTATGGTGATGTTCGTCTTCCCCATATTAATTGTTTATTTAACCAGCGGGGCTGGATTATTTTTCTTTCTTATGTTCTTTTCGAAGTTAAGAAATAAGTTTTCTAAATCTTGCATGCATCGCGAATTTATTTTCCAAAGTTAAATTGTGGGAAAGTATATAACTCTTTCCTTTTTCCTTATATTATAATTATTAACTTTTTTGTCCACTCACGCTAATGTTTTTAATGCTTTCCCACTGGGCCTTTCGGTTTCAAATGCCCAGTTCATAGTGTTGCTGCTTGGCGCATTAGGAGTGAGCTATACTAACCTCATCTGTTTCCGATATCTCATTTTGTAGGTTACCTGTTTAACCTACTAAACTCCATATCAATTTCTGTTTTTATATTGCCCTGATTACTATGAGAATTGTGACCCAGACTTATAGTAATTATAACTGGGGTTCATGACCTAACTATGATGATTTCTTGTATTTAATTGTGGAGATTCTGTTGGACTTTAAGTATTTGAAGTATTTTTTCTATTTTTGATTGTGAGGTGGTTTGGAATAGGGGAGCAGGGTGGCACCATGAGTTTGTGGTTGAGTTATTAGAAGTGAAATTGGTTTCTCATAGGTTTTTGGGTTGCCTACTTTTAGGGGAGCATATGCCAAAATTTTTGGTAAAATCTCCTTTAAAAGTGGGTTCCGTAAGGCCACCTCAGATTTCAGGGTGAAATTTGGGGCCGGTCCTATCAAAGTTGGTCTTCGGCTGTGCGGCGTTCTTCATGAAGTACAAGCAGTTGAGTGATGGTGGATGTCCGACAGGTGTAGATGGAAGCAACTGACGGCAGCGATCTGGTGGATCTCGATCTGGTCGTGAAGGAGGGTGGACTGCTAGGCTGCTTGGGCTTCCCATCTTTCTTGGCCAGCTAGGAGCTGGGTCCTTTGTTTGGCCCATGCTACTTACAATTTTTTTAAGCTAAGCTTTATTTTAATTTTAATCATTATTCTCTAAGGTTGTCCTCTTTCGTAGGGTGCTTCTGTCACGCCCCTGATTTTTAACAAAATTAAAAATCGATATATAATCTTATACTTATATATGCGCGATCGTTCAGCCATCAATACAAAATACCTTGAAACTTTTCCCTTTTAACCCAAGTACACATTGATGCCCTGAACCCACAATAATAACATATACTCGCCCTCCACAGAGTTATGTAATACAACAGCTTACAAATTAAATTGCCACAATAAAATAAAACGTAAATGCTCCTCAGAGCTCACTACAAGCGGAAGTCTTAATAATGGTAAAGTCACATAAATGTCTTCTTACCGTTAAGCTGCAAGCACGCTACCTCAGCATCAGCCACGATTATCCTGACTTGCAGAAACAACCCCTACACCGTCTGAATGGTGCACCGGGTTGCCACACAACAAACCTGGTAAGCTTTTGCAAGCCCGTATGAGTAACTCAAAACACACACACACAACTCGTCCAACGAGGAAACCCATCAACTCGTGAAAAAGAACCACACACCTTGTTTTCCCAACACAGCACATTCTTTTCCCAAAAGAACACAACACAATCACCCCGTGACAAAAATCATATTAATTGAAACTCTGACAATTTAAATATGATACACAAGTCCTCCCCGGACATTTAAAAGAAAGCATCCTGAAACTCCCTTTTTAAAAACTAAGGTTCTGAAAATCGCTAGGCGCTAGTCGGGCGGAGACCAAGGGCCTAGCGCCTAGGGGCCTAGGCGGTTTTTATTTTTTAAATTTATTTAATTCTATAATAATAAGTAATACTAAAACCACTATTAAATAACACCTAATAGTAGTTATTTATAACTATCCAAACCCTATCTTATAAAAAAATTAAAAAATTGGAATAGTTAAGGCCAAACCTTATCACAAATGTGATCTATAGTGGTCAAATATAGTTGAATGTGGAGTACTCCACATCTCTTCCAATTTCTTCTTTTTTTTTTGTTAACAAGGTTCAAGTGCTTGTTCAACTCTCTTCAGCTTCGTCTTCTACCGGCCTCCGGTATCTTTCTCTCTCTTCTACCTCTAGTCTCTCTCTCTCTCTTCTACCTCCAGTCTCTCCCCCTCTCTCCCCGACTCTTCTTCACTTGCAGATTGTAGTGAGTCATCTCATCTCCTCTCTCCTTTCTCAATCTTTCTTGCTCTCTTCGATTATGAAATTAATCAATAGCAGTTTAGAAGATGAAGATGGTGGTCGATCTGTGGAGGAGAGAGTGACAGACCTCCGACCTTTTGAGAATCAAAGTTGAAACATTCGTCTGAGTTTCCAGAAGAAGAAAAAATGAAACAGCGCCTAGCGCCTAGCCCAATGCCCAGACCGCCTAGTCGCTTTCCAGCCCGCCCAGGCGCCTGCCTAAGCTCCGAACGATTTGTCTCATCGCCTACCCCATAATCGGGGCGGTCAGGGTGCGCCTAGCGCCTAGGGGCCGCCTAGTCGACCGCCCAGGCCGCCTTTTAGAACATTGTTAAAAACACGTACTCATGAGCATCAGATAGCTCCCCGCTACGCCTCTTGATGTACCAACAACAAATCAGTCCAACCTGGACAAAACAACACATCAGTCCAACCTGGACAAACAACACATCAGTCCAACTTGGACACACAACACATAAATCCAACCTAGACACACAACACATCAAAACACACCTCAATCATATCTATCATTAACCTAACAAATAGAATATGATTCACAAGTCCTCCAAGGACATTTAAAAGAAAGAATCCCCAAAACTCTCTTTTAAAAATACGTACTCATGAGCATCAGATAGCTCCCCGCTACCCCCAATGATGTACCAACAACGGACTAGAGCTTTAACTGATCGTATCCACTCACCCGGCCATAGGCGTGAAGTCCCGATCATCAGACAGATCACACAAAGGTCACACAGGTCGCTAACTGATAGTATCCACTCACCCGATCAAAGGCATGAAGTCCCGATCGTCAGACATATCACCACACAGATCGTCACACAAATCATCACAGATCATCACACAGATCACTACACAGATCATCACACTGATCACCACACGGATCACTCCCAGCAACCCCGAATCCTCATACATCCCCTGGTCATCAGATCAAACATTAAACAACCCACACAAATCTTGATACTTCCCAAACAATAGGAATTCCCAATTCCTAACACATTATCACCCGAAAAGTCAAGCCTCAAGCAATATCATAAATCACCCATCAACCCACAAGAATATACATATTTCATGTAAATATATATATACACAAGTGGTCATTCACTCAGGAATGCCACTAATACCAACAATAGTTTGCAGTTAACTAAATAACTCTCAAAACAATAAAGGTAACTTTGTAATCACATACGGTTTCAACTTAGCAACAATCCACAAATGATGTAAGTCCGAAACTCCTGTTTTGAACTAAAATCCCCAAAGTGACGCCTATCGAGGCGAAACCACATCCGAGACCACCCAATGTCTCCAGAATACTTCTACAATCGATATGCCAAAACCATAAGACAATCGGATAGTCGGATCCTCACAGATCGAATCATCGAACGGTCCGAAACCTTAAAAACCCTAACATACTCATACGATCTCCAAAAATTACAAACAATATATCGAAATGCTTGTATCGACGATTAGATCGAACTCAAGAACAGAAACTATCCCTGAGGTGGCCGAAAACCACAACCACAGTGGCTGTGCCGCCACCAATCCAAAGTCGGAATGTGGCAAACTTCCAACACCAAAGTTCTTCATCTCAACCTCAATTTCAACTTTCATAACTACAACAAAGTCCAATTATAAACTAATCAATTGAATTTTACCTTAGAATAAATTGGACCGATTGAAACCCTAGAATTTCAATTCCAAAATTTGACCTCCACGAGTTGAATCGATGCAAGCCACTTTGGGAGAACCATCCACGTCCTCAGGGCTCCAAAGGCCTTTAAGAACCACCGGCTATGGTGGCCGGAATCTCCGACTCCGATCAAGACGATTTCATCCCTGAAGCGGCCTCTTCCAGTCGATGTAGCTCCCTCCATAGCTCGAATCTCTCTTCAATCCTTCCATAGACCTCTAGAGAGGATTGAGGCGAGCAAAACCCACTTTTGAATCTAAGCAAACGGTGGCCAAAGGAGCGAGAACGACTCCGGCGAAGTGGCTGGCTGCGCGCGGGCGCGGGAGGGAGAGACCGAGCTCGGGTTTCCATTTTGGGAAATCTGGGCTCTTTAGCAAATTTCCCAAAACTTCGTCCTTTTATACAAAAATGGAAAGTTTTTTCGAAGCCCATAACTTTTTCATACGAACTCCGATTCTCGCATTTCACATGTCCACGAACTTGTATCGACGCGCACTACAACTTTCGTGAAGAAAGTTTTTGGAGAATTCCAACTAATAAAAAGTCAACCCTTGCGCCCCTCCTAAAATGACGCTTCCTGAATTATTATTCGCCCGAAACACTTCTGCTCCATTCACGAGCCACGAAACCGTCCGATACCCACAATTTAAATTCCAGAAAATCCTCGGAAAATAAATACTAATTTCCGGGGCATCATAGCTTCTCAGGTTCAGTGAATTATATTAGGGTTAGCTCTTGGTTTCATTCATGTTCTTTCCCTAGTAGTGTCATGTTACTGGTGACTTATGGTGATGTTGGAAAATGTTACATTTTAGGTAATCCTGTTTAAGTGTTATATTTTGGGTTCAGCCGCCCTAGTCTTGTCGTAGCCCTCCTTTGGGTGAGCTAATATGTAATATTTTCTATATTCATCAATGGATTGACACCCACATTCTCTAAAAGAAAAAAAAAGTAGTAAAGATGTTAGACAGAAGATGATTACAACCAAGATAACATTTTAAACGAGCTGAAACAGAAAGCAAAAAAAACCATAATGAACACCAACTCTTGGATCTGGGGATTAATAGCTATAGTAACCATGGTGATCAAGGCACAAAATGTAGGAAAGTGCATGTTAGGAAATTAATCCCGGCCCCGCCTCACAAGTACTAGTAGAAAAGGTGAAAAGAGAAATAAACAAACCAACAAATACACCGAGATTGAACGAGGTTCGGCCAAAATCTTTACCTACGTCTTCAGAGAGTTTTCACCTTCACTAATGAGAGAATTACATAAGTACAAGGTTACTGCTCAAGTTTATGCTCAACACAAGCCCTTTGTATCTGATCGAATACCCCTTATACACTATCTCTTAACATCGAAGATCACTCTGGTCCAAGAGCTATTCTCACATTTGAACACAACTCCCCTTGTTTCTATACACGAAGACCCTTGAAATTGCTATCTATTCTTTGTGATCACTCTCCCTCAATAGATATAGATGTCCTTGAACACAACTCCCTTTATCTTCTACATCTTGAAGACCGTTAGAGTTTTTCTTGTCATCTACATCTTGCTTTGTCTTTCACTGCAAATGGTGCATCCTCTTATAGTCAAGGATGGAAGACTCTATAGCCCTTGATCAGTGTGCTCATGTGGACCACCATCCAATCACATGCTTTCTTCATAAACCTTCCATGTTCATGAGTCTTCCAAGAAACCATTTGCCTAAGAGCATCTCCAACGGGATTATTCAAAAATTTTGTGTCAAATTTGAATTTGAAGGATGACGTGTCATGGTCATTTTTGACAATTTTTTGATACAACAGATTAGTTATATTTAAATATTATTTTATTATTTTTCAAAAAAATTTATAACAAAAAGAATATTATTTTTTCTCTTTCTTCTTTATCTCTTTTGGCCTTCGTTCTTCTTCTTCTTTGATGGGCAACAAGCCAACAACAGATGGCTTGATTTCTCAGCTTGGGTGTTGGTCTGCAGGAAAAGGATTCAACTTTTCTTCTTTATCTCTTCTGATTTTCGTTCTTCTTCTTCTTTGGATTTCTTTGTTCTTCTTTGATGGGCAACAAGCCAACAACATATGACTTGATTTCTCAACTTGAGTGTTGATCTATAGGAAAATGATTCGACTTTTCTTCTTTATCTCTTCTAATCTTCGTTCTTCTTCTTTGGGTTTCTTTTTTCTCCTGATGGGAAACAAGCCAACAACATATAACTTGATTTCTCAGCTTGGGTGTTGGTTTGCAGGAAAAGGATTCGACTTTTAATATTGGTTTTATATGGCTTGAGTTCTCTCATCAGTCTTTGCTGATGGAGTAGTGGTTAATCTCTTTCTTTCATCATCAACAAATGCCCAGATTCTAAGAACATATCTGGGTAGGAAGAAAGAGAGAAGAAAAGGAAGAGCGAGAAGAAGAGAAGGACTCGAGGCATTAAAAAATGAAACGAAACAATTTGACAGAGTTGTGAGAACTGTCAAATTTGATAGTGAGATTGGAATGTCAAATCCACGTAGGATTTGACAGATCTGTTGGAGCATTTTCATCATTCATTTGTTGTCGTTGAGTCTCTACCGTGTCATTTGACAGAACGGTTGGAGATGGTCTAAGAATGTGTAGGGACTTTTCTTTGTCAACTTTGTGGGAGAATCAAGAAGTTACATGTTGTAGAATCTCAACACCAACTATTTCCAACATTATCTCCTTTGGGAGACTAAAAGGTCCAGTAGACTTTAATCATGTATTTATTCACAATGCATCAACTTGACCATTCAATTCTCCATGCGTATATGAATGCACATACAATGTATACCATGCATTCACTTAGTGTAAACTATCTCCACCAAGAAGGGAGAGACACTAAACCTAATAGTGCAGTCAAAGATGAGGGAGGTCCCATGAACCATTGTGAACATAATATGTATTTTGCAATGATGGATTTGCAAAATATAAGGCATCTTTGTCTAGTTTAGTTTTTAGTAGGAAATTAGGTTTACTCGAGTTGTCTACAACTATGTAGTAGAAATAATCAAATTCAAAGCCAATTTATGATAATTCCCTATTTATAAGAGTGATATCCCTATCATTACGAGGAAAACAAAAAAAAAAAGGTCGACATTTTGAGGCATCACCCACCTTATGCCAGTTCTTGCCCTTGAATATTGAAATGAAAAAGTAATATGGATTTTAATACCAAAATCAATTGACACTAGTTAGAGAGGTTTAAATCCTTAGATTTTAAATGAAATCTGCCAAATTCAAATGTGAAGGATAACGTGGCGAGTAATATTTAGAACTACCATTTTGTCAAAACTGTTGTCAACTCCAACTGGCAAATAACCAATCTACCGGAGTTGCTCTTAGAAACTAAATTGGAAGGCCTCTTATTTTCAATGTGGGACAAACATACAACTTTCTCACATGCCGCCAAACTTGTGTTAAATTTTCAAGCCATACGCATAGATAACTTGTTTTAGCTGATGTGGAGCACGTACGCGTGGTCTCTCTCCTTTTCAATTTTGAACAAACACTTGACTTTCTCACACGCCTCTGCACATGTGACAAATTTTTTAGCAATACATATGAACAACTTGTATTGGATGATGTGAAGCATGTACAGTCCTTAAGCATTACAAGTGCACAAACATATTCTAAATTGACAATTGTTGGAGATGCCCAAATCTTTATAAAATTTACTGGAAGTTTTCTCTTTTCAAATGCCAGACTTGTTCTAATGAGCTAGTTGATCATTTCATAGAGGTGTGGAGACAATTTTCTAACTAGCAAGCAATAGTGGGTTTTAGAGTAACTCCTACAGATTTGCTAAACATTATTTTTAGGGGCTGTGACCACTCTAAACATTATTTTTAGGGGCTGTGACCACTTACCCAAATTTGGCCCAACATTTCCCCAAACAGTCCACCTACTTTTGTTTGTGCCCACTTACCCAAACCACCAGTGACACGACGCATATAGGCTCCGAAAAAATCACGATTTACAAACCTGCCACTAACCACTAAATACACGTCTCAAATCGTGCCTGTTTTCTCTCTCTCTCTCTCTCTCTCTCTCTCTCTCTCTCTCTCTCTCTCTCTCTCTCTCTCTCTCTCTCTCTCTCTCTCTCTCTCTCTCTCTCTCTCTCTCTCTCTCTCTCTCTCTCTCTCTCACTCCCAAGTCAAATCTGTTTGAAACTCCAAAGTCCCTCCATATACGACTCACTCGCTCTCTCTCTCTCCCCCTCTAGATCGCTCGCTCTCTCTCACTCTCTCTAATCCCGGAGAAATGACCTCGATTCTCACAGAAGACCGTCTAGCAAGTTTCTCGGTCCGGCAACGCTTCACGTTCCTCCGGCTTTGGGAATATCGAAAGAGGTAAAAATTCGATTTCCGACTAGTTTTTCTTGTTTTCTGCCGAATCTATTACATACTTGTTGCATTTCAACTTGTTGATGGCTTCATTTTGGTTCATATCTATGAAATCAGTGATATTGACTTGGCATGTGCGAAAATCTGTGAGAACTAGGGTTTCTGATTTGTATGTCTGGAATACTGTTTGGGAAGTTGTTCATTGATTTAAAACACTCCATTGAGTGGTAATGCAGACTGATTGAAAGCCTATTTTGAAGTCGTAACCATAAAAACATAACTCTATTGCCACCCAGTACACTTTGTATTGGGGGTCAATGATCACTGTTCTGTTTATTACAGTACTATAATATGCTATTTGAATGTAAAAGGAAATATATCTGCTGGTCTAGTGGGGGGCTATAGGTAGATTATTGCCAACCACTAATGACTGAAAAGTGGTTCATTTATCCCATGTAATTTGGTATTTGGAACGTGTTCTTTTGTTTTTTCATTTATTAAATAGCAGTAGTCTGTGTGTTATTGAAATTGTGTGTCTATCGCTGGTCTAGTGGGGGGCAATAGACACAATATTGACTCCTAAAAATTTGTGGATTTGAGAAGTTATCTATTGTTTTGCTTGTAAAAATGTGCAACACTCTGTGAACCATTGAAATTGCTGTTTTTTTTTTTTTTTGGTCTATTGGGGGGCAGTAGACACAATATTGAGCCTCAATATTGTATTTATTTAGGGCAAGAAATCTTTTAATGTTGGTTTTTTTTCGGTGCGCAGAATGTCTAGACCTAAATTCACCTTGTTCAGTGATTCTGAAGAATCTGTCCGCAGTTCGGAGAGTTCCTATGCGGGAACTGAGAGTACATTTAACCAGCCACTTCAGCAGAAACTAAACCAAATTAGAAAGAGGAAAAGACAAGAGGCAGAAGAGATTATCGATGAAGCATCTGCAGAAGAAAGGGTCAATCAAGGTTCCGAGCAATCACTTTCAAACGAATCAGAATCACAAGGTGAACAGACAACGAAAAGGTTTATCATAAAAACAAGACAACAGACAAAAAGGAAAACAGTTGAAGAAGAAGCCAATTCAGGCAAAGCAGAAATAAGGAAGAGGAGAAATGTTCAACCGCCGAAGAGTAAAGGGAAGAAGGTAGTAAAAGGGACAGTGAAGAAGGAAGAACCGAAGAAGGAGGTTCAAAAAGCTAAGATTGAATGGAGGCAGCAGAAGTGCACACTCAGTTCCTTCTGGAGAGTGGTAGATGCACACAAGGAGAGAATACCAGAAGAAACAAAGGAAATTTTGAGGGGTACAGATTTTGGTGAGATGATAGAACCATTCTGGGAAGACAAGATAACCGAGAACCAGCTCATTAAGCATGAAGCAGACTTGGAGGTAATAATGAGGCACTTCGACCACAAGAACAGCAATTGGAAGTTTGGTGATGTTATTATGGAAATTACCGAAGCAGACATCACGGCTTTGTTTCACCTTCATGCCGAAGGAGAAGTGTTCAATGTGAACAAGAGGGTGGTCAGCGAAGAAATGGAAGACTCCCCAATTTTTGGCAGCCCTTTAAAGAAGCAGGCTGTACTTAGATCTGATGTGGAAACAAAGCTCGTAGCTGAGTTGAAGAAGCCGGCAAAACTGAAGGACGCACGGAAGCTGGCAGTGTTGATGATCACGTACCTGTTCAGCACGTTCTTCTTCACCAGAATCAGGGCTCATATTACATGGGATATGGTCATTGTTTGCGAACAAATTGGGACCATCAACAAGTACAATTGGCCAAGGTTGATTATGAACTTCTTGATGGAAGGGCTGCAAAAATATAGGAGAAATAGTCCTGCAACAATGAATGGATGCCTGCTTCTGATTTATTACTGGTTCCTTGAGAAGACAAAGGCGAAGAACTGGATCCCAGGCAAGCAGACTAAAACTCCAAGGTTTCTTCGATGGTCAATAAAAGAAATTTTCAATTTGGAATAGGTTTTCAAAAATGAGAACCTGGCTGTGGTAAGCAAAACGAGCAAACTGTATTTTCATGCACTTTACTTACCTTTTTATGTAGAATTGACTTATAAATGTAATAGGATCTAATCAAAGCTAGACCGTGGACTGATGACATAGGACTGGGCGACATTGAGCTAGATGATGAGGTGAATGGTACCCTAAGCTTTGACTCCTGGGTGAGTATAACAAATTGGTCTTGTCTGCTGCGTCTACTGGGGGCCAAAAATTTGATTATTGCCCCCCAGTAATGTCTTCACCTGGTGAAGTTATTACATAAATTAGTGCTTTGAAGAGTATTCTACCTATTTTTGTGCTTATTAAAGAACATTGGCCTGGAAAACATTCAAACTGCTGCTTTTATGGTACTCTACTGGGGGGCAATAATTTGTTTACTACCCCCCAATAATGACATTATTAGACCCCAGTATCCTAAATGGTTTTGTGCCACTATTTGCAGGTTCCCCAGGCAAGCCAAGCTGAAGAGGAACAAAACAAAAGGCTTACGAGGAATATCAAAGAACTCATCAGTGAGACAGGGACAGCAATTGGTGAGACGAAACCCCCAAAGTGATGGAAGAAAAGCTAGAAAGGCTTGCGAAAGCAAACAAAGACCTCAATGCCCAGAACAGGGATTTATGGGCAAAGCTAAAGATGGCCGACGAGAAGATTAAAGGTCTCGAAGTTGAAAAGAGAGCGAAGAACAACCTCATCAGGGCTCTATACATTAGGCTCGGAAAGGAGAAGGGAGAGTTGCCTCCACAACAAACACAGCTTCAGGTAGTTCCATTTACACCCAGAGTGTCACAAGAAGAAGTTGAGGAAGAAACTCCAAACTTTGGAGCAAGTCTGGGAGAGGAAACAAGTTATGCAGCCACTGTGGGACATGAGACGGAGAGGGTGATAGCAGCATTTCCTATGGCTATGGAACTACATGAGCAACGAGAAGGTGGGGAACAAGAGGAGGAAGCCCATCTTGATATGATAGTGAACATGATTGCTGAAGATGAAGAGAATGTGGACATTGGAAAGAAAAACGAGGAAAAGGTGCCCCAGGCAAGCAAAAAGAGAAGAAAAACATGGAGATCATGTCTATAGAGAAAAATGTCAAGACTTACAAGTGGGGTGCGAAGAAAGCCAAAGAAGATGATTGGGAGTACGACACACCCGAGGAAGCAAAGATGAGGAAGAGAGCCCCACCTAAGAGAGCTAGGATCGTGCCGCCGACTAGAAAAATGGAGAACAAGATCAAAATCAAGGGTGTCAACTGCGATAAACCTACTGGGAGGACACTGGACCGGGCAATCGGAAAGCACTTTCAAGAATTCTTCAATGCTACTGCAAAAGACACGTAACTACACAACCCGTTTTCATTTAGTTTATGTATTTCATATGGTTTACAAACCAATAAGAATTGATTGTTTCTGTTTGTACAGTATCGACTACTGGGTCAGCAGTGACCTTTTAAGCTGATAACCAAGCATGACCTCAGAGTGATAATCCAAGAAGGTGATGTCGAAACTGATGTAAGTTTGGTTGATTCAACACGTCTACTGGGGGCCAATAATGTGATTATTGCCCCCCATTAAAATGGCAATTCTGATGGTGAGTAATATGTCACAATTGCAGGTGGTCAGCATTTATATTGACTTGTTGAAGTCTGACGCCGGAAAGCTAAAAGCTAAAGTGGGATTTCTCCGTGTAGACGCAGCGGTAAGTAATCGAAACCTAGCAGTAGGAATTTTTTGTTTATTTAATGTTAGTAGACTGTGAATTACTTAAATGTAGTCTTTGTTTGGTTGTTTACTGGGGGCCAATAGACACATTATTGCCCCCGGATAATGTTTTGATAGTGGTTTAGTAATCGTTTATTTCATGTATCTATAAAAGTTCTATGATGAATGCAGCTTTTTGATTGTAAATAGAGTGTTTGGTGATGGTCTATTGGGGGGTAGTAGACGTATTATTGCCCCCAAAAAAGTTTATCAACCTTATATTTTACGAAAGTAAACTTGTATTAACTTGGTTATGTTGTGTACACAGTACTATGCGATAAAACATGAAGGAAGCAGGTGAAGACACTGGACCGTTTGAGTGTGGTGTCGAAACAATGTTGATTGAACCACTTTGGTCGATCTTCCGTTTCCCAACTATGCTAGTACCCATTCACCACAGCACAAGCATGCACTACACTTTGCTGGTAATCGACAATGAAAGAAGGTGCTTCACTCACATGAATTCATTAAGGCCACCAATCAATGAATTCACAAATGAGGAGAACTACCACCTAAATGCATCAAGAGTGGTATGTGACAAATTCTACTGACATGTTTGTTTCCATACTGTTGAGGATGAATTTCAATAACTAATCCTTTATATCTGCAAAAAACAGGTGAGGCACATCAAGAAGTTCATACATGTTGTGAACTTGACAAAGATCAGGTTCCCAGGTGATAGCCAAGACCCAGAGGTCACGCGAGAAAAATGCAAAGGAGAAGATGAGGGAAACCTAATTATCGTTGAAGAGGAAATGACCGAGGAGGAAAAAGAAACCAGGAACTGGATCTTGCAGAACAACATTGTAGAAACAGACTATGAACTCTATGAAGACTTCGAGTGCTCGTAGCAGAACACAACATCGTAAGTACCTGTTTATTGCAACCCAATAAATCATGAACAACACGGTTTGACTACATCTAAAAGCTGCAAATATGAACTACCTGTTTATTGCAACCCAATAAATACTGAATTTATTTACTTCAATACAGTGCTGATTGCGGACCGTTTATGCTCCATTTCATGGAGAGCATAGTGAATGGCTAAGACCCAAGCAAGGAAGGTGGGGACAACATGAGAAAAAGAATACTAGAGAGAATCATGCACCTACAATTCGGAAGAAAGTGAAGACTGGAAACCGGGATAGCCTATGTAGAAATTTAACATTAGGATTTCAAAAGCAGGCCTAGGATAGCATATGTAGAAATTTAACATTAGGATTTCAAAACCGGGATAGCCTATGTAAATACTTGGGCAGTTAAACTTATTTTGGAATTATGGTTAAATAACATGCAGTATTGGATGATGTAATATACCTCTGTTTCTTTCAATTTATAACAGGACCTATCAACAAGCTTCTAGTAGAATCATGCACTAAAATAGACAAGTTTATTGCCCCCCAATAATCTTCAAATTTTGGTCAGAAGGTGACGGTTTTGCTTTAGGTTAGTTTATGTAGGTAAAATATCTTCGAATCCAATACATGATGAAATCAAAGTTCATCTAAAATTAGGTTTACTGGGGTGTCATAAGATAATTATTGGAACCCAATAATAGTTAGGAAGATGGTCACATATATATTTTTTGGGTGTTAAATTAGGTTGCAAAAGTATAGTTTAGGTTTCCAATTACAAGATGTTCTAAAGTTCTCATATTCTTGCATTACTGGGGGGCAATAATCTGTCTATAGGCCCCCAGTAAACCTTCTACAACCAACAACATCAACTCAAACCTATTAATAATTTCATTTTATTTCTCTTGAAGGAATCGAAAATTAAAAAAAAAAAAGTTAAAATATGTAATTCTGAAAAGAATAATGGTTCATTGACCCTAAATATAAACAATTACTGGCCCCCAATAAACCAATTACTTCCCCCCAATAGAAAAGTGTAAAACCTATCAACCATTTACAGAATCATGTACTACTATTGAACGAGAGGTTCTGTGCAGCTCTTCTTGTTATGAGTGCCCATTTTTCCGCAACAGCCGCAACGAATCAGCTTCTTTTCGACCTCTCCAATAGACTTGAACCACTTCAACCTGGGCCTTCCGGGTGGCCTGTTCGCAAGGGGAGGTAATATAAAGTCAGTAGCAGATTCAGAAGAAGACATATCAACATTGGTTATTGGACGGATAGGAGAACTATAGCTCTTCTTGAACATATCAACACGAAATTACTTATCAATATAACCATAGACATTTTCAGAAGCAGCTTGTATTGCAGCAAGGTCTTGAGGACAAGGAAAACAATTGATCTGCCATTTCACACATGAACATGAATGCTCGGAAATGTTAACTACGTACGAAAAGTCAGATCGAACCTCATAAACACCAGGGCTAGAGTAATGGACACTGAAGCGACGAGATTTCTCCATCTGCACCTTCAGCCTTTCCTCCATTTTGGGAGTCAGTTCTGTTGTCCAACGTTGTGCCTCATCCCTCCTCTTACCTATCTGCTCCATTTGCTTAATTCTGGTCTGATCCAACATACAACATACCGGCATCAAACACTCAAGTGAAATCCAGGAGTTAAATGATTCTGCAATCCCATTGGCCATTATTCCATATCGGCCGCCTGTATAAAATACATGGCACCAATGTTGAATTGGAATTTCAGCAAGAAATGGGTCAATAATCTCAGCCCCACCCTCTTGCCTAAGCAACCGCAAATTGAAACGGTATTCCTTCTCGGTAGAGGAATATGCAACCTTAAAAAACTTCTTCTTAACTTCTTCTATCATCACAGAATTGCCTTTATCCCCATATTTATCTGCAAGGTTCGCCACCAAATGCTTGTAACAAAACAGGTGAGGATGTCCAGCAAATACCTTATCGAAAGCACTCAACAGTCCGGTACCCCGATCACTAATAAACGTGATTACTCTTCCTTGAGATTCAAGTAAACTCTTCAAATGCTTGAAAAAGAATGTCCAATTTGTTTCCGTCTCAGAATCACAAAAACATATGGCTAGAGGGTAAAAACCTACACAAAACCAGAACACAAAAACGTCAGTCTACCGGTACCCACTAAACAAATTATTGGGGGGTAATAAACTATGAAGTTACCTTGATTTCCATTCCTGCCAGTGGCAGAAAGAATATGACCCTTATAAATGCTTTTACCAAAAGTTCCATCAACATACAACACTGGCAAACAGAATTGGAAGCCTTCAATACAACCTCCATAAGCTACGAAAAGCCTATGAAAACGATTAGTGGATGGGTCAACTTCCAACACAAAATAAGAGCCCGGATTACTCTCCAAAACGGCTTCCTTATACCAAGATAACTTGCTGAATGAACCTGCATCGGAACCATAAATCGCTTCCTTAGCACTTTGCTTCGCTTTCAAGGCAACCTTGTAGGAAATATCAAAACCATATGTTGACTTGAATTTACTCATAATTTCCCTTGGCTTCAGTGAAAGATTATAGCTAACATTGCCAGCAATGCAAGTCTTCACAACCTTGGATCCCAGAAGCTTGTGCTTTTGAGTCCTAACTACACCCTTATAAGTGTGAATATTATTCAACTCCGTTATATGAAGGCAACTATTGGCAGATGATGAAAGTGCGCGAAGATGCCAATCACAGCCTTCAGTTCCAATATTTGAACAAACTACATGAATACGGTCCAAATCGTTTCTCAAAAAAACGAACTCGAAACCAACTGCAATTGCATACTTCCTGAGTTTCTCACGGAGCTCAGCTGCACCATGAAACTTCTCCCCAACGTGATGAATATAGGAACTCCACTCATCAGACAAATACGACTTGTGAACTTCAATCCTAAATGCCTCCCCCAAATAATCGTCCTCATCAACAACTTCCACTGAACACGTGTTGTTGCAACTTCCACCAATCTTTATAACAGAAATATCAACACATTCTAACTTATGTATTCTAGCACCGCAAAACAGCATCTGGAAATCACGTTCGGAACGAATAAAACATGCTTCACAACCCGGTACGGAATACTGAAGCTCAATAGCATCACTTGGCAAAAACTGGAACATACGGAAAACGTCTTCATACAAGTCAGAAAAGCTCATACATTGATTCAGAGGAATTATATAACATTTTCCATAATAAATGCACCTAGCAACCAGGGGTTCGAGAATAATCCTGAAAGAAAGTAAAAGAACAAAACTATTATTGCCCCCCAATAAAGACATTATTGCCCCCCAATGATTTAAACAGAACTACAAAAAAAACAACAGAAAAGCTACAAATTACTCTTAAACTAAACAAAAGTATCACTAGACAACAAATTGAGAGACTTCATAACAGTTAAAACACATTACTACCCCCCCCACTAGGAATATTACCGAGCCCCAATAATGTAATAAAAACTACCGAAACGCTTCAGAAAATGTAACAAATAGCTCTGCACAAAAATGAAAAGATCATTAACCAACAAATTTAGGATCTGAGTAACAACTAGAACATATTATTGGCCCCCAGTAGAAAAATTATTGAACCCTAATAATATAGTCTAAAGTATAAAAACACCTCAAAGCCAATCTCAAAACAAACACGAAACTCAGACCAGCCAAAAACAACGCGAAGATAACACCAAAATACAATGCACACAAAAAAGGCCTAGAAGTTCAAATCATAACTGCAATAAAACTTCACAACCAGTTCAACCTTAACACGAAGCTCAGGTTCAGGAAAACTAGTTAGTAGTTAACAAAGCAAATCATACATAGAAAAGACCTAGAAATTCAAAACGTGCTGAATATAAAACAATTACATATAGAAGAAGAAGCTAACCACAATGGAGGAACCGAAAGAGGAGCTCCATCTCGCTCCATGTGATAATCGCAACAGACCTTCTCGCTCTACGAATAGCAGGTCTTCCCTCAAAAGAAATTGAAGAGCTCCTCACTCTAGAAAACGCACAGCTCCTCTCTCTACAAATCGCACAGCTCCATTCTCTCTCTAAAATTTGAGAGCTTCAATCCTTGAAAACAGGCGAGCTCATCTATCTGGAAATTAGCCAATCCTCACTCTGGGAATAAAGCCAATCCTCTCTCTCTCCAATATCTCGTTACTGTTACGAATTTGAAAGAATTCAGTTATAAAAGGTCAAAATCGTCAGAAAATTTGGGGAAAAGCGGGGCCGTTTTGAAAAGATGGGTAAATGGGGTTAAAAAGTGTAACTTGTTGTTTAAGTAGTCAATCTATTAGAGTGTTTGGGTAATTGAGGTTAATTGACCCCAAAATTGGGTAAATGATCATTTCCCCTTATTTTTACATATCATATAATGTTTTTTCTTAATTTTTAACTTCAACAGTCTCTATCTCCTTCTCTATTTTAAGGAATTCGTAAAATTCTTATTTACATAATCTATTCCTATACAGATTAGAAGAAATATACGTAATATCAATAGCTAATATAGTCACCCCATAATTTAATCGATGTGATGAAGTGCAAATCAGGCCTTTACAATGATTGTTTCAATATCAGTTTTTTAATTGAAAGACTACATGAATGTATTCATGCGCTTTGTGCATGATCAATGAGGGATATTGCAGAATATGATATCTTCCTACTAATCGTAATATGAAATGGTTTTTGCAAATAAGCCCATCACCATCGGTTCTGGTTAAAGATATCTGTATAAAAAGCTATATATATTTTTTTAGAGAAAATAAGCTCTCTTTAATAGCTTAAGCAATTTAACATTTGCAATCATATGTTGCACTTGATTGTCCAACAAACTTGCTCCATATTTTTTTTTTTAATCATTTGTCCAACAATTTTATCATAGAATTTTTAAATTAATGAAAAACAATGATAGAATACAAATAAGAAATGAAAAAAACAGTTTCTCTCCCTCTCCCTTTTAGAGAAACCCTAACTTGGTGGCAGGAAAATTATGCAAACCACTTGTCCGGCAGTAGCCCTGACATCTTGGTTGGCCTTGGCCTCGCCGACGTCATACGGTTTTGCTACTGGATTGGGACTGAATGGGTCTATTCGAGTAGTCCCTTGTGAATGGGTCACTTAAGCTTTCTGGCTGGTGAAGTTTTGGCTTCAGGTTTCTGGCAGGGGGTCTCTGGGAGATGGTCGATCTCGTGTTGATGGCGACTTGGATTGATAATGTGATTTGAAATTAATGGCGGCGTGGATCGGGCACGTTAAGATCAAGGTGGGTTTGTGGTGAAGCAGCTTGTGGCTGCGTGGTTCGTCGTGACTTAGGTCGTAGCGAACTCGAGGCTGTGAGATCATAGCAGAGCTATCACAAGGGTAGAGCTGCTCTGGAAGGTTTGGTGGTCTGGAGGTGGAGGCTGGACCTGGGCCTTGAGTGGGCCTTCTCTATGTTTTTAGTTTTTTGTCTGATTACAATAGTTTCCTTGTATTTAGGAACCCAGGCAACTATATGCGCTCTATGTACCTCTAGAGCCTCTAGAGTAGTACCAAAGAAGGATTTCCATTACATCTACGTATTTGATGTCTAATCTATGGACCTATTTCTATGTACCAAGGTGGGTACTACCACAACTCCCTAATTTTTATGGAAAGAAGGCAGCATAAGGGTATGTGATGGCCACTTTGGCTTGTGATGAATGAAATTGAAACCCGTTTTGGGATTGATAAAAAAAAATGAAAAACAAATTAATTCAACCGAAAAGAAAAAAAAAAAAACCATCAAACCTCGTTCTTTTTTTTTTTTTTTGAATCAAACCCAAACCCAAAGGGTGGGTGGCAATATATTCATCTAAAGCCAGAATAGGCCGTTACATATATACCCTTCCGCTACCATCTACAGACAGACAAGAAGGTAGTAGTAGTACCCACAGTGATACATAGAAATAGGCCTACCCATTAGACATTCATGAATGTAGATATAGCGGATATCCTCCTTTGGTACTACTCCAGAAGCGCTAGAGAAACATAGAGTGCGCACAAACGCTTAGCTTCCTAAAATAAGGAATTATTGTAATTAGACTAACTAAAAACTTAAACATGGGCCTAGGGCAAAACCCTAGCCCAAAATACTGCAGTCCAAGTAGCCCAAGAAGAAGGCCCACCCAAGGCCCAGCAGGCTTGGCTTGGCGCGGCTCCAGCCATCACCTCCAGACCACCAAACTTCCAACGCAGCTCCTCCTCGGTGCTTGCTCCATCATGCCCCTGCCGCCCCGAGTCCGTCACAGTCTGCCACGACCAAAACCCGATGAACCCCGCCGCAACACGAAAAACACGATGAGACCAGGCCGCCACAAGCTAATCCCCACGAACTAGTCTCGATTTCACCGTCCCCAATCGACGCCGCCACCGATTTCAAATCGCACCATCGATCCAAGCTTCTACCGACACAAGATCTGCCGCCTCCCAGAGATTACCCATCCGAAACACAAAAATCAAACTGCACCTGCCAAAACTTGAGCAACCCAATCTAAGGACTACATGAACAACCCATTCATTCCCCGTCTGGCAGCAAAACCACATGACATCGGCGAGGCCAAGGCCAGCCGAGCTGCCCAGGCCACCACCGGACTAGAGGTTAGCACTGGGACGCCGCCGAGTTAGGGTTTTCTCTCAAAGGGAGAGAGAAAAATGAATGATTTTCAGTCAAACGAGTTACCTCCCTCGTTCTTTAATCTCTCTTAAGAACTCAAAAATCTCCCCGTTTTATTTTGGAAAGAGTCTTGACTGTAGAAAAAGAATTAATGAAAACTTGCATGAAAAAACTTTATCCTTATATTGTCGCCGATTTTCTGAGCTTTCTGCAGTGGCTTGTTTATTTGCTTTATCTGAAAAACTTCTGCTGCCACGAATAATTTGTTTTAGAGGGTGTCAAGCAATCTAGCAAGAAACGAAAAGAAAAGTAAAAGTTGGCCAATTTTTTTATTTTTTTAAATAGAAATTGATATCTTTAGAATTTAGTCTACATAGCCTCACTAAGTCAGAATTTTTTTTAATGTACGGAAACGTGCTAGCCCATGAAACCCGCATAACCCGCTAACTCAAATATTCCATAGCTCTCATCTTTCACATAGCCTCACTAAGTCAATTCATTTGAGTCTTCGGCTTTCTCTTAGTTTGTACCAAAAAAAAAAAAAATTCTCTGAGCCACCATCGTCTTCCTTCGGCTTTCTCACATATTTAATCACTATTCCAATTGAAGCAGGCCAAACTTTCTCAATGCAAAATATGTATCCGTTATAAGATTCGAAATCCAATCCTTCATCTCTATGCTTTGCAAATTTTTTTTAAAATTTTTTTAAAGAAAAATACGATGGGATTTCATAACAATATGTATTAGATTGATGATATGTGTTTTGTAGAAATCAAGATTTCACAATCTCATCCATTAGTTTCAAACTCTCAATCTCAATCCACTGTTGATTCAGTTTATTTAGTTACTTACAAAATAGAACTGAGCTTTTAATCTCATGACTTGCGATTAAAGGAAAATTTTGAGTATCAAAATCTCAGTCTCTAATTGCTAAACCGCAATATGTGTTGACAAAATATAAATCTGAATTCTATGTTCTGTACCTATTGTAAACAAATCTTTGTTAGCGTGTCTTAACAGGTTTGTTTGTACCCACATTTGCATGGCCACTAGGTCATAACTAATGTGCATAGTCATTTCTGATTACAATGAGCCGCTCTACAAGTAATTTGGGCCGGTAGCTAGAAATGTTGGCCGATGAATAAGTGGACACTTCAGTTAGTCCAAGATGAGTCAGACGAAGCTAGGTTATTGGTTATCGGCCGGCTCGTAGTCATTGGTTTATTGTCTAAAAGCCCATTGGCCAATACTCTAATTGGTTTCCAATCCGAACTCAACTTAGAAGGATAATGGCCGATTGTCAGAGAGGCCAATAAACGATAAAGATGAAATTTGATCAAGTAGTATTTCAGTCGACTTGAAATTCATGTCAGCCGATAAGGAGAATTCAATCCAAGATAGCCTACTTCAAGATTAATTGCAGCCGTTGATGACGTCCATCAAAGCCAATCCGGATAGAGTCCAGCGTCAAGTCAGCCGACGATAAGTATTGAAGCCGAATCAAGATAGAGTCACTGAGGCAAGAAGAGGCCGAATTCCACTCAACTTCAAAGAGTCAAGAGATCAGTTCAAGTCACAAAGCAGCCAATATAAATAGCAGCATCGACAGAAGACAAACACACACAACTCCAGAAACTCAAGCCATCAAGCTTTTCTTATTTCGTTTTACCTTTTGCTTAGGTAGAATTTCCGTCTGTTACTTTAGTTTATTTGCTCTGCTAGTTACAATCTCAGTTACTTTATCTTTCTTGTAGCCTAGTATCGATTTTGAATTGTTCTCTTTGTTTTCTTTCAAACAACAGTTAATAATTTGCAGCCATTCTAGTTTTCAGTTTCGTTGCTATTATCTTTTATTTGCTCCTTATTGTCTTTGTGCTTTACTTGTTTGATCGTGCTATTTACTGTTCGTAGTCGCATAGTAGCTATTACTCTCATATTTGCTCATACTCTCACAACCGCACCTAACTCACCCGACCTTCAGCCACCAAGTCCTTAATCTAGAGGCATCGAACCGCAGCCGAGAATAAGTTCCTTCCTCGGCTAACGATTGCTTGATAAGTCAGATCTACATCCACTACACCTACAGTTGCACACTTGGCCTTCTGGCCGTGTGCTGGCACGCTCCGCATCTATTCATCAAGAAGGACATTTGTTCCTTGATCCCTCGGCTGTATAGGCCGAGGTGATTTTCAGAGGCAACATCTTTTGGCACGCCCAGTGGGACTCAAGATTACTATTTTCTTAGTAAGGTTGAATGCAAGGGAAGGAGGTTAGTCAACAAAAACAAGACAACCCATACAGTGTAAACAGGGGAAAGAAGTGTCTTCGGTGTGGAGAGTCAGGACATAATTCAACTTTTTGTCCATCACGGCCGAAGCTCGATCTTACTACTATCAGAATGTCACTTGAGTCAAGTGGGAATGGGACCTCAGACGCTTCGTCGGTAGAGCAATCAGCCGATGAACGTAGAGCTCAAGAAGCAGCAAAAACTGCAGCAGCCGAACTAGCCGCAAGACAGGAGGCTACACAAGCAGCGGCAGCCGACGCCGCTGCAAGGCAAGAAGACATGAGACGAGCAGCCGCTGACGCAGCCTTGGCCAGGCAATCTACTGAAAGTCCGTCTAGAGGCTTGCCACTTAATGCTTTTCAGAGTGCCTCGAATAGTGTAACCACTCCCGGTGCTATCATCCATGCAGCACGAGATGGTAGAGTTAGAGATACTGTGGAAGATGATTATTTAGGGCCGGCCGGAGTGTCAGCCGAGTATATGTACAAAGCATTGAATGAAGTTTTTAAATTGCAGACGGATGAACTCGCTACTCGAGGAGAAATCAACAATAGAACGTTGGTAGATCAGTTAGCTACTGTTTTGGGAGAGAATACTAACCGATCAATCGGAGGATTGCAAACATCTCTTGAGCAACTGAACCAAACAATGGCGGCTATGGTGAATGGTCAGAACACTTTGCAAACCTTGCTGATACAAAATCAACAAGGCCAACTCAACCAAGCACTTCAACCTCCATGGCAGCAAGCTCATGCTTATGTTCCACAGCCACTAGCTCAGTTTCCTATTGGTGGACAGCCGTTTCAAGCTCAACCCCAATTTGGAATGGCCAATAATTACGTGCAACAGCCGATAAATAACAACAACGGTTTAGGAGGACAAAATCCACCTAGGAATGGGTTAACAGTCGAAGAAATAAGGAGAATCTGTGAAGAAACTGTAGGGCCGGCTCCTAGAAGAACGGCCAGGCCAAGATACACCAAACCATATCAGGAAAGGGTTGAAAATAGAGACTATCCGAGGGGATTCAAATTTCCCGACTTTCCTTTATTCAGTGGAGATGATTACCAATCAACTATAGCACATATTTCCCGGTTCACCGCGCGATGTGCTGAGCATTCTAGAGATGACGATTTGAAGTTGAAGTGGTTTGAGAACTCACTGACCGGCCCTGCTCATGCTTGGTATGTCAACTTGGCTCCTAATTCTATTCAAAACTGGGTCGACATGGAAAGAGCTTTCCATGAGCAATTCTACAGAGCCGAACCAGAAGTCACAATCGCTGATTTAGCAAAAATGTATCAAGCAGCACATGAGTCGGCCCAAGATTTCTTGGATAGATTTAAGGCCGCAAGAAACAAGTGCAGAGTTAACTTGGGGGAGCTAGAATTTGTCCGAATAGCTCAACAAGGTCTAAATTACGAGTTGCGCAAGAAATATGAGGGAGTTGATATTAGAGACATTTTTGAATTAACCACTAGCGTGGCTAGATATGAGGCAATCATTAGAGAAGAGACTCAAGCCAGATCAGCCTCAAAGGGAACTTATTATAAGAACCCTACTGTTCATGCTGTGGAGGCCAATTTCCAAGGTTTGAAGGTCGAGGAAGAAGATTCGGCCGAGATCAATGCTGCTGAACTATTTGTAAACAAGCCAGTGGTTTGTAAAGCCCTTGCAAAGCCAACAAACCCAATCAAGGATAAACCTCAGCCGATAACCTACCATACCAAAGATGGCACACCTTTAAGATTGACACCTACCCGCACTTACACTTTTGATATCACAAAGGCTGACATAATTTTTGATCAACTTCTTGCTGAGAAAGTAATTAAATTGCCAAACGGCCATGTTATACCTAAGGCCGATGAAACTAGAAATAAGTCTTATTGTAAATTTCACAATTCTTGGAAGCATTCTACTAACAATTGTGTGGTTTACTGTGATGCTTTGCATTCTACTAACAATTGTGGGGTGCCAAAAGATGTTGCCTCTGAAAATCACCTCGGCCTATACAGCCGAGGGATCAAGGAACAAATGTCCTTCTTGATGAATAGATGCGGAGCGTGCCAGCACACGGCCAGAAGGCCAAGTGTGCAACTGTAGGTGTAGTGGATGTAGATCTGACTTATCAAGCAATCGTTAGCCGAGGAAGGAACTTATTCTTGGCTGCGGTTCGATGCCTCTAGATTAAGGACTTGGTGGCTGAAGGTCGAGTGAGTTAGGTGCGGTTGTGAGAGTATGAGCAAATATGAGAGTAATAGCTACTATGCGACTACGAACAGTAAATAGCACGATCAAACAAGTAAAGCACAAAGACAATAAGGAGCAAATAAAAGATAATAGCAACGAAACTGAAAACTAGAATGGCTGCAAATTATTAACTGTTGTTTGAAAGAAAACAAAGAGAACAATTCAAAATCGATACTAGGCTACAAGAAAGATAAAGTAACTGAGATTGTAACTAGCAGAGCAAATAAACTAAAGTAACAGACGGAAATTCTACCTAAGCAAAAGGTAAAACGAAATAAGAAAAGCTTGATGGCTTGAGTTTCTGGAGTTGTGTGTGTTTGTCTTCTGTCGATGCTGCTATTTATATTGGCTGCTTTGTGACTTGAACTGATCTCTTGACTCTTTGAAGTTGAGTGGAATTCGGCCTCTTCTTGCCTCAGTGACTCTATCTTGATTCGGCTTCAATACTTATCGTCGGCTGACTTGACGCTGGACTCTATCCGGATTGGCTTTGATGGACGTCATCAACGGCTGCAATTAATCTTGAAGTAGGCTATCTTGGATTGAATTCTCCTTATCGGCTGACATGAATTTCAAGTCGACTGAAATACTACTTGATCAAATTTCATCTTTATCGTTTATTGGCCTCTCTGACAATCGGCCATTATCCTTCTAAGTTGAGTTCGGATTGGAAACCAATTAGAGTATTGGCCAATGGGCTTTTAGACAATAAACCAATGACTACGAGCCGGCCGATAACCAATAACCTAGCTTCGTCTGACTCATCTTGGACTAACTGAAGTGTCCACTTATTCATCGGCCAACATTTCTAGCTACCGGCCCAAATTACTTGTAGAGCGGCTCATTGTAATCAGAAATGACTATGCACATTAGTTATGACCTAGTGGCCATGCAAATGTGGGTACAAACATTGCCCCCCCAAGTTTCTTAAGCATCGGCGAATGTCGCCGAGTGGTTGAGAAATTTGAGTCAACTTGGCCCCCTAATCGACTTCGAAAATTCATGTATTAATGCTCCACATGACCTCCCTGATGGCTAGAACATACTTCCTTCGTTGAATGAGATTTCGGAAAATTGACTAAATTGGCGAACCAAATTTAATGGCCGAAATCCAAGTTGATAAGTTGGCATCTATACCTATGTTCTAGTGAGTAAGTGACAGGACAACTTGAGAAAATGATATTCGAGTAAGTAAGTGAGTTGTTCGTTAGTATGCCAACACGGAAATATAGCTTTTGGTGGCCAACAATGCAATAGATACAAGGAAGCCAATGATTATTAATCAAATCGGCCAACAAAAGAATGAAGAGGCAAATCGGCTAATGAAGGCCAACAAATAACTTACTCGAGTTTAGCCGGTTGATAGAACTGGAGTTGGCCAACAAGTGAGAGTGGCTCATGGAAGCCAATTTGTAGTTCATGTTGGCCAACAAGTGACAAAAAAAACTTAAGTTAGCCATTAAATGAGTGGCTAGTGGGAGCCAGCACATGAAAAATCTTCAAGGAAGCCAACACATGAAAAAGTTCAAGTTGGCCAATAATTTTCAAGTTGGCCAAAGTAAGGAAGTGTAAGCCAACACATGAAAAAATCTAAGTTGGCCATTGAGCTCAAGTGAGGGAAAGTAAGCCAACGTGGGAGTTTAAATTTTAAGTTGGCATCAAGTCAGCCAACGTAAGGAAAATTTGGACAGCCAAATGAAAACTTGGGTAGCCAACGCAAGGAAAACTTGAGCAGCCAAATCAAATAATAGGTAGCCAAAACAAAAGCTTGGCAGCCAAATATTCCCTTCTTCTTTCGTTCTCTCTTTTTTTTATTTCCGGGTTGGCTGCACACCCATTTTGCTACGGGTCGACCCACTTGCAAGTTTCACTTTTCCCTTTTATATCACTTTATCTCCTTATCTGCTATTATCACCACAAAAATAAACTCTTCCATTTCTAGTAAAACACGAGCTGCCCTCTGTCAAAGCTTGGGATTGAATCGTGCAGCTCCAATATCTTCAAATTCGTCAATTCCTCCTCTTAACAGTGATCTGGGTATGAAGTCGATCCGATCCTCGTGACCACGAAAGGTATTACACATTTTGAATTTTGCATTCGAGTTTGTAAATTAGAAAACTCAGATCTGACGAATATGATGAATCTCCCTCTGTATATTTCGAATTTGGCTTTGCATAATCACCCCTCCTTTTGTTCCAGAGAATGAAATCATAGCTGGGAATCTCTTGATTTTGAGTAATCTCACTCTATCAGAGCTATACAGTGACTGGGTATATCATTGAATTGCAGGTACGGCTCTGGGTTTTCAAACGCAAGTTCATGTTCTGGGCTATCTAGTTATGCAATTATGCCATTCTGCACTTGTTTTCTCAATTTCTCAGCAATCGAAAGCACATACCATGAACTAAATAAACAACTTCATGATTGCAATTAAGCTTGCACTGACCCATAACAGCTTGTTCGTTGTTCATAATTGCTCCCGTTCAATATTTCTAATCAATATCCAATTACATGTAGCGTAATGATGTGATGCCCACCACGCAATTATATATGTGCTGCAATAACTTTCAAGTACCCAGATTTAGCTTGATGCAATTAACCAAACAACACTTTTGGCCTTGTCATTCACAGGCCCCGTAGTCACCCATATTTAATTAAAGCAATTGTTTATTATGCTGTTCATCATAGAAATGCTTTTCCTTCACTTTTTTGAATTATGCGCTATTTATTAATTATGCTGTTCATAATTGCTTTATTGCTTTTGCTCACAATTTCTGGCGGCATGTTTGCTCTCTGCTCATAACTTCTAATCAATATCCAAATATATGAGACCCACCATGTAATTATGGCTCATAAATGCTTGCTGCATGTTCTCTCTTTTTTTTTTTTTTATAAACACAAGCATGAATCTGCGTTTTATCATATAAACACAAGCATGATCTCACACTCCTTTAAATCATAATTCACCCTGGTCCCCATTGTATATATATATATATACACACACACACATATGCATACATTTAATGCTTGCTTCCTCCTGCCTGCTGCATTTGCACGTCAAAACAAAAAAAAACTTCAAGAATGAGCAGTCGGCCATTTTGCACAGTAATTAGACATGGAAGCCTGGGTCAATGGCCCATGTGTCGGCCATTTTACTTACCAATATTTTAGATAAATATGAAGAGTGTAATCAGACACAACTTCATAATTATCTAAACCTATGAAGTTACACTTAATGCCATTTTGCATACAATTGCACCCATTTGACTAACCTTTCCAAGACTTGCTTTAATGCAATTAGTCAAACATAATTGTATTCCCGTGTACAATTGGCCATATATATATATATATATACATTTTTTTTTTTTTATATCGAGAATGTCTTGGCTCATATGCATGTAATATGCTTTTGCCCCCCCCAAGTTTCGTGGTTTTCGGTGAATAGCACCGAATAACTAGAAACTTGGTTTACGCTGAGAAACATGGTGTGCTAACCAATTATGCTCTATATCATGTAGGACTTGGTTATCCAAGCAATGGCTTCGAAAGGGACCGGAGAAGACAATTATGAAGGCAAGCAAAAAAGTATCACCAAACGCTCATTTGCATTGGCGGAAGCACTAAGTCAAGCCACTGAAAAGAATGCCTCGGCCTTCATGAATAGAATAACACAACGAGTCCAGAATGAAGGTGGGGTACGTCAACTTGGCCCAAGTTTCCAGAGTGATATACCGGCTGATGTGGAAAAAATTTTGAGCCAGCATGAAGTGGATGATTCTAGCTATTTCAGTGAAGGAAAAGCATGGGGAGCATGGGGAACAAAACCAGGAAAATGGCCTGGTGAAACAGCCAACTGGATTCCGTGGGTAGAACGAGTCGAGAAGCGATTTGGGGAAATATGGAAACGACTTGGGATCTATGACGCCATCAAGTTGTCCACCATTACTATTCCTTGTGACCGCTCCTTGCTGGCTGCCGCTATGTGTTTTTGGAGTTCTCAAACAAACTCTCTGGAGCTTCAGTTTGGTGCACTTAGTCCGACCTTGATTGATATAGCGGCCATTATAGGTCTGCCGCCACATGGGCAAGTGGTGGACATTGTATTTGCAGAAGGAAAGTTTGACATTGATCCTGGTGGTGAGCTAAGAGATCGAAGTAAGGGCAGACCAGCCGTTGCCAATTATAATACATGGATTGAGGTGTTTAACAGCGGCTTGGGAAATAAGTCACTTGATATTATTGGTAGTCCAGAAGAGAAAGAGGAAAGCCAGCAGGAGACAATGGAAGTAACTCATGTAGAGCATGCTGCGTTTCTTGCCTTTTGGATATGTAAGTACTTGGTGTGCACAACTTCTAAAAAAGTGAATGTGGAGTACTACAAGTTGGCTGAAGCATTAGCAAGTAAAGAAGTACAAGAGAGCGATCAGCCATTAGCTCTTGGTCCATTTGTGCTTGCCCACTTATACAGATGTCTTCACCATTGTGTGACCGAAGGACTGAACCCAAATTGGTCTGGGCCATTGTGGATTTTTCAGTTATGGCTGCACACTTACTTTCCCACTTTCAGACAGCCGGGTTTAGCATTGGCCGTAGACACCACTCTTGGACAACAATTGGCTCCTCTTGATTTACTTCCTCATTCGGCAGAAGAGTGTTTTGAGGTGTTGTTCAAGTGTCCAGGGTTTTCTGCAGAACAGTTTGCCGTTTGTTTCAGTAGGAAGTATCCATCCTACCTTGCAATGGATATCAGCAAACACGCCTCAGAAAGTGAGACGAGATGGGAGACTGCGTGTTCAGCTTGGAAGAGTGCAATAGGTATGAGGGATCTCTTCTGGGGTGCCTTGTCTGGTAAAACACTCAAGTGTGGAGTGGAGTTATATTCACCATCCTATTTCAGTCGTCAGTTGGGATATTATCAAGCTATACCGGCTCCGGTGCCGGAATCGTCAAACCGATATAGTTCATTGCGAGCCGTTTTCGCCAACAAGGACGACATTGAGCAGAATAACAAGGCGTTTGTGTACAACATGAGCTTTCCCATGAAGACAAGAGTAGCAACTAGCAAGAGTTCCTCCCAGTTCAGAGAGTGGTGGGCGAAACGAGTAGGTAGCCGCTTTAAAGATGGGTTGGTGTCGGCTAGGCGATCGGCTTTTGCAGGAAATCCATGGGCACAAGAGAAGCCGAAAGCTGTAAGGCGTGGTAAAATAACAAGCAAAGTTGCTAGAGCAATCCCAACTATAAGTAAGTTGTTGCCCCCCAAGTGTACTTTCATTTATACACATGTTAGTTTGTTCACTAACTTCGGCTTTGTTGATTGTAGGTGGCCAAGAATCTTTGAAGAAGTGTGCTAAAGGGAGCACAAAGAGAAAGGCCATCCATAGTGCGGCCACTGAGGCGGCCAAAGGTAAGCCGAAATCAATTTGAATTGCAGTCGGCCATTATGTAAGGAATCATGGCCGATGGCTAATGGCATTTTTGTTTTGTCTCCATTGAATAATAGATGGTGCCACTTTGTCTTCAACGTCTCAATCTCCTCCAAAGAAACAACCGGCAACACAAGATGAGCAATCCTCTGAGAGTGAAGAACAATTGTGCGTGGCCAAACGAAGTTGCCTAGAGACATTCAAGGTATGACACATCACTAGAGTGAAGAATTGGCTATTAGCTTGAGCATAAATATGACATACTTTATATGATGAATTTGCAGAAGGCCAACGTCCAAAATGCCATTCCTAGTGAAAAAGAGGAATCCGTGGAACTAACCATTGATAAAGATGGCCAACCAAGTAGTGACGAACCTGTAGGGGAGATAATTTCTCCTGAAAGAATGGCCGAAAGCGAAGTTGTGGTAATGAATATGGGGGAAACACTTGTGCTCACCCAAACTTCAACGCAAGCCAGTATTCCTTCCTCGTCGCTTAGTGAGCAACACCTGGTGTTGGCTAACGAACTAGTAAGTATGCACCAAACATGTTTTGTGATTACTTCCCTTTTATTATGTTGAAGAACTGATTGTTAGTGGCTGACATTGTAGGAAGGTAATCAAGGGTTTGAAGCCGAACTTCAGGCTTTCATGAGGGCATTTTCGGCCGATGCTCTAATCCAAACAGAATGATGCTCGGCCATTTCGCAGTTACCAACCGCACACTTGACATCAAGGGAGGAAGTTGATGGGGCTCTGAAGGTGGTAAAGGAAGCGTTAGCGCAGCCATTAAAAGAATTTGTGGAAACAGGCCAACTATCAAAAGTGAAAGTGGCCATGGATTTCTTACTTGGAGCCAAATACTTTGCCCCTCTCAAGGTAGCTCTCATTGGTGAGAAGCTAGAAGTGTTGACCCAACAAATATCCCGTGTAGCTGGTTCATACCAAGAAATAGAAAAAAGGAGACAACAAATCTTGACTTGTGAGCAAATGAAGAAAGCCTTGGTTCCCGAGTTTGGGTGGTGTATGGAACAAAAACGGGTTGTGGAGTCTCTTGAAGGCAAGATAAATGAGTTGGAAAGACAATTGGCGTCCTTGAAACAAGAGAGACAAGAAGTGGGGGAAAAGCTCCTTCAAAGGAGTAAGCAGTGTTTCCAAAGCCAAGGACAACTGAAGAAGATAGAGGCCGATTTGAAAACTTCCGAGCCTAGGTGTATGCAACTTGAGAGTGACCTTCAGGACACTAGTTGTACCTTGGGAGCTCTTAAAGCTTTATTAGCCGAGTAATGATGATTGATGTATGTGGCTCTTTTGTCGGCCATTGGCCGGTTTTTGTAAACATTTAGCCGAGTAATGATGATTGAACACTTAGCCATTAATGCCATTTAGCCGAGTAATGATGATTGATGTATGTGGCTCAATCTGATAAAAATAATCTTTTCGGCTTAATTGCATCGGCCAGAATCAAGATGGCCTAAACATATGTACAGTATAAACTAGTGGCCATCTTTTGGTTACACCATTATTCAGCAGCTCGCGCTTCCCACATTGTGGGATAATATATCTTTAGGTATTGGCCATTGATGGGCATTGCGTGTCGTTCACCATCTTTATCTCTCAAATGATATGCTCCTTTTCCAAGAACTTTGTCGATAATAAACGGACCCTCCCAATTTGGTGACCATTTTCCTAATCTGGGATCCTTTGTGCCGATGGGTAACACTGCTTTCCAAACCAACTCGCCTTCGCCAAAACTCTTGTATTTGGTCTTTTTATTATAAGCACGAGCGACAGCCTTCTTTTGAGCTTGAAGCCGATCATATGCATCCAACCGCGCCTGGTCAAGATCCTCTAGTTCTTGCAACATTGCCTGACTATATTCGTCGGCTGTGAGATTGTTTTGCATTGCGACTCTCAATGATCTAACTGTCATTTCCATTGGTAGAATTGCATCATGTCCATAAGTCAGAGCAAAAGGAGTTGTCCCTGTAGCCGAGCGTCTGGAGGTCCGATAAGCCCATAAAGTTTCTGATAGAAGATTGTGCCAATCACGCGGATTTTCCTAAATCATCTTTTCCACAATTTGGATGAGGACCTTGTTTGTGGCCTCAGCCTGTCCATTAGCCTGAGCATAATAGGGTGTTGATTGCTGCATTGTAATCTTATACTCGGCCATCCGTTTAATGACGGCTTCAGCTATGAATACTGATCCTCGGTCAGTTGTTATAGTTTCTGGAGTACCGAAGCGGTGAATGATGCTTTGCTCAATGAATTTGATCACCTCAGCACTACTTATGGAGGTGAATGGAATGGCTTCAACCCATTTTGTAAAGTAGTCTGTGGCTACCAGTATCCATCTGTGCTGCTTGGAAGATGGGGGAGAGATTTGGCCAATTATATCCATTGCCCAGCCCCGAAAAGGCCATGGCTTCACTATTGGATTCATGGGGAAAGCAGGAACTCTCTGAATGGATCCGTGAAGTTGGCATGGAGCACAACCTCGAGCATACTCAATACAATCTTTAAGAATAGTTGGCCAGTAGTAACCATGTCTCCTAATTAGCCATCTCATTTTTATCCCAGCCTGGTGTGCTCCGCAAATACCCTCATGAACTTCGGCCATTACTAGCTGGGCATCTTCGGAGCCGAGGCAACGAAGAAGGAGGTCATCATCAGGACTTTTCCTTAACAGTTCACCATTTTTAATTGTGAACTTGCTAGACAACATTCTAATTTTTCGGCTCCCACCGCCATCAGTTTTCATCAAAAGATGTTGGATTATGTAAAATCTCCAATCACCAAGTGGCACGTCTAGCTCAAAGACGTCGGTCGACATACCTCTCTCGGCCAAAGATGGCAACGATTTTCTCTCAATTGTGATGATTTTGTTGGTTTGGCCTGCTGGAATGCTGACGCCGGAAGCAATTTGAGCCATTTCATTGGCTTCACGATTGAGTTCTCGCGGAAGATGGTGAAATTCCACATCATGAAAACAACTAAGCAGTTGTTGTGCGGCGGCATAATAAGTGGCCAACGAGAGATTTGAACATCTAAAAACCTGGAGCATTTGATTGATGACTAATAGGGAGTCCCCAAACACCTTAACTCTTGTTGCTCCAAGTTCCTCTAATACTTCCAGGCCAATTATTAAGGCTTCATATTCAGCCTGGTTGTTTGTGCAGTTAAAGTCCAGTTTGAAGGCATATTGATGCTTTTGGCCGGTTGGAGATTCAATCACTATTCCTGCCCCGGCGGAGTCACTAGTGCTTGAGCCATCAAAATATAGTAGCCAAGGCTCGTGGTACATCTGGCCGACTTGTGCAGTATCTATTTCAACGTTCTCCATATCTTCAATTTCAACAGAAGGGTGGTCAGCAAGAAATTGAGCCAATGCCTGGCCTTTGACTGACTTCTGGGCCACGTATTTGAAAGTAAATTCAGAAAGCGCCATTGTCCATTTTCCAATTCGGCCTTTGATGATCGGCCGAGTCAACATATATTTAATTAAATCCGTTTGTGAAATTATATGAACAACTGATGGTAACATATAATGTCGTAATTTAATCGCCGAAAAGTAGAGCACGAGGCATAGTTTTTCAATCGGCGAATATCTTATCTCAACTGGTGTGAGGATTCTGCTCAAATAATGGATGGCTTGCTCTTTTCCTTGATCATTGTCTTGAGCCAACATGCTCCCATTCGATTCAGCTGTGGCCGCTATGTAGAGCTTCAATGGCTTTCCTTTCTGTGGAGGTACTAACACTGGGGGTTGTGTTAAATACTTCTTGAGTTCGTCAAAAGCTTGTTGGTGCTCTGGCTCTCACTTGTATTCATCTCCAATTTTCAACTTAAGTAGAGAAGAGAAAGGCCGAAGTTTACCGGCCAAGTTAGAGATGAATCGTCTGAGAAAATTAACTTGACCAAGGAATGATTGTAGTTGTTTTTTGTTAGAAGGAGCGGGTGCATCGATAATGGCTTTAGCCTTATTCTTGTCGACCTCAATTCCCCGCTGGTGAATGAGAAAACCTAGAAAATTTCCCGCTGATACTCCGAAAACACACTTTTTGGGGTTCATTTTAAGTTTATGTTTTCTCATACGTTTGAATGTTTTCTCAAGATCGGCTAGATGTCCTGATCGGGTTTTTGATTTAACAACCACGTCATCTATGTACACCTCTACGGTTTTGCCAATTAAATCGTGAAAAATGGCATTCATGGCCCTCTGGTAAGTTGCTCCGGCATTCTTTAAGCCGAAAGGCATCACTACCCATTCAAAGGTTCCAACAAAGCCTGGGCACCTGAAGGCTGTTTTATGGACATCTTCTTCGGCTACAAATATTTGATTATAGCCGGCATGACCATCCATGAAAGATAATATTTCATGTTTAGCCGCTCCATCAATTAAGAGATCGGCCATTGGCATAGGATACTCATCTTTTGGAGTTGCTAAATTTAAGTTTCTGAAGTCAACGCATACTCTCATCTTGCCATTTTTCTTTCTTACAGGTACAGCGTTGGAAACCCATTCCACATATCTAGCAGGTCTAATAAATTTAGCATGTAATAATCGTTCAATTTCCTCTTTCATTTCAATTTGCACCTCGGCGGAACATCGCCGAGGAGCTTGTTTATAAGGTTTACAATCATCTCTAAGAGGTAATACATGTTCTACTAAGCTTCTATCGAGCCCGGGCATTTCATGGTACTCCTATGCAAAACAATCCTTATATTCTCGTAATAAAGCCTCCATCGCTGCTCGCAGTTCTGGATCAAGAAGTCTACTGATAGAGATCAGCCGAGGGTTATCTTCATCTCCCAAGTTGATTTGGTCTACAGGATCTTGAGTTTCGGCTTCAGTATCTTCTAATTCGGCCGGGGCTGGGCCGATATCTTCCAACTGCAGTTCTTCTTCCTGTTGTTCTGTAATATATTCCATTAAGTTGATGGCTGAGTTAGACTTGGTAGTCCTATCGGCCCAATAGGCCAGCAAACGTCCTAAAATAGATCGGACTGCGGCCTTTCTTTCTAGAGACCTTGGGTCTCTAGACATTGATATTGTCCTTGAAGAGGTCAACCAGGGTTGGACGCTCTGCATCTTGCAAAACATCCTCACTCCCTAGGTTGACAATTTTCTGGGCCGTAACTTGAGTAGGTCGGCCCTTGCTATCTCCTCCACTGAAAGTGAAATAACCAATATCGTCTTCATAAAACCTTGCTTCTACTACATTGGTGGATGCTTGAAATGGATTATTGTCTGCTGGAATGACCTCAATTTTGTCGCCATGCCAGAAGATCAAAACTTGATGCAGGGAAGAAGGTACACACATGTTCTGGTGAATCCAATCGCGGCCAAGCAATGCATTGTAATGAGCAGATGAATCGACCACGAAGAAAGCCGTCATGTTTGTCTTTTCCCCCACTGTGACATCGAGTGGGAGGATACCTCTTGGCCTACTCTTACCTCCAGAGAAGTTGCTCACTGTAATGTCTGAAGGGAGCAAATCGGATTCAGTCCTGCGTAATTTCTTCATGACGGCTGTAGGTAACACATTAACTGCTGCACCATTGTCCACCAAAACTTTCGTTATTGGATATCCCTCTATGTAAGCCGTGATGTATAACGGCTTCAAATGTTGAGCCATTTTGGCCGTTGGTTTTGTGAGTACCACGCGGCCTTCTTCATCCTTCAATTGGGCATCGACTTCATCAATCTCAAATCGAGGTTGTCGATCGGCAACAAAGTCACCGATCAGTTCATTTGACTGACCTGGTTGAGCTTTGAGTTCTGAAGGTAGGACATAAACCATGTTGATGTCCATTGTGTTACCTTCTCCTTTTCCAAAAGCGGCCTCGCCCTTATAAAATGGAGATAAGGTTTCTATGTCAAAAGCTGTGTCATCCCCAATGTCGTAATCGAGTCCATTCTCATTGTCATAGTCACCTTGTTCCTCTTCTTCCCCATAATCGACTTCCTCATCACCCTCGTCTCCATAATCGTCTTGCTTACCATTGTTCGTGGCAGCACCTTCTACCATTTCTTCATCCTTCAACTGCTGATTGAGACTGGCTTGTTCTTTCTACAATTCTTTGATGGCCCCAGTTGTCAGCTTGGTGGATGCGTTCTCTGTCTCTGCTTGCCACTCGATTGCACGAGCCCGCAAGTATTTGGACAAATTATCTAGTAATTTGCTCTCGGCCGATGTGAATCCATAAATCTCAGCAGCTGGATGTTGTTTATGGTAGGTGCAGAGGTAAGTCAGGTCAGCATCAGAAATAGGTAAGTTATCAGTATTGGCTTCTAGCTTACAATTCTCCATCATTGCTTGATAACTTATTTTTAAGCCGATGCTAGAATCCTCAGTGATTAGGTATGACTCTGAAGACAGATCCTTTTCCAACATTTTCAACATCGCGCTTTCCTCCTCAGTTAGGCCATAAGTGGCCAATGCTGAATACATCCTATGATATTTTTTCATCATCCCCAGATCTTGATTTGAGAATGGCGGATCCTGTCCTCTCAGTACTCTTATGGTAGGGACTTTTCCATTTGGCGTCTTATCCATAGCCGCCTTCTGTACTTCCTTCTGTTGTTCAATATCCTTAGCTTTGGTATCGGCTTTCGCTTGCTCTTCAATTGCGAAGTCTTTCTTTTCTAAATAATTATCAAGTTCCCTTGCGAGCTGGACCTCTTCTGGCGTTATGCCATAAGTTTCCTCAGCCGAGTGGCTTCTATGAAAACATCTAAGGAAATGAAGGTCGGCTTCTGAAACTGGAATTTGAGCGACTATATCCTTCTTTTGGATTCCTTTGCGATGTGCTTGATACAAAGCTTTTAAACCAGGTGTAATGAATCGGCTATGGAAACCCTGCCGAATCAGAGCATGATCGGCATCAGAATTTGCTACTATTGTATTGAGAATATAGTCTTGACTCCTTGGAAGCCCATAAATTGCAAGGGCTGAATGTTTCTGGTGAAACTTTCTCATTGTTTCTAATTCAGCCAACTTAAATGGAGGGTTGAGATGTTTGAAGACCTTAACCCCTCCTTCAGTAAATCGCAGATGGGGTAGCTTTGGGAAGCTAAGGACATTTTCAATATGGTCACCGATGGTCTCAAGTTCCATAGGTTCTCCTGAATCCTTATGAAAGTCCTCTCTTATTATAAGGGCTTCTTTGTTATCTGCTTCAGTAGAGCGTCTGACTTCCTGCCCTTCTGACCCTTGCTGCCTTGCAGCAGCCACTTCCCTTTGCATACGCCTCTTTTGAGTTTTTGTCAAAGGGGAAAATGGCTGATCTCTGGCCGCTCGGCCATACCACCTATTATCATGAGTAACTGGTGGCCGATATGTCCTATAAGGTCTTCGGCCTCTATTTCTAGCAAAGTAATCTTGGTCATAAAATCGATCATCTTGGTCAAAACCTGATCGTCGTCGGCCATTGAAACCATCAACAAAATTTCCCTCAAGATCATCATCTTCAAAAGTCAACCTTCTCCTCACCGAAAGTCGTCCACTTTCGGCGTTTTCAGATTCCTTTATTCTCTTAAACACACTTTGGGAAGTTTGTTGTGCCTGATAATATCCCTTGGGACTGTGAGGGCCAAAGAGCTTAAGTACTTCATCCTCGGCCAAATTGGCCGTGGGAGTCCCCAATTCATTGCCAGCATGTTTCCCTCCTGAGTCTTTCTTCTTACTTTCTTCACAATTAGTTGAGGCTTTTAACCCAGGCTTTACCTGTTGATCAGTAGCTAACTCTTGGTGCTTGATTTGCAGAAGATTATTGAGGGTTACCTCACAGTTGCAACGGCTGCACAGAATCACAGCACTGGCCGGCGGTACTTTTGAAGTAGATGACGATGAGGTCTTCAAAGCCGGTGGCATTGTCATATCGTATGCATCCTCATCCTGACTGTCATAAACTGGCTCCCTCCTCTGGTCACGAAACATATACCTCCTTCGGGCCCTAGGATCAGAAAAGTTCATATTTGGCCAATTCCTCCTGTGGCCTCTTGGGAAGTTGACGTACACCATGTTGACTGGAAAAGGGTCGGTATCGACAAGCTGAGCTGGTTTGCTCGTCTCCGGAAACTTCAGCTTTCCTTTTTCGATGAGATCCTGCAAAGCATCACGGTAAACCACACAATTGTTAGTAGAATGCTTCCAAGAATTGTGAAATTTACAATAAGACTTATTTCTAGTTTCATCGGCCTTAGGTATAACATGGCCGTTTGGCAATTTAATTACTTTCTCAGCAAGAAGTTGATCAAAAATTATGTCAGCCTTTGTGATATCAAAAGTGTAAGTGCGGGTAGGTGTCAATCTTAAAGGTGTGCCATCTTTGGTATGGTAGGTTATCGGCTGAGGTTTATCCTTGATTGGGTTTGTTGGCTTTGCAAGGGCTTTACAAACCACTGGCTTGTTTACAAATAGTTCAGCAGCATTGATCTCGGCCGAATCTTCTTCCTCGACCTTCAAACCTTGGAAATTGGCCTCCACAGCATGAACAGTAGGGTTCTTATAATAAGTTCCCTTTGAGGCTGATCTGGCTTGAGTCTCTTCTCTAATGATTGCCTCATATCTAGCCACGCTAGTGGTTAATTCAAAAATGTCTCTAATATCAACTCCCTCATATTTCTTGCGCAACTCGTAATTTAGACCTTGTTGAGCTATTCGGACAAATTCTAGCTCCCCCAAGTTAACTCTGCACTTGTTTCTTGCGGCCTTAAATCTATCCAAGAAATCTTGGGCCGACTCATGTGCTGCTTGATACATTTTTGCTAAATCAGCGATTGTGACTTCTGGTTCGGCTCTGTAGAATTGCTCATGGAAAGCTCTTTCCATGTCGACCCAGTTTTGAATAGAATTAGGAGCCAAGTTGACATACCAAGCATGAGCAGGGCCGGTCAGTGAGTTCTCAAACCACTTCAACTTCAAATCGTCATCTCTAGAATGCTCAGCACATCGCGCGGTGAACCGGGAAATATGTGCTATAGTTGATTGGTAATCATCTCCACTGAATAAAGGAAAGTCGGGAAATTTGAATCCCCTCGGATAGTCTCTATTTTCAACCCTTTCCGGATATGGTTTGGTGTATCTTGGCCTGGCCGTTCTTCTAGGAGCCGGCCCTACAGTTTCTTCACAGATTCTCCTTATTTCTTCGACTGTTAACCCATTCCTAGGTGGATTTTGTCCTCCTAAACCGTTGTTGTTATTTATCGGCTGTTGCACGTAATTATTGGCCATTCCAAATTGGGGTTGAGCTTGAAACGGCTGTCCACCAATAGGAAACTGAGCTAGTGGCTGTGGAACATAAGCATGAGCTTGCTGCCATGGAGGTTGAAGTGCTTGGTTGAGTTGGCCTTGTTGATTTTGTATCAGCAAGGTTTGCAAAGTGTTCTGACCATTCACCATAGCCGCCATTGTTTGGTTCAGTTGCTCAAGAGATGTTTGCAATCCTCCGATTGATCGGTTAGTATTCTCTCCCAAAACAGTAGCTAACTGATCTACCAACGTTCTATTGTTGATTTCTCCTCGAGTAGCGAGTTCATTCGTCTGCAATTTAAAAACTTCATTCAATGCTTTGTACATATACTCAGCTGACACTCCGGCCGGCCCTAAATAATCATCTTCCACAGTATCTCTAACTCTACCATCTCGTGCTGCATGGATGATAGCACCGGGAGTGGTTACACTATTCGAGGCACTCTGAAAAGCATTAAGTGGCAAGCCTCTAGACGGACTTTCAGTAGATTACCTGGCCAAGGCTGCGTCAGCGGCTGCTCGTCTCATGTCTTCTTGCCTTGCAGCGGCGTCGGCTGCCGCTGCTTGTGTAGCCTCCTGTCTTGCGGCTAGTTCGGCTGCTGCAGTTTTTGCTGCTTCTTGAGCTCTACGTTCATCGGCTGATTGCTCTACCGACGAAGCATCTGAGGTCCCATTCCCACTTGACTCAAGTGACATTCTGATTGGAGTAAGATCGAGCTTCGGCCGTGATGGACAAAAAGTTGAATTATGTCCTGACTCTCCACACCGAAGACACTTCTTTCCCCTGTTTACACTGTATGGGTTGTCTTGTTTTTGTTGACTAACCTCCTTCCCTTGCATTCAACCTTACTAAGAAAATAGTAATCTTGCATAGGTATTCCAGAAACTATAACAACTGACCCAGTGGCATCTCAACCCTCCATTTAAGTCGCCAATTGTCTTTCCAACTCATTTATCTTGCCTTCAAGAGACTCCACAACCCGTTTTTGTTCCATACACCACCCAAACTCGGGAACCAAGGCTTTCTTCATTTGCTCACAAGCCAAGATTTGTTGTCTCCTTTTTTCTATTTCTTGGTATGAACCAGCTACACGGGATATTTGTTGGGTCAACACTTCTAGCTTCTCACCAATGAGAGCTACCTTGAGAGGGGCAAAGTATTTGGCTCCAAGTAAGAAATCCATGGCCACTTTCACTTTTGATAGTTGGCCTGTTTCCACAAATTCTTTTAATGGCTGCGCTAACGCTTCCTTTACCACCTTCAGAGCCCCATCAACTTCCTCCCTTGATGTCAAGTGTGCGGTTGGTAACTGCGAAATGGCCGAGCAGCATTCTGTTTGGATTAGAGCATCGGCCGAAAATGCCCTCATGAAAGCCTGAAGTTCGGCTTCAAACCCTTGATTACCTTCCTACAATGTCAGCCACTAACAATCAGTTCTTCAACATAATAAAAGGGAAGTAATCACAAAACATGTTTGGTGCATACTTACTAGTTCGTTAGCCAACACCAGGTGTTGCTCACTAAGCGACGAGGAAGGAATACTGGCTTGCGTTGAAGTTTGGGTGAGCACAAGTGTTTCCCCCATATTCATTACCACAACTTCGCTTTCGGCCATTCTTTCAGGAGAAATTATCTCCCCTACAGGTTCGTCACTACTTGGTTGGCCATCTTTATCAATGGTTAGTTCCACGGATTCCTCTTTTTCACTAGGAATGGCATTTTGGACGTTGGCCTTCTGCAAATTCATCATATAAAGTATGTCATATTTATGCTCAAGCTAATAGCCAATTCTTCACTCTAGTGATGTGTCATACCTTGAATGTCTCTAGGCAACTTCGTTTGGCCACGCACAATTGTTCTTCACTCTCAGAGGATTGCTCATCTTGTGTTGCCGGTTGTTTCTTTGGAGGAGATTGAGACGTTGAAGACAAAGTGGCACCATCTATTATTCAATGGAGACAAAACAAAAATGCCATTAGCCATCGGCCATGATTCCTTACATAATGGCCGACTGCAATTCAAATTGATTTCGGCTTACCTTTGGCCGCCTCAGTGGCCGCACTATGGATGGCCTTTCTCTTTGTGCTCCCTTTAGCACACTTCTTCAAAGATTCTTGGCCACCTACAATCAACAAAGCCGAAGTTAGTGAACAAACTAACATGTGTATAAATGAAAGTACACTTGGGGGGGCAACAACTTACTTATAGTTGGGATTGCTCTAGCAACTTTGCTTGTTATTTTACCACGCCTTACAGCTTTCGGCTTCTCTTGTGCCCATGGATTTCCTGCAAAAGCCGATCGCCTAGCCGACACCAACCCATCTTTAAAGCGGCTACCTACTCGTTTCGCCCACCACTCTCTGAACTGGGAGGAACTCTTGCTAGTTGCTACTCTTGTCTTCATGGGAAAGCTCATGTTGTACACAAACGCCTTGTTATTCTGCTCAATGTCGTCCTTGTTGGCGAAAACGGCTCGCAATGAACTATATCGGTTTGACGATTCCGGCACCGGAGCCGGTATAGCTTGATAATATCCCAACTGACGACTGAAATAGGATGGTGAATATAACTCCACTCCACACTTGAGTGTTTTACCAGACAAGGCACCCCAGAAGAGATCCCTCATACCTATTGCACTCTTCCAAGCTGAACACGCAGTCTCCCATCTCGTCTCACTTTCTGAGGCGTGTTTGCTGATATCCATTGCAAGGTAGGATGGATACTTCCTACTGAAACAAACGGCAAACTGTTCTGCAGAAAACCCTGGACACTTGAACAACACCTCAAAACACTCTTCTGCCGAATGAGGAAGTAAATCAAGAGGAGCCAATTGTTGTCCAAGAGTGGTGTCTACGGCCAATGCTAAACCCGGCTGTCTGAAAGTGGGAAAGTAAGTGTGCAGCCATAACTGAAAAATCCACAATGGCCCAGACCAATTTGGGTTCAGTCCTTCGGTCACACAATGGTGAAGACATCTGTATAAGTGGGCAAGCACAAATGGACCAAGAGCTAATGGCTGATCGCTCTCTTGTACTTCTTTACTTGCTAATGCTTCAGCCAACTTGTAGTACTCCACATTCACTTTTTTAGAAGTTGTGCACACCAAGTACTTACATATCCAAAAGGCAAGAAACGCAGCATGCTCTACATGAGTTACTTCCATTGTCTCCTGCTGGCTTTCCTCTTTCTCTTCTGGACTACCAATAATATCAAGTGACTTATTTCCCAAGCCGCTGTTAAACACCTCAATCCATGTATTATAATTGGCAACGGCTGGTCTGCCCTTACTTCGATCTCTTAGCTCACCACCAAGATCAATGTCAAACTTTCCTTCTGCAAATACAATGTCCACCACTTGCCCATGTGGCGGCAGGCCTATAATGGCCGCTATATCAATCAAGGTCGGACTAAGTGCACCAAACTGAAGCTCCAGAGAGTTTGTTTGAGAACTCCAAAAACACATAGCGGCAGCCAGCAAGGAGCGGTCACAAGGAATAGTAATGGTGGACAACTTGATGGCGTCATAGATCCCAAGTCGTTTCCATATTTCCCCAAATCGCTTCTCGACTCGTTCTACCCACGGAATCCAGTTGGCTGTTTCACCAGGCCATTTTCCTGGTTTTGTTCCCCATGCTCCCCATGCTTTTCCTTCACTGAAATAGCTAGAATCATCCACTTCATGCTGGCTCAAAATTTTTTCCACATCAGCCGGTATATCACTCTGGAAACTTGGGCCAAGTTGACGTACCCCACCTTCATTCTGGACTCGTTGTGTTATTCTATTCATGAAGGCCAAGGCATTCTTTTCAGTGGCTTGACTTAGTGCTTCCGCCAATGCAAATGAGCGTTTGGTGATACTTTTTTGCTTGCCTTCATAATTGTCTTCTCCGGTCCCTTTCGAAGCCATTGCTTGGATAACCAAGTCCTACATGATATAGAGCATAATTGGTTAGCACACCATGTTTCTCAGCGTAAACCAAGTTTCTAGTTATTCGGTGCTATTCACCGAAAACCACGAAACTTGGGGGGGGCAAAAGCATATTACATGCATATGAGCCAAGACATTCTCGATATAAAAAAAAAAAAATGTATATATATATATATATATATGGCCAATTGTACACGGGAATACAATTATGTTTGACTAATTGCATTAAAGCAAGTCTTGGAAAGGTTAGTCAAATGGGTGCAATTGTATGCAAAATGGCATTAAGTGTAACTTCATAGGTTTAGATAATTATGAAGTTGTGTCTGATTACACTCTTCATATTTATCTAAAATATTGGTAAGTAAAATGGCCGACACATGGGCCATTGACCCAGGCTTCCATGTCTAATTACTGTGCAAAATGGCCGACTGCTCATTCTTGAAGTTTTTTTTTGTTTTGACGTGCAAATGCAGCAGGCAGGAGGAAGCAAGCATTAAATGTATGCATATGTGTGTGTGTGTATATATATATATATACAATGGGGACCAGGGTGAATTATGATTTAAAGGAGTGTGAGATCATGCTTGTGTTTATATGATAAAACGCAGATTCATGCTTGTGTTTATAAAAAAAAAAAAAAGAGAGAACATGCAGCAAGCATTTATGAGCCATAATTACATGGTGGGTCTCATATATTTGGATATTGATTAGAAGTTATGAGCAGAGAGCAAACATGCCGCCAGAAATTGTGAGCAAAAGCAATAAAGCAATTATGAACAGCATAATTAATAAATAGCGCATAATTCAAAAAAGTGAAGGAAAAGCATTTCTATGATGAACAGCATAATAAACAATTGCTTTAATTAAATATGGGTGACTACGGGGCCTGTGAATGACAAGGCCAAAAGTGTTGTTTGGTTAATTGCATCAAGCTAAATCTGGGTACTTGAAAGTTATTGCAGCACATATATAATTGCGTGGTGGGCATCACATCATTACGCTACATGTAATTGGATATTGATTAGAAATATTGAACGGGAGCAATTATGAACAACGAACAAGCTGTTATGGGTCAGTGCAAGCTTAATTGCAATCATGAAGTTGTTTATTTAGTTCATGGTATGTGCTTTCGATTGCTGAGAAATTGAGAAAACAAGTGCAGAATGGCATAATTGCATAACTAGATAGCCCAGAACATGAACTTGCGTTTGAAAACCCAGAGCCGTACCTGCAATTCAATGATATACCCAGTCACTGTATAGCTCTGATAGAGTGAGATTACTCAAAATCAAGAGATTCCCAGCTATGATTTCATTCTCTGGAACAAAAGGAGGGGTGATTATGCAAAGCCAAATTCGAAATATACAGAGGGAGATTCATCATATTCGTCAGATCTGAGTTTTCTAATTTACAAACTCGAATGCAAAATTCAAAATGTGTAATACCTTTCGTGGTCACGAGGATCGGATCGACTTCATACCCAGATCACTGTTAAGAGGAGGAATTGACGAATTTGAAGATATTGGAGCTGCACGATTCAATCCCAAGCTTTGACAGAGGGCAGCTCGTGTTTTACTAGAAATGGAAGAGTTTATTTTTGTGGTGATAATAGCAGATAAGGAGATAAAGTGATATAAAAGGGAAAAGTGAAACTTGCAAGTGGGTCGACCCGTAGCAAAATGGGTGTGCAGCCAACCCGGAAATAAAAAAAAGAGAGAACGAAAGAAGAAGGGAATATTTGGCTGCCAAGCTTTTGTTTTGGCTACCTATTATTTGATTTGGCTGCTCAAGTTTTCCTTGCGTTGGCTACCCAAGTTTTCATTTGGCTGTCCAAATTTTCCTTACGTTGGCTGACTTGATGCCAACTTAAAATTTAAACTCCCACGTTGGCTTACTTTCCCTCACTTGAGCTCAATGGCCAACTTAGATTTTTTCATGTGTTGGCTTACACTTCCTTACTTTGGCCAACTTGAAAATTATTGGCCAACTTGAACTTTTTCATGTGTTGGCTTCCTTGAAGATTTTTCATGTGCTGGCTCCCACTAGCCACTCATTTAATGGCTAACTTAAGTTTTTTTTGTCACTTGTTGGCCAACATGAACTACAAATTGGCTTCCATGAGCCACTCTCACTTGTTGGCCAACTCCAGTTCTATCAACCGGCTAAACTCGAGTAAGTTATTTGTTGGCCTTCATTAGCCGATTTGCCTCTTCATTCTTTTGTTGGCCGATTTGATTAATAATCATTGGCTTCCTTGTATCTATTGCATTGTTGGCCACCAAAAGCTATATTTCCGTGTTGGCATACTAACGAACAACTCACTTACTTACTCGAATATCATTTTCTCAAGTTGTCCTGTCACTTACTCACTAGAACATAGGTATAGATGCCAACTTATCAACTTGGATTTCGGCCATTAAATTTGGTTCGCCAATTTAGTCAATTTTCCGAAATCTCATTCAACGAAGGAAGTATGTTCTAGCCATCAGGGAGGTCATGTGGAGCATTAATACATGAATTTTCGAAGTCGATTAGGGGGCCAAGTTGACTCAAATTTCTCAACCACTCGGCGACATTCGCCGATGCTTAAGAAACTTGGGGGGGCAATGTTTGTACCCACATTTGCATGGCCACTAGGTCATAACTAATGTGCATAGTCATTTCTGATTACAATGAGCCGCTCTACAAGTAATTTGGGCCGGTAGCTAGAAATGTTGGCCGATGAATAAGTGGACACTTCAGTTAGTCCAAGATGAGTCAGACGAAGCTAGGTTATTGGTTATCGGCCGGCTCGTAGTCATTGGTTTATTGTCTAAAAGCCCATTGGCCAATACTCTAATTGGTTTCCAATCCGAACTCAACTTAGAAGGATAATGGCCGATTGTCAGAGAGGCCAATAAACGATAAAGATGAAATTTGATCAAGTAGTATTTCAGTCGACTTGAAATTCATGTCAGCCGATAAGGAGAATTCAATCCAAGATAGCCTACTTCAAGATTAATTGCAGCCGTTGATGACGTCCATCAAAGCCAATCCGGATAGAGTCCAGCGTCAAGTCAGCCGACGATAAGTATTGAAGCCGAATCAAGATAGAGTCACTGAGGCAAGAAGAGGCCGAATTCCACTCAACTTCAAAGAGTCAAGAGATCAGTTCAAGTCACAAAGCAGCCAATATAAATAGCAGCATCGACAGAAGACAAACACACACAACTCCAGAAACTCAAGCCATCAAGCTTTTCTTATTTCGTTTTACCTTTTGCTTAGGTAGAATTTCCGTCTGTTACTTTAGTTTATTTGCTCTGCTAGTTACAATCTCAGTTACTTTATCTTTCTTGTAGCCTAGTATCGATTTTGAATTGTTCTCTTTGTTTTCTTTCAAACAACAGTTAATAATTTGCAGCCATTCTAGTTTTCAGTTTCGTTGCTATTATCTTTTATTTGCTCCTTATTGTCTTTGTGCTTTACTTGTTTGATCGTGCTATTTACTGTTCGTAGTCGCATAGTAGCTATTACTCTCATATTTGCTCATACTCTCACAACCGCACCTAACTCACCCGACCTTCAGCCACCAAGTCCTTAATCTAGAGGCATCGAACCGCAGCCGAGAATAAGTTCCTTCCTCGGCTAACGATTGCTTGATAAGTCAGATCTACATCCACTACACCTACAGTTGCACACTTGGCCTTCTGGCCGTGTGCTGGCACGCTCCGCATCTATTCATCAAGAAGGACATTTGTTCCTTGATCCCTCGGCTGTATAGGCCGAGGTGATTTTCAGAGGCAACAAGGTTCTAATGAGTAATTCTCGAACCCATCGGGTTGAACCTGTTACAATTTGATATCTTAACAAGTTAAACGGGTTGAACGTCTCATTAAGACTGCAACCTGTTAAATTTCACTCGTCACCCAACCGTTTGCCGGTCTAATTAGCATCATGCTACTCCAATAATGGCATCAGACAACTGCGAAATTTTTAAATGTAGTTTGATTTTTTGGGACGACAGCGAGAGTAATTCTATTGTGTATGATAGCATCAGACAATACTTCTTGTAGGGTAAGTGTGATGTTGTCCCAATTTTGTAAATTTTCTCAACCCATCGAAGATATTCCAATAGCAGAAGTCATTCCAAATAGAACAACAAAATGCCTAATATTCGTATACGGACATTATGTGTGATATGATTCTATACCTTGGCACAAGAATTTTTAAATGTCTAATGGTGTGGGAAAGATCAATCTGCAACCATCAAAAAAAAAAAAAAAAAACTTAATATTCATTACTAAAGGTTGCGAAGTTTTTTCCTACAACATAAATGGGAACCAATGTAAGACTTAATAGTATGCAATAAGTGACACAGATTACATTACTTAGGCACAGATTGCAATTGCATATGCAAATCTCATGGATCCTCATATTTGTGGCATTATGAAAATAAAATAAAATGGAAAGAAGATGAAGGATGATGTGCAAGTGGCAACGATCATATTAATCAATAAACATGTGAATTAACTATTTGGTTAATTAAATGATGATGCAATTATATTTTTTATTATTATTATTAGTTTATTTTTGTTTTTCTTCTTTTCTTTTAATTTCTTCAAAGTAATATTGTAGACATTCTCATTCTTGATCGTGTTTTGTTTTCTTGCTGACATTGATCATGTTTGACCACGCCAACTAATTCGTCAATTTGTCGAAAATCCCGAATTGCCCTAATTTCACACCATTTTCTCCTGAAATCGACAACTCCGCTTATTTGCTATGAATAAAATAAAAGTGGATTGGATAAATATATAACAACTGCATTAGATACAATTATACATATGAAAATGTGTGTAACCAGTTATTCAATTAGAACTGTTAACAAGTTGTTACCTCGTGTGCAATGTGGTGCCATCACTAGCCATAGTTGGCAAAAGAGTTGTTCACTTTCTTTTTGAAAAAATTGAAAAAGAATTATTATGTGACCCCGGAGTACCACGTGATACTGCCATGTGGTGGTCCCAACCAATAATATTACTCGAATTTGGTGGAAACTATGCATGGGTGAAAAAATAATAATTAAATAATCAGAAATAACTTCAAGTCATATGAGCCAATAATATCACCCCGGACCACCACGTGTACTATGATCCCGGACCATTTTATAATTTCCCCTTTTTGGATAATATTTTCTTCTTGTTGGAGTTTAAGACAACTGTCCACCTACTTTTGCAAATTCGAAGTTCTTTTGACCCTAACTTTCTGTTGAAGTACTTCAATCATGAGTTCATAGAATCTCATAATGATTCATCTTCTGATCTTCCTTAACTGTCCATGAATGACGCCTTATGATCCCTTTTGTTTTTGCTTCTATTTCAATTCACAGTGAAATAAAAAAGCATATATACTTTAAAAAATAAATAAATGAAATTCCCAGTTATTTCTATCACTAAAATTTATCAAAGAAAAATATGAAGTTGTTGAGTACCAATGAAAGTCCCAGTTATTTTCTTCACAAATGTTGAACTCTAAGTTTGTATCAAATTGCATAATTTCTAGTTAATCATCCATGTTTAGCAGATAAAATAGAACTTGATAATGTGCTCATGTCATAAAGGTGTTTTACAAGAAAGAAAATCTAAAAATCACAACAAAAAAAAAAAAAATAGACAGATTGATAAAAAGAACAATGCTTACCATGTGTGATGACTATGTAGTGAGTTGGGATGCTACTCTGCTCACTCGGAGAGGAATCTACTCGAGAACAAGTACATATATTCTTTCAGTTATGAAACAAATACTAGATCTTAAATCAGGTGGGTGAGCTTGAAATTTTTTTATTTTACAGATCTCCCCAAGATAAGATGGCAGAGATTGATTTTAATGGTCAAATTAGGAGCACATGATAAAACGCCTATTATGATATCGAAATGCAATCTCAGACATTTCTGCAATTCAGCCCTCCATTCATATTTCTACTTTCTCTAAATTCTTGTGTATTTGCAAATGCTAAACCAATGAGAGAAAAAATAAAATGGAATCCCTAATTCCCTTGTCATGTTCCATGCCTTCATTTTGAGCTTTGCTTCCCCCCACCCAAAAAAAACTCTTAGGAATTGGATTACCATCCTCATCTTCTTTCATCACAAACCCGCCATCCAGTGAAGACCATAAAAAGAACATAAACTCTTGTAGCCCATCTCATCATACTTCTCAACATTTCAGATTTGCAACAGTTTTTTTTCAAATTCCACATCTTCTTCTCCATCTTGATCATAGTTTCTATCAATGTAAAAGTCTGAACCATCACTACTAGAATTAGAATTGAATCTAAATTCTCATACTTCATCATTTCCTTCTTTCTTGTGTCATACTAAGCAACACTTTTCAGCCATTTCTCTTTATTTCTCTTATGCGACTGCTACCATACATTTTCCTTCTCTACTTTTTCTCTTAAACTTCTTGTTTGTTGGTCTTTCATCATAGGGTTCCTCACACTAGCAATCAACATTTCACCCCATAAGTTCACCCCACATGGTCTCTCTTAACTAAATCATCCACCATTACACATTCACCAACCACACTGCATGCTTTCATGTAGAGGTGGCAAACGGGCCACTAAGCACTAGCACGGCACGGACCCGGCACGCTTAAAAGCGGCCCGGCACGGCCCAAGCCTGTTAGTGGGCCGGCATGACCCGAGCATGTTAGAATAACGGGTCGGGCTGGGCCTAAGAATATTGGCCCGTTGGCCCGGCCCTGCCCGAGCCAGAAATGGGCCCAGCACAGCCGGACCACGACATATTGTGGGCCGGCCCGTTACAAACACAAAAATTTCATTTTGTTTTTTAAAATATTAAAAAAATACAATGATGATATTTGAATATGAGACATTTTTATTTAAAATCTCATGGCAATTCCACCAATGTTTTCTTTTATATTGTCAAAATAATGAAACTGTTTTAGGAAATCAGAAATTGAGAGATAATCGCTGTGTATTCTCATTGATAATAGGGGCCTCTTTATATAGAGGATTACAATGCATAGAATCTCAATCATACAAGGAAAGTAATTCTACATTGATTAGGATTCTAGATCCTTCTAATTAAATCCTATTACCACTAGGTCAAGTAACCTAAAGTTCGGACTAAACACAAAATAGAGATATCCTTAAACACTCCCCCTTGTGTTGTCCAAACGCGGTGCTTCTCTCGTTGCCTTCTTAAAAACCTTGCCGAGTAACAAAAACCCAGTGGGACAAAAATAACCTCGGTCGAAGGGAAAAAAGAGCACAACACACCCTTCACATTTCGAGGTGAACATGTAGACATCTCCCCCTGATGTCTGCGCCTCCCCCTGATGACTACGATCATTGGAGTTCAGATAATTTCCACAAGTCAATTCTTGCCACATGTTTCTCGAACGCAGATTTGGGCAATGACTTAGTAAACATGTCTGCCTCACTGTCCTCAGATTGAACCTAGTTCACTTTGATCTCGAGGAGAGTATGTTGTTGCTGATTATGCTTGGTGTTATCGCTTTTGATGTAGCCTTGCCTCATTTGTTCAAAACAAGCAGCATTATCCTAAATGCTTGTAGGCTTATCTGTGGTAGACTTCAAACCACAATTGTTCAAACATGTGTAATCATGAATGCAATCCATATTCATTCACGAACCACTTCATGAAGAGCAATAATCTCTGCATTGTTCGAAGATACAGCGACTAAGGTCTGTTTTGTAGACCTCTAAGATATCACGGTCTTTTCCCATGGTGAACACTTAATCAGTTTGGGGGCGACCTTTGTGTGGGTCAGAGAGGTACCCAGCATCAGCAAAACCTTCCAAAACACTTATATTGTTTTGGGATGGGGATAGAGAACACAGGCCAACATTGGCGGCGTTTCTTGTGTGTGATGGGTCCGAATCCATCATCTCTTTGTAGGGATAGAACAAGCCCATATCAATCGTACATCTCAAATATCGAAAGATATCTTTTACACCAATCCAATGGAGTTGCGTTGGCGCAGAGCTATATCTAGCTAACAAGTTCACAACATATGAGATGTCCGGTCTTGTGCATTGGGATAAGTACAATAATGCGCCTATTGTACTAAGTAAGGCACTTCTGCCTCTAGCACATCTTCGTCATCATCCTTTCGACGAAGATGATCCTTTTCAGGATCAAGACTACGGACGATCATGGGGGTGCTTGAAGGCTTGACCTTGTCAAAATGCCTAAGAATCTATCAACACGATGCTCAAGTTCTAAACTGAGACATGATCGTGTTCTCCGATAATCCTTCATCTCAAAATCGAATTTCAAGTGTTCAGCGGTTTCTCTTAACTCTTTAAGGGCTTTTAATGAAGATCATGTCCAACATGAACCGCGATAGAATCCGAAACTTGTTATAGAAACGCGTGGGCATATCCCTTCCCAATCAAGTAGTCACTTTAGTGAGCGTTTCAACCTTATTGTAAACGCGCTCCGTGGTCTAGAGCCACTTGACTTGGATAAATGAAGTTCACCATGAACCTTCATGTATATTCCGTATCTAGATCCCTATAGAGATACGTAATGACCACATTTGTAAGCTGCATGTTCAGTTATTCGGAAACTACCAAACTGACAGGGTAGTGGAGTGCAATGACATCCATTACGAGAGAGTATGTCTCATCATAGTCGATTCCAGGGCGTTTTGTGAGAATCCTTGAGCCATAAGGCGAGATTACCATCTCTTTTTCTCACTACGCTTTCTAACGAAGACCCCATTAGTCAACAGGTTCTATGTTAGGAGGTGTTGGCATCTCTAGCTCGAAAACCTTCCTCTTCGTTAGAGAATCCATCTTAACCTGGATCGCATTTTTCCGTTTTGGCCAAAAAGTCTCTACATTGGTATTCATTCATCAACGGAGCGTGGTTCGATATCATTAGACTTAACAAACTCATGCGCAACTACATCATCAATTATGATGGAGTTTCTATCCCACGTCTCATGTACACTAGTGTAATTTTTAAAAAGCTCTATATTCTCAGGAATAGGTTCTGACGTTGAGGCGTCCCCCAACGATAACCATAACCTGGAAGATACTCATGAGACGGATTTTGAGTCTTGATGATCAAAGGATTGGAATGTGCCAAAGTATCCTTCGAACCCATGGGCCTCTCCACGCATCCTAGCTGGGGCCATGGCCTGTAACGCCAGAGTGCCACTCTCTTTGGCATTGGCGCCATGCCTACCTCCGTGTAGGGTGGCGCTACGTCCTCTCGTAGGGACGTCCTTCCTTACAGGCATGTTTGCAGCATATTTGTGTGATCTCGTCACTTTAATAGGGATCAAGATGAGACATAGTGGGGACAGACCATGACAATTCTTGTTGTTCCTGTTGAACATCTGTGTTCTTATCTCCCCCGAACGATGGGAAAACTGTCTCATCAAAGTGACAACTTGCAAATCTAGCGGTAAAGAGATCGCCTTGCAAGGGCATTAAGTGGCGGACGATTGTTGGAGTCTCAAATCCAACGTAGTTGCCCGTTCGTCTGTAAGGACCCATCGTAGAGCACTGTGGCGGCGCAATTGGCACATAAATGGCACACTCAAATGTGCGTAAGTACAAAAGACGTGTACCCAGTCACTAGTTGTAACGCAGAGGTACATTGAGTGGCGGCAGGTCGTAGACGAATTAGCATAGCTGCATGCGATATCACATCACCCCAAGCGGATGGAAGAAGATTGGTGCACATTACCAACGTTCGGATGACCATCGTAGTCATTTCCGTGAGACCAATTGGGTGTGTACATGGGAATGTGATGTCCAACATCAAGCCCATTGCAATATCCATTGAAAGTCTTTCGATGTAAACTCTCTAGCATAGTCAAATCCAAGTGACTGAATAGGATGATCTGGGGAGTGAGCCCATTGTCATATGATATGTGCTAGGAGTGTAGCATAAGCAGCATTTATAGGTGGACAATGGCACAACACGTGACCAGCGTGTTTGCGTGTCAACCAACATCATAAAATATTTAAGCATCCGCAAGTTGGTTGAATTAATCCACATAATCCCCATGGATTCTACGTAAGAACAGAATGAGTATGTTCATTTCCTTTGCGTAGGACGGTCTTAGTCCTAATTTCCCTAAGGAACGGGCTTTGTAAAACGAGCGAGAGGCTTTAGAAGTAACCAATGAGAATTTTGGTTGGGCCTGAGCGTCTTAAACGCTATTCGAAGCAAGTTGGTGATTGCAGCATCACCTAGGGCACCATCACAATGATGGACGCCATCCATGGCGTCATGGATAGGGACTGCGCCAGCCCTAGGCTGGTGGTGGACGGAGGCAGTGCCCTAAGCAGCAGCGCCGGTCACATTTAGTCCAGGAATCAACTTTTGATTCATGCTTCATTTCGCTCGAGAAAAAGGATGTCCATGTGAAGTCTTTGGTAGATGGATCATCATATCATGACTAGGATGATCCATCCTGTTGTGACAAAGCCAATATGTGCCTAAATCCAAGACAACTTTTCTCATAACTTTATTAGATTTAATAGCTCGAATAGTGACATAGAGTCCACTAGAGAGACACATAAACTTCTCTAAGATGTGCCTTTATTTACAATCGTTAGAGGCATTTGCAAAGGAACTCATTTATGTTCTCTACATGCGTTGTCGCATGAAATCCGTTGGTTATTCATAGGTGCGATTTGCCCTAGAAGAGTAGAGAGTTTCTGTGACACTAATCAAGGTGCTATTTAGCAAGGGGAACTTGGGCTATTCCATGTCCTTGAATTCATATTGATGGCCCAGCCATCGTAGTCACAAAGTCATATGCTCAGAATCAAAATGGAGTCATAATGAAAAGAACTCGAAATTTTATTCATAAGCCAACGGAGTTACATCATTGTCTCTTTGACCAAAGAAAATCTAATCCAAAAACTAGCTAATGCAAAACAATGTCGTCAAACTTCTTTCGGTAATTCCAACGCATATGTGACCAGGTGAGTAGAGAGATGTCGGTAGAGCAAAGCTCTCTCAAGTACCACTAATCTCAAAACCTTCCTAGACATCACATTTGTTTTGGGTGAGCCTACTTTGAAGAAAGACTAAACTATTGGCATCTACTATAAAGTATATGGCAATTGCCTCTTACATCTCTTGGAAAAATAAAGACTTTAAACAGAATTGGCGATCTATTGATCCTAGCCAGATTTGTAGTCTTCAACCCTTTACTCTAGATCATCTTCTTGATCTTCTTGTTCCACATAGTGAGCTTCTATTGCTTCACAATATGCTTTGTAGGCGGTGACAAGTTCTTCACGAGCTCTACAAATGTGTGCCCAATGCTCAGACACTCCACATCGAGAACATACATCTCTTTACTTGAACTCCATTGATTGAGGCGCTTTGAAAGCATCATTTAGATGGCTCTTAGTGTTGGTGGCGCCACCAACATGGCCAGAGGCATTGCCTCCCTCTCTCTTTCCACGTTTACCTCTTCGGTTCCGTGTTCGCCTATTTTGGCGGTTACCTTCCCAAGTAGAGCTATTATATGGATCAGAATGTCCAGAAGTATACCTAAGATTAGGGTTTCGCTCTTAAAGCCCTCTCTTAGAGGTGCGACTATAATTGGATTCCGGAATATGCTCTGTTTCTACGGATCTCGAATTATAGTTCTTCACAAGGATATTGTCATACTTTTCAGCGACATTCATAGCTCCAATGAGCTCATGAAACCTTGTGATCCGTCTTGCATTTACATCGATTCGATAGTTCTTAGCAACCATCAATGCAGAGACGAGGAAGGTAGAGAGAGTCTTCTCAATCAACATCGCATCTGTGATCTCTTTACCACAGAATTCCATTAAGGATTTAATGCTAAGTGCTTCTGAGTTATAGTCAAGAACTGACTTGAAATCACAGAAGCGGAGGCTATGCCATCTCACTTCTAGGTCAGGAAGCAAGGAGTCACAGACGTTGCCAAATCTATCTTCGAGTGAGACCCACAGCCTTCTGGGGTCTTCTTCATTCATATACTCGTACTGGAGCGAATCATCCATATGACGAGTCATTAGGATGATGGCTTTTGCCTTATTTGCCTTTAAGGCTGTTTTATTTGCTTCCAAACCTTGAGCTTGCTCAACAGTTATCACGTCCTGGCTAGGCTCGAGAATCATATCCAAGATTCCTACAGCCTTGAGATGCTGGCGGATATCACGAACCCACCTGTGATATACAGAGCCAGTTGTTCCCAATGGAGCAAAGTCCAATTTGTTCAGGTTACTCATCCTGAAAGAGAACAAGAAATTAGGGTTAGTTTCGGAGCGAAATAGGTGTTAATGCTCAAGTCCGGCGGTAGCCGATTCCTTGCTTAACCCGGGTCCGGTGGGCGGACCGCTACTCCTAGGATTAGGTGATTCCTGTTAGCTACAACACGATAGACAGGGCGTCAGAGGGAGACCGCGTTGGGCGGTCTTCACTTCTCCGATGCCTAAGTCAATCACTGTATATGCGCAGCATAACAATAAATGAGTAGTAATTGCGTAATTAATTAGGAGAGAGGAGAGAACCTTTTATAGGTGAGGAAGAGGTTGATCTTCTTCTTATTTTCGATGTGGGACTGATGTGCTTCGATTCCCAGCGTCAGGAGCTTCTGATGCTATCTTGACGCGGAGCGTGGCGGCGCGTCAGCGGTGATCTGGGGGCGATCCGGGGCTCGAGCGGTAGCCCGCCTGGCCGTGACTTCGCAGGTCATCCCCTTGGTGAGAGTCGGTACCTCTGGCGGTACAATGAGCGTGGCTCATTATAGCTAATTATGCTCGTTCTAGCACATGTAGGTACAATAGGCTACCGCAAAAACATATGAAATTTATAAGCGTAATCGCTTCCAAGAAATTAGGAATTTCCGAGCGTAGTCGCTTCCAAGAAATTCGATTCCAAGAGATATTGGATTAAATCGAAACAATGATGTTTGTGGTCGATCGTTTTATCTCGATAAACTCTAAGTTTGGAGAACTCTACAAGCTCCAAGCTTGGAGTGAGCACGAACCCCCACAGTTCGGCTTAATTTGATCTCCCCTATGATAAAGAAAGGAGGGTAGAAGAAGGGAGGTTGCAAGTCCCCGAGAAAAAGAAAAGAAATTGAAATTACGGAAGCAAAAGGAATTAAATAAAAGAAAATACCTTGAATGTGGGCTTCCTCCTTTTTCTTTTTTTCTTTTCCCTTTTTTTATTCTTCTTCTTCTCTGGCTGGGCTGCAGGCCCTCTTTTTTTTTCTTTGTTTCTTTCTCCTCCGGCTGGGCTGCAGGCCCACTTCCTTTTCTTTTCTTTTTCTTTCTCTTTCTTCTTTCTCCTTCTGGGCCCGCCTCCTTCTTCTTTCCCCATTTTTTTTTTCTTTTTCTTCTTTTCCCTTCTGCCGCACATGGGCTTGGCTCCCTTATTTTTTTTTCTTTCTTTTCTTCTTCTGGGCCCCGTCTCCTTTTTTTCTTTCTCTTCCTTTGTCTTCTTCCGGGCCACCTTCTTCTTTTCTTTCTTTACTGGGCTGGAACAACATGGCAGCAACTTCTGGCGGTTCAAGGAGGTTCTGAACTTCTGCAGGTCGGTCCGGCCACTTTCCGGCCGGTTCTGGAAGTGAAATTTTCGATGGTGGATTCTGGAGTCAGGAACTCGGTGTTGACCAAATATGATGGTGGAATAGGGTCTGAAAGATTGCGAACCGGGCAGAGTTTGTTGTTATCTTCTTTAGGCCGGTTCGGTACTTTTCTGGCTGGTTTTGGTGACGCCGCCGGCGGTTCTGGGTTTCTGGGATTGAGATCTTCAAGGTGTGCTTCGGGGGCAAAAGAGTTTTAAGGTTTTGTATTCGGATTTAGAGTTTTGGCTATTTGTTTCAGGGTTGGGGCTTCGTGCTGAAAACGTGTTTTAGGAAATCAGAAATTGAGAGATAATCGCTGTGTATTCTCATTGATAATAGGGGTCTCTTTATATAGAGGATTACAATGCATAGAATCTCAATCATACAAGGAAAGTAATTCTACATTGATTAGGATTCTAGATCCTTCTAATTAAATCCTATTACCACTAGGTCAAGTAACCTAGAGTTTGGACTAAACACAAAATAGAGATATCCTTAAACAGAAACAAAACATTATATCCTTGTTTTGACATAAGTATTTTTTCTAAATATTAAATATATGTTTATTAATAAAGACTAATCTCATAATAATACAACTATAGAATGAAGGAAATAATAATAGATACTAAATCTTCATTATATTAATAAAGATTAATCTCACAATAATATACTAAAAACAATATATTTTGAGTTTTTTTTCTTCTTTCTTTCTTATAGTGGAATATAAAAAATTATTAGAAATCTAATCTTAAAAAACTGAGATTAAGAAAAACGTTGTAGAACTTAATTTATTTTAATTTTCTAAATAGTTAAATAAAATTAATTTTTATTTGTTCAAATTAAGATTTTGAAATCGTGCTTTATAGTGGATAGGCACGAGCACGGCCCGTTATTGACCCGGCACGAGCACGGCCCGACACGATATGGGCTCGGGCCATGGGCCGGGCGGGGCTTAATGTTTAAGTAAATGGGCCAGCACAAGCCCGACACGAAAATAAATGGGCCGGCCCAAACACGACACGAAACACGATTAAGCCCGCTTAAAATGGGTCTGGCCGGGCTGGTCCTTTTGCCACCTCTACTTTCATGTATTGTTTCATTCACACCTTTACCTTCCACACTCCCACTTACATTGTGACCACCACAAATCCCTGCATTGTTTCCATAAATGATCTATTAATTTGGTTAACAATCAAATTAGCTGCCATGACGACATTCGTAGCCTCTACATATAGAACATCATTCAAGGGATTATGCTAATCATCTGCAGTTGGCATATTATCATCTATCTCAGCTTCTCTAAGTTTCCTTCGACCACCACCAGTGATATATACACTGATTTGTCGCTTCCTCTTTAGTATTTGCTTACACATCTCAATGACATCAGCATCAACATCAACATCATTCTTTTCGGGAATTCACTTTTCACAACGTATTGTCTAACAAATCCATACAATTTTATCTTTTAACAACTACAAAATTTAAAGATGGGTGTGCTTCTATTCATACCTCCACATTTCGTATGTGGATCTCCACAAATTTTTGTAATTTCTTTTATCTCATTCTACCTTTTAATAAACTTAAAAAAACAAAATTAATAAAAAAACCTCGTCTTCCCTCGTCTTCTTCTTCGCTTAGACTTTCTCCTCATTTTGTTTCTCCACATTCTTCTCTTTGTTTACTCTTTGGTTGATGAGTTATTTTATTATTTAATTTTGATGGGTGTGGAGATTTTAAGGGTTTTGATTTTAGATTTGGGTAAAGTTTTCTTTCTCCTTATAAGAACAGAGGACAAGGGTAAAGATTTATTATAGAAGTCCGTAAAATTGCTTGTTTTAATTATATATATCTAATTGGTGTTTTGATTTGATATGAAGTTTTATACTATGGTCTAAATGATATGCAATTTTAGCAAATGCAATACTGTCTAGTTGGACCTTCAAATTTGATATTTTGACCTCCAACTTTTTTTCAATTATTAATAGACTTTGTCAAGTCATATGAAAAAACAAATAAGGACAAAGAGAGAAAAAAAAAAAAAAAAAACTCTTCTTATATTGCCGGAAATATAACATTTAATTAATTTTTTTTTTTTTTCGGAATTTTCTTATATTGCCTATATAGTTTTATAATCTACCTAAAACAGTTAAGTAAAAATAATAATTATCATTTAATACAAAAGTAAATTGAAACAATCTGATTTGGAATTTCCTTAAACTAAATTAATTGAATATTATGATATAATTATTACTTGATCTTCCAACCCAAAGCCCTTGAAATCTTTCTTTTAGCAAATGCAAAGGGATTCCAGCAACATAGCAAGATCGAGAACCAACCCTCTGATTAATTTTGGTGGAGGAGAGACCTACTCATAAGAAAGCAATATCATGTGATTTTGATTCCTTCTTCTTTTTGTGGTTGAAACAAATAAAAAGTAGAGTAACAAATTCTTGTATCTCATGTTCGAGGATGTTTTGATAAAAATAAGGAGGTTTACTTAGCTTTTCAAGTATTCTAAAAAGTAAATTAGAGATGTATTAAGTATGAGAGGTCAAAGTAGCGAATTTAGAGGTCCAACTAGAACCACTATCAAGAGAAAAGAAGAATCACAGAGAGGAGTGTACGTGAGAAAGAACTAGGAGAAGAAGATAGAGTCAAAGACTTTTTATATTTAGTTTTTAGAGGGTCAAAATAAGATAAAATTTTTTAGAGAAATTTGAGGAAGTCTATATAGCAAATGTGGATGTCTGAATAGCAGTAGTCACTAAAATATTTGATAAATTTAGTGAATATAAAAGAAAAAAAGAAAAAGTGAATATAAAAGAAAAAAAAGAGTCGACTACCGTATAGTGAAAACGGTGGGGAAACTATACGTATGTGCTAGCTACTTTAACACACAGCAAAGCAAAGACTACTACTTTTTTTTTTTGATCTGGTGCAAAGGCTCCTACTGATCGAAGCCCCAACAGTTCTTCAAAGATTTAATCCTCCTTCTTCCATGGCTTTTCCGAGCGAGGTCCGCCATCTCTCTCTCTCTCTCTCTCTATATATACTTTCACTCTGTTCCTGAATTCCGATACATATAGATTCAATCCCCTCATTTATTTTTAACCTATGATCTCATTTCAACCCATCCAAGAATCGCTTCTCCATTTCCATATTCTTCAAAATTGTGACATGTTTGATTCGCGCAGGTCGGATTGCGCGTGCTGCTCTGCCCTCTGGGTTCCAACGTCATCGTCCGCACTGCTTGGTAAAAGCTTTAATCTTTTTTTAGGGTTTAGGGTTCTTACGGTGTTGAATTTACTTGATTAGTGAATTGGGATGCGACTGAGTAGTTGGTGTTTATTGGAATTATGAAATTGCAGCTGCTCTGTGGGGGTCGCTTTGCCTGTTTACTCTACTTTCAAAGCTATTGAGAGCAAAGACCGAGATGAACAGCAGCGGTGGCTTCTTTACTGGGCAGGTCAGAAATTCTAATGCAAGCTGTTGTTACTATAGCACAATTGGGATTTGTTTGATATTCGCAACAAAATCGTTAATGGGTTTTGAATGAATTGACTGAAGATGTAAATTTTAATGTTTCTTGATGTTAGATTAATACCACATACAAAATAATTTATGGGAAGGTGTTGTTCACTGTATTCCCTTAAATTGAATTACTATCGTTTCGTAGAGCCATCTACATGAATTTTTAGGCAAAAGACTTGGAGGATGTTCTTAGTTATTACCAGACTATTTGGTGATCACGAGTAGTAAAGGGGCTAGTAAGTTTTCCTCTTTAAAGAATATAAAGAAATAATGAGTTAAATTATATACTGAAGACCATATTCAGTGCCTTTGGGGAAGTGATAATACAGGATTGGTGGAAAAGTTGGACTACTGAGAGTTTATTGTTGGGGTATTAGGTCAGCTTACCAAGTTCATTGTTTCTCTGTTGGTCTTTGCCAAATTGTAGTTGCTGGTTGCACCACATTGTGGAAGTGCACAGTTTGATTGTGCTGTACCTTTTTTCTCTTTTTATAATTGATGTGAACTTTTCTTGCTACTTGCAGCTTATGGATCTTTCAGTATAGCAGAAGTGTTTTCAGACAAACTTATCTCCTGGTAAATTTTTCTTGTTTTCTTTTCTAGTCTGCTTGCTTAATTAATAAAGTGTTCTCTTAAAAACCATAATCTTTCAAGAAAAGACTTGATCAGGGCATTAGTTAGTTATGGAGTTGATCAGGGATTGTTATCAGTTGTTTTTGGATTCACTTTTGTATATTGACCATAGCGTAACTCTTTTCACAGACCTCTAGTAGGAAATTGAAATCTGATTACTAGCCTCCTGTTCTTCTCTCTTCTTTCTTTTTCCCTCTTCTATTTCTTCATCCTCTCTTTTCCCTTGGGGTTCTGCTTTTTGTGTTTGCCAATATACTTCTGCTGGCTAGATGATTTTGAAGCTTAAAAGTTCGAATCATGCTAACTGTTAAAACCTTACAGATTGTTTCTTTGCAAAGATCAGACTAGTGCATTCTCCTTTAAAAGTAATGGTGGAAATATGCACAGCTTTTAATTTTCTGGTTTCATATTTGTTGAGTTATAATAATTTGACAATAAAGATGCTCTTTATTCTTCAGTTGGTGGCATTTTTAAGCAAAAGTTGTTTTACTGCTTCCTGAATAAGTTACTGGAATCTAATGAAGGCTACCTGCCTCTTTTTTCCTTCTCTTAATCAGGGTTCCACTCTACTATCACATGAAGTTTGCATTTCTCGTTTGGTTACAACTTCCAAGTGCAAATGTAAGCTGCTGGATTGCTTTTACTCTGTTGTTCCTTTTGTTAAATCATGGATATCTCTAATATGTTTGTTTGTGATATGGATGTTAGTTAGAGAATACTAGCACTGTGCTGATGAGTTTGATCTTAATATGAGTGGTGTTTTGCTACTTTTCATGCTAAATCTGTTCTTCTTTTTTCTGAGTTTGATCTTATTATATGTGAAATTCTATCTGATCTTATGTGGGTCGACCAGAAAAATAAAGCTCAAAGTTGATAGTTAGGCAAGCTTTTAGATATCTTGATCAACTGCTTTCTGTGTCTAACAGGGGGCAAAGCATTTGTATATGAGGCATCTGCGTCCATTCCTGTTGAGGCATCAAGCACGACTTGATCAAGTTGTAGAGTTTTTATATGCTGAAACGGTAAATTTTCATCTTTCATTTTCTTGTGTTTGTTTTACATTTACCTAGCCTTTTTCTTGAAGAAATTAGTGATATAGGAGAAAAATGAATATTCCAGATGCTACTGTGGACCCTACTTGCTTAATTTTCATCTTTTATTTTCTTGTGCTGGTTTTACATATTTACCTAGCCTTTTTCTGGAAGAAATTAGTGATGTAGGAGAAAAATGAATATTCCAGATGCTTCAGTAACAATCAAGTTTAGTGTGAAAATTCTGATATCTCATGAAGGTGTCCTATGTAGTGCATTTAGAGATGTGGAAAGACTAATTATGATTACGTGACCAACAGAGACATAAAGACAATAAATATGGGACTGCAAAACAATGAACCTGAAATGCATGAGTAAATGTATCACCAAAAAAAGAAAAAAACAAGAAAACTCTGTTGGAATTTAGTACAATGGATTTTAATCTTGTTCTGCTATTACTGGGATGGACTTGTTTATCATAATTGGGCTTGATCTTGCATTAGTAGATATCTTAAGATTTGTTGTGCCATGATATTTGCATTATGATGCCACGCCACAGGCCATTAAGATCTCAAGTTTAAATTGACATTTACTTCCTCCAGTTTTGCCTCTGGTGAGATTTAGAGGCTTGTATGAGTTGCTTAAACTTGACATACCTATATTTGTGAATTTGCAGAGTAAATTCATCAGTTCACACCAAGGAGAATTACAGTTTGCAAGGGATCTTTTTATGAAAATTGTGGGCTCAGGTATGAATGCGGCCGTATTTACTGATATATCTATTAGCAAACATTATTGTCAGCTTAAGTAGCTCCTCTATAAGTACCTTCATCTAATATACTGTCATACTGATTGTTTCCTTACTTAATATTCTCTAATATATTATTAGGACACATATTGTAGAATTTTTAGCAAATCCGTACTTTTTATTGATAAAACAGATAATTATACATTCTTTTTGCTATTCTCTTGAATCAGCAAGTGGAGTAGTTAGGCAACTTGCGCACCCAGGACAAAAACAACCAAATCGTGCAATTCGAGGCCCTGAAGAACAAAGTGAGGACACTGAATCAGATAAAGACGATTAGAGTATTCTTAGCAAGCACTGACCAAGCCACATATAATAGAATCCGTCGTTCAGATTTTATTTTCGATGCTTATTACACCTTGTACATATATTTCCCTTGTAACTTTGTTTTAGACCTTGAGGTAAACAAGTTCATATATGAAATGACATCCAATTGTTTATACCCTGACATGGTTGATATTGTTTCTTCGCCTTGTCCTACTATTCCATTGTTTTTCCATAGTTTTGTCACTTTTGTGAACATATGCTGCATTTTGAAGTAGGTCTCTGCACTTCTAATAAGCGTATGGATAAAGCATGAGAAGTTACTTTTGGAGGTGCAAATATCATTTTCATTGATTTTGATGAGTGGGAGATAAGCTTTAAACGTTGAGCATGCTTTAGTATAAATGTATAATCCTATAAGTGACAGTTTCATACACCAAACATAACTGCAAATATAGAGAGTTGCACCGCTTATATAAAATAATGCAGACTCAGTATCCTGTAGCCTTGTAGAAAGGTAACAGTCGGAGCTACATTTTCTCATTGGGGGAGGGCAACCGTAAGATTTCTTTGTTCTAAGCTCTGGTGTTTATAGAGTTGTTCATCTGAGTTGGGTGTCGAATTTAGGTGTAATTACATTGCCCAAGGAGATTGTCACTTGTGTTGCAACAACACCAGGTCCTCTGATTCTAATCATTCTATGAGGCTAAAATACTGAAAAGGCTGAATATGGGAAAATTACCTACTCGAAGTCATTATGAAATTGGCACATGCCCTGGGTTATCCAAGAGTTATCTGCAGCAGTGTTAAAAAGTGATCTATACTCAGCTTCTTTAGGTAGAATAAGTTCTTGGATAAAGCCAGTAATCAGCATCAAGAAGGCTGACACAGTGAGATCATCAGAGTCACTTGTATTAAAGGTTCATCGTCCCTTCAGCACGTATCTTTAGAATGCCTTTCACTAAATGGTATTAGTCATAAATTTTTAGCATATTCAGTCTGATTGAGAAGAATACCATTCCCTTGACAAGAGATCTACAAACCTAAGAATTAGGTGAGAGGATCGAGGTCTTCCATATCAATTATCAATGTCAGCACTTAACTTATCAATAACCTGTTGCATTGCCTCCTAGTATCTACAAAGAGCAAGAGAGTGTTAAAACCTTTTACCTTTATACCTTTGAAGCCTAGCCGCCAAGGGCAGGTTGCCAGGTTAATAACTAGTAAACAGTTAAACTGTGCTGAGCCTAACCATAGGCTGAATGTCTCTTCATAGTTTAGACCCTTTTCTTTACTGCAAGTCCGAGCAACCAATTGAGCTTTATACCTGGATATGCTACCATCAGAATTTTTCTTGATTATGCAGACCTGGTTAGTTTACAGAATGTTTATATTTAGGGGCCGAGAGAGGTAAAAGACACCAAGTGCCTTGAGTCTGAAGTTCTTTAATTTCTTCAAGCATTGACATTTTGCCACTGAGGATGTGTAGATGTAACCTTAAAAGGATCTTGCTTCAGTATAGTCATGAATATCTGTAAACAAGTGTATCCAAATAGAAAGGATACTCTTAATAGATCTAGAATAACAAGAATAATCCTTAAAACAAGATCTAGTTCTCATTGAACGACCATTATGGGGAAAAAAGAGTACTTAAAGAACTAGAATCCTCAGAAAAAAAAACCTGCAGAACTATAAGAATCTGGTGAAGCCTGTATTTTCTCTGTTCTATGTAGAAGGAAGAAGGCAAATAAGCCTGCATTGGTCCTCTTCTGTGAGAAAAGGTATAGTCTAGGAAGTAGCAGCATCAGAAGAATCCGAAGGGTTTGACTGATGGATTGCAAGTACTGGTGTCAGCTGAATTTGATGAATTTCAAGAGGCAAAGTTGGAAGAACAGAATCATCACTGGGGGAAGGTGATTTTTGACCATTACTAGTGACTGAAAAATGATAATGAACTGGTGTTCTCTCAGAAACTGATGATGTGATGAAATAGGGTAGTGAACCAACGGAGAACAAGATTTTGGTTGAATTTATGATGATGTAGATGGTATAATATTTTGTAGCGGAAGACTCCAGATGATTTTGAAAAGGAAACCAAGACTCATAATGAACAGCATGTCTTCATTTCCACGATTTTAATTTCAAAGGTATCATGAGAAAAGATCTCCTTTACACCCAAGAAAACAGATTGAGGGGTTGGTTCTGGGTTCCAGTTTATCACTGTTTGTAAGGCCCATGTAATGGATAGCATTCTGTACCAAAAACTTCGAGGAATATAGGGACAGGACGTTTACCAAAAAGTTGACAGGTAATGTAATGCAGGATTCCCTTTTCCCCAAGAAAGTGGTTAAAGCCTTGCTGTTATTTCCCCACTCCCATCTGTCTGCAAGATCTTCACAGAAGAAGAAAACTGGTTATCAGCTATATATGGAAGTGAACAGTCATGAACACATCAGATTCATATCATTCACAAGCATCTTCTTGTATATAAGGTGGCTTTGTTTTTTCTGTGTTTTTTTTTTTCTTGAATACAAGGGGGCATTGGGTACAATTAATGTATGTATTATCTTGGTTAATTATTTCTTTTAAAGGGAACTAGTAGCTCTTCCTATCCTATCTGCATAATTGAAAAACTACCCCAACTTACAAACTGACATGTTACTACTGCAATTCTATCAAAGACCTGGAAATCCAAATACCTGCATATCTTCATAATGTAGACAACCTGCTTTATTTGCCAGCTGATATAGCTAATCTATTCCTAGACCCAAAAAAACTGTTCAATGCAGCTAGCCTGTTGGCTAAACTTACCTTTTGGCCAAGAGGACTTCACTTTACAACATAAAAATTCTATATGATATCCAGAAAAGGGAACTAGTAGCTCTTCATATCTACAAAATTCAACTACTGTTACGGAGCGTGTAACCCAAGTTAGTAGCTCTTCAATAAAAAATTTCCTTGCGGATGTGTGGAAGTGGCTCTATTCTTGCACAAGAGTTCTGCAGTGCATCATCATCATCATCATGAAAATCAATCAAGTTGAAGACATGTTCATCAATATTCTTGATTGAGTTCAGCACATCATCAGTAAGTTCCATGATGTTGAAGCCATAAGTGAGACCTTGATGAGTATGGCCATGAGTCTTGAAACCTACTAGGAGTTCAAGAGAAGGAACACAAACCATCAAAATGGACCTTGAGCTTGATTTCACTAATCAAATGAGAGATAGAGAAGACGAAACATTACAATGATCGAAGATGTTGGGGAAGGTGAATGACTTGGTTCTTTCCAAGCCTTCAAAAAATACCAACTTTAATATCAATCACAAACATAATTTCTTGTTGGGACTTTACATTCTCTGCTTGTATAAAGTCCCAAGCGTTGTATATAGTAACATCATTTGTAAGTCAAAGCACCAAAGACAAACAATTTCAACATAAATTCACAAATAAAAAAATAAAAAAATCAGCATAACTATATGAAAACAAAACAAAATACTGCTAATTACCTTATCGCTGATTAGAGACATCACAAATAGAAGTGCATAAAATTATCTCTATCAAGTATGATGACTTAGTTTAAGTCAAGTCGAAAAACAAAGAATTTTCACTTACAAAAAAGGTAAATAATAATAATAAATTCTATTAAAAAAAAGACAAAAATAAATAAATAAAATACTGAGTGGGCATATGGGTAAAAGGTGGAGGGTTATGTGTAATTGACTAAAGCCAAAACATTTATATTCTTTTTGTTTGGTCAATAAAACATAGATACTCTGACTGAAGATTTCGCTCGCTCATTCACACCGCTACCAACTTACCATGACTGGTGGCGCCTCCTCTGCTTCCAGACCCCCACCGGAGGATCACCCCATCACCGCCGCCGAAATCCCTTCCACCTCCGCCGCCGTCTCTCCCGTACAATCCATGGTCCCGCGCCAAGAGGTCCTCCGCCGCCGTTCTCAGAACCTGAAGCAACTGACCAAATGCTACAGAGACCACTACTGGGCCTTGATGGAGGACCTCAAGATCCACTACAGGGACTACTACTGGAACTACGGTGTCAGCCCCCTCCAGTTTAAACCGCTGCAAGACAATGCCGATGACGGAAATATCAACCGCCGCTGCGCTTCCGTCGGCTGTAAATTGACCGCCATGGCCTTGACGAGCTTTTGTCATCTCCATATTCTCTCGGATTCCAAGCAGAGGCTCTATAAGGCTTGCGATTATGTTATCAAGAGGTATTTTCGAATTCATGAATATATGTTTGTAGATGATTCTAGGCTTGCAAATATAGCTCATGAATTTTATTTTTATTTTTAATTGTGTTTCTTGCATTTTCATGTTCTAAATGGTTGTTTTGTTAATAAGAAACAGTTTCTTTTTCGGAAAAAAGAAAATGTAATTTACCACAGAAACGAACTAGCTGTTATTTATTTTTGAATTTGAGTGTTGGATTTTGAAGAGGCATATGATCATGAGAGCGGTGGATTTGACGACATGTCTTGGAGAGAGGAGAGTGTGGGGGGAAAGATGGAGCGAGTGGATTTGGGTTGTGTGAAGTCCTGTAAATGAGAAATGAGAGGCCAAGAGAGTTGGTGCATTGAGGGATTTGATCAGACCAGTGAGTAGAGAAAAGGAGGCGAAATTAGTGGAGAGGCGGCAAGTGGGTAGTTTGGGATTTCCACGGCAGGTTTATTCTCAGACCAAATTTAAGGGTGCATGGCAGAGTTGGGTTTTGAGGGTGAAAACTTTGTCTTACCTGAGTCAATTTAGGCAAGTGCTCTAATGCTCCCATGCAAGTTGATTTGGAGGGAAGCATCCAACCTCTCTCGAGTTAACCTATAGAGCTGTGACATGTTTGAGTTTCTTTGAAACATTTCCAATCAGAGGATAAGGCAGTTTTTCACCAGCAGTGATTCTTTGGATGTGAAGTTTTCAAATACTTTTCCTTACAGAGAAAAGCAGGCATTGGATGTGTTGGAGATTTCTCATGTGCATTTTGCTGATGTCTATTTTACTTGTGAGGGGATGACCAGAAATGGAACAGCTTTTTTGCTAGTTTTGGGATTTTTTGTGTACGAGAAGGTTGAAAAATTAACAAAGCCAATTATTACTTGTAGGAATAAATTTACAAGAGAGTAAAGCGGACAGCTTAGCAGTTGTTTGGGTTGTGGAGTGGGTTATAGTCTATGAATATGTTTTAAGACATACACTCGGTGTTAATTCATAGTCAGATAGCTTTGGAGTCTGATTGTGGAGATTTGGAGAATGTAGAGAGACAATTGGAGGGTGTGAGAAAGTGTTTCTCTCAATATGGTGAAGGCCAATCTGCAGTTTTACATAGTATGTAAAACCTATATAATTTATTGTTCAAGATTCCAAGTGGTTCTGAAGTTGGAAAGTTAATGAAGTTTTTGTGGGCAGGTCTGCGGAGGGAAGAAGAAACACTTAATCAGATGGTTGTTTTCAAGGAGAAATGTAGCCTGGCAATCGGTAATTTGGTTAAGAACAATAATGCTCTACATGTGAAGTGGTTGTGGAGATTTCCATTGGAAGGAGTTTATGGCTTGCTGGCACTAGAATCAATTTGGGGGACATGCAATTGTGGGGGGATTCTAATCAATTGTAAGAGATTTGAGTTGTTGTTCTTGGAAGGGCATTTCCCAAGGTTGTTATACCTGTTCTTGCTTCCAGTTCGTATTGGCAAATGGGGGAGGAGTTAGGTTTTGGGAGGATAATTAGGTTGCGAGACGATCTTTGTTAGTTTAGTTTGCTCATTTATATAACTGACCATCTTTGCCGTCGTGCAGTTTGACAGCTACAACCAAAAGAACTAATAATAGACTTTCCATCTTTCTGATGAACCCATTGCTAGAATGATAGTCAACAATAAATTTTTTTTGAGCTGGATTTATTAATTTAGAAAATTTCCAATAAGGTTTAGGGGCATCGCACTAAAACTTAATCTCATGCAATAAAGTTCATTTCTTATATTGTCAGCCAAAATTATTGGGCATACATGTATGGAACGTTTCGGTTATAGTTGGTATAGTGAGCTATAATTTATATCTGGGGTGAGAATAATGTTATGGGCTCAAAAAGAAGTGTCTGGAGTTTCAGGGTATAGCTGCTGTTGTGAGCTATCAGTGTTTTGGGAAATTTGGTGGTGGAGGGAATATTAGGACTCGTGAGAATCTTGGCTGGGAGGAGAGGTGGTTTTATGAGATAAAGTCTCATTTTGGTGTTTAGTATCTTCTGAGTTTTAGGACCTTGTGGTTTCTTCTATTTTGGCAGATTGAAGCTATTTTCACTTTTGACTAATTCTGCTTTTTGAATTTGGTTTGTAGTAAGATAATGTTTAATTTGATCATATTTTGTCTTCGTTGATGCATTGCTATTGTGGACAACTTGCACACACACACACACACACACACAATTTTGTTTTCGTTGATGCATCACACACACACATACATTTTTTAAGTGCAACTAGCCTCACATTGTTTAAGTGCAACTAGCCTCTTTGCATACACAACTGCTGGTGCGAGAGGCCTACTAATGTCAATATATCAACACTCTTTTTTTCTGACATAATCACTACCCATTTGCTATAAAAGTTGTAATTTAAAGGAGGCTCATCTTTTATACCTTAGTACAAATGGTTACAATTTATATATTTTCTCTCATTCTTGTCATTTAGGGTGCATAATTACATATTGTTAAGCTAGTTGGAGTAGCAAACAAAAAAGGATAGCTGCCAAATCACATGTAAGAAAGATGAATGAATGTTGTGCCAGAAAGAACGTAGTCAAATTTGAGTTTGATGTGATGGAACATTTGTTCTTGTGGATGAGCTGTTGTTTTTCGTTGTTAGTAATGAAAATTTTTGTTCCTTTTCCAAAATAAAACAACAAGAATGATAAAAAAGAGATGAGGAATGAGGTAAGGAAAAACAAAAAGTCATACTGAGGGAAAAACATTACGTTCTGTATCTCTTCTGCACCAGAAGGGTGATGGTGCTATTAAATGAGTAGAAGTTTGCACGCGGTTTGAATTGTAGTATTAGCATAATGTCTTCAAGTAGGTTGATAGATGTTGAAAGAGGTTATTTATAGATAAGAACTGGTATGTGCTATTTCTTTGGTGCTCTACTTCTCATCCTATAACTTAGCATTGGCAACTACTACTGATATACAATCTGATATGGCAGAGTAGTAAATGAACTCCAACAGCTAGGTACAAACTAATACCAAGTAGTCCTATGTTTTCCAATGTCTGCTTCCACAAATAATTTAAGTTGAAATGCTCATTTGGAGAAAAGAATAAAGGGCTCTTTGGCTGTACTGGGATAATTTTTACTTTAGAAAAGAAAGAGAACCGTGAGTAACTGTCTCATGATATTTTATTTTAAAGAGTAAGCTCATTATATGTTAATACTCCATGCCAGTTGAATTTTCTTTCTATTTATATAATTGTGTATACTCCAAGCATCAATGAATAGCAGATATTGATCTTTTGACTGACAATTAATTGGTTCACTTGTTTATGCATGTGCAGTGCTCAGGCAGGACCTATAACATGCGGGAAGCCAATATTAAGATCCACTACTCCTTCTCTTTGTGCTGTCCACTTCCAAAAGGCTCAGAAGCATGTTACCAGGGCCTTGCGGAAGGCAGGTCTTAATGTTTCCTCATCAAGTAAGCTTGCTCCTAAGTTCCATGTAATACTGGCAGAATATGTACACCAAATTCAATCCATGCGAAAAGCTGCACGAAAGGAAAATAGAAGTAAAGTTGCTATTAAGGAAGAAGCTGTCGACTGAGCTCCCCATCTGCATCCATGAACTGCTAATTGTGTAAATGATGCAAAACTAGAGGTGCGATTCTCTCGCTTTCTCTCTCTTGCGGATCTTTGGAGCGTCAGGTTTTGGTGATGTGATGTACATTATAGCTTTGGGTTGTCCCATGGCATTTATGGGATAGTATGAGCACGACAGTTGTTCCTTTTAATGTAGTCAAGTTCTAAGAGCTTGTTCAACCACATAGACCAAGGACCTTTTATATTAATTGTATTTTGTTTCATATGTAATGAATTGACTATGATATTGTTTTAATTATTTCTTGATGAGATTTATTTTGTGTACAAATTTCTGGGAAAATGGTTAACTTAAGGAATAGAAACTATTTATCCGTCAAATAATAGGCTTATGAAAATGACGGAGTTCATCTTAGTGTTTTTGTCTGTGTGCGTATCTGAAGCGGACGTCCGCACTTGATGCAAAACTACATATTGACTTAAGGCGGTGCAGATGGCGTTGTTGGTTTTGTCCTTAGAGATCATGGACATCCCGAACGGTGTCACCATCAAAGTGAAGGCCAAGGTGGTCGAATTTGAAGGTTCATGCTAGAAGCTCAACATAAACTTCAACCACCTCAATCGACTTTGAACTCATCGATGACGAGTCCACTAGCAAGAAGAAGCTCAAGATGGAGGCCCGGTTTAGCATCCGCAAGACTAGCGGTGCCATCTGCACCGCCCTGAGTGGTTCTAAGCCCCATCCGCATTTTTGCATCTGGCCCTTGTTACGTTTAGAAACCGGAGCTAAATAGACAAGCACCAAGTCAATCGGAGTGAATTGGATCTAATGGGTGGCTGCGAAGTTTCTCGTTTTAACACAATGTATGTACATCTCGGGTGGTGCTTTACCTCAAACTGCGTATGAATCTACTGCTTCCTCTGCTACAGGCGATATCCCTGCTATTAATGCAACAGGACTAGGGTTGTGGGGGTGTGTGTGTGTTACACTTTACTAGTGTTGCCTATTGAGAAATTTTGAAAAATGACATTTTTTACGTCACCAAGAAACCGTTTAATTTTGTGAGCTGTTTTGCTGCTTGCTTGCTAAAATTCTCTTATGTTTTTGCACTAAATATTTGAACTTCCTAGCACACTACAACTGCATGCATTGGCAAAGGGAAGTTCAAGTCACAATTATTTTGAGTAAGCTTAGTTAAGTTTAGTTTGCAAGCTCTTTGAATAATTGAGCATGAGTATGTAATAGTGAATGGTACCAAGTGTCGTATAAGGACCATTTCTATGTGCCGTTTTGGCCTTTCATCAATGAAAACCTTTTAAACCAAAAAAAAATAATGTTGCCTATTTGAGATTAATTGGATGGTGCAGATTATAGATGAACAAACTGTTGTAAAAAGTTGGTAGAAAAAAGTTGTACTACAAGAGGTCGTTATTGAGGCACCAAGTTACGTTTAGGTATTTGCCTAGTAGTTCTTAGTTACAACACATTGTGGAACTGTACAATTTAATTGCCTCTCTAGCATTTGTCATTCTTTAATGTTGATTCTTTTTCCTATTTGCAACTTATAGATCTTGTCCTAATTGCCTTTATTCATATATGTGCACATACTTGCCGTTTGTATATTTTTTTTATGACAATTGTCGTTCGTATAATGACTGTTTGTATGTGCAGAATTGTTTTCAGAGAAAATAAAGTTGTTTAGTTTTCTATTTTACATGTTTTTTTGTTTTTGTTTTCAGTCTGCACATATATGACAAAGTACCCCTTTACAAAGCACACCATGTGAACCATACCATTTAGAGAAAAACTTTGGGGAATTTGGCATGATTAAGATCATTATTTAGCTGTGGATTTGTTTAGGGAATGTTAGCTGAGTTGGTTTTGGAATGGCTTCTTTGACTGCAACTCTTCTGACAGACCTTTTAATTTAAAATTTAAATCAGGTTACTACCCTCTTGTTTTCTCATCCCTTCTCAATTCCCTTCTATTTCTTGCTTCTCTTTTTTCTCTTGACCTGTCTGGCTCTCTCGATCCTTCTTGACCTCTCTCTTTGTGGAGCAAGCAAACAGCGGCACATGGAAACCAATCACAGTGCAAAAAGCAATGCAAACTGTAATTGAGAGAAAAGATCAAGGGCAAAAGCGTCACTCCACTTTGGGCCAAGATGAACAGTTATTCACCTTTGAGCATGAATATGTAATAGTAAATGGTACCATGTGTCGTATAAGGACCGTTTCTATGTGTCGTTTTGGCCTTTCATCAATGGAAATCTTTTAAACCAAAAAAAAAAAAATGTTGCCTATTTGAGATTAATTGGATGGTGCAGATTATAGAGAACAAACTGTGTAAAAAGTTGGTAGAAAAAAAGTTGTACTCAAGAGGTCGTTATTGAGGCACCAAGTTATGTTTAAGTATTTGCCTAGTAGTTCTTAGTTACAATACATTGTGGAACTGTACAGTTTAATTGCCTATCCAGGATTTAATGTTGACTCTTTTTCCTATTTGCAGCTTATAGATCTTGTCCTAATAGTCTTTATTCATATATGTCCTCATACTCGTGGAAAAATTGTCCTAATTGTCGTTCGCTTTTTTTTTATTTTTTTTTTTATGATAATTGCCGTTCCTACAATAACCGTTTGTATGTGCAGAATTGTTTTCAGTGAAAATAAAGTTCTCTAGTTTTCTATTTTACATGATTTTTTTGTTTTTGTTTTCAGTCTGCACATTTATGACAAAGTACCCTTTTACAAAGCACACCATGTGAACCATACCATTCAGACAAAAGACTTTGGGGAATTTGGCATGATTAAGATGATTATTTAGCTATGGATTTGTTTAGGGAATGTTAGCTGAGTTGGTTTTGGAATGGCTTCTTTGACCGTAGTGCAACTCTTCTGACAGACCTTTTAATTTAAAATTTAAATCAGGTTACTACCTTCTTGTTTTCTCATCCCTTCTCAGTTCTCTTCTATTTCTTGCTCCTTTTTTTTCCCTTGGGTTCTGAATTACTGTTTGTCAACATTCTTCTGCAGTTTATATGTCAATAGGGTACTAATGAGCACTATGTTTAGAAGGTGCGGGGGCGCGAGGAGGCGCATGCTAGCTAGGTTAGTGGCTGGCCGAGGCTTGACTGGTGTGTGGTTGGGTCTAGCCGCGTCTAGCCGAAGGTGTGGCCAAAGTGTGAGATTTTTAACTTTCTAGAGTTTTGGCTTTTTTATTTAGAGTAAGGGCTTCGTGCTGATAATATGTTTAAGAAAAAAGAATTCGGGAGAATACTTGGGTGTTTTTATTGATAATAAGAGTCTCTTTATATAGAGAATTACATGTACAATATCTTTGAGTACAAGAAAACTTAATCAGACATTGATTAGGAGATCTAGAATATTATATCCTATTACAACTTGAATAAGTCATCATGTTTGGGTCAGGCACACATAATTCGGGTTTCCTTCAACATATTGTGAGTAATAAATGCAATGAAAAAATGAATCACACTTGGAGTATGGAATGAACTATTTTCCCCTCTATTTTCTTTGTTTGAGGAAAGTATTTCATTTCAATTTTCCAAGTTTAATTCCGGAACCAGCTTTGAGCTCCTTCTTGCCTAGACCTCGACGTCAAGTGGTGATCCGAGCGTTGCAAGAAGATACTATGACACCGGAAAGGATTATTGGGAAGCGTAGAGGTCACTCTAATGATGGAGTGAATATATCTCCAAAGAAACTGAAATTTAGTTTGGCCGTGGGCAAGGGCAATCTGAATTTGGAGCCGGAAAGCCTTTGCTTGGTTCCTATGCCAGAGGATGGTAGCTCAAGTAATGGGAAAAGGAAGCGAGGACGTCCTGTGGGCAGTAGAAACAAATTGCCATATGGGGAGAAGAAAAAAGTTGCACTGCTTGGTGAGGCTGCGAAAGGGAAAAAAGCCTCCAAGAAAGAGAAAGTGAAGAAGGTATCTGATGGTATGCGCTCCACCTCGAAAAGGAAGGAGCTAGTTATTTACTAATTTATTTCTGTTGGGTATGAGCCTATGTGAGCAGGGATAAGCCTCTGGGAGTCTTCTATGACATTTCTAGTTTTTAGTTTGTACCACAATTGAGTGATTGGCAAGATAGGGCTAGTTGAATGATTTCCTTTCCGTAGGAGGCGAGGTTTGTTCAATTCTTGTATAGGCTCGCTTAAATGTGAGCGTCCCAGTGATTCTTAAGAGTTTGCTTTGGTTTAGGTAGGTAATTCAGATTTTCTTGCCGGATGGCTTATGTAAACTTTGTAGACTTTGGCCTTTGACTGTTCATCTAATGCAATCAACTTCTATTTCAAAAAAAAAAAAAATGGTCCGTACGGTACCTGAACTTTTCCTCCTTATAACTTTTGGTACCTAAACTTCAAAAAATATCAATTCGGTTCCTGAGGTTCTTTGTCTGACCGAGGATTGGTACATATGACCTTTACCTCCGTTACGGAGCTTGCCAGCTGGCAATCTTAGAAGGGCACTTTTGTCCATTCATATCTTAGTTATTATTTTTTTTCTCTTAACATTTTTTCCTCTCTCTCTCTGTCTCCCCCCTTTCTCTCCCCTTCTTCTTCTTCTTCTTCTTCTTCTTCTTCTTCTTCTTCTTCTTCTTCTTCTTCAGTTACACTACCAAAAGCTCTATCAAAATAAAGCAAACAAATACAAACAGAAACCCAACATTTTAGTTTCAATTTTTTTTCCCTTCCAAATCCATCACTCCTTTCAATTTCCTCCGATCTTGTTTTCCTTGATTCCCCTCTCATTTCTCTATCCCAATCTATTTGAATCTCACCATCAATTTCATGGGTTTTGGAGTGCCGCAAGAACCAGCGGAAGAGGTTGATGCCGACGAAGATGGTGAAGCAGAGGAGGGTCATGAGGAGGGAGCGGAGGGTGGGGATAGGTCCGAGAGGGACGAGTCGACCCGGGCAGCGGAGGAGGTGGAGGAGGACGGAGATGGTGAGGTAAAGGGCAATGGCGGTAATGGAGATGCTGATCCTCGTCGTCGTCTTCGGAATCGACGGCGGAGACTGGCTGGTGTCAAGATTCAAACTTGATTATTCTTCTTTTGTTGTCTTAATCATCCTTTGTTCTGCAGCAGTAGTAATGAAGAAATGGTTCCTATATTTTGTTGAAAAAGCACAAGTCTTGATCAAGGTTATGCAAGAATTGAGGGATTTTGATTCAAAAAACTGGTTTTTTGGTTGCAAAAGATGAAATTGTATCTTGTGGGTTTTGTTATTGTTTGAGAGATTTTGATTCAACATGGTACTTTGAACGGTCTGGGTCTTTGTCTTTCTTCCTTTCTGTTTGCTTTTTGTCACTTTGAATGATCATTGACTCCTGGAGCGGCGGCGGTGGAGGAGGAGAAGGGGGGGGGGGTTGGATTTGGTGCGACTCGGGTGCAGAGGTTTAGATGATCACTACCATCAATCTATTAACATTGGGTACATGGCTGGGATTAGGGAGGATGAAGACATAAAATGACGAAAGTACCCTTAAAAATTGTCAGATGGCAAGTTCCATAACGGAGCTAACGGCCATATATACCAATCTTCGGTCAGGTAAAGAACCTCAAGTACCGAATTGATATTTTTTGAAGTTTAAGTATCAAAAGTTATAAAGAGGAAAAGTTCAGGTACCGTATGAACCATTTTCCCTTTCAATTTGCATTCCAAACATAAGAAATGAACAACTTTCCTTTTCTGATGCTTATTTCCACAAACCAAATGAGTTCTTGATGAAAATAGTTATGTCAAGAGCTGCTATTTCACATTATTATGAGATAATAATTATCGATTGAATTTTTATTATGGCACAGAACACCAGAGTCTGAAAGCATGAGATAATTAATTAAATTTGACCAATAAAGTGATTAATAATTAATTTTAACATAGTGCTTTCCATTGCTCCTCTCTAAATAGTCAACCATCTCTCTCTAGTGTGTAGCCACAATAGCTGAATAGCTGATCAGAGGAAGAGAAAAAATGATGGGGGGTCGGAGACACAACGCCCAGTCTCTCTGCAAATCGAGGGTCGGAATTGCCATAGCCATTGGAGTCCTTCTCGGTTGTGTCTTCGCCTTGTGCTTCCCCAATGGCTTCATCTCCATTTCCAATCCTGCCCCTATGCTCAACCGCCGCTTCGCCCACTCCATTGCCCAGGTTCGCTTCCTCACTCCTCCGATTCTGGCTTCCTCTTATTTCCTCTCTTTGTTTCCCTCATTGTTTACTATTTGAATGAACTGGGTGATCACTGCTTGAGATTCTGGTGCAAAATGATGCCAGTTGACTTTGGCTTTTGGTGTGTATGTACTTCTGAATCAAACCCATTAACTGTAACTGAACATTTGATGTTTGTGTGATGTGTCTCTGTAGAAAGACACTGACTTTTATGATACCAAAGATGATGAAGTTACAGTCTTTCAATACTAGATATTAGTTTGATTGGATTTTGAGGTACCCATTTGTGCATTTGTGTGAATGCTTACAAAATTGTGGGGTCCTTGTGATCATTTGATGGTCATGAATATGTGTTCTGGTGTTCTAATAGCTTATAGCAGAATGGTTTGGGGTGCAATATTTTGAGGTTTATAAATACAATGATGTTCATGTTTTTAGTCATTTGTGCATTAGGTTGGTTCCACCCTGTGTGAATCGTCTGAACGGCTCAACATGCTGAAATCGGAGTTTGTTGCGGCATCAGAGGAAAATTCCGAGTTGAAAAAGAAGGTTAGGGAATTGACGGAGAAGTTTCGGTTGGCTGAGCAAAGGAAAGATCAGGCTGAGAAGCAAGTTCTTGTCTTGGGTGATCAGAAGAAAGCTGGGCCTTTTGGTACTGTCAAAGGCTTAAGAACCAACCCCTCTGTTGTTCCTGATGAATCTGTGAATCCAAGATTGGCAAAGATTTTGGAGAAAGTGGCTGTTAATAAAGAGCTCATAGTTGCTCTTGCAAACTCAAATGTTAAGGCGATGTTGGAGTTATGGTTCAATAATATTAAAAGAGTGGGAATAACCAATTATCTGGTTGTTGCTTTGGATGAAGAAACTGCCAGATACTGTGAGGCAAAAGATGTGCCAGTATATAAGAGAGACCCAGATAAAGACATCGATTCTGTCGCGAGAACTGGAGGGAACCATGCTGTCTCTGGTATGAAATTTCATATCTTGAGGGAGTTTTTGCAGCTGGGATATAGTGTCCTTCTGTCAGATGTGGATATTGTGTACCTGCAAAACCCTTTTAATCATCTCTATCGTGATTCGGACGTGGAGTCCATGACGGATGGGCATGATAATAGAACTGCTTATGGCTTCAATGATGTCTTTGATGAACCCAAGATGGGTTGGGCTCGATATGCTCATACAATGCGTATTTGGGTTTATAACTCTGGCTTCTTCTACATTCGACCAACAATTCCTTCAATTGAACTGTTGGATCGCGTGGCTGGTCGGCTTTCTAGGGAGCCAAACTCTTGGGACCAGGCAGTTTTCAATGAGGAACTCTTTTTCCCTTCTCATCCTGGGTACGATGGCCTTCATGCTTCCAGGAGAACTATGGATTTCTATCTCTTTATGAATAGCAAGGTCCTCTTTAAGACTGTGAGGAAAAATGCTAATCTAAGCAAGTTGAAGCCGGTAATTGTTCATGTCAATTACCATCCCGATAAATTTCCACGTATGCTAGCGGTTGTGGAATTTTATGTTAATGGGAAGCAGGATGCACTGAAATCTTTTCCTGATGGCTCAGAGTAGTAAAGATTCTTCTGATCATACATTCTGGCATTGGGCAAAAGACGAGATCATACATTCTGGGATTTTGATGCTTTGTGTTCAAAAGAATTATAAGGTGACTCCAACAGCATACATGTAGGAAGCAACTCTTAAAGAATTGTAAGGAAGGTTCCAAGAGCATATTTCATATGCCTTGTCTGGATTGTTAAATTTTGGATGCTTTATATTTATATGTAACTATACCTCTGTGCTGTTGCATAATTACAGGTGCATGTTACTTTTGTCAGGCTATATAAGTGACTTATCTTCTTTCTATAATTGATCAAAATCTATTCAGAAATAGGCATGTTCGTTTCACTCCTCACTTGTATCAAAGTTTGCAGTTTTTGGAAATGACATAATGTATGTGCATAGATAACCTTTCGATAGGACTCAGATTCCCATTTCTTTTGTTTACAAATACCTCTTAAGTTACGCTGGAGCATCCACAGTACAATGAGTAACACATGTTGTCACAATAGTATCTTTTAATCTCTTACATGACGTGTTTTCAGTCAAGCAGTGACTTCATTTAGCTGGTAACTTGATCTTTGACTTGGCATTCATAATAAGCAACTCTTATAAAATCGGAAAGCAGGTCTAAAGCTAAAAAGAACCCAAAAGTTAGGCCGTAGGCTGACACCAACTGAGAGGACAAACTGTTACTTGAAAATGATGTGCAATACGACTGTACAACTACTATCAAGTTATGAAATGCCTTGGTACATTAAGACCTTCTTTACTGGACCTTTGAACTATGTAAACAATCAGCCAAGTTTGGTCGTAGGCTGACACCAAATAATCGAGGCTCAGGAGGAGTAGGAGAAGTCTCTTTTCGATGAGAAGGAGTAGGAGAAGTTGAGTTGTCTCTGCTTGGAGTTTTTGATTCGATGCTGTTGCTTCCATCATCGGAAGAGTTGACTTTCACAGCTCTGAGATCAGCAACTGCATCTGGACCATACATCTTCTCCATCTCATCCTGTTTCATTGAAACATTAATATCAGGAGAAAAGAGAGATAAACAAGGGATACTGAATAATGAATAAGTAAAGTTTAGATGACGAACAATTAGGGAACTGTTTTCTTCATCAAGTTTCCCACACTCCTCAGAAAGCCTTCTTAACTCATTTGGGAGCTCCGAGATTTCACCATTCAGCATTGCTGCAGTTTCTCGTAGTTTCTCACATTCTTGCTGCAAGAGAAACAAAACCAAAAGTATAATATCCAACACAACAAAAATCCAAGAGAAATAAAGAAAATTATGTAACAAATGACACCAACCAAATAGGAAATCAAGAAGTTCTTCTGATAAAAGCAAAAACTTAAATCATATTAGATGGTACCAGAATGAAACTAGTAGCTGGATGCCCCTAAATAGTCCTAGTCATACTTTTGGAGGAAAGAGATTGCTGTTAAAGCTAAAATCCATTGTTCAAGACCAATTAGATTTTTTTTTTCTTTGAAAGCTCAGAAACATTTGCATCAAGTATTATTCCACTGTACTCTAATCACAACTTTATGCTTCTTTGCTACCACTCAAGCAACATACAAGCAATGAATAAGGAACGCTGGATTAACAGAACTTAAACGGTTATCTTTTTGCTGCCTCAGAACTGATCTCATAAGTCATGACCATATAGCTACATCTACTAAAACAGGAATAAATGAATAATCCTGGAATGAGCAATACATTTTAAGTTCACACATGAATTCTATATTCAGAAACTATCTTCACCGTGATAGCAGGAAGTCAGAAGTTTAGTTGGTCATGTTGGGATAACCAACATGTGTATAAATATTACATAGAGAACCATAAAAATGGTAGCTGAGCGCACACCTACTAATATGTATAGAATTTATCTTTATCTGATATCTTAAAATCACTGTGAAAATTTCTATAAATGGGCGTTTGTTTTTTAGAGCACATTCTATAAATAAATATTTTGCAAATCAACATGTTATTCATTTGCACAATTAGGTATTGCTTGCTTGATACTGAAATTAAAACTATGAACACATTCTAAACAATGATACGATCTGATCACAAAAAATATCATGGTCTCGCCCTTGAAAACAAGGAAAGAACCTCTACAAATTACATATATGCACACACTCAAACTCATGCATACATACACACACATTTGTACCTGAAAGGCTGATGATATTTATTACCTGCCTACGGAATCTTGACCTCTTAGCTGACTCCCTATTAGACTGCTTTCTCTTTTCTCTTCTTCTCCGGTCGTGATCTTCCTGTTAAAGCAAAAGAGAGCATATACCACTCAATGGAAGTGACTAACAAAGTTGGCAGGGCGCTGAAGTATTTTAACTTCACCAAAATGATGGGCAGCCCATGGGACCATCGGTTCAAATAATAGAACACAGTATTATCACTGATACATAGATAAACATGGTAAAACAATCCTAATGTTCCTGTAACTTATATCTTTATATTGTTATAAACAGACCATCTTGCATGCCTATTAATCATGTGTGCCATATTCTAATCTAGGTTGAGCGACAATTGTACATAAATCCTCATGAAGAGTAAGATACAAAAAATAACTTAACAATGTGAACATGATAATCATCTCAAACATCAATGAGCTATCCAAAAAACAAAAATATAAGTACTGATGCATAAGCTAGTCTCCGTTAGGGATCAACAATTCTAAAGTCGAAATTGAGCATGAGCAACATTGGTATTGTCTAGGGATTCTAATATTCTATCTAGGTCTTTTAAACATGAGATCAAACTGTAGAAACGGCTGCACAATTTCTTTTTTATATTTGTACATCCACTTCATATGCATGATTTCTCACTCAAGCATCATTGCTGAAGCCACTAGAGTTAACCAGATCCATGTTGCCTTACCTCTGTGCGTATGGCATGAGCACTGGATACATTCAGGTCCAGTCCCGAATTCGGATGAGTTTCAGGCATGTTTACCTCAATATTCAACAATTTCAAATTTGTATCCGTGGCACTGTAAAGGACTCTAGAATTATTCTGAACTGCCCCCATCTGGTTAAAAATTTGCTTTTGAATTGCAGAAAAATCCTGGAATAAATTGAAGGGTGTGCCATATTAGTAAAATCATCATGTCCAAAACCAAATGATATACAATGCTTCTCAGTAAGCCCCACGATCTCATTAGAAAATAGTATTAATCTGCCAGGTAAGGCGTACAAGTAACCAAACAACAAACGTTTTAAAAATAAGAAAATTATATAAGTGACATACTCGGTTAGTGTCAGCATTCTCATCTGATGAATCCTCGCCTCTGCCTGCAGCACTGTGTAGAATAATTTAAACTTAATGATTGATGAAACATGTAAATAGTAAGAAATAAATACATGTTAGGGAAGATCAGGATAAGCTGATATGGGACCAGAGGGGCTATCTTAGCCGGGTACAAAGGAACTACGATTACCCCTGTGAAACACCGTCACCACTATTTCCAGAAAAAGAAGTATCCTTTTCGCTATCTGCAACTCTATTGCCTACCAACTCAATGTCTACTGAGCCTTCCTTAGTTGTTGTCATTGGTGTCATTGGTTCCAAGTCCTTCTCATTGAGAACCCTTTCTTCTTTATCTTGAATTTCTAATGCCACACCCTGACCATTTACATTAGTGGGTTATAAAAATGCATCCATCTATATATACAGTAAGTTATTTACTCTATCAATGCAAGAATCAGCTATTGCACAACAAATTTATGAATGTACTTTATGAAACCTACTAAAGTTTTGAATGATGAAAGGCAGCTAAGAGGCTGAAACTAAGACACGAATGATACTATATAATTAGGATACGCATAAACATATGGAGAGAGGGAAAGAGAAAGAGACCTGAGTTGAAGCAGCACTGGTTTCCCTAGTCTCCATGGTATAGCAAATTTGCAATCCTAAAAGATTAAGACAAGCAAAAGAATCTAATATGAGTAACAATGGAGCATGACGGTTCATTAAAATAATAATAATAACAAATAAAAATAAAAAAATAAAAACTTGAAAACACATAATGGTTCTCAATTGAACAAAAGCTCTGAGCTCAAACGCCCATTGATAAGACCTTCTTGGTATAAGTTATCAAATTTGAATTGAACAGCAAGCCCAACCAAAAACTAGTTAGAGGGGTTTCACTAACGCACGTATGACATCAAAGTTAAGGAACACTTGCTCAGATTGAAACATAACACATTGACATCAATTTTATTTTTTTCCAGAAACCCACCAAAGTTCAAAAGGAATTGTACACTAAAACAAACCAAAATCCAATAAAGAGCCCTCTCAAGACCAATGTGCACTTCCTATACTAAGATTCTCACTTAACCACACCTATATAGAACTAAGAAGACTACTAACTTGCTTATGAAGTACAGAAGTAGAGTCAAAACAAGAAAAAGAACTGTTCTTTGTAAAACCACAAACCTCATAACTGAGTTCATAACTAAACACAAAAAGAAAACAAGGGCCGAAATCTGATACCAAGAAAACTAAACAGAGAATGAGAGAGAGACCTGTCAAAGTGTTTGTGGCGCCAAACAAGAGAAAGAGAAGGAGAGGGAGTAGAGACAGTAGGTTTCGGTTTTTTGCAGGGTAGAGCTGGAGCTTGTTATACATATGGAGAGAGCAAGTAGTGTAAGATAATATGTTGAACGGTAATATCAACGGTCCAGAAGAAGCCGTTCATTCCACCGCCTATAACTTCTGCTTTTCTTTCTTTTATTTATTTTTCTTCCTATCTTATGCAACTAGGAAAACTCTCCTTTGTTTTTTTTTTAATTTTTTTTATTGTTTTTTTATTGAACACGTGAACATTAGAGAAATATGTTCAGTTGTTCACCAACAAGTACTTATTCTTTTTTTAAATTTCATTCATTTAATTAAAAAATAAAGTTAAAGTTACACATTCGTATAATTATTTTGACTTTATTTACTCATGTTTAAAAATGAAATATAACTAGAAAAGTTGGTGAACTGTGACCTATTGGTTATTTGGAATAACTGACATCGTGGCCCTCTGATTTGCTAGATGCATCTTGGGACTGATGGGGTGGGGAAAATATTATTGTGTTTACTGAAAGAAAAAAATACAACTAGGAAACTTGTGAAGATTCAAAAATAAGGAAATATTCTTTTGGTTAGCCTAACTGGTCAAAGAAAATTGAGAATTGAGACTAGATTTCTCCCCTTTGAATTAAGGCACCAAATTTCATACCAATTTGTTGCAAACTCCCCCTTTTGGATGGTTGAAATTGAATACGGACGGCTCTTTTACAGGCCTCCATGTAATAGGCTTCGATGGGATCTTCAGGGACTCTGAAGGCTTATTTATATGACCGTATCCTCATAGTGTCTCAGTCAATGGCTCAATGCGGTGGAGTCTAGAGTTTCGCGGTCATTGAAGCATTAAGCGCAGCTTGGGCAAGAGGTTGGATCAATTTTTGGCTTGAGACGGACTCGACTGTTGTAGTAAACTATTTAAAATCACCTAACTTTATCCCTTGGAGGTTAAGGATGGTGTGGTTTAACTGTTTGCATTATACTTCTTCCGTAGTTTTTAAGGTATCTCATTTATACTATTATTAAGAGATGAGATTTTGTTAACCAAAATTAAAATTTTTGACAGATTTAACCCTGAAAAATTAAAAATATGTATGTCATTACATGATTGGTTATTGGGGAAAGGGTGAAGATAGAGGTTCACCGTATTATCCATAAGCTTGCTAATTATGGTGCCACTAATATTAGTTTTATTTGGTGGTGTTCACCCCCTCATTTTATTGCTAGTCTTTATGGTCAAGACGTGTCATCATGCTACTTTTCTTAGTTCCCTAACTTTATTTCTGGTTATGGTTAGTAGCTGTAACTTCATGTTCATAGTACTTTTTTTTCTCTTGTATTTGTTGCAAAAAGAGTCCGACTTGCTTATGTAAAAGAAAAAAATAAAAGAGGTTCCATCTTCTTAGATGACCAATAAGACGCATCAAATACTTTCTCACCAGGTGCACCTACCTGTACCATCTACAACGTACAAGCCATAGATCTCAACAATGGCCACTGAAGCCTTGCATTTCCCCAGATAGCCAATGTGACCCACAATCGACCACCACATTGTGTCTATCACCCACTAAAAGCCAAATTCCAACATTACCATTCCAATACACAACACCTAGACCACGTCAAAAATGAGCTATGACACGCGCTTCTCTCCAAAACCCTAGAGCTCGATTAGGGTTTGTTCAATCTCATTTCATTGCCGCCGAAGTGGGATGGTGGTGGCCGCCATGGCTCGGCCCCCGCACCACCGCCTGGTTACCCTTCTAGCTCAAACCACCTGGTTTCACTTCTCTATCCCATACTTCATCCTGTGACCCACAACCAGAACTGTATCCATTATTACTCTAGTAATAATAACCTATTTAGATTTTCGGTGGCGTTTAGGATCACTTTCATTATGATGTTCGACCATGGGAAAGCTAAGATCTTGCTTTGAAAAATTTCTCGGTTACTGCATTTATTGCCAAGTAGCGGTTTGTTTGCCCCTTCCGAGATTTCTCTCGCCAACCAGGTATGTATCTAGGTCAGTTTTCCTCCTTCCCCGGACATCTTTAATCCTCATCATTGCTTGCTTATAGTTCCTAGATCCGACTATAGCCTTGTTAATAGATTGTATCGTTTGCTATTCCCTCAGTATCCTAGAGCTATTTTAAGGTAATACATGACGTTGTGCATTGCATTTGGTGTTAATATTTTGATTTTCTGAGGGTACGCATGCCTGCATTCCCTAAATCGAAGAAAATTTACGGATTCTATCCTCCCAAACTGGCCTTTAAATTCTGCTCGTCTCACTTTAGGAACCCAGATACCCCTTACCTCTGCTATCCTTTGTCATACACCCTGTTTCTTCACCATGGCTTACAGCCCAAATGCTCGTGCTCAGACTAGCTCTTCACGTCCTCATAGCCCCATTGTCTTTAATTCTTACCCAAGACCTCGCCAAAACGAGCCACCTCTGGTCACCCATATTGGTGGTACCAAAATCATTGTTGATCAGAATGATACCACTGTGTTAGTACCTCAACATGCTCTCACCAGCAAGGAGCATTTGAAAAACTATGTCTTGATTGCCAAGGTCTTTGGTAAACGTGTCTCCCCGAGGAAGATTGTCAGGAAGTGTAATCAGCACTGGGCGAACCTTCAGGGTTCGGTTTGCATGTGCCAACTAGTCGCTGGAGTTCACCTATCTCCAAGATGTTGATTTTGTGCTAGATAATAGACCGTGGTTTGTTAAAGGCTGAATCTTTCATATTAGACGATAGTCCCCCAACTTTGATTCGCGTACTGCAAAAATCGAAACTCTGATCCTTTGGGTGCGGCTTCCAAATCTTCCCCTTCAGTTCTGGAACAAGAATGCAATTCAACCGATTACTAAGGTCCTGGGTCGTTTCATCAAGCTAGATGAAAGGACTGAGTTCAATGAAAACTACATCTTTGCTCGTGTTTGCATGGAAATTGATCTCCGCACCCCGCTGAAAAGGACTCTGATTATTCGTGAAGAAGATGCAGGGGATCTCCCTTTTGATTTGGTGTCTAATCCAGCTAGGCTTTTCCCGTCTTATGAAGCCATCTTTGAAGTCTACTTTGAATGTGGAAGCTATCGGCATAGAATCAGGAACTGTCCTAGGAGGAAGAAAGAACAACACTTTGTCCTGGTTGATAAAGAGCAAGGCGATGATGATGTTGCACCACAAGGCATGGGGGTGGACCCTAAGATTAAAGAGTTGGTTAGTGAAAATGTGATGGTTTACTTCCCTCAGCCCGCTAAAGGAGACTTGGAGGCCGAGCTGTAGGACCTTTCCAAGGAGGAAAGGCACCACTCATCCCCAGGTTGGACCCCTGTACAACCGAAGGTAAAGAAGGCGTCCTCAACTGCACAAGACCCCAACACAACCCATGCTAACAAAGGGAAAGCTGAATCCAACAAGCGCAACAATATTAAGCCAGGAATATCCTTCAAGGATGCTACTGTTGGCCATGGTACCATTGTCATAACAAACCCACCGGCTTTGTCGGGAAACAAGACCCCTATTGATTCCTCCAGTGAGGAGTTGGTGAGCGATTTTGATTCCAATGACTCTTCTGTCTTATCTTACTCTTCTTTTCCTAAAATTGCTAAACTCTATGATTCTAATTTACTCACGGAACGGTACCATCTAGGAGAGATCTATTCTCCTACCGCTGCGGTTAATTATTTTTATTCTAATGATGTTGAACCCTTTATGCAGTTTGAAAACTTTAGTGATGCTAGGGCTTCTGACCTCATGAAGGATAATAGGGACAATCTGAATGAGTATGAAGTTAAGGTGATTAATGGCAAGTGGGTGATTATGATAGCTGAAAGTGACTCTGCAATGAGCTCTGGCTAGAAGAAAAGGACTAGGAAAATGGCTGAAGATCAGACTATGGCTGAGGCACAGGATGAGGAGGACAGTGCCTCTTCACCAAAGATGGCCAAACCATGAAAATTCTTTATTGGAACTGTAGGGGCAGCGCTTGACCTGGTTTTGTGGCGCAATGCCTCTTTTATTCTTCCTCTTTTGACCTTGATGTTTTTTGCCTGCTAGATATTAGGGCATCAAGTACTTCTTTAAATAAATTGAGGAAGTTTCCCTTTGATGATTTTATCTTAATTTCCGCTCATGATCAGTGTGGTGGTTTGATTTTATTTTGGAAAACTAGAACTATTACTGTTGAGTTAGTTAAACCACATGATAGATTTATACACTGCCTGATTAAGGATAACACTGTTAATAGGTCTTGGTTTAAAACTTTTGTTTATGCCTATCCCCAAAAGGAAAAACGAGCAGATTTGTGGTCACAGTTACTAGCTGTACAACCGAATTGTGATGACAGTTGGTTGCTACTTGGTGACTTGAATAATATTGCCAACCTGGATGAAAAATTAGGGGGAAGCCAAAGGGTGACAAACTATATGCTCAACTTCTCAGCCTTCCTGAATAATGCAAGTCCTATGTCTCTACAGGCACATGGACTACCTTATACTTGGACGAACAACCATAATGATGAAACTTTAATTTATGAGAGACTTGATAGAGCTTGTGTGAATGCTGCTTTTCTAAACAATTTTGTACATGTTCATTTAGAGAATCTTCCCATTATTGGTTCGGATCATGGACCTATTTGCTTGACAATTATGAATAATAAGGAAAAGAAGGGTAAGACTTTCAAGTTTGAAGCCATGTGGTTATCCCATATGGACTTCAAGCCCTTGGTACAGAAGATTTGGAATCAAAGAAAGGATACTAGCCCTATACTAAATTTCATTACTATTAGAAATCAATTTTGCCATCAGGCAAAGGTTTGGAATAAAAATGTCTTCGGTAACATTTTTAAAAGGATCGAGAACCTCAATGATAGGTGTAAAGATATCCAAAATCAATTGATCTTCTCACCATCTTCTACTTTCTTACAGGAACGACACTACCTGATCACAACAGAACTGCTATAATGCTATAGAGAGGAAGAACTTTATTGGGCCCAGAAGGCAAAGGTGAATTGGCTGAAACTAGGAGACAGGAATACTAGATTCTTTCAAACCAGGGCAAATAAAATTACAATAATGCAAGACTCAACTGGCAGCTAGATTGAAAATGAAGAGGACATCACAAGGATCTTTGTCTAGGATTTTAAGAAACGATTTCACCTTGATATACCCACTACTAATGACCACTTGCAAAACTTTACTAATCTGATCCAACCTTGTGTTATTGACATTGATAATGCCTTTCTTTTGCAGCCTGTTTCAGATGAGGAAATTTGGAAGGCGGTCAAATCGATAGGGCCGTTAAAAGCTCCAGGACCGGATGGCTTACACGCAAGCTTTTACCAGAATTGCTGGACTAAGGTGAAAGAAATGGTTGTCCCTATGATCCAATCTTTCTTTGCTGACAATACCCCTTTAACTCTTTTGAATCATACAAATATAGCACTTATCCCAAAAGTTGATCAACCTGAAAAGGTTTCTGATTTTAGACCAATTAGCCTTTGCAATGTCTCTTATAATATTACAACAAAAATCATGATCAAGCGTTTGAGACCCTTGTTACATAAATGTATTTCCAAAAACCAGGGAGCCTTTGCACCGGGACGTTTAATTTAGGACAATATTTTGATTGCACATGAACTGTTTTCTTATTTTCAGAAAAAGAAAGGAACAGTTGGTGCAATGGCTGTTAAACTGGATTTAGAAAAAAGCCTATGACTATTTGAATTGGAATTATCTGTTTACTTGCTTACAGAGATTTGGTTTCCATCAAAGCTGGATTGATCAAGTAAGGAATTGTATTTCCTCGATGTCGTTTTCTATTCTTCTTAATGGAATTCCGCAGAGCCACTTCTCTCCCACAAGAGGCATTAGACAAGGAGATCCACTTTCTCCATACCTGTTTATACTGGCTATGGAACCTCTGATAAGGCAACTTAATAAACTGGCTAGCACACATATGACCCAGGTAGGTATGCTTTTCTCTCCACTTGGCTTCAGAATTTCAAACCTCAAGTTTGCATATGACTATTTCATTTTTGCAAAAGCTACTAGAAAGGCTGCAAGGCAGATATCTAAGGTGTTGTCCTTGTTCTCCTTAGCATCTGGTCAAAGAATTAACTTCCATAAATCATCACTGTTCTTTTCACCTAATTCTCAATCTAGCCTCAAAAGGGACATTGTTAATATTCTAAACATTCAACAGAAAGCTACTATAGGAAAATATCTGGGTATTCATAATGTAATTTTCTGGAAGGATCTGATTAACTGAAAAGAACTTCTTCTCAGGATTACAAACAAGATTGCAGGTTGGAAAAAGGATACTCTCTCAAGAGCAGGTAGATTGACTTTAATCAAGGCAAATTTACTTACAATGCCGAACCATGTAATGTCTTGTTTTAGATGTTCCAATAAGGTCACGACTCATATAGACAAGCTTGCAAGGAACTTCTTCTGGGGTACAAGCTCCAATTCATCCCCGGTGGCCTGGAGAAAGGTGTGCACCCCCAAGGATTTGGGAGGCTTGTGAATCTGGCCTACGACCTATTTTAATAATGCTGCCATTGGTAAGCTGGCCTGGAAACTGTTAATTGACCAGGATAACTGGTGGTCGTCGCAGATTGTTAGGAAAAAATATCTTCGGCAGACTACTTTCTTCCAAGCAAAGAAGAAGCAATCTCATTCCCTAGCCTGGAAAGGAATACTTGACATGAGACCACTTATTCTCAAGGGAATGAGATGGTTAGTAGGCAATGGTAAGTCGATTAAGTTTTGGACTTTTAATTGGGTGTTTGATTTTCCCCTTATTAACTTTTTACCTAAGGATGCTAGAACAGGGATAAACATGGATGAAATGGTAGCAGATTACATTCAAAATCATAATTGGAACAGTAATAAATTATTACGATTTCTCAATGGTGGTGAACCAAATACAGGGTATTCTGATTCCTGTATCCAACCAGGAAGATGAATACATTTGGGGTCATTCCACCAGTGGTAACTATACAATTAAAACTGCTACTGGGTTGCAATGACCAGAAATAGATAATCATAGCAGCTTAGAATTACTAAAGAAGCTCTGGAAGCTTAATGTTCCCCCTAAAGTTCAACTCTTTGGATGGCTCCTCTTTAGAGGACGGTTCAAGACAAGGGATCGCCTTTCTAGATTTGGCTATGTTGATGACAACTCTTGTCCACTGTGTGACAATGATAATGAAACAGCAGACCACTTGTGTGGGTGCTGTGAATTCACAAAAGAAGTCTGGAAGCTGGCTAATCTTAATGATCTATCTTGGAATGAAGGATACCTTCAAGTTTTCAAGAAATTGTATGTTGAACAAGCTTGTGATCGGGGGCTTTTTGTCAAAATCTTAACATTATGCTGGCAGATTTGGAAAGCTAGGAATGATGCCATTTTCAGTGGAGTGATCTCTTGCCCCAAATCCATTATTGCAGCAGCAACGGCCTTCCAAAACCTGGTAGCTCCAGTAGCATGCCCCTTGGGTGGAGGCACCCCACAAATTGCTAACCACAACATTGCATGGTCCCCTCCACCTGCAGGAGCTGTTAAAATCAATTTTGACGGATTAAAAAAAGGATCTTCTATGGTGGGGGGTTTTGTAATCCGCAATCAAGATGGTAAACCCCTGTATGTGGCGGCCAAAGGTTTCAGTAATACTACAGTATCGATGGCAGAAGCTACTGCCCTAAGGAATAGCTTGGAGTGTGCCTTGAGGTTGAATCATACCAATGCACAAGTTGAAGGTGATGCCAAGATAGTGATTGACGCTATCAACGGAAGAACTACCCCCCCCCCCCCCCCCCCCCCCCCCCCTTGGAGGACTGCCAAGATTATACAAGATATTAGACATCTTGCCTCTAACTTTACTACTATTTCTTTCCAACATATTTTTAGAGAGGCAAATTCTGTAGCTGACTCTATTGCTCACCTTGGGCACACCTCTATAGACGGCCTTTTCTGGACGAACACCATTCCCAGAAATGCGTCTAATGCCCTGTTGTTTGATGTTGTAAACCTTGGTTGCCGAAGAGGCTTCCGCATCTAATATAGTCTTTTTGCATCAAAAAAAAAAAAACCATTACAATACACATCCCCTATTTTTTTTATATCCATTTTCCCCTAATATTTCATTTTATACTCTTTCTCTGTCCCTTTCTTCTGATCAATTGACATTGTTCATCATCCCGGCTATGTTATGTAATTACTTGAGGGTCACCTTATAGTTTTTCTCCCGCATATTGGAATCACAGTTTTAACCACTCTATTTTACAAATGTCATCTCTATTCACTTTGCAATATAAATAATTTTTCTTATAAAAAATATCAAACAACACACCTGTGGTGATTTCTAAGCGAAATGAGAGAAAAGAAAGAATTCATATATAATTATATAAAGCAAAAACCAAGTCTATAATGCACTATTATCAATATTGAAAGATAAAATTGAGTGATTCATTATACAAAGCGTACTCAATCAATATATGCAATTCATATATAAGAGTTTACAAGATAGGTTTAAACTTCAAACTAACAACAGAACTTGAAACATCTAGCTAGGTTTCTGGTGTAATTTGCAGACCCAAAATTAGCCTTGATCACTACGTGCGCATTAGTTTTATGATTTGTTCTCTGCCTCTTTCTTCATATTCTCTTCATTCTAAGAGAATTTTAAGAGCAAATTCACCCGTTAGGTCACTCGATCAGGGTCACTGGGTCATTAGCTCAAACATTGTTCACCGCTTTTTTATATTTGTTTCCACTCGTTGAGTCTAGGTCAGTTTTCTGACCTACAAACTGCCCCAAAGGGACTTAGGTCAATTTTCAAATTGACTCAGTGACTCAGACCCAACAGGTGGAAACAAACATATAAAATCAATGGTTCAATAGGTGAAGTTGCTCTGAGTTGGAGTTTCTTTTTATACGGTAGTTAATTTAAAAAAAAAAAAAACCAATTTTCAAGTTTTAAGTCATTCCTCTAATCGATCATTCACAATCTCTTATACAATCTTAAATTTTCCTTTGAAACTCTTATTGTTGTATTTGTAATGAATTTCAATATTTTTATTTTGGACTTCTAATCAATCATGTCACTCTTTTTTCTCATTCTGCCAACTGCATGGCATCGCTTTGTCCGCCTCCGTCGTCATCACATGCCTCTTGCCCTCCTCCTTGTCATTTTTTTTTTGAAATAGAAGTTGAATGCATTAGATCAATAGCCAAAGGCTAGAGTCTACAAGAACTTACATAAGAAATTCGGCAAGAAAATCCGAACTACCTACCTAAGCTAGAGCAGATCATTAAAATCTCTGGGACACTCACATTTAAGCGAGCCTATACAAGAATGAAAAACATCGCCTCCTACAGAAAAGAAATCATTTAATTAGCCCTCACTTGTCAATTACGCAATTGTGGTACAAACAAGATACTAGAAACGTCATAGAAGACTCATAGAAATTTATCCAACCTTACACACGCTCAATACCCTAATACATTAGGGCCCAGACCGCCTTGACCTGACACCAATAGATTGCATAGTTATTATTATTATTATTATTATTATTATTGGTGTTGAGGGGTGAAATGGGAATATAAAAGTTTACAAAAAAAAGGTAAGATGTGTATTCATATAAAGAGATGTGTATATAAAATTTCTCAGAAAACTATGTTTGTTGACCCACAAACATAAAACAAAATGAATGAAAAACTTTTTTTTTTTTTTTTTGAATAAAAGCATCATAGAGATTTTCATTAATATAGGGGTAAGGCCAAAATAACCATTACATATCTTTCCGCTATCATGTACAGATAGACAAGAAGTTGTGATGAACTCACCACGGTGATACATAGGATAGGACCATTCATTTGACAAGTCATGCCACTTATTCAAGCAAACCTATTCAACTATGAACCAGTAAGCATAGTAATAGGCTAGTTTAAGTAGAAAACTAACTAAAACGTGGGTATAAAAAACCAAAAGTCATTTTGGATCCAAGAGAACTAGGCCCAAAATTTATCTTCAAAGCTTTAAGCCCAACCAGCAGCCCATGAAGGCCATCAAGGACAAGAGACCCACTAGACATCATGGACCCCAACACTATTAGGGCTCCAAAACCAACTAGAGGCCCAAGAAGCCTATTGAGGCCCAAATCTAGCAACCCTGTTGGACATCACCATGAGTGCGGCGCCATTATCATCTTTGGTCGATCAAACAGCCACCACAACGAGAGAACCCTTGTCGTCGAAATCCCCCAGAACCGGGGTTGAATTTGGGTCCAAACACAACCCATATACGAAGCAAACCATATTGATCTGGACACCTAGAGCTAAATCTGATCCCTGGCGTCGCCACTTTGAATCACCACCCTGTCGGGCCGCAACGAACTGACATTTAGAAGAACCGATGTCGTTGAGATGTTGGAGGCCATGACTAGCGGTGCCCAAACAGACTTAGCATCAAGATTGATGGCCTTAGTGAAGTTGTTAACACCCATCTCTTCAGGTATCATCTGCAACTCCGACAACTGCAATGTTGACCAAGGCTGAACCCAACCCGATTTCGACAAAGAACGATGTAAAATCACAAAGCCGCCACCATCCAACATCACTTGCAGCAATAGTAGGTTCAAAGCAATTCACTAACAAAAGTCAGCCAAGCCCAATCCCTTCTAATTTGAAATTTCCATGGAGGTTCTTGTCGCCTCCACGTCCATATTTATTGGCAGATGGGTTCACGGTATGGTGGGCTGAGGCGGTGATCAGACAGTTCAGTCTTGGGCTCCATAAAAACCATAATTTCTAGTTTCTATAGATGTATTATTATTTACATGTGCTTTCCAAGTTGTTGGTTGCGATCCTCTTACTCTCTTTTTTTTTTCGAAAATTCTTTTCTTCTTCTATATAATTACAGTTTTATTAATTGGTAATTGTTTTGTTTTACTCAGAAATGCAATTTGTTTTCCTCCTTTCTTTCCTACCAAGAAATGTATCGATTGAAATTTTTTTCTTACTATGAAATTGTGAAAGTATAAATAGCAAATATTAACCTAGCTCATTCATTAAGGTTCATGCTATTTCTTTCAAAGAAAAATTCCCACCCCCCACCCTAATAAGTCTAATCCTGCATCCGCCATTGGAGCAATCCCACTGGATGCTAGAGCCAAGCCAGGGAGACATCAACTTTGATTCACAAAGGAAAAACTAGAACAATGTAGCTTAGGGAGAACCATTGAGAAGCAGGATTGTGAAGCGACTACAAAACACAATGGAGCAATCTGATTTGATGCTAGAGCCAAGTTAGGGAAACATCAACTCTGATTCAGAAAGACAGAATTAGAAGAGTGCAGCTTAGAATGACCTCAAGAATTTGGAGGCTCAAGGCTGGAGAGGATTGTATGCACCATCTAATCCAGCCACTCATCTAATCCACTCATTTATATATTTTAATATCAAAAAAATACATCCATTCATTTGCAAGTACCCATGCACCGTGCACTGACGGTGCATGGAACACACTCCCACTCAAGGCAACATAAACTCACTGCACTCCTGACTTTCCGATACATTTAATAATATGGGGGATCACATTTGAAATATATTCTATTTTATTTTTTATGACGGCTTTTAATGCAAGTAATTCATAGCTGCGCATATATTTTATTTTATTTATTTTTATTGGAGATTTTTACTTCGGCAAAAATTTATCTATTTTTGTAAATAAATTTTGACTGATGCCCATTGGATTAGGTGCATGCCGTCCTGCCATAACTCATTAGTCTAGTCAATGCTTTTACAACACAACTTAATTAAAAAAGGATGAGTACTAATCATTTGAATCATTTCCATGATTGACCAGTATCTTAAGCATGATCATGGAGGATGCCAGTTTTTATGATACCATCCAAATCCACCAATAGAATAAACAAAATACTTCTTTTTCTCAATGGTAATGCTGTCAAGACAACTTCTGTTTCCTATATGACCAACAAAAATGTTCAGAACTCAAGTTATGAGAATGTTGTTTTGAGCTTTCAATGGTGGTATGCAATGTATGAGAATTGTGTACAATATAGATTATTAACATAACAAGAATATTAGCATCAGCTACGCATCTAACAGGTAATTTGAACTGGTACATTAGTACAGGATACATTGTAGGACTCATATGTACTTGTAGACATCAAGATACAGCTCATTATGATGAAATAGTCGCTCAATGTTGGTCATAGTAATTGCATTTTGTTTTTGTTATATTGAAATAGATCGGGCATTGATTTATCATATTTTTAATATAGTTCTTTTCATTATTCTCTAGATCAATATATTTGAATAAGAGTAGATATTTTAAAGTTGAGTGCAACTTTTAATTTGCAGGGTCAAATTAGGGATTTTGGGATCTGGGTGGGCACTGTTTTCAGATTTTGTGGGGCATTTCAGATCTATCAATGAACACTTTGAATGAGGGGCGTTCCTACCCAGAACTTGAGAATGGAGCAAGGCTGAGTTTGGATGACCCTTGTCTTAGAGAGGATGTGATCAGAGAAGATTTGAAGAAGCTATTGATAACAATAAAATAATGGGTGGCGCTCTGATGAAGACTATTATAATGATGACTTTCTAATTAACAGCTGTAAGATCTACTTTTCGATCACATTTCGGCAAATCAACAGTTAGATTAATTAGCAGATAATCTCTGCAAATTTTCAACCAAACTGGAAATAGCTAAAACATTCATAATATAAACACAAAATGTTCATGTTTCACAGATTTGATTTGTTTATAGATTTGTTTTAGTTCAGTACCCCAATTTGGTTGAAAATTTGCAGAACTAATATAATCATGAATATCTAAATATCTAACGGTTGATTTGTCGATATATAATCGAACAATGGATCTCACAACCGTTAATTAGAATGTCATCATGAAGTCTTCATTTGAATGGTTCTCAGTACAGCCTCTTCTATAAAATAATATATCAATTGGACCTATATGTTGAAGTTAAAGTTTAGTAAAATGTCATTAGCCTTCAAATTCAAATTTAACACAAAATTTTTGATATAATCAGAGATGCTTTTATACGTAACAAATGAAAGACTCAAAATCAATTTTTAATGTAGTTGGATTATTTTGTTTCAAGTTTCAACTTAAGCATTGGAAATTATTCTATGCACCGACGATGTAACAAGATTAAAAAAAAAAAAAAATGAAGCTGTGCTTTTCAATTTTGGTCAAATTTCTTCTTAGAAGGGACCCAATAGTGCTTGCCAAAATAGAAGAGGCACAGAGAAACGTAAAGCGAGACGGTCAAAATAATAGAGACAAGATTTGTTTCACGGTTTCACCTTTAACGCACAATACCAAATTTTGAGCATTATCCTTTTTTCCTCACTCACTTTCATTCTTCTGTCTCTTTCCATCTCTTTTCCTTATTGGGTTCCACAAAGGACACTAGTTTCTCACTTTCTGTACTCTGGCCAGCTTTCATTTCTGCCACAAACAACAAAAACAAACAATGTGCCCACATTCAGGCACACACAGTCCTCCTCCACTCTCTTTTTGAATTTTGAAAATGGCCGCTTTGTGTTTTGGTGGCTGCATTTGCTTCACTCTCTGATGACCCTCATTCTTCAAACAGGTTAGTGGGTCTTTCTGGGTTTTCATTTCTGTCTGATGGGTGTGGATTGTTTTGTCAAGTTTGGCGGTTCTTGATTCGGTTTTGGTGTTTCTCTTTAGCTAGCACATTCTTGATTTTCTTCTTTGATTGTTTACTTCACGTGTTTCCTTGTGAATCTGATATGGTTCTTCAAAAGATTTATCTGTTTATGCTTTTCTGGGCTGCTCTTAATGAGTAACCGAGTAAATGTGTCACTTCTGGGCATCATTTGTTGATGGGTTAATTTTAAAGTATGAAACTTTTAAGTTGCATGTAATCTGGACTAGTAGTTTGAAGATACCGAGCAATCAAAGATGTGCATTTACAGTTGAGTGTATGTTTTAGCAATTTGGTTGTCTTAAATGATATAGGAAGCTTGAAGTTATTGGTCCTACTCTAAACGAATAAATGACTAAGAAATTGGGGATTTTGAAGGCAGGAAATTTCTTGGGAAATTTCAGCAATTTGACTCTCTTTTATTATTTTTTACCATTGGTATTTGGACTCCGTTGTGTAGATAACTATAGGCATTGGTGTATGGTAATATATCAGAATGATTCAAGTTGATGCTCTCATAGAGAGTCAGTGATGGTTATGAATGGGAGCTAAACTGGGTTTACTATATTGAGGCCAAGTAGTATATGATTGTCTCGTGGGTGATGTGGTCCTCTAGATGAATGGCGATCAAAATGGGGTTAGACAGCAGATTCCAAGGGAGGAGTGATGGACCACGCATTTATTCATTCAAGATATAGGTCTTGAGGACTAATTAAATGAAGAATGAATTTTAAAATTATAGTTGTTACTCTCTTGATCCCAGCAATAATAGAGAAGCTGAAAATGTGAAGTTCTAACTGTTCTATACACAACTTGTGACGGATGAATTGCAATTTTTCACAAGCAATTGTATGGTCCTAATTAGTCAGATCCTCATTTACTCCCTTCAGGTCCAATGGGGATCTCCCATCTACATGAAATTTCATGATACTTATCAGGTGCATATTATAAAGTAAACAAGTTTCCTACTGCTGAAAACCTCCTATTTAGGACTTGTTAAACTCATTAACACTGAGAGATAGAAACCTCTGAGGTTTGTTCGTGTGGTGTCCAATATATGACCAGTTAGCTATATAGTAATAGACTGTAGTCTTGCAGGATTTGTATTACTGATAACATAAAATGGTAAGTTCTATGCATTTTGTGTTATGGCAAATTGACATAAATAAAACAATATATTAGAGTAGTGTTGGTGCAAACAGTGGTTTAAAGCTGAGCTGGTGAGGTAGTGGTTATTTATCTCAAGGCATATACTGTCAACTCTGTCAAAGTTATGGAATTTATACGTCCATGCAACAGAACTAAATTTTGGATTTATGAACTTGTTATCGACTAAAATAAAAACTTTAAATGACCAAGGATCGCAGAAGATTTCTTCTCCTATATCATGAGGTGCTTTTCTGAAACAAGGCTCCAATTGTTTAAGAAGATGATAGAATAACGTATTTGTGTTCTCTCACAAAAATAAAAACAAAATACTTTACAATATCAAACAGTGGAATCCAATGACACCAACTCTGATCTTTGATGTATTATGATTACAAGCGGTATTTCAAGCTCTTACTTTTGTACGTTTGTCCATATCTGCAGGTCCAAATTAATTATTTATTGATCCTGGTTTCACTTTCAGCATGAAATCAGGACCAAAGGATGGCTGGCACTCTATCATGCCTCTATGTTTGAGAGGGAAATCAGCTTCACGTTTTTGCATGTTTCCAAATTTGAAGGCAGCAGACTGCAGTCCAGGAAACGTACCTGTCTATCTAAATGTTTATGACTTGACACCTGCAAATGGCTATGTTTATTGGGCAGGTGTTGGTATCTTTCACTCTGGGGTGGAAGGTTAGCATACCCTTATCATTATTCATATCTCTAATAGTAATATCAGTGTTGTTTTGAAAAATGACTTCCTCTGCCCATGCAAAGTTATCTGATGATGTATAACTGTTGATCAATGAATTTAAACAGGCATACTTTTACCTTGGTATTGCTTATTTTTTTTTTTCTCTTTATACATAATTCCATATGGTGTAAGCCTTGATAGAAGAATTAATTAGCAGAGCTGGTGATGCTCAATTCCTAGTTGAAAACAGTAAGAACCTGCTATTCAACAGTAGATGTACACGAGCAATAATCACTTTTTCTTGAGTGTTTGCAAAAGAAGCTAAGATTGGAGTTTTAGGTTATCATAATTTTGTATGGCTTGTCTTGAATTTTAAATGCATTATGTTCTTGGTCTTTAAAGTTGAGTACTGAATGCATTGATCATAAAAAATATATATAAATTGCCTTGTTTTTACCATGAGATCTCGACAATGTTTGCTGGTTTATCACTGTTTTCAAAAGCTGGTGAACAGATTATATTCTAAACATTCTGTCTGACATCATAGTGACCACCTAGAACCCACTATCTTGAATATCATAAGTGGTTACCTTTGTAGGAATTTAAATTCTGGATCTCCTTCTATGATATGATACCAAGATAGAATTTATTTGTTTACCACAATCCTCAAAAGCTGAGTTGTAGGACAACTATTTTCACATTTCAACACAACTCATATCCAATTTGGTTACAGCTGCTTCAGCCTATAACGATATGTCAGTGTTTGATGTTTGAAAATCATTATTGAAATATTTTTCTGAATTGATTTTGCTTCATTTCCAAAGGTGTTTAAATATCATATTGTTCCATGGGGTTAGTCCTACTGAAAATATGCCTTGCTTCTGCTCTTACTTAAGCATGAATACCTGTGCTCCCTGCTTGGATATAACTTAAGGATAGAAATTTACTTGTGTATCAAGTTGCACGCATATCCATTGAAAATCCAGGTCATTGAAATAGTTTATGTTGCAAACTGAATCTCTTTTTTCTCAATATGATAAAGTTGCTCATCAATCATTTTTGCATACTTTCAGTCTATGGTGTAGAATATGCCTTTGGAGCCCATGAGTACTCATCAAGTGGTGTCTTTGAGGTTGAACCTCGACAATGCCCTGGCTTCAAGTTTAGAAGGTCAATTTTCATTGGCACAACATGCTTGGATCCTTTCCAGGTTAGAGAGTTCATGGAGCGTCAATCTGCAAACTACAATGGTGACACATACCACTTGATTGTTAAGAACTGCAACCATTTCTGTCAAGATATATGCTATAAGCTGACTGGAAAATCGACACCAAAATGGGTCAATCGCCTCGCAAAAATAGGTATATGATGTTAAATGTCTCACCATGCTGTTTCTTTGAGGTTTGAGTTTCATTAATCACACTTTTTCACACAACCTTGGACACTTGAAAATCAAATGGTTCTATCAACTGACCCAAAAGGATGTTTGAACGAAAAGTATTTTGGGTTAGTTTTGTCACTGCCAATGCTACTTTTAAGTGATTAAAGCTTTCATGACTTGCTCAAAAATGCCATGAGGGTCACCTTTTTACATGAATATTATCTGTCAAGCTTGAACAATATATAATTAGGATATATAAATTTGGTTTTCATCCAATTTTATCTCGAGGAATGTTTATGTTGGTACGATCAAATTTATGTTTTTTTTTTTTTTTTAAAATTCTTTTCTACTTCCTTGTAGGTTCATTTTGCAACTGTATACTCCCAGATGCCCTTAAGTCGACCACTGTTCCACATGACCCCAATTTCCCAGGATATGAAAGTGAAAAAAAGAGACTAAGAAGTGCCTTCACTTGCTTGTCATCAATCTCAATGCCTCAGAGGGAAGTATCGATGTCGTCATTATTTCTACATTCGCATTATAAAGGCTGCCTACCACCATGGGAGTTTAAAAGGTCTAGAAGTGGCTCATTGAAAAAAGGGTGAGAAAAACTTTTTTTGGTCTGAAGGGTGAGAAAAACTTATACATCCTTCATTAGTCTCTTCAGTTTAAAGAATACAGACCAGCTGCTGGGATTCTTGCTGAATCGCTTTCATCATTCATGAGTCCCTCGGAGGGAAAATATGTTGTTTTGAGATTGCTGCATGCCTGTGTAAAGCCACCAAGTTAGTGGTCTGTCGTGGTAGCCAGTTTGCGGAGTGTGCTTGTTGTATTTGTACGATAGTAATTTAAATCTGATGTTAGAGTTACTGATGTGCAGTAATGTAATTATAAGAGAACACCCCAAGATTATTTGTGTGGTTCGTCTCAACATGTATCAATGGGGGAAATCAGAGAGCTTCAACTAGCATGTGTTCGACTGCTGTTTTTCTTCCCTGATGGAAGAGGTCTTAAATTCCTTCTCCTTGACAAAACGAGTTAAATAAATAAAGGAAATTCATCTTTTAGCTCATCATTCAAGAAGCAAAATTAGTTATGGTTGGTATTAGATGGTGCCTAGACTCGTCATTCTGTGATGGACAAAGTGCTGCAAGTTCTCGTAAGTTTGACCAAATGTCGAAATGCCCATGTAGATAATGGTCATCTCATTTGACTTATTTTGACACTACAAGATTACAGTGATCCAATCAGACTCTTTCATAAGTTTTTAGGTAACAAATTCATACTCAGTTGTGCTCTATTGTCATTGAATCTAAATCAAAGGACATAGAATAATGACACAAATAAACTCATCGCAACTACTTCATTGTTCTCCATTCTTGGATCTAAATTCAATGATAGTTGAGCATAATTGAGTAGGAAATCAATTGACTACCCGAATGTCTCTAGGCGTATATAGGTAGCTCGAAAGCAAACATCAACCAAGCGCTACCAGGTCAACAGCAACCTCATTGAGAGTCATAAAGAGGAGGAGGACAAGGTTTGTCGGTGGTGGAGAAGGTGAAAGAACTGCTGCTTTAATTATTCCCCTTTTGCCTATCGCCTTCCTTGGCAAGTTCATAATTCTTTTCCACCTGCTTTCGAAGAAACTGCTGCTTTAATTGTTCCTTTTTAAAACCTTTTGCTTTCTCTAATACCTTCCTAGGCACGTTCCTTATCATGCAGGAAAAATTCTTGCGTATGTCAGGCGTACCAGACACGTGGTACGCCTTACCAATCACACATCAAAATTTTTTAGCTTCATTCTGAAATTACCCCTATTTTTAAAAAATAAAATACCTAAAATATCTCATGTTGGACACTGATTGGACCGCCACACCGCCACGTGGTGCGGCCGCCCCACACAAGATTTTCTCTGTCATGCTTTCCTTTACCACACAAGACTTTCTCTATCATGCATTCCAATAACCTATTACTCAGAACCTCGGACAACTACCATATAAGCAGCCCAGGAGTTGTGCTTCACACTCATATATGCACTAGCTAACTTTCTTCTCTTTTATCACTTGCTCTTCAGCTCGATCCAAAGCTCCAAAGGTCTTCTTCTTGGTTAGAGGTCAGATTTCACAATATCTCTAAATCATTGTATTTACTATTTTAATTTGTCAATAATGAAAATTTCATCAAATTTTACTAAAGGCTTTGGCTTATGTATAGTTATCTATAGTACGTTACTAGCACCTCCCCGCGCGATGCTGTAGGATTGCTTGGTTTTTTTTTTTTTCTCTCTCGAATTTGTACTAATCGTATTTAACTGGTAACTTATAACTAATCGTGTTCTATTGTGAGTCTGTGACGATTCATCCATTGAAATGAAAGAGCTAAATCATACAAAGTTCTCTACATGTACAAATATGAGGACTGAGACAATAAGCTTCCTTCAATGTTTCAGCCAAAGTTGCTATACTGCAAAAAAAAACAACAATATCAAGACATGAAACCCGTAGTTTTTAATTTAAACAAAACAAACAAATGAGAGCGTCTCTCACTAAAACCTAGAGACACAAAACAGATCTGAAAAAAAAGTTCAAAAAAAAAAAAAACAATCTCCCTCTCCCTTCTCTCTTGCTCAGATCTTGAACCCTCCGATCTAAATCGAAGGCTTGAGAGTTGGGGGCAGCCTCTCACGTTTGGCCTCTCTTTTTCTCAGTTCCCCTACTCTTAATCTCTTTCTCTTGCTTCCTCTCATACCCCCTGTAGTGATTTACACCCATTTTGTGGTGATTTTGCTGGCATATGTTTAGTTTTAGAGGACTTCATTCCGGCCTCCTTTCTTTGTCGATCATCCCAAAAAAATTTCAGATCCAAAAAACACCATGATTCCCCTCACCCATTACGTCACACCAACTCCCCTCCACCTACCAAAGACTCCATGAAGGATTCTGTGGCTACCTCTTAAAAGTGAGAAACACTTACCTAGAGGAGTATGCATGAGTGCTCAGGCATGGGTGTTTCACCCCCCATTCACTATTAAATTTTTTCTTTGCTATTGTCTTCTGTCCCATTTCGGTGGCTTTGATTCATTCCCGATTTGAGTCTCTCTCTGGTGCAGAAGAGAAATGCATTGTGTGGTATTGGTTCATTTCTCTCATCCCTTTTAAATTCATATACCTCGAGCGCTCGAGGTATTGGCAAACTTGCAGGTGTGGGTATGAGCCAATCAAAACCAAACTCATATTAACGAGCGCTCGAGGTATTGGCAATGTGTCCCCCTCGATGAGACATATTCATATTAATAATAATTCAGGTGTGGGGATGAGCCTCCCAGCTAGACTGGATTCCAAACCACTTTTTTTTTTTTTTTTTAAATGCTGCAAAAACTATTCTTTAAAATTTGAAATTTGTTCTTTCTACTATGAATTGTGCTTCAATAGCAATTACGGTTCCAATTGTCAGAAAGAAAATAACTTTATGATTCACAACTCGAAGTACATCAATTCCATATTCCAACCCTCTCAATTCACAAACACAATGCTTGAATTGAAATTGGGTCGCAACAAAGATTAAAAATCTTAACTAAGCTTTTACAGAACCATGTACAAATTGGCGATTCTAGGATCTGCGGAAGGCAGTAACAGACCCAATTTCTATTGATTCTATCCCATAATCACCATAGCTGGAACAAACAGAGAAAGAAACAGGAACTGAAACAACCAACCAAAACAAAAAAGGGTTATGTATAATTGGCATACATTGATATAATTAGTAGAGGAATCAATTCAACCAGTTTATTGGATATTGCTGATCTTACAATATGAAAGCAGAATGAAACTTCTTCCTCTACTCCCTTCGCTATGTCTCTCTCTCTCTCTCTTCTGTGGAGCAAAGACGCAGTGCCACGCCGAAATCAGTCGGTGTCACAGGAATTGAACAACTAGAGGGACAATTCCGTAAAAGCAAGCAGAAGAGGGGTAGAAGGATCAGTGCTCTATTCATTTCGTTTGTTCTTGTGCGGAATGAACAATGATTTCCCTTTTAGGTTTTAGTATAGACTATAGAGTATAATTTTCTAGGTAATAAGTTCATATTGCAGGCACTCAGTGACCACTTGAAATGACAATAAATTAACTTTATAGTTGCTCTTGCTATTTCAGGAAAACAGATCCAACTTGAGTTTCTCTGGCAATGAAGGAAACGAAATCGAAAATTATTCCAATGCAACTAACTAATGCTTTGTGGGCATGCAAGAACGTTTTAATGCAACATCTAGGGTTGACGGCAGCAAATCAGGAGGACTGCAAGAGTGATGCAGAGTTCCGGTCCTTCAATGATGCCAGCCTCAAAACCGGTACCAATGAGATCATTACCAAATTTAAGGAGGATGGAGGTCTTTCCTTGGATGTTTTGGACAATGTGCTGACAAGTATGTCTGATTTGGGGCAAAAAACAGCTGACGCGATCTTGGATTTCAAAAGTAGTAAGATGATTCCCATGAAGGACGATAGCTATAAGCTTGTGGTGAAGGAGTACTTGAGCAGCAGCTTGGAGCTGCTGGAGTTCTTTACTGAACTGGAAAAGTTTCTAGACTCAGCTAGTCGGAGCCATTCACATATCGAACATGCGATTGAAGAGTGTAGCAGCTTGGGGAGTAAACATGGAGTAGGAAGGGAGGAGGCCAAGATGATTTTGAATATATTGAGTAACATTATGAAGACTAATGTCAATGACTACTCTGGTGAAAAGTTGGTCGAAAAGGCTCGTTGTTTGCTTGAGAAGCAGGAAGAAATGATTGACAAATGTCGCATTGAACAAGAGAAGCTTGGGAAGGATCAGAAGACTATTAATGGTTGGAAGAAGCTCTTGAATTATATATTCATGGGTGCTAAGTGCCTCATTATCGTTGTTCTAGTTGTGACATTGGCCAATTCTATCAAATCTGTTAGAGATGGTTCGTCTGATATAGTTGGGGATTTGAAAATCAAAGCAGCATGTTACTTTGAGGTCTCTAGTATAGTAGAAATAGCAGATCACTGGAGTAGCTCCCGCCTTGAAGTATGTCAAAATGATTTTATGCTGAAGAATGATGCAATGAACACAATACAGGAAGGAGCTTTTCATTCCATAAAAGAAATGGGGGAAATTGAAGTTCTCATCTTTAAGGTAGTAAATTCCATTGACTCTCTCCTTGCTGTAAGTACAAACTTTGCAAATGGTGGAAATGTAGAAGTGGCAATCAAGAATATTAAGCTTGACCTGAAGAAGTTTTTGGATAAAATTAACGCTTTGGAGGAGAAAACAGAGGAATGCAGCTCTAGAATTTTGAAAGCAAGGCAAGCTGTTCTCGCGTGGTAACTCCAGACCTTATCATCTTTACGCTTCATGTTGTAATAAACCCCAGTTTGTGTGTTGGTTGTTTCTTTACTTCTGCTTTTAGCTAGTTTTTGGTGTTTCCTAATTAATAAACCCAAGTTGGGTCGTTTTCTTTTTCTTCTCTTTTCTTCCCCGACCTAGTTTGTCGGGTCTGGTAATTTGTAATCCTTTCTGTGTGTGGCCTTTTTTTTTCTCAATGAAATGTTTGGTAGCTATCTTTTATTTCCTCCTATATATAAATTCTCATACCTCAAATAAAAGTCAGTAAAGATCAATTTTGATTGTTCTCTTAAGCACCATCAACAGCGTATAGCAGGTTTTGTTATCGAAAATGATCAGCGTATCCCTATTCTGGCTTCTTGCTCTGATGTTATAACCATAGAAGCTTTAGGCTTAAGAGAAGGACTTCTTACTATTAAATTACATGGCTACACAACGTATTGGGTTTTCTGAAGGTGACAAAGCTTTTGATTGACAACATCAATAAAAAAAATTTACTCCTTAGTGCATTAAAGTCTTACTCCATGACAATTTCTAAATATTTTGGTCCAGAGGAGCCAACGCTGAATAGTTGAGTGCACCACACGTTGCTTGCATCTATTTCGGCCCTAGAGTTGTCTTCGTATGGGAACCATTGATGTGAAACAATATTCAGGCCAACTGGTACGGTGCTCTTAGGGACGCAGAAGTGGCACCAGTTGAGTTTTCATTAGAATTGAACTTATAACTTCTACGGTGTTGATTATGTAAGATCACATGCATAATAAATATGAACATGTCATAATCTGCATAGAGATAGAGTTTTCATATAATAAAGGTACCTTGGTGCCCCTATCAGACCGTTACAAAGGAGCTAATATCGTCTAATCCTCATTAGTTTACCAAAAAAAAAACAAAGATTACAAATATTCATAGATAGAATGAATATCTATAGAGTCCATCTTCTTCAAGCAAAGATTTGGTAAGATAAAGTCTTCTACTATCTCCAACAATTGTCTATTTGTTTAAGGATATCTCTATTTGTGTTTGATCCAAACTCTAGGTTACTTGACCTAGTGGTAATAGGGTTCAATTAGAAGAATCTAGAGATTATCTTTCCTTGTATGATTCTAACTCTATGCATTGTAATCCTCTATATAAAGAGGCCCCTATTATCAATGAGAATACACAGCAAATTCCTATCAATTTCTGATTCCCTTAAACACGTTATCAGCACGAATCCCTAACCCTGAAATCTTAAAAATCCAAAACCCTTGAAAAAATGTGTGCCTGCACCCAGCGTCTGCAACCTCACTACTACCCAGCAACTGCCTATCGCCTCTACTACATCAAAAGGAAAAAAAAAATACCAGAAGATGAAGGAAGTAGACACTCTCGGTCAAAGGCAGAAGAGAAAAGAAAGAAAAAAGAAAGAGAATGGGAGACGCGGCCCACTGCCAAAAGAGAAAGACAAAAAGAAAAAAAAAAAAAAGGCACCAAAAGAAGAAGATGAAGTAAGCCACGTGCTGCCACAAGAAAAAAAAAACAAAGAGCTGAGAGAGAGAGCGAGGAAGGAAGCGCGACACCCACCAGAAGAAGAAGAAAAGAATGAAAAAAAAAAGAGGGGAACGGCCCCATTGTCAAAAGAAGAAAAGGAAGAAGAAGAAAAGAAAGGAAGAAAGAAGAAAAATGGTGCGGGCCCAGAATAGAAGAAGAGAAATAAAGGGTGGCAGGCCCGCGGCCCAGAAGAGAAAGAAGAAAATATAAAAAAAGGAAGCCGAGCCCACAGACAAGCCACGTCAGCACCCTGGCCCACTGCCACGTTGTTACACTGACCCACTGCCACATCAGCAAACAGGGACACACGCCACGTCAGCAAACAGGGACACACGCCACGTCAGCAAACAGGGACACACGCCACGTCAGCAACCAGGGACCCACTGACACGTCAGCATAGGTCAACGGTCAACAGTCAACGATCAACAACTTTCCGGTGACTTTTCCATCAAATTTTCTGGCGACCTATTTCGAGGTATTTTTTATTAAACATTCCCGTTTTTAGAGTTTTTAAATTCAATTTCTCTTCTTTTTCGGGGACTTGCAACCTCCCTTCTTCTACCCCCTTTCTTCATTATAAGGGAGACCAAATTAAGCCGAACTGTGAGGGTTCGTGCTCACTCCAAGCTTAGAGCTTGTTGAGATCTCCAAACTTAGAGTTTGTAGAGAATTTATGATCGACCATTTACATCATTGTTTCGATCTAATCCAATATCTCTTGGAATCGAATTTCTTGGAAGTGACTACGCTCGGAAATTCCTAATTTCTTGGAAGCGACTACGCTCAGAAATTTCATATGTTTTCGTGGTAGCCTATTTCGCTCTGAAACTAACCCTAATTTCTTGTTCTCTTTCAGGATGAGTAACCTGAACAAATTGGATTTTGCTCTATTGGGAACGACAGGCTCTGGATATCACAGGTGGGTTCGTGATATCCGCCAGCATCTCAAGGCTGATGGAATCTTGGATATGATTCTCGAGCCTAACCAGGACGTGCTAACTGTTGAGCAAGCTCAAGCTTTGGAAGCAAATAGAGCAGCCTTAGAGGCAAATAAGGCGAAAGCCATCATCCTAATGACTCGTCATAAGGATGATTCGCTCCAATACGAGTATATGAACGAAGAAGACCCCAGAAGGCTACGGGTCTCACTCGAAGAAAGATTTGGCAACGTCCGTGACTCCTTACTTCCTGACCTAGAAGTGAGATGGCATAGCCTCCGCTTCTGTGATTTCAAGTCAGTTCTTGACTATAACTCGGAAGCACTTCGCATTAAATCCTTAATGAAATTCTGTGGTAAACAGATCACAGATGCGATGTTGATTGAGAAGACTCTCTCTACCTTCCCCGTCTCTGCATTGATGGTTGCTAAGAACCATCGAATCGATGTTAATACAAGACAGATCACAAGGTTTCATGAGCTCATTGGAGCTATGAATGTCGCTGAAAAGCATGACAATATCCTTGTGAAGAACTATAATTCAAGATCCGTGGAAACAGAGCATATTCGGGAATCCAATTATAGTCGCACCTCTAAAAGAGGGCCCCAAGAGCGAAACCATAATCTTAGGGATAGTTCTGGACATTCTGGTCCATATAATGGCTCTACTTGGGAAGGTAACCACCAAAATAGGCGAACACGGAACCGAAGAGGTAAACGTGGAAAGAGAGAGGGAGGCAAAGCCTCTGGCCATGCATGTTGGTGGCGCCACCAACACTAAGAGCCATCTAAATGACGCTTTCAAAGCGCCTCAATCAATGGAGTTCGAGCAAAGAGATGTATGTTCTCGATGTGGAGTGTCTGACCATTGGGCACACATTTGTAGAGCTCGTGAAGAACTTGTCACCGCCTACAAAGCATATTGTGAAGCAAGAGAAGCTCACTATGTGGAACAAGAAGATCAAGAAGATGATCTAAAGTGAAGGGTTGAAGACTACAAATCTAGCTGGGATAAATAGATCACCAATTCTGTTTAACTCTTTATTTTTCCAAGAGGTGTAATAGGCAATTGCCATATACTTTCTAGCAAATGCCAATGGTTTAGTCTTTCTTCAAAGAAAGTAAGTGTGATGTCTAGGAAGGTTCTGAGATTAGTGGTACTTAAGCGAGCCTTGCTCCACCGACATCTCTCTACTCACCTGGTCACATTTATTTTGGAATTACCGAAAGAAGTTAGACGACTACCATTGTTTTGCATTAGCTAGCATTTGGATTAGATTCTCCTTATGGTTAAGAGACAATGATGTACTATGTTGGCTTATGAATAAAATTTCGAGTTCTTTTCATTATGACTCAATTTTGATTCTGAGCATATGACTTTGTGACTACGATGGCTGGGCCATCAATATTAATTCAAAGACATGGAATAGCCCAAGTTCCACTTACCAAATGGCACCTTGATTACTGCTGTCACAGAAACTCTCTACGATCTTAGGGCAAATCGTACCCTATGAATAGCCAACGAATTCCATGCAAAAATGCATGTAAAGAACGGAGATGAGTTCCTTTGCAATACCTCTAATGATTGCGAACAAAGACGCATCTTAGAGAAGTTTATGTGTCTCTCTAGTGGACTCTATGTCACTATTCGAGCTATTAATCCAATAAAAGTGATGAGAGAAGATCTCTTGGATTTAGACACATATTGGCTTTGTCACGACAGGATAGGTCATCCTGGTCATGATATGATGATCCGTCTACTAAAGACTTCACAAGGACATTTTTTTTCTCTCGAGCCAAATGAAGCATGAATCAAAAGTTGATTCCTGGACTAAGTGTGACCGACGCTACTGCCTAAGGCACCGCCTCCGTCCACCACCAGCCTAGGGCTAGCGTAGTCCCTATCCATGATGCCATGGATGGCGTTCCCTGGCGTCCATCATGGTGATGGCGCCCCAGGTGATGCTGCAATCACCAACTTGCTTCAAATAGCGTTTTAGACGCTCATGCCCAACCAAAATCCTCATTGGTTGCTTCTAAAACCTCTCGCTCGTTTTTACAAAGCCCGTTCCTTAGGGAACTTAGGACTGACACTGTCCTCTGCAAAGGTTATAAAAATACTCATTATGTTCTTACATAGAATCCTTAGGGATTCTGTGGACTAGTTCAACCAACTTGCGGACATTTAAATATCTCATAATGTTGGTTGACACGCACACACGCTGGTCACGTGTTATGCCATTGTCCACTTGAAATGCTGCTTATGCTACACTCCTAGCACATATCATATGACAACGGGCTCACTCCCCAGATCATCATATTCAGTCAATTGGATTTGACTATGCTAGAGTGTTTACATCGAAGACTTTCGATGGTTATTGCATTAGGACTAATGTTGGACATCATATTCCCATAAACACACCCAATTGGTCTCGTGGAAACTTCTACGATGGTAGTCCGAACATTGGTAATGCGCACCAATCTTCTTACATCCGCTTGAGGTGATGCAATATCGCATGCAGCTATGCTAATTCGTCTACGACCTACCGCCACTCAATGTACCTCTGCGTTACAGCTAGTGACTGGGTACACGTATTTTGTACTTATGCACATTTGAGTGAGCCATTTATGTGCCCATTGCGCCGCCACAGCGCACTATGATAGGTCCTTATAGACAAATTGGCCACTCGGTTGGATTTGAGACTCCAACTATTGTCCGCCACTTAATGCACTTGCAAGGCGATCTCATTACCGCTAGATTTGAGGGTTGTCAATTTGATGAGACAGTCTTCCTGTCGTTAGGGGGAGATAAGAACACGGATGTTCAGCAGGAACGACAGAAATTGTCGTGGCCTGTCTCCACTATGTCTCATCTCGATCCCTATTACAGTGACGAGATCACACAAATATGCTGCAAACATGCCTGCAAGGAAGGACGTTCCTATGAGAGGACGTAGTGCCACCCTACACCGAGGTAGGCATGGCGCCAACGCCAAAGAGAGTGGCACTTTGGCGTTACAGGCCATAGCCCCAGCTAGGATGCGTGGGAGGCCCGTGGGTTCGAAGGATACTTTGGCACATTTCAATCCTTTGATCATCAAGACTCAAAATCCGTCTCATGAGTATCTTTCGGGTTATGGTTATCTTTGGGGGACGCCTCAACGTCAGAACCTATTCATGAGAATATAGAGCTCTATGAAACTTACACTAGTGTACATGAGACGTGGGATAGAAACTCCATCATAATTGATGATGTAGTCACGCACTTCGTTGCACATGAGTTTGTTGAGTCCGATGATATCGAACCACACTCCGTTGATGAATGAATGCCAACGTAGAGAGATTTGGCCTAAATGGAAAGATGCGATCCAGGTTAAGATGGATTCTCTAACGAAGAGGAAGGTTTTCGAGCTAGAGATGCCAACACCTCCTAACATAAAACCTGTTGACTAATGGGTCTTCGTTAGAAAGCGTAGTGAGAAAAAGAGATGGTAATCTCGCCTTATGGCGCAAGGCTTCTCATAAAACGCTCTGAAATCGACTACGATAAGACAGATTCTCTCGTATTGGATGTCATTGCACTCCACTACCTTATCAGTTTGGTAGTTTCTGAATAACTGAACATGCAGCTTACAAATGTGGTCACTACGTATCTCTATAGGGATCTAGATACAGAATATACATGAAGGTTCATGGTGAACTTCATTTACCCAAGTCAAGTGGCTCTAGACCATGGAGCGCGTTTACAAAGAGGTTGAAACGCTCACTAAAGTGACTACTTGATATGCCCACGCGTTTCCATAACAAGTTTCGAATTCTATCGCGGTTCATGTTGGACATGATCTTCATTAGAAGCCCTTAAAGAGTTAAAGGAAACCGCTGAACATTTGAAATCCGAGTTTGAGATGAAGGATTTTGGGAGAACACGATTATGTCTCGGTTTGGAACTTGAGCATCGTGTCGATAGATGCTTAGGCATTTTGACAAGGTCAAGCCTTCAAGTACCCCCATGATCGTCCATAGTCTTGATCCTGAAAAGGATCCTCTTTGTCGAAAGGATGACGACGAAGATGTGCTAGAGGCAGAAGTGTCTTACTTAGTACAATAGGCGCATTTTTGTACTTATCCCAATGCACAAGACCGGACATCTCATATGTTGTGAACTTGTTAGCTAGATATAACTCTGCGCCAACGCGACGCCATTGGATTGGTGTAAAAGATATCTTTCGATATTTGAGATGTATGATTGATATGAGCTTGTTTTATCCCTACAAAGAGATGATGGATTCGGACCCATCACACACCAGATACGCCGCCAACATTGGCCTGCGTCCACCATCCCCATCCCAAAACGACATGTGTTTTGGAAGGTTTTGCTGATGTTGGGTATCTCTTTGACCCACACAAAGGTCATTCCCAATCCGGTCAAGTGTTCACCATGGGAAAAGACCGCGACATCTTGGAGGTCTACAGAATAGACTCTAATCGCTATATCTTCGAACAATGCAGAGATCATTGCTCTTCATGAAGTGGTTCGTGAATGAATATGGATTGGATTAATAATTACGCATGTTCGAACAATTGTGGTTTGAAGTTTACCACATATGAGCCTACAAGCATTTAGGATAGTGCTGCTTGTTTTGAAAAAATGAGGCAAGGCTACATCAAAAGCAATAACACCAAGCATAATCAGCAACAACAGACTCTCCTCGAGATCAAAGTGAACTAGATTTGATCTGTGGACAGTGAGGCAGACTTGTTTACTAAGTCATTGCCCAAATCCACGTTCGAGAAACATGTGGCAAGAATTGACTTGCAGAAATTATCTGAATTCCTATGACCATGGTCATCAGGGGGAGGCGCAGACATCAGGGGGAGATGTCTACATGTTCGTCTCGAATCATGAAGGGTGTGTTGTGCTCTTTTCCCCCTTCGACCGAGGTTATTTTTGTCCCACTGGGTTTTTGTTACTCGGCAAGGTTTTTAACTAGGCAACGAGAGAAGCACCGCGTTTGGACAACACAAGGGGGAGTGTTTAAGGATATCTCTATTTGTGTTTGATCCAAACTCTAGGTTACTTGACCTAGTGGTAATAGGGTTCAATTAGAAAAATCTAGAGATTATCTTTCCTTGTATGATTCTAACTCTATGCATTGTAATCCTCTATATAAAGAGGCCCCTATTATCAATGAGAATACACAGCAAATTCCTATCAATTTCTAATTCCCTAAAACACTATTCTATTTCTCAACGGGGCGAGAGTAGTATTGGGAGAACAGGGACCTTGACTTTTGTAGATGCCATATGATAAAATCCATACATCAAAGAGAATCTATCACTTACCATATGCACCTCATTAGTGATTAAGTCACTTCACTTCATATCCTTTTATAGCTACCAATTTAAAGCATATATAATCCTTTGATTTATTTGTAAGACATCACATATAATTATCGTGTAAATTTTATTATTAGATGATATGTCTAATTTAAATATTATTCCATATAACTAAGTAGATTATAACTCAAGCTAGAATGGCAGCCCTAAACCCTAATCGCCCCGGTTTCGGGGTTTTCCAATGGCGGCCATCTCCGGCCTCGCCCCTAAGTGGAACCTTCCTCTCCACACTTTGTGGCTTCTCTTCAGCCCTGCAACGCTGGTTGTCTTCGGCGAACACCCCTCCAAAGAAACCTTTTTATCAGAAAGGATCTCTCGACCATGAACCTGAACCTTCTAATGGGGATTCTCGAAAGAGAACTGGCCCCCAGTGTTGGGGCGTTGAGGCCGTCCAGCGCCGGTTTGCAAGGCAGGTTACTTCAGGTCGGATCCGACCAAGTCGAGTGAGGCTAAAGGATGTAGGGGATATCTAGATCCGGTGGGTTGTTCCAGCCATGGCAGGGACAATTCCTCTGTACTCAAAGCAAGGCGACGAGGTGGGATTGGCTCCGAGTTGCTGAGATGGCAGTTTGGAGAAGATTTCCAATTTGGCAGAGAAGGCGGACTGGAATTGGGGTGGCTACCTTGGTGGGAATGGCGCGATCACAAAGAATAACATCTACTGATGTGGGTTGGATCCGATCTGCATGAGCGGTGGTGGTCCGGTCTGCAGGAGTAGAGGCAGGCAGTATGGCCGTGGGACAGCTTTGCTCCAGGCCTAGATGTACTTCCCATGCTCATTGCAGGAAGGTGAAGGTCCAGCTGGTTGTATGTGCTGGGGTGCAGGCCATCGCCTGCATAATTGATGACAGTGTACAAGCGGCGACGGAGGCAGTAGCCATGACGAGATTTGGTGCAGAAGAGGGGTGCCCAGATCAATTGGGAGACCCACCAATTGGAGGCCCAAATCATTTCTGTGGCCCAGGTCAAGTGGGTGGCCCAAATCAGATTGGGAGTATTGGGTGTCCTAAATATTTGGAACTGTTTCTTGGATTATGACCCATTTGTGGACCGAAATGAGGGATCCTAATTCTCTAGGGTTTCGTATTTGGGATCCTGGTGGTTTGATCCATAGCAGTGTTTTTGCCTGCAGCATGCAGTAATGGAGTTTTCCAGACCTCCCAGCCTTAATTGTTATGGGAAAGGAGGAATCTAATTTTTTTTTTCTTTCTAAACTTTGCCTAATTACTATGTTTAGTTTTCATAGTTGTTACGCTCACTTTTGAATAAGTGAGCACTGGTTGTCTAATGGGTGGTGCTAGCATACCACGTCCTAAACTTGTCTAGAGATGGTAAGGAAACTTATGTATCCGTGCCATTCTGGCTTGAGTTGAATGAAATGATTAATTTGGTTAAAAAAAAAAAGTAGATTATAACTCACCGGCAACAAGACTGTAATAACCTGAAAATTAGTGCCAACTATAGAACACTATATTATTAACTATATTCAAAAAATCTTTGTTATTGAGCTCAAGACTCTCATCTATGTTATTTTTATGATGCATGTCATTTTAGTACTAATTATTGCCATTTTTTTTACCTTAAGAAAGCACTAAAGTTCTTTGCTTATTAATTGGGTAAATGTGCATATGGATGTGTGTGTGTGTACATACATACATACATATACACACACACACACACACACACATATATATATATATTTAGCAAGTGGATTTATGATCTGATTTATGCTTTCTTTCTTTTATTATTTTTTTTAATTTTATCTTATCCTTTTAATCATTTAACCTAAATAGTAATTAGTCACTCACCTTATAATAATTAGTCACTTACTTATTTTATGCTTAATTCTAGCCTATTTAAGCATATGATCTGATCATACTTCCTACAAGCTTGAAGATCAAATGCAAAATTGATCAAAAACTCCCTTAGTTGAAGAGAAAACTCAACTAGAAGTTCTTCACACAAATCCTTCATCCTATTTCTCTTAAGAAGTTTCCTTTTTGTGAAAGAAGTCCAAAGTTTGATCACAAGACCTTCTGATTTCCTTAAGTAAGTATATGAAAACTCTCTTATAGTCTTTTGCCTTAAATTTTGATCAATTTGAAGAACCAAGAATAAAATGGTGTAAAAACGTCACTGCTGCATAATCCAATTTTTCGTGCATAAAACTTATGTATTTGCTGATGAAAGTTATGCTACCTTAATCTACATGAAAAATGGCTCATTTTGGGATTCTGAATCACTGAAAAAGGTTAAGAAACGAAGAAGTTATGGTTAAAAGAAAATTGTTACTTTCCATATTCTTTTTCCAGAATCCGGCAACTTTTTCCAGAAACCGGTGAGTTCATGCATTTTCCGGCTGCCGGAAATACTAAAATTCTGGTCTTACTCTTGCTTTATCTAATCAAGTTCATATAGATGATTTCTAATTGATTTTTTATCTTAATTTTATATTTTAAATGATTTTTAAAGCATTAAACAATGAATCTTTCAAAACTTTTCCGGTCGGTTTCACCGGAAAACTCATATGATGTTCATAACTTCAAACGATCATATCTCACTCATTTCTTATCCATTTTCTACAAACTTTATATCAATTTGAAGCTTAGGACCTCTACTTCTGATCTGGAGAGTTTGAGAAGTAATGGTAAAATACACAATACGTAATTACTTAGACATCAAAGGACAGTATCAAAAATATCGGTTTCTGCACTGTTATGGTTCTTCACCATTTCTGGACTATATCACTCTGATTTGGACTACATGAATTATTCCATTGGATTCCTTGTGAAAAACCCTTTGAAACGGTGTACTCATTTGACTAATTCGGACTTGTGATGGACAACATAACACATCTTGAAATTTGATGACTCTAATCGGAGAACCATGAACATGGTTGATGAACTTCAATGGATTTGGACCTAAGGACTGAAATACTAACTATAATATAATTTTGTTAAATTGTTTATAGTTACTTATTTAATGCTTGTGCTTTATTATTACCTATTTTACTTGATTTCAATTATGTATAAACTTCTTTTTAATTATGTTGTTTGCTAGTGAATTTACTTATTTGTGATATACAATTATGTTACACATGTTTTCATATAAGATTATTCCTAAGTATATGTATCTATATGTGTGTGTACATATACATATATTATGATCTATAATTCATAAAGATTGTATGTTGTGAATTTGATTATGTCTGAAAAGTACAGTTGTGAAGCCGGGTGATTACTACAACCCCGTGCTTAAGTGAATTACTGGTAAAACTGTTTTGGTGTTATGAGGAGTTAAGCTGTGGGCCCTAGTCCCTTCAGATAGTGCACTATTATACTCTTAGGAAGGGTGCTTACTTTGAGTATACATACTTTGGTAGTGTCCTCGGTATACTGCGGCTTACCCATGCTTTGGTATTATGGACCCTAGCATGTGGATTCATGTGCTTTGGTATTATGGACCCTAGCACGTGGATTTATGAATTGTTACCAGTCAACCTGACTTTCCCGTGTTTTGGTATTATGGACCCTAACACGTGGATTTATGATTTGTTACCAGTTAATCCGAAAGTTCACTAAGAAGAGAAGTGTACTTATATTATTTTGATCAAATATCTGTCTGCGATATATATATTATCAATATGTTATGGTGCTAAGTGAAAAGAGAATCAAGCATGTATTGCTTAAAGTTTATTTCACATATTAATGCTGCAATATTTGTTGGTTCAATAAGGAGATGTGATTAAGTGATTTATTACCAGTCTCATAAACCATTCATACGAATGAATATATTTGTATATATGTGTGTATGTATTGTGTGTATATATATACATATTTAAGAATTCGTATGAACATATAAATGGTTCTTGGTACATTTTAATTGGTTGTTCAGTTTTGATTTCTTAAGACACATTAATATAAGAATGTAAGTTGTGTACTTACTAGGCTTGTGTTGCTCATGATGCTACACCTTCTTGTTTTCAGGTATTGAGTAGATGCTTGGGGAAACAGGATGAACCTACTAGATAAAATAATATTTTTCTACTACTATTTCTAGTGAATACCTGTACTGATTTGAATTTTGCTTAACTTTGGTTATGTAAATATATTACCGATATTTGTTTTCTAATAAAAGTACTATTCAAACATGTATATAATTTCTTTTACTTCCTGTTGATTTATTCAAGAAGAAAATTTTATTTGTTTTGACTCACGTCACAAATTCACGAGCCATATTTCAGTACAATATTGGCCTTGGATTTGGGGGCGTGACAAAGACCTTCCTAAGTTTTTGTATTTATTTTCTAAATAGATGATAGGTGTAATTTTGCTCCATTAATAACACCAATTCTTTCTAGGGGAAATATCACCAATGGTCATTGAGTTATGACTTATTCAACACTTAACTCAATGTATTTTCAACAATATCACTTAACTCACTCAGTTTTACACCCGTGTTTCATTTAACTCACTGCCGTTAATTCTATTGTTAGAAGCAGTTAAAATTGAGGGTATATTTGTCAAAACATTTTAAAATCATTTTTAACTTTAAAAAAAAAAAAAAAACTACATTTATTAGACTTTTTTTCAATTTTTTTTAAATTTCTGAAATTTTTAATAAAAAATGATGTTTTTAACTTAAATATAATTTAGGAAATGATAACTTTTCATCCCATACAAAACCCTAGAGAGAGAAAAAGTGGGCATTATCGTCCCTGTCCGACGGCGAGCCTTGCCCCGTCGTCGGACGGGCTTTGTCGACTATGTGTGAGTCTGGTGTGTTCGAGGTGGCTATTTGGAAGAGGAAGGCTGAGTTGGGTGTCGGATTTTGGTTCTGGACTTGCGGTACTTGTCGACAGCGTGGATCGGCGGGGGGTTGTTGGCTTAGATCAATGGGGATTGGATTGATGCAGAGTGGATTGGACCGAGTTGGATAGGCGCGATATCAGAGATTGACTGGCGGCCTCGAGTCCGTGGCAGCGCGGGGTAGTTCAGATCGGATCTAGTTCTTCATGGATCAGAGGCAGTTTCATCCTCCTTCAGTGGTGCCCAATCTGGGGTGCTCAGTGGCACGATCCGGGTTTGGTCTCTAGATCCAATCTAGGGAGGGATCTGATCTGAGCAGTTTTGGGCGCGTTCTGGATTGGATTTGCTGTGGTTGTGGTGGCATGAATTGGTATGGTAGTCATGGGTGGCGGATCTGGCAGGGCAAGGTAGTCGGTGGTCCGTCGACAGTGGGGGGTTTGAGCCAAGTTCGGCCTGCTAGTGGAGCTTCTCCTGATTGAGCCTCGACCTGCGGTGTTTGGGCAAGGGCTTGTTGCTGGGCTAGATGGAGTTTGGGCCTGGGTCTGTGCTTGGGCTCAGGTCCCAAACTGTGTTAATTTTATGTTATTTGCATGTTCAAATTAGGATTTGGTTTCTTTTGTTTTGTTTTTCAGCCATAAGTTACTATTAAGGTTTTGTTTTAAGGTTAGATGTTGGGTCGGGTGTACTGCAATTTTGGCATAGACAATCTTCTATTCGGCGGTCTAGCGGTCGTTCCTGTTTTGGAGTTAGGTCAGCAGTGATGGCGAAAATGTCTGGCGGTGGCATACTGGCATAGACAGTTCTTGGCCTTCTAGTGGGATTGTTCCTGTCTGCTCTTGAGTCGGAGGTGATGGTGATTTAGAGCATTTGTGGATTGACGGTGTTGACATTAAGGTGGCCATGGTCTTGGGTTTAATTTAGTCTCAGGTCTGATAGTCCAGCATTTATTTTGGTCAGATTCGAAGTCACGCCTAGTGTAGACTTGGTCGATCAAAGGCAGGTCAGGAGGACTCTGGGTGGCGAGTTAGTGTTGACAAAGTTGTGTATCAAGAATTCACTGGGCCTGCGCATCTTGTCTTTGCCTTTTGTTGTAGTGCAAGTTAAGTCTGTAGTTGAGTTGGGGCCTTGTTGGTTCCGTTAGTCAGTCATTTTGGAGTTCCAGTGTGAAGTCCAGTGGCCATTTCTGTGTATGAGATGATGCCAAAACTCATTATATCCCGTTCATTATTAATGAAGTTTATTCTTGATAAAAAAAATAAAAACTTAAATATAATTTGAAAAAAAAAAATGCATTTTTTTAGTGTTTAGACAAATATACCCTCAATTTACATTTATGAGATTTCAATTTTTTAAATTTTTTCAATTAAAAAAATTTCTGAGATTTCTAATAAAAAATGATTTTTTTTAACTTAAATATAATTTGAAAAAAAAAATTGTCTTTAAAAAAAAAATTGGAAATGCATTTTTTTAGTGTTTAGACAAATATACGCTCAATTTTAATACCTTTTAACGGCAGAATTAACGATGGTGAGTTAAGTGAAAAACGGATGTAAAACTGAGTGAATTAAGTGATATTGTTGAAAATACAGTGAGTTAAGTGTCGAATAAGTCATAACTCAGTGACCATTGGTGATGTTTTCCCTTCTTTCTAAAGTTTCTAATGTATCAAAAAAATAAAAAATAAAAAATAAACATCGATTGTTTCCAAACAAAAAAAAAATTATACTCTAAAGATTTTTAATTAGTCATCACATAAGTAATAATTAATTATAATTTATTTCTTGACCAAAATGCGGATGTTCTTACCTTGTTGACACATCTCGGAGCCTATTGTCCACTGAAGTCCAGTCTGTCCAGACAGCTCGGGATTGAAGTCAAAACCAAATTCCAAGCTCATTTCCCACTACTCCAAACCTTCTCCACCAATTCTCCTTTTGCTTCACATCTGAGCCTTCTGTTTGTTTACATCTCTACTTACTAGGGAAGCCCACAACTCATGGGTAAAGGAGGTGGCTGTGTGCCCAGCAAGAATAGGCCACCGGCAGGCGTTGCCGGCGCTGATCTTCCGAACCCAAAAAGCGATGATCTTGTTTCAGACCAAAACCAAACCCAAACCACAGAAACAACAAACCCAATTAAGGATGAAGGGGTTGCAGAGAAAAAGCAACAGAGGAAGAAGCTGAGGGTTTTCATAGTGTTTTACTCAATGTATGGGCATGTGGAGCTGTTGGCCAGAGAGATTAAGAAAGGGGTTGATTCCACTGATGGGGTTGAAGGGGTTCTGTACCGGGTTCCGGAAACGCTGTCGTCTGAGGTGTTGGAGCAGATGAAAGTGCCCAAGAAGGATGATCATGGGGTGCCTGTGATAGTGCCTGAGAGACTGGTGGAGGCTGATGGGGTGTTGTTCGGGTTTCCTACCCGGTATGGGTCAATGGCTGCTCAGATGAAGGCGTTTTTCGACTCCACGGGGGAGCTTTGGAGGGAGCAGAAGCTTGCAGGGGTGCCTGCTGGGTTCTTTGTGAGTACTGGCACACAGGGTGGTGGACAGGAGACTAATGCGTAAGTAAGACTCCCTTGGTTTTTTATTTCGAATTCGTTGGTTGAAGAATTGTGTTTTTACTTAATGCTTTTGCTGGTAGTTGAATGTTGGCGCATTTGGTATGTTTGAGTGGTATGACGTGAATTAGAAGTTGGTGTCTAAGGGAAAAGGTTTGTAAATTGCATATTCAAGTAAAAGTGTTAAATGCAAGAGCATTGGAGTTTGGATTCTATGTTCGATCACATTGCTTGTATACATTGTCAATTGTGTTCTGTAGTTTTGAACAATGTGGCTCCAACTACATGAAATGTACATTCTTTATTCTTTGGTAGAGCAATTGGTCTTTTGAATTGTCCATGATGACTTCCAAATTAGTAGACGGGGGTTGGGTGTCAACTTTCAAGATCTTTATCCAATGGGATAAAGGATATGGAACTGAAGTTAGGTTCAAGTTTCAACCCCTTCTGAAACACTCCTTTAGGGTGCTGAAGTAACAGCCTGTCTTGTACTGTTGTAAGATGCTTAAATAAGCTCATTTTTATATAATGAACTAATACTGCACCAGGTAAGCTGAAAGTGGTTGGAGATAGTATCAGAAGTAAACAAAGATATATATTCAAAACGATGAAGTCTAGGCATTGCTTTGTCATTATTCAACTAAAGTAAATCAGCCAATAATATTTTTCTCTATTTATTGAATCTGAGAATAATCAGTACTTCCATTTCCTATTTGATTAAGATTATGATAAATGCGTTAGATCCTAGAACCTATTAGAAGCACCAGTGACAGCTTAGTTGGTTTCCATCTGGTATCATATACAAGATAAAATGTATATGATACAAGATGGTCAGTGTTTGAACCTCATCTACTTAAATGAGCTTATGTAACCCGTAGGTGAATGTAGTTTATAGTTCGTGTTGCTTGTATGAACTGTTGCCTTGCCAATGCTACTAGTTTGTTGATTACTATGCAATTTCACCAATATAAATGCTCATCCATTCTACTATAGACTAAAATTTCCTGTGCTTCCTACTTAGTTTCTGAATGCTTGTGTTGTTGTGTCCACATTTATTTATGTTCTGTAGCTGTTGTAATATAGAATAATATCTTATGTTATCGATCCCATCCTCATCAAAACTATGTCAATGCATATTTGCTCAGTTGGACAGCCATTACTCAGTTAGCACACCATGGAATGATATATGTTCCAATTGGCTACACCTTTGGTGCTGGAATGTTCCAAATGGACTCCCTTAGAGGAGGGTCTCCATATGGTTCTGGGGTTCTTTCTGGAGATGGCACAAGGGCACCAACTGAGACAGAGCTCGCTCTTGCAGAGCATCACGGAAAGTACATGGCTACTATTGTCAAGAAGCTTGTACATTGACTGGAGGAGTCTGGACAAATCTACATTCTTTTGCACTTCCATACAATTTTCTTGGTGTTTCTACTCTGTTTTGTGATGTTCTTCAGATGTCATATGTTAATAGATTTTTCCAGCAAAATCACAAAATGTCAATAGATTTTAGATAGTTTAGTCATTCCATTTTTTTTTTTCAGAAATTGTAAACAAGTGTCTCATGATCATCAGTTTTGAACTTTTGACGATTGCTCAGTCAAACTGTTCATATATGGTCTTTTCTGTCTGATTGAAACATTATTGTCATCAATAAAGTTGTGGATCATGTTCATTTCTGCATATCTGCCACTACATATAACTACTTGGATAATATAATCAGATGTTATAATTATGATTATTTTCCGTCATTCAACTGTGATTGATATCAAATTAAAATGGAGTATTATTGGCTTATGCTTACCTTTGTTACTAAGATGTAATTGTTTCTCCACTTTATATGGAATGCTATCCCTGATAGATTAGATGAGTGATGAAACTGATGAAAAGAAAACTGTCACTGTTCACGGTATTTGTTTCCAGGTATCTGTCTATCTGATATCATCCAAAAAAAAGTTTGTTGTGGTTTCCTAAAATTACTAGAGAGGAAATTAGTGAGCCTAGAGGTAATGCCTCTAGCGATTAGTGAGAACTAGAGATATGTCTCGACTCTCGAGTCTATGTAAATCTTATCAGTCTCTTTCCCCTTAAAAAAAAAAAAAAAAAAAAAAAAAATTTAATCCCTTTTCCATTTCTCTTGTAACTGCAGATTTATCCAATCCTTAACTTACTAGAATAAATTACTGAAAATTTTTGCTATAGTATTTTCTTATTTTTGTTTTCTAAGTCTGATAGTTGGATAGGCTTGTTAGTTCGACGAAATGTTGAAAGGAACAGATAATGCAGTTCCTTGTCAGAATACTAGTCTTCCAAAATGGGATGAATGCCAAAGAAGGTTCCCTTTCTTGATCCTATATCTGCAAAATGTGAATGCTTTGGAATAGCTACTGGCACAGTCGTATGAAAAGTATGTTCCGAGATCCCCATGTCAAAAGGAAGAAGCCTGCTGAGGAATAACCTTTTGGAGACCTCAATCTATGTTGCTAATGAAGTCAAGCATTTGCCACGCAGAAAGATCACAAGGGCCTCCCAGAAGGTACATTGAAGAATCAATGTACATCAAGGTTTTCTCCAATCAATGTACATCAAGGTTTTCTCCTGTCATCTGGAAGGAGGACACTGGATCAATATAGTCCCAATCCATTTCCATTTGAATACGAAGCTAGACAAGTGGTTGTCCACACTGGAATAGGGTCCCGTTAGAAATTTGAAATACAGTCTTCTCCAGCTGAGCCACAATAATACATTTCTGAAGATGAGCGTGTCAGGAGCAGAAATGCGAGAAAACGATATCTTGAAGTAAAGGTGTTTCTGGGTGTGGAGTTGGAGTGTTGGACGATGGACTGAATTAAACACATAACTGTTTACTTCATACTTACATAGCACCTTTGTTGATCTTAAGGTAATTCATGGACATTTGTAATCAAAAGTTATCTATTCATTTCGTGTTGGAGAATCTCTCTTCTATCAACCACCCTGGTGTTCTTATAGGTTATATCTAAAAACAAGCTAGGGACCATAGACAAAGAGATGGACTATCATCCTACATTCCTACCTTGTGTGTGTGTGTGTGTGTGTGTGTGTGTGTGTGTGTGTGTGTTTTTCTTTTCTTTTTGTTGTTGATAATTTACCTTATCTGGGTGTAAAAGTTCACCAACAAGAGAACATTTGTAAAGTCCATGAGGATTGAGGATGTGGTCTTCCAACAGACGAAACACCCTATGAAAGGAAATGCTAGGATTTTCTATATCATGCAATACTAGCAACGAGAGCTGATAGAGATTAGATAAATAGATGACTTTATAAAGAGCAGCTAAACCTCTAACCAATTTTAGAGCAATGCTTCACTGTGCTAGGGCCATTACACTATTCCTAGTTTCAGTGTGCCAAGGTATAGGACTGAACATTACATCAATCCCAACAAGCTTTGTTAAGGAGATGCTTCCTAAACCACACCAAGCTGACATCCAAGCTATGCTGAGATTGAGAGTCATGATCATTTATTATTCTTCCATGTTCTTATAGTGCTGGTATTTGGTCTCACCTGATCTCCAAACGAGGTGACATTAATCCTAATGTGAATTGGTCTGATCTCATCCCATGGACTTCTTCTAGATGGAAGGGTAAATTTCTGAAGGATATTACTTGTAACTCGGTGCTTCAAGCTTTTGTTTTTGCTATTTGGAGGGAAAGAAACAACACAATATTTAAAAATGTTTCACTTCATCCTGCTGCTGTCTTCTATCGTAAAGTCTATTCAGTTGAAATTATGTTCTCTGGAAATCCCTCCCACAGTTGCATACACGAGCTTTTGGTCCGAAGGGAGACTTTCTGATTAATTTTGGTTGGTTCTTTACTGCTCTTTTTTTTAGCAGGGAGGGTTAGGCATTATGAGAGATTGAGAGATGATAACTCTCTCATTATTGTATGCTCCTCTCTTTGCTAGGTGTCTCTAATCAATGATACGTTGATTAGCAATACTTTGCTTTTGTTTTCTCATATATATTTATCTGAAATAGTTTGTTTTATGGTGGTTTGACATAGAAATGATGTTGCTACAACGCTTGGAACTTTATGTAAGTGAGGTTTACTATCATGTATGTGTTGGTAATTGACATCAGATTAAGTATTTTTGAAGGCTTTGAAGGAACCAACTGAACCAAGTCACTATCATCTTGAGTCTTTCACCTTCCCAGCATCTTTATTCTTTGGTCATTCTGCTTCTGTTTCATCCACTACGTGTCTTAGTGAAATCAAGCTCAAGGTCCGTTTCAATATATAGTGCTTGAACTTCCATGTTTCAAGACTCATGCCATACTCAATGTCTCACTTATGGGTCAAATATTATGGAACTTTATACTGACATTTTCCTAGTGAGGGTGTTGGACTCGATCAAGATTGATGAGCATCTCTTCAACTTGATCAATCTTAAAGATGATGTTGATGCACTGCAATAGTCTTTCGCAAGAGAAGAACCACTTCTGCACATCCGCAAGGAAATTTTTTATTGAAGAGCTGCTAACTTTGGCTACACTTTTTGTAACAGTAGTCAAATTCTGTAGACAGGAAGAACTGTACTAGTTTCCTTTGCTGGATGTCATATAGGATTTTTATGTTGTAAAGTCAAGTTCTCGTGGCCAAAATGTGAGTTTAGCCAATAGTTCTCTGGTAGGCTAGTTGCGTTGAACAGTTCTTTTGGGTCTAGGAATAGATTAGCTTGCTTTATTATCTGGCAGTAACTTTGGCTACACTTTTTGTAACAGTAGTCAAATTCTGTAGACAGGAAGAACTGTACTAGTTTCCTTTGCTGGATGTCATATAGGATTTTTATGTTGTAAAGTCAAGTTCTCGTGGCCAAAATGTGAGTTTAGCCAATAGTTCTCTGGTAGGCTAGTTGCGTTGAACAGTTCTTTTGGGTCTAGGAATAGATTAGCTTGCTTTATTATCTGGCAGTAAAGCAGGATGTCTGGAAAAGCTTGAAAAGTACCAGACAACTCGGTACTCCACAACGTACCATGATGGCTATAATACTACTTCTGGTGCTTTACTTCATTATCTTCTTCACAAAAAGGGACGAACAAGATTAATTGACAATGTAGTACTCAAACCTTCACTATCTTCAAAATAGGTTATCCAATGCAGAACTCAACTTATCTCAAAGAGGTCCTTAACAGTAATGACATATAAGGGGGAGGCACTAGGTGGGTGCATCAGCTACAAAGCTTTCATCTTGGAACAGATGCTTGAGATCCTTGACAATGGATCTGCAAAGGGATAGAGCAGCTCCTACTAACATAATCAGTGATAGTCTTGGAGTCAACTTCTATCATAATCTCCGAGCAATTGTTGTCCATGGCTGTAACCTTCACAGGGAGCATGAAGCTCACAAAATACACCCCAGTTCTGCCAATATTCCTTGAGCTTGCAAACAGAGGCAGCCTTCAGAATCTCGAATAATAAAGGCATCAGAAGCTCTATAAGCATGAACAAAACAACTATCAAATTTCAGCTCGGCTTAAGTGATGGCGGAAAAGACATCAACTAATAGCTTTGAGCACTAAGATAGAAGGTGAATTAGTAGCAGCATTGAGGATCTTGACAGGACGCTGTTTGATGTTCCTGAAGATCCAGATATCTCTTGATTCCCATATTTGCCAGGGTTCCATGTTCCAAAGTTGGTCGTTTGGGTCTGCAATGTTGCATTTCCATGTACTGCTAATAACTATGGTCCTGCTGATATAAATACTAGTCATAGACTCATAATTGGAACTCTAGATGAGTTAAAGGAAACTGCTAAATATTTGAAATCCGAATTTGAGATGAAAGATCTTGGGAAAACACGGTTTTGTCTCGATTTAGAACTCGAGCACCGTAGTGATGGAATTTTGATCCATCAGTCTGCATACACTCAGAAAATCCTAAGGCGCTTTAATGAAGATAAAGCAAAGCTTGTGAGTACTCCCATGATTGGTCGTAGTCTTGAGCCCGGAAAAGATCCGTTTCGTCCAAAGGATGAGGACGAAGAACCATTAGAGGCCGAAGTGCCCTATTTAAGTGCAATAGGCGCATTATTGTACTTAGCTCAATGCACAAGACCGGATATCTCATTCGCAGTGAACTTGTTAGCTAGACATAGCTCTGCGCCAACACGCCGCCATTGGATTGGTGTAAAGACAATCTTTCGATACCTAAGAGGTACGATTGATATGGGCCTATTTTATCCCTACAGAGAGAAGAGGAATGACGGGAGAATGGGATCGGACCCCATTGGGCATGGAGCCGCCGCCGTCCACAACATGACCGTCGGCCATGTTGCCACCGTCAGCGCCGTCACCGCCCAGGGTGGCCGGCCTCACCCTATCCCCCTCCATCAAAACGACAATGATGTTTTGATGGGTTTTGCTGATGCAGGGTACCTCTCTGACCCTCACAAAGGTCGCTCCCAAACAGGTTATGTCTTTACCATGGGAAGCACTGCGATATCTTGGAGGTCTACAAAACAGACCCTTGTTGCTACTTCCTCAAATCATGCAGAGATTATTGCTCTACATGAAGCTGTGCGTGAATGCATATGGCTAAGGTCTGTAATTAGACATATTCAAGGAAGTTGTGGTTTGAAGTCTACCACGAATGAACCTACATGCATTTATGAGGATAATGCAGCTTGTATTGAACAAATGAAGTTAGGTTTCATCAAGGGCGACAACACCAAACATATATCGCCTAAGTTCTTCTATAATCAGCAACAACAATCACTTCTAAAGATTGAAGTGAATCAAATCCCATCAGAGGATAATGTAGAGGACTTATTCACTAAGTCGTTACCTAAATCCACCTTTGAGAAACATGTAAAGAGCATCGGACTGAGAAAGTTATCCGAACTCCCATGATTGTAGCAATCAGGGGGAGATATCGACATCAGGGGGAGTTATGATGTCTACATGTTTGATCTCGAAGAGTAGAGGACGTGTTGTACTCTTTTTCTCCTCCTCGAGCGTGTTTTTGTCCCATAGGGTTTTTCACTCGAGCAAGGTTTTTAACGAGGCAACGGATGAAGCGTCACCACCAAGTTTGAGTGGCACAAGGGGGAGTGTTGAAGGAAATCAGCTATTAGTGTGCCTAATCAAACAAGGAGTAGTAATAGGAGAGATGGTTCTAGTATTCCTAATCCTATTCGGATTAGTATTCCTTGTAACATTAGAACATGTACTTTGTAATCCCTATATATAGGGCTCCTATTCTCAATAATATGAATCACAATTCTCTCATCAATCTCTCTCAAATTCCCTTTTACTTAAACAAAAACGAGTTAAATCAATAAAAGAAATTCATATATTAGCTCATCATTCAAGAAGTAAAAGTAGCTATGGTTGGTATTAGATGGTGCTTGGACTCGTCATTCTGTGATGGACGAAGTGCAGCAAGTAAAGGCATCTAATATAAGTTGACCAAATGTCGAAATGCCCAGATAGATAATGGTCATCTCATTTGACTTATTTTGAGTCCTTGACAATACAAGATTATAGTGCTCCAAACAGTGAGTTTTCACAAGTTTTTAGGTAGCAATTTCATACTCATCTGTGCTCTATTGTCATTTTTTTTTTAATAGGATTTGATATTATTAGAAATCAAAGCCATAAACACATGCCAGAGTCTAACAGAACTTACATAAGCAAATCCAGAAATAAGACCGGATAACCTATCTAAGTCACACCTAAACTCATTGGAATCTAAATGGTCGCTCGCTGAACAACAAACCAACAAAACTAAGTAAGAATAATCTCACTTTCTAAGGTAAAATCAATCATATAGTCTAATCTGCCAACACTCAATTGTGGTACACATATCAACTAGAAACATCTTAGATAAGCATATAGAAATCACTCCCACTTGAGAAGGCTTGAAGTTCAGAATGTCTTGAATTTGAATTTCTTAAGCATGCACCTGCTCTTTCCCCTTAGGGTTAGAGCTAGTGCTTGTCCCAGACTCATCAGCAGCTAACAACCTCGGCATCAGGTTGGTCTTCTTGCTCTTTGCTTTTTCTGATTCTCCTTCTTTCTTTGCATTTTTTCCTTTTCCAGCTGTTCCATATGGTAGCTTATTCACACTGCCAATGGGGCGTCCTCTCTTCCTTTTAGTTTGTTCCTTATTGCTTGAAGTTCCCTCTAACAACCCCATATTCACTGCATCCAAATTTTTCTTCCCAATAGCAAGACTCAAACGTAATTTTTTTGGAGAGATTGTTACCTCATCAGTTTCCCTAGCTCGACGTTGTCCTGTAATTGGGTTTTCATCCAGCCTTGGTTCATTGAGTTCCCTAATTTGCACCTGTCTTCGGTTACGACGCATGGCTACCACCGATGCAGGGAGGAGAGTTTCCGGTATGCTCTTTGGTATCTGGGCCTTAAAAATCAAGGTTTGATTGTTAATCACGATCCTGTCAGCATTAGGGTTTGGTGCTGCATGACCTCGTAGCACCGTCAGAGCCGTGGGTTGTGCCACCACCCCCACCGGTGCGTCACTTTCTTCAACCAGTTCCGGCCCTGAGCAAGGAAGGTCGACATGAGTGACTAATCCACAAGTTCCGCAGTGACCAAAGAGTTTGTCATACCAAAATTGCACCAGAATCTAGACTTCGTCTTTGACCAAGAATCGCCGACGAAAGAGTAGAGGCTTCTCATAATCAATCTCGACTCTGATACGTAGGACTAAAATCTGGAATGCAAGTCAGTTGTATTCCTTGAACTCGCCCAGTGTACTTCTGATCAAACGCATGATGCGCTCAGACCGGAACGCCGGCGGTACTCCTTGCAGCGTCATCCAGTAGGATGATTTCTTCAGGGGCACGTCTGCTGCCGGAGTGACGCCATCATATGGCGCTAGGGCTATCCGAGCTCTATTGTATCCCCAGGGTCCTCCTTTCCACACTCTGTCCACATCAGATGGGTCAGTGAAGGTGAACAAGACCCTGTCATCTTCTCTGATCTCATCGACACTCAGTCTTCCATTGATCCGCCATGCCGACCGGAACATTCCCAGAAAAGATCGACGCGAGTATTCCGACGCAGTGAGCAGTTTTCCAATGAAGGCTTCGGGTTGTCTCAACCCTTTGGAAGGACGCAAATCCACAGGTTTCTTCCCATCAGCCAAAGCTAAGGAGGAGGCCAGGCAGGCTGTCATTGCATCAATTGTTGCCATTGACGTAGGAGAGAAAGCAACGCAGTCAAAACCCTAACTCTAGTTTGTAGAGAGAGAGCGGCTGCGACTACGGGTTTTTTTTTCTCTAGCGTTCCTGAATCACATGAGTTTCTGTGCTCTATTGTCATTGCATCTAAACCAAAGGTTATACATAGAATAATAACACAAATAAACTCATTGCAACTACTTCATTATTCTCCATCCTTAGATCTAAAATTCATTATTCTTCATCCTTGGATCTAAATTAATTCAATAATAGTTTAGCATAATTGAGTAGGAAATCAATTGACTGCTACCGGAATAAGATTATAATTTTCCTAGGCGTATGTAGCTAGCTTGGAAGCAACCATCAACCAAGCGCTACGAGGCCAACAACAACCTCATTGAGAGCCATAAAGAGTGACGCAGTGTTGGAGACATCATTGAGTATGAAACTGTGTGAAAATTTGTGTATGATGTTCCCTACTCCCAAGTGTAGGAGGTCAAGTTTTAATATAGAGAAGTGAAGAGTGTCGTACCCAAAGGATTGGGGGAAACTCAAACCTAGCTAGATTCCCGCAAAAGCCTAGAAAAACATGCAATCTAACTTTTTACAAGTTCACAACCTTAGCCCTTTGGAAGCTAAAGATTGCAAGGATGGTATTACAATTATGGTAGTAAAAGGCTTGGTTGATTTTAGTTTTAAGATAAACTAAGTTGCATAAAATAAATAAAATAAACTAAGCTAATAAAAGTATGGAGACTAAATCAATGAGAGGAGTAGAGACTTAGGCATCACATGTGAGCCCCCGAAAATTTTATTTAATTTTTAGAAGGTAATTTCTCACCAATAAGATTTTTTCCGCAAGGTGATTTAAGTGAAGGAAGTGACTTTGGAGATTAATTTGGTGTCAAGACTACCAATTGGGCTATTCGAAATAAGTTTGGGCCAAGATTCCTTCATTTGGGCCTAGAAAGTTATAGAAGTTTAGTGAGGCGACCGTTTGTTGAAGTTTCGAAGACGATAACTTGAGTTGCAACAAAGTTTTGGATTTTGAGTTTTTACAAAATCAAGTTTGGGTCTAGTACGAAGTCGAGAATTAACTTAGGAAGTTTCCAACGAAAAACAAATAAAAGAAAAGTTACGAGCCTCAAACCCAAAGCAATTAGCTAGGAGGGTTTCGTAATTCATCGCAAGGGCAAAATGGGTATTTCGCTCACATTAGTATAAATAGGAAATTGTGAAAAACCTAACCTCATTTTCCTTCCTTTCTCCCTCACGTCCGCGTCTCCCTCTCTCTTTCTCCCCCGACATCTCGCACTCTCTCTCCTTCTCTCTGCCATCACCGGAGACCACCATTTCCGGCCACCACCTCTAGTCACCACCACCACCAATCGAACCAGGAACAAATTCCGACCTAAACGCAACAAGAATCACCGGCAAGCACCACCTCCAGCTACCGCATGCAACCACCACTGTTCACGCCACCATGCCTAGCCGGAAAGGGCTACTCCTGACCACTTTCTCCACTCACCGCCACCACCAACCGATTCAACAACCAAAACTGACCAAAACCCGAGCCCAGCATCATCATGCATCAACTCTAGCCTCCGCACGCGACCACCCCAGTCGCGACACCATTAATCCTCTACTTTCTTCGATCTCCGGCCACCCCACGACGACACAGGGTACCATTCTCTTCGTCTCATGGTCGCCTACCTCCTTGTGGCCTCTGATCGTCCATGCATCGATCGTCGACGGAGAATCGATGACTGGAAGCTTGGTGTCTCCTCCGGCGAGTTCTGCAATTTCCGGCGACTCCGGCCATCGTCTGAGCTTTAAGTGGTAGGGAAATCACTCATCTCGTTATGCTCTTCAAGTCTGTGTAATTAGTTCTTCCATTCGATCGATTTTGACGGATTTGAGTTTTGGGTAGCCACGGCTCCGCCGTGTTCTTCGAGTCCGGAACTTCTCCGGTGCTTCTAGCTTGAGTGGCATGTGAAAGGTAGTCCATTATTCATACTGCACATGCTGGTGTACATAATCTGCGAGTTCGATCAAGTTTCTGGAGAAGCTGTGTTTGGGTGCACTCGGCCTTCACCGAGGTTCTCTACGACGACTTTTCTGGTTTGTCTTTTGATTTTTTTTGGTATTAGACTATGGACTGAGGCTTAGTTGTGCTGAATACAGAATTGGGGAATTAGTTAGCTACACCGGCTTGGGCTTGCTGTGTTCTCCGTAAGAGTGCAGACTTTCATCTAATTTGATCACAAGGTGAGTTGGAATTGTTGGAGAAATTTTGGGAAACTTCCTTGTAGTTGATTGCTGGTGTTTGTAGGACAATCACATCTTGTAGTGAAGGATGGTAATTTGAGTTGTTTCCGGTCTGCAAGCTTGATGTTTAGTCGATTGTTAAAGCCTTAAGTCTTGAATGGGTTTTTGTATTACATGCTTGACAGAAGTGATGTTAAAAGAATGGTTGTGTAGGGATGATTTAAAATGTGTATCGGTTGTCCATAGTAAATTCAATAGAATTACTATGTGATGCGACATAGAAAGAAATTGATAAATGAGAATGGACCGTTAATGAAAAATGAGTTATGTTGTGAACAAGGTTAAGGAACAATCGATAATGAAAATAATGGATTTTGTATATTCAATTGAGGTTCATGAAACAAGGTTAGAAACTCGAAGTATTCTAATGTTACCATATCCCGAAATGATTTTGGGAGGTGAAATCGTACGGATATGGTAATTGTCATTTGTTTTCTTAAAGTAGAAATGCTAAACGAATTTTGGTCAAAGTGCTAAGTATAATCACCATGTCCTAAGTAATTCAAATGTTACATCCCTTGGATTATTTGGGAATGGTAAGTGTATTTGTTGCTTAAGAAAGGAATGCTAGACAATGACATCAAATATTTAACCCGAACTATCTCATCGAAAGAAGTATGATCACCATATCCCGAATGAGCTTACTATTCTAAGTGAATTGTTCGGGAATGGTTTCTAATAATTATCGATCATGGGTTATTTGGTGAATTTTAAAGTGAGTTATGAATTAGTTACTTATCGGTATGATTTTTGTTAAAGGACTCGAGTGTGTGCACATGAAATTGGATGAAGTATCGAAAGTCGGAAACGAAGCTAAGATTGGGCGAGCACTCCAATTCCAGGTAGGGTGAGCTGTCCCTTCCTTGTTAGAGGATTTTCTATATGTGGAATGCTATAGTATAATATAGTATGTTGCCTGCAAGTACGTTTTTGGTTGTTCATTAGTCGATGCCTCGTGATATCCGTGTTTCCATAACTGATAATTGCTTATTGCGAAAACCGAGGCTAGACTTGTATGTTGAGATACTGTACCCATTGTATGTTTGTACTTGTGACCTGAAAGTGAATGGGACCTAGACGCGTAGATTCCTAGGGATCCCACGGTGTCGATAACCATGAACCTCCGGAGGGGGCCGTGCTCCTATGTTTGTCAAGGAAGAGTGAGTACAGACAGTGAACCAGTCATAGGAGACTCAGGGCCAGGAAATGGACACTTTCGCTACTTGTAGTTACAAGGACTACAGAGTAGTTGGCTGGTTCTCGAATGATGACGAACCAGGTCGGTCACCAATTTATTTTAGTTTAGTCGGCAGGTAAGTATCTCGGAGCTCCAAGTTGTGTGAAGCATGCTGCATATATTTTATAAAAGTGAATAAATGTTTGTGGTTGCCTCTTTTTAAAGTATTTTCGATAAACGTGCACAATATTATGTAGTAAATATTTTCAAGTATATTATCTTTCAAACCTAGCATGGTTGGGTCGGCCCCTATTGGGCATGCGAGGACGAAAGCTCACCCCTACAACAGTGTGCAGGTTTCGAGTATGTGGTCGGGGAGCGTATGGAGGAGGCACATGGCCAGGCTTGGCGCATTTCTCTTTGACTTTGTTAAAAGAGGGTTTTGGTCCCTTATCGGATTTTGAAGTAACTTATTTATTTACTTCTTATTTAACTATTTGTTTTCTACTCACTTATTTACAAAATTTCGGGAGACCCGTTACCCTGGGGCGCGTCTCTCATACTTGTATTTACTTAGTGATTTGTTATTTTCCAACTTGGGCTCCTATAGTAAGCCCAAATCCTTTAGCTCACTTTAAACTCTGCTTTCGAAAATATATTGTTCGGTTGCTAGAGTGATTTGTCCAAGAAAGTGTTTTGTGAACCAACAGTCTAAACCCAAAAGGCCTTGCGATTTCGGGTTGATGAGTTATCGGGATGTCATTCGCGACATGACGGTTTCTCATTGGCTCGGGGTCGCGGCGCTGTGGGACCCCTCTCTCGGGTCACCACATCACACCTAACCTTACTTATGCACAAAATGTAACCAATACTTGATGTAATAACATGCTTTGACAAATTTCCCCTTAGTGCTTTGGTGAAGCTACCAAGAAACCAACTAATCATGCAACTTGACAAACTTTGGTAAAGCTAAGTTAAATTACACAACCTTAGTCCCATTTATACTTCATTAAAACACAAGTGGACTATAAACCGCAAGCCTAACACCCCCTTAGAGCAATTAAACTCACGGTTTATGCATTAAGTTTAAAGTAAGAAATTCAAGCAACTTAACAATTCCCGTAGGAATCATTAAGCCACCACCTAAAGGCTACTCATGCTCATGGATTCAAGAAGTGGTCAAGTTCAAGTTTCCGATTCATTAGTTTCCTAAACATGCTTTTTAGGTGCCTAAGCTAGCAAACACATTTAGTAAGCATTAAAGTTTAGAAGCCCATAGATTCAAAATATGCATAAACGTACATCAAAACACATGGAAATTTACATTATTTGCACATAAGTTTGGCTAGGGCTAGCCCTAGCCTCAAATCCAACTACTCGCAACACATATTATTACAAATACAAGCCATAAACATCAAATTAAAGAGAGAAGGAAGGGAAAAAGAAGAACTACCCACGGGTTTGACTCTTGGTGGAGTCAAACCATGATGTCAAAGATCCCACCTAGCTCTCTAGATGTAAAATGATGAGAGAATTGCTTCAAGGTATGGGATTTTCGGTTTTTACAACCCAAAACACCATACACATCCACAAAACTCAAGAACAATCAAGAACAAAGGCTTGGATATGTGGAAGCAAGTGTTGTGATTGATTTAAAGTGTGTAGTAACTTCGGTTTTGGTGAAACCCAAGTGCCTACACACCTATTTCTCACACAAACTTAAGCAACTATGAACTAGAACTCAAAATTAAGTAGAGAGAAACTATGCTAGAACTAAAGAAAAGAGAGATTTTGGTGTTGCAAAATGAAAGAGTAGAAGGGTGAACACGGTTTTGGGGAGAGAGGAAGGGCTATTTAAAGGCCAAGGCAATTCAAATCAAGGGTGGAGATCAAAATTAAGGAATGAATGGCTAGATGTGATTGACAAATGTGTAAGCACAAAATGTGGATCTAGTTTTTAACTCCACATATAAATGACCTAGAAAGCCCATAGATATTTTGGTGGAGAAGAAAAATTAAGGGTAGAAGGTCATTGTGTAGGGGAACAAGGTAATAAATGGGAGACAAAGGTGTAAGGTGTAAGAATTGGACCACTTGTCATCTTTCAACTTTTGAATTTCAAAATAACCTAGACCTAAAGTCTCTAACCCTAATCAGCTCTTTCCTGTCCTCCACACATGTTCTCGGCTGGCCAACTCGGCCTGAAATGTCCGGAATCCGGCGTTGACCACCGTTGACCCATTTTTGTCCGTTTGCGCACTTTCTTCTCCTTTCTTCCTTCAATTGAATCTCCACAAAAAGTTCAGAATTGTCCTTTGACTTCTGCATAACAAATGTTCCTCCATGAGTGTAGATCATCCAGGTAAAATTTCAGAGCTTAGTTCGCTGTGGTTTGGCCGGAAATTCTGCCGAAATCAGTACAGGTCCTGTTTTGCAGTTTTCGTCTTTTAGTCAGAAATTTGTGCCGATCGTATGAAGGCCTTCCACTTCGAACTAGCTCTTTCACTCTTCATAAGAAATGATCCTTAGGATGTCTAGAATAGATCTGGAAAGTTTCAACTCATTTGAAGTTCTTTTGGTCAGTCTGCCGCTCCTCCTTCCTTGCCTAGCTCGGTTTCTCCTAGCCGGAGTAGGAAAATATGCTAAAGTTGAGTTTTTAGTACATTTCCATGCTTCTCCATCATTTCCTAGCATGATAAGGAAAACATAATAAATATATATAAATAAACACAAAGGTTAAGCAAAAGTGCAAGATTAGGAGAATAATTACTAGGTAATTATGGACCTAACACGCAGTCGGAAGTAACAGGGTTTTCAAGCGATAAACGCTAAAAGACATAGTTCTGGAGTCCACCAGAGAAATAGAGAAAAATCTCTAGATTTTAATAAATTTGATATGATAAACTGATTTTAATACAAAACATGATGGTGCTTATATAGGCATCCAAGACCTAAAATTATAATCTAACAAGAAATCCCAAAGAATCCAAATTTAAAAGGAAACTAAAAACCTAAAATAAAAGAATTCTAAAACAAATGTAAAACTAGCCTAAAAATATTAAATCCCGAATCGGATAATTAAGACGATATATTTTGGCCTAAATCTAATAGGGCTCACTAAAGTGAGTCTTGAACATCTCGTCGTTCTCATTCTGGAAATGTATCGTGCGTCTCAAATTGACATTCTGGCCAAAAGTTGACCAAATCTGATTCACAATCAAAACCTGACTTTTTGTAAGAGTAACCCGAAAGGTCCAAAACCAAATCTTCTTGAATATTCCAGCGGCTAATAATCTCATTACGCGTGAGTTACCTATTTTCCAATCACTCTTCTTGATTCTACGCCGCTTTTTGCTTTTATGGTTTTCCGACTAAACCGGACCCATTCTCATCCTACATCAAAGAGGAGGAGGACATGACTTTGTAGGTGCCTAGGTGGAGAAAGTATCAATACCCTAGGTGAAAGAACTGCTGCTTTAATTGTTCCTTTTTTGCCTTGTGCTTTCTCTATTACCTTCCTCGGCAAGTTCATTATTTTCAAGTTCTGTACTTTTTATATTGTGAAACCTTAATTAACAGCTCATTCATTCCTTTAGCATTGGAGGCTGGTGAGTATTTCCAATAAACTATTAATCAGAACCTCGGACCACAGTCTTTTAATTGACGTGATGCTCTCTCTCTCTCCAGAGAGGTAAAACCTAAGGCAGCAAACTGCCTTGATTGGAGGCGGCGGTACTGCAAATCTATTGACTCTCGGCAGGGAGGTTTTCCGGCCACGCAGTGGCTCGGTTCCTTAGGGCTGGAAGGGAGGCGGCTTGCCTTTTTCTTCCACTCTACTTGGCGGCGATGGCGAATGGTTTCGTCAGTGTCCCATGATGGTGGTCCGATGGGCTGCGAAGACTCGAGATGGTCTCTCATCGGCGTCAAGCGGCGCTGGGCTGTTCGCTCTGGGCGAGGTCGGATGGGGACTGGTTGTTGGCTGGGGTCGAGGATATCTGGGTTCAGATCCGATCGGGGACAGTTTGGAAGTGATGGAGGGCTGTGATCGAGCACTCTCTGAGGGTGTGGTGAGTGATCCCGGGGGCTATGCTAGATCTGGATCGGATTCAGGCCAAGGAACTGTTGCGGCTGCTGGAACGGCGGCTCGGACGGCGAGTGTCTGCGGCGGCGGCGGCGGCGTGACTGATGGATCGTGGCTGGAAAGATATGTGTGGGCTCATTGGGTTAGGGCTTTGGTTTACCCTACTCTTTGGGCCTGCATTTGGAGTGGATGGGTTGCATGGGCCTTGATCAGGTCTGTGGGCTGGATTACCCTTATGCTATGGGGCTGGATGAATTGGGTCTCTATGGCCCATAGTACTGTTTAATTTCTGTTTTGGTCGCAAAAACCAGTGCCTTAGTTGAAACCAATTTTATGTCTGCTTCGAGGTTTCTTGGTTTTTGTTAGAATAAAGGTGCGTGGACTTCCTAAAAGGTGGGTGTACTCGGGATTTTTTGGGGTTTTATTCTTCTAGGATAGGATTTCAGGAGGTTCTAAGGAACGATTCTTTCTGTCGACCCCATAGGGGTGTTTCGTTTTTGTACTGCTTGCTGAATATTAATGAATGGGCTGACCTATTTTCCATCAAAAAAGAACCTCGGACCACTACTATATAAGAAGCCCAGGAGTTGTGCTTCATACTCATACATGAATGAAGAAAGCTATCTCTTTGATCACTTGCTCTTCAGCTCGATCCAAAGCTCCAAAGGTCTTCTTCTTGGTTAGAGGTCAGATTTCACAATATCTCTAAATCATTGTATTTACTATTTTAATTTGTCAGTTGACGAGTTGTGTATAGTTATTTATTTTTTGAATTGTCCGTCAACAATGAAAATTTCATTAAATTTTACTATAAGGCTTTGGCTTATGTATTGTTTATCTATAGTACGTTACAAGTACCTCCCCGCGGATGCAATGGGGATTGCTTGGTTTTTTCCCTCAAATTTGTACTAATCGTGTTCAACTAGTAAATTATAACTAATCATATTCTATTGCGACGATTCATCCATTGAAATGAAAGAGCTAATCATACCAGGTTCTTTATGTACAAATATGAAAACTCAGACAATAAGCTAAGAAGCACCGATACGGGTACGAGTACCCGGATACGATACGATCGGATACGTGGAAACGGCAAATCTTAAATATAATAGGATATGGGTACGTAAAGGAAACGCCAATTAAATATATATATATATATATATATATAATTAGAAGAAAAATAATATGAAACATAAACAAAAGAAAGATGGGAGAGGGGGAGGAGAGGTTTCTGATGTTGTTGGGGAGACAAAGATCCAGTCTTTTCTCTTCTCTGAGGAGGAGGTGGGAAAGAATGAGCAGAAGACCAGAAATCCAGAATAGATTGGGTCCTCCTCGATCTGGGTCAGCTTCTCCTCGTCTCTCTCTCTTTCTTCGATCTGGGTCAGCTCGTCTCTCTCTCTTTCTCAGCTTCGTTTCCTTCTCTCTCTCTTTCTTCGATCTGAGCTTCGTTTCCTTCTCTCTCACTTTCTTCGATCTGGGTCAGCTCGTCTCTCTCTCTCTCTCTCTTTCTCAGCTTCGTTTCCTTCTCTCTCTCTTTCTTCGATCTGGGTCAGTTTGTATTACGCTTTTTTTTTTTTTTTTTTCAGAGTAAAAAGTCAGTATTACCCCACGTTTCCTATTTATTTGCGTATCCAAATCAGGATACGCGTTTCCAAACCGTATCCAAATCCGAATACGCGTTTCGTACCCGTTTCCCGGATCGATACGGGAAACGAAGGGAATTTAGCGTTTCCGTGCATCATAGACAATAAGTGTTCAGCCAAAGTTGCTATACTGCAAAAAAAAAACAACAATTAATATCAAGACATGAGACGAAACTCATTAGCCCAATGAAATCCCTATACTACTAAATCCTGCAAAAACTATTCTTTAAAATTTGAAATTTGTTCTTTCTACTATGAATCGTGTTTCAATAGTAAGTGCGGTACCAATTGTCAGAAAGAAAATAAGTTTATGATTCCCAACTCGAAGTAGATCAATTGCATATTCTACAACTCACAATTTACAAACGCAATGCTTGAATTGAAATTGAGTCGCAACAAAGTTTAAGAACATTAACTAAGTTTTTACATAACTATGTACATATTGGTGATTCTAGATCTGAGGAAAGCAGTGACAAACCCAATTTCAAGTGGCTCTATCCCATAATCAACATAGCTGGAAAAAACTGAGAAAGAAAACAGGAACTGAAACATCCAACCAAAACAAAAAACGGTTATATATAATTAGCATACCTTACTATAATTAGTAGAGGAATCAATTCAACCAATTTATTGGATCGTGCTGATCTTGCAACATGAAAGAAGATTGAAACTTCTTCCGCTACTCCCTTCGTGTGTATCTCTCACTCTGCCCCTCTCACTCTGCCACGCCGAAACCTGTCGGTGTCACAAAAATTGAATAGCTGGAGGGATAATTCCGTAAAAGCAGCAGGAGAGGGGTAGAAGGATCAGTGCACTATTTATTTCGTTTGTCCTTTTGCGGAATGAACAATGATTTCCCCCTTGGGTTTTAGTATAGAATCTAATTTTCTAGGTATTAGGTTCCTATTACATGCACTTAGTGAGTTAGTGACCATTTGAAATGACAATAAATTAACTTCAGATTTGCTCTTCCTATTTCAGAAAAACAGATTCAACTTAAGAGTTTCTCTGGCAATGAAGGAAACGAAAGCAAAAAGTATCCCAATGCAACTAACTAGTGTTTTGTGGGCATGCAAGAACGTTTTACTGCAACGTGTAGGGTATCAGACAGCAAATCAGGAGGACTGCATGAATGATGCAAAGTTGCTGTCCTTCGATGATGCCAGCCTCGAAACCAGTACCAATAAGCTCATTACCAAACTTAAGGAGGATGGAGGTCTTTCCCTGGATGTTTTGGAGAATGTGCTGACAAGTATGTCTGATTTAGGGCAAAAAACTGCTGACGCGATCTTGGATTTCAAGAGTAAGATGATTGATATGAAGGACGATAGCTATAAGCTTGTGGTGATGGAATACTTGAGCAGCAGCCTGGAGCTGCTGGACTTCTTTACTGAATTGGAAAAGTTTCTAGACTCGGCTCGTCGGAGCCATTCACATATCGAACATGCGATTGAACAGTGTAGCAGCTTGGGGAGTAAACATAGACCAGGAAGCGAGGAGGCCAAGATGATTTCCAATATATTGAGTAACATTATGGCGTCTAATGTCAATGACCACTCTGGTGAAAAGTTGGTCGAAAAAGCTCATTGTTTGCTTGAGAAGCAGAAAGAAATGTTTTCCAAATGTCGCATTGAACAAGAGAAGCTTGGGAAGGATAAGAAGAGTAATGTTTGGAGGAAGCTCTTGAGTCGTATATTCATGGTTGTCAAGTGGCTCGTTCTCGTTGTTCTAGGGGTGATATTTGTAAACTTAAACAGAAAAAACTATTAAATCGCTTCACAAGGAATACAGATACAATTGTATAAAAATAAGAACAAGAAATAAATTAGAAATGGATCATGAACCTTTAAACTGAATGGTCACTCAATCCAAGCCTAAGTCTTCTGCACTGCATCTCAATATTTGGTATTCTTTGTTTGGGGCAAGAGACTGTATTACCGAGAGCATATGAGAGAGTGCAGGGACCCAAGCTTTATATAGAGAATTGGATATTCTGTAACCTCCCATAAAGGAAACAATTCAAGTCCAAATCTCTATTGTAATTGCATATCATTTTAGGTTAACTTAATAACCATGTCATATTAGATTTCTCCATAATTTACGTGGATACACCATAAATAAAATATCGGATTAAAGTCTCAAGATTCTCCAATTACTTATTCTGCGTAAATTGGTAAGTTGTTGATGACTCGATGTAAACTAATGATAAAGTCCATTTTAGTCTTACATTCTCCCACTTGGACTATCATAAGTTTACTCAACAAGAATACCATTGTGATCAGATATAGTAATCAATTCTTTAGTGCGCACAAGAGAATCATGATCTTTTAAAATCTAATTCAAAACTCTGTCAAAGAACAACCACAACATAGAGCCAAGGAGGAGCTTTATGTTCAACAGAACACAAGACCTTCATAACTACTAATGTTGCAACTATAATCTACATGAGTTACCAAACAAAAGATATATCCGTAATGTACAAAGGCTCCTCCATGTATCAAAACTTTATGCCTTGTACTTGGTCCTCTTAATGGTTTTGAATGATAAAACCTCAAGGAAACACAAGTTTCCAATGAAACTCAGCTGTATGTGTTCCTTACCATCTTGATAGATTCCATATGTTGCCTCTGCAATACGAGAACAACTAAAATCAAATAGCTATTTATATTTCAAAGCACATAATGCTTTAGCCGAAAACAACACTGCTGCAGCAAGAAATAAACATAATACCATGGAATTTTAATCATGAAATCCTTGGTAGAAAACTTCATCATAGAGCAGATATCCCAAACCAAATCTCAACAAGAAAATCATCAATCAGAAGAAGTTAATAGCTCTAGCTGAGATTATGAATTATCTCATCAGAGAGTTCTAACCTTAACGTTGCCTTAAAAATTCAAAGACAACATGAACAAAGAAAAGACTTTGAATATTCATAATCTGTGGATAATAACCAAAACCTTCTGGCATAAAAACTCAAGTCCATGGAAAAACTTAATCCAATAAATCTGGGAATGCACTTTCAAGATAATCGGCAACTTAACAAAAACAGTTGCTAAAGGAAGAACTATAGGTCAGTAAGAAAGAAAGTACTCCCACTAAACCAAGGAAATTTAGAACTTCCACTAAAGAACATGAAAACAATCTCTATTCAGTGAAAATGGATCATAAAACAGACCACCAATTTCTTGATTTATCCTTACTTAATAGCAATATCTAAATAAGAAAATTTAACTTGTCCAAAATCTATAAGATTGGAAAAACTTCATAGGCTATTAAATAATGTCAAAACTAATTGCTACTTGTTTAACTTAGCGCCTTAACAGATAACAATTACTCTTGGCAAATGAAGCAAACACACAAGAACTCTCACCTTTATTCTAGCATGCAAACTTATCAATCTAACTCTGAAAATTACCTAAACACATAAAAGGGCACAAGATTGTAATATGCATCATCAAAGAATTCTCAAAATTAACTTAATAATAAACTGAAAATCTCAAAAATATTAATTGCTACTTGTTCCACTTTTTAGAACTAATTGCTACTTGTTTAACTTAGCGCCTTAACAGATAACAATTACTCTTGGCAAATGAAGCAAACACACAAGAACTCTCACCTTTATTCTATCAACATATACCAGATAAATAGCATTTTTATCCATTTTGGTTTTGTGAATAAGAAACTTCAGAATGTCATGTCTTCTTGCCACACAGGTGTTGCTTGACATTGTCTAAAGGGGCTTACTACCGTACATCTTGTTTGATGTGATCACTATATTTATATTGTTTGCTAAGCTATCTGTTATTTTTCCATTGCCTGTGAGACTAGCAAACTACAGAAACGTTAAAGTTGGCATGGATGTTGAAATTATCAGTATGGTTTAAGTTGAGCATGGCAATTTACAATAGCAAATTTTCCAAGTACTTGGAGTGTGAACCTATTTGTTTGAATCATTCACATGTTTAATGTGATGCTTAGTGGTATTCAATATATCTGGTATATGTTGATATTTTTTTTTTGTCAAGAAAATTGCTGTCATGTTTTGACAAGGTTGTTATGGTATATTTTTTAAGGTATAAACATGGTTTAAGTTCCTTAGTTACTTGATCTAAACGCAAATTGCAATAAGGAGCATGTTTATATTATGATACTTGATTTGCCTATTGACATGAAAATTTCAAATAGCATCACCACCTTTTATCCTAACGAGCATTTGGCTACAGAGTTCCCTTTGTTTATGTGTGTCTTATTGTCTGTACGAAAGTTTTGTTTTTAGACAACAATTTTTTTTTTTTTTCCACAGGGGAAAGTATTTGACATATGTGTGTCGTTTACTGTAAAAGAATTGTGTGGCTTATCACTTGATTGCTTAAAATCTACTACTTGGTAATTTATGGTTTCACAATTTCACCATTTTTCATGGTCATATGGATGCTCGGATTTGATAAGGGACAGTGGGAGTAAGGATTTACTTTCACAAGTTAAGTTTTCATGAGAAAAGATATTCCTGATTCTTTTATCAAAAAAAAAAAAAAAATTCCATTAAAGTTTTGACATTATTTAATAGCCTATGAAGTTTTTCCAATCTTATAGATTTTGGACAAGTTAAATTTTCTTATTTAGATATTGCTATTAAGTAAGGATAAATCAAGAAATTGGTGGTCTGTTTTATGATCCATTTTCACTGAATAGAGATTGTTTTCATGTTCTTTAGTGGAAGTTCTAAATTTCCTTGGTTTAGTGGGAGTACTTTCTTTCTTACTGACCTATAGTTCTTCCTTTAGCAACTGTTTTTGTTAAGTTGCCGATTATCTTTCAATCCTACATTATTTTGAAGAACGCAGGAGTTATATATGTATCAATCGTACATAAGGCCATGTCCTTGTTTTGGCAAGGCTTATGACTATGGATCTTTTAATATAGTATATTCATGTCAATAGGCAAATCAAGTATCATAATATAAACATGCTCCTTATTGCAATTTGCGTTTAGATCAAGTAACTAAGGAACTTAAACCATGTTTATACCTTAAAAAATATACCATAACAACCTTGTCAAAACATGACAGCAATTTTCTTGACAAAAAAAAAATATCAACATATACCAGATATATTGAATACCACTAAGCATCACATTAAACATGTGAATGATTCAAACAAATAGGTTCACACTCCAAGTACTTGGAAAATTTGCTATTGTAAATTGCCATGCTCAACTTAAACCATACTGATAATTTCAACATCCATGCCAACTTTAACGTTTCTGTAGTTTGCTAGTCTCACAGGCAATGGAAAAATAACAGATAGCTTAGCAAACAATATAAATATAGTGATCACATCAAACAAGATGTACGGTAGTAAGCCCCTTTAGACAATGTCAAGCAACACCTGTGTGGCAAGAAGACATGACATTCTGAAGTTTCTTATTCACAAAACCAAAATGGATAAAAATGCTATTTTGCTAAGATCAGTCAACACCTTTAATGGCAAGAGGAAAAGATCTAGGCAAACCATATGCATTTGTATCAATTTTGTGATGTGCTGTATGTGCAAGTTAAAGCCATGTAAAGTTTGAACCTCCTTTGGGAGATACAGTCATGAAATTAAAATGCACAACACAAGTTTCTTGATCTTATAACCTTTAAAATCAATGAGAGATCCTAGTGGCGGTTTGCTGTGTGCAACATGTACCACTAAGACACCCCAGGGATCTAAGATCAAAGTTGGTTCCCGAAGTTTCGTCGAGCACAAGGCTTGATGAAAGACACCAACTGTGCTTACGGTAAAATTTAACAAGACTTATTTTGGGAGATATTTTCTTGTTATTTAATTTTACACCAGCAAATTGTACACAATGATTATCAACAGATGCAAGATATTCCAGATCATACAAGAGCACTAGAGATAACATATTCACTGTAGTTATTATATGATCATCACAGAATATATATCCTAGTTTTAAAATATTCAGGGTGCATCCCTGATACACTTTAAGCAATCACTTGATAATCAATGATAAAAATTTTCAAGAGTTCTTGAAAACATACCTTAATTGTCTCAAATCATGTTCAGCAGATGCATAGATATAACCTTCATAGCATCCAGAAATCTTTACAGTCTAATTTCAAGGAAAACTTATCAAAACACTTTTCTTTCAAAATATATCACTTAGTCTAAGAAGATATTGACTAACAACGTAGAGTAGTCAAGTTCTCCTTTGCCAGATAATTCAAAATTAGACATTAACACTTTTATGCTAAACTTGATTTATTACACAGCGGAAAATGAATAGAACATATCTTTATCCAAGTTCATGATATAAATTCGTTAAAAGGACTTCATATCATACATCAAAAATAGCCTTAAAATATAATTCCACGACAATAAACTCATTCATATGATTAGTCATATGAATCCTTCAGCTTATAACAATTCTTAGAAGGAAAAACCAGAGGATATGCATTGAAGGAAACTGATGCATAATCATCTGAACTTCGTGAGCCCAACTTGTGCACCGCACAATAACAGATGTGTATCCAATAACAGATACATTCATATGGCATATTATAAACTTCATGAGTCTAGCATTTGTACCCATTTGTTGGCCAAATATGTCATAAATTATAAACTTTTAAGTATAAGATAGAGACAAGCGTCAACCAGACTTTGGTTTTATTTTCAGCTGAGAGCATGTAAAGAGTTAAAAAAAACACATATGCAATATAACCCCTGAATGTATGTATATGAATACGTACGTACATAGCCTGACCAAAAACAAAACAATACATATAAGGGGAATATGCATACATATGCATCACAGCTTGCCATGGAAACATATTCGGCATGTTCATTTTATGGTAGCAAACCCTTCACATTGGTTCTCAAAATATCATGATCTACATTTGGGATCATTCCTTCATGTTCTGTATTTCCAGTGGAATTAAGCTACCATTACCCTATTAACTAGCACTTGGGTGACATACACTTCACTCAAATAGCCGGCAATTTTGAAGCAAGCAAAAACAACTATACTAGTTTCTAGTAATCATGCATGTAATTTACAATCATGCTCACTGTATAAAATAACAAATATTTTTACCAACAACAAAATAGAATAGTTCGGCCAAGTTTCTGCAAACAGTAATACTATTTATCATAAATAGTCCAAGTGCCTGTTATGCAGTCATCCTCTATAAAAGTACATCCACTGCCATTTGCAGTTTCACGTATAGCAGAACTCAACATTGCACAAAAGAATTTTCAGAAATCCTTTTAAATGTCTAAAAACATACTCTTGATGGTAAAAAAATATCGTCATTAGTCTTGAGGAAATGTGGTTTCTTCGTTTTGTAATATAACAATTAATCAACAAGGAGAACCTCCACAATCAATTTTTCAAGACACTATGAAGGAAACCAAGAGAGATCCAAGTTTCCTTACAACTACATCATAGAAAGGAAGCTTGACATGCAAACTTTATCATGTAATTACCTCTAACAGTAGAATAAATAACCAGAAGATATATATTTTACTCATGCATATTCAAATGTACGTTGGATCGCAAGTTCCACGATGATCCTCGGTAAATACATGAAGAATTCAAATTTGCAGTGGGTAAGAACATGTCAATGATCTTATAATTTTGATTGACAATTTATTTATGTCCCAACCCCGCATATAATCATGTACAAGACAAAATTCAATGAAGTCCCAAAAATTAGTAATTTCAGCAGCCCCAGTTTCAAGAAAACAGGACCTAGATTTGGTCTTTCTTATAATGCGTTCTTGATAAGACATTACTTCCTCAGTTACCAAGCTATCAATTAGTCCATCTATTCAGTCATACACATTTGCAATCATGCTTATAAACAACATATAATACCTGAACAGAATATTCATGTGTAAAAGAAGCAATCCCTATGCAATTGCAAATACACAATGACTGTTTGCCCAGATTAAGATGATCAATTCGTACTGTTTGTCAGAAAGTGTAAAATGCAAATATGCGAGTATTGACATGAATATACTATATTAAAAGATCCATAGTCATAAGCCTTGCCAAAACAAGGACATGGCCTTATGTATGATTGATACATATATAACTCCTGCGTTCTTCAAAATAATGTAGGATTGAACTTAGGCCAAAATCTCAATCAACCAATTAGTTACTACTGTTCTCAGTAATATCAAAGGCATCAACAATCCATATATCAATATTGATACAAAACTAATGTTTATATTAAACAAGCTGCTTTAATTGCAAGATACGATTGCATCAATAACAATCAAATACACAGCATGTAAATATTTTCAATCGGTCAGAAACCAAATTAGGATACTTAGCCTTAATAATTATCTGATAAGGAGAATAAAAAAAAAAATCTAGGCTTTCACTGATATATATTCATAATGTGAAGTAATCAGTAGCATATTTTTAAAAACACATTTCATTCTTTCCATGCTAAAAAAATCATTTAGTATGTGCAAATGCAAGAAACAAAGAAACAACCGTAAGAACACACGTTCTCAATTGTGTTCTTGATCAAGGACAAATGGTTTTCCAATTGCAAATAGTCATTTGCTGATCTCAAAGATAGACTCATACCCCTGATCATTAGTTAATTCAATAAATCTATATGCACAGACACATGTTTTCCTTCATTGAGGAACCACAATCCAAAACCAAGCATGACAATAATAAACTGTGCAGAATATCTCAATATCGGCATTTTAAAGAGTATAAGACTTCAAAACAAAAGCAATATAAATTTGCTTATCTGTTCATTCCAGCTTTCTGAATTTGGGATTGCATGACGTTTCGACTCATCATCGTTGTCAGATCTCGCATAAGATTTCAATCACACTGTCCCCTTGACATTAGTTTGTTTCCGTCACAGTCCACGGGGATAGCATTGGGTTTCATCTGGTTCAACTCTATATCCAATTACAGGCTAGATCATCTACTTCTTTGGTTCGTTGTGCAGAAATAGAGTCAAACCAGTTTTTGGTTTCCTCGCATCAAAAGAAGAAATACGCATTAAAATTAAAAAGAATATATATATAATGACAAACTCGATCTGTAGTTAGTTTCCAGGCTAGGGTTCATATAAAAACCATTTTCTTGTTACTGTAAAAATGAATATCGACAATGATCTATATTTTGTGAAGGTGGCTCTGATACCACATGTAAACTTAAACAGAAAAAACTATTAAATCGCTTCACAAGGAATACAGATACAATTGTATAAAAATAAGAACAAGAAATAAATTAGAAATGGATCATGAACCTTTAAACTGAATGGTCACTCAATCCAAGCCTAAGTCTTCTGCACTGCATCTCAATATTTGGTATTCTTTGTTTGGGGCAAGAGACTGTATTACCGAGAGCATATGAGAGAGTGCAGGGACCCAAGCTTTATATAGAGAATTGGATATTCTGTAACCTCCCATAAAGGAAACAATTCAAGTCCAAATCTCTATTGTAATTGCATATCATTTTAGGTTAACTTAATAACCATGTCATATTAGATTTCTCCATAATTTACGTGGATACACCATAAATAAAATATCGGATTAAAGTCTCAAGATTCTCCAATTACTTATTCTGCGTAAATTGGTAAGTTGTTGATGACTCGATGTAAACTAATGATAAAGTCCATTTTAGTCTTACAATATTGGCCTATACGCCCTATAATATAACATCTGATGGAGATGGTTTGTCTAATGTGGTTGGAGATTTGAAAATCAAAGCAGCATGTTTCCTTGATGTCTCTGTTATAACAGAAATAGTAGATTACTGGAATAGCTCCCACCTTGAAGTATGTCAAGATGATTTTGGGCTGAAGAATGAAGCAATGAACATAATACAGGAAGGAGCTTTGAAAGAAAGAAGATTTGGCTAAATTGAAATTCATTGATATGCGGCTGTGTACATATACAGGAAGTAATTCCTATCCTCACGTTATCTACTCCTACAATTAAGCTATATTCTAGGGAAGCAATCTACAATTAAGGGATACAGATATTTACAGATTATCATAACTTAATATAGAAGATATGCTCAATCAACTTCCTAACACTCCCCCTCAAGTTGGAGGAGAGTGAATGTCCTGTACTCCCAACTTGCGAATCATAGGAGTAAAAACTTCTTTTCCCAAGGCTTTAGTCAAGACATCCGCTAATTGATGTGCTGAGCTCACAAATCTTGTAGCAACGGATCCATCCTGAATTTTATCTCTGATATAATGGCAGTCCATTTCAATATGCCTCGTTCGCTCATGAAAAACAGGGTTGGCTGCAATATGCAGCGCAGCTTTATTGTCGCAGTACAACAAGGCAGGTTCTTGATGCAACAATCCCAAATCTTTGAGCAGATATCGTAGCCAAGTTAACTCACAGCATGCTCCAGTCATAGCACGATACTCAGCTTCGGCTGAAGAGAGAGACACGGTTTTCTGGCGTTTCGACCTCCAAGAAATTAGTGAAGGTCCAAGGAAAACACAATGCGTGACTTGAGAGCAGATATAATCTTGGAACCTCACCGGCGGTCTGGTGGAGCGGCTGGAGCGACAAAGAGGGGCAGGTGGATCAGAGGAAGGAGCTGGTGGATCGTGTGAAGGGGCGGGCGGGTCAGGCGAAGGAGCTGTTGGATCGGATGGGGGCGCCGGCAAGGCCTGGGTAGGTTGGGTGATAGAAGGAGAGGGCGCGATGCTTTCTGGGAAATTAGATGATGTGGTCGTGGGATCTGGAGAAGAAGATGAGGGAATAGGGACAGAGTCAGAATGAGGTGGAATAAAGGGAGTGGGGTCGTGGATTGGTGTGGGTATGGGTCCTGAAGAGTGGGCCAACGAAGGGATAAGGGGAATGGGCTTAACAGAAGCATAAGGGTAGACTTGCTCATGAAAAACTATGTCTCTGCTAGTGAAAATTTTTTTGGTGGATAGATTCAACAATTTGTAAGCCTTTTGACCAACAGGGTAACCGATGAAAACACATGCCATAGCACGATGATCAAATTTATGAGAAGGATGGACATTTGTAGCAAAAGCCAAGCAACCGAACACACGAAGGTGGGAAAAAGTGGGTGGTTTCAAGTAAAGGCGTTCGTATGGAGTTTGGAAAGAGAGAACGGGTGTAGGTAAGCGATTGATAATGTGTACCGCGGTAAGTGCACATTCTCCCCAAAATTGAGTAGGGAGTTGAGCTTGAAATTTCAAAGCTCGTGCTACTTGTAGAATGTGGCGGTGTTTGCGTTCCACCACCCCATTCTGTTGGGGGGTGTAAACGCAAGAATGTTGGAAAAGAACACCATTATCTTTGAAAAACGAGTGGAGTGAAAGAAATTCGCCACCATTGTCACTGCGAAAGACTTTGATGTGAGATGCAAATTGAGTGGATACGTAACTAAAAAAACGCTTTAAAAGAGATTGTGTTTCATCTTTGTGCCTCATCAAAAATATCCAAGTAAAGCGTGTGTAATCATCGACAATAGTAAGGAAATAGTGTGCACCAGAAAGTGAAGGATTTTTATAACGACCCCAGATGTCACAATGAATAAGGTCAAATGGTTTTTCAGAGGAAATTGCACTAGTACCAAAAGGTAAACGATGTTGCTTTGCCAGAGGACAGATAGGGCAAGCATTATTAGACTGAACTGTAACATTCAAAAAGTTCTTAGCAATAAAACTTAAACGAGAATGGGAAACATGGCCTAAACGGTTGTGCCAGAGGTCGGTAGATGAGGTGGTGAGGTTGCACGCTGGTTGAGTGTGTGAGGATGAATGAGGGTTGTTTGTGGTTTTCTTCGTCGCTAATGCCACTAAGTAGTATAGCCCATCACGCTGCTTACCCAAACCAATCATCTTCCTCGTATCCAGATCCTGCAAAATACACCAATAAGGAAAAAAAGTCACTGAGCAATTGAGACCTCTGGTCAGACGACTAACTGACATTAAATCCACTTTGAATGTGGGCACACATAATACATCATGCAAATAATATATAGAGTTCAGCGGTAATGATCCCTTTGCAACAATGTTTGCCTTTTCTCCACTTGGTAACAATATTGGAGGTAATGAGCTATTTTTATCCTTACGCAAGAATAACTGTGGAGATGAAGAGATATGATCTGTCGCGCCGCTGTCGATGATCCAGCGGCGAGAAGAGATTTTAGACAAACCTGGTTTGGTTACTGCCGCATTTGCGTGAGAAATTGTATTTCCGTCTTTGTCCTTGAGAAGAGACAAAAGATGCTGTATTTGAGCTTCAGAAATTTCAGTTGTCACCACCGACTTTCCTTCATCTCGGCTTGAACCCTCAGAAACTTGATTGGCTGCAGGAGCATTCTTGAAACGGTTCGATTTAGAGTTAGAACCCGATCTTGCTTTTGGGTGACCCGGAGGATATCTGTTCAGTTGATAACATCTCTCAATAAAATGACCCATCTCTCCACAATAGGTGCAGTGAGGCCGCCCTCTGAAAGAACCTGAGCGACGCTTATCTTGGTCAAAACGTCGCATGTCCTGTGGATTGTTGTAGGTATGATCTGTTCTTCCAATTTCGGTTGAAGCAGTGGAATTGTTGGGCCTGTTGCTTCGTACAGCCATGGCAGCACTTGAGTTGGTCTCTGTAATCGCATTGGTGGCACTAAGAAGTCTTTGTTTTTCTTCTTGACAAACAGAGGAATAGGCTTGGCGGACTGAAGGGAGAGGATTCATCAATAGTATTTGTCCCCGAGTAGCAGTGTAAGATTCATTTATACCCATTAGAAACTGCATCAACTTTTGTCGATCTTGTTGTGCTCCACATGAACAAGATGACGCATCAGTATAGGAAGCCAACTCATCCCATAGACTCTTCATCTTGGTGTAATAGGACGAAACAGACAATTGTTCTTACCGATGATAAGCAATCTCTCGCTGTATTTCAAAGATGCGAGGAGCATTACTTTGAGAGAAGCGCTCACGAAGATCCTCCCAAACCTCACGAGCGGTGGTGTAGTAGATGACACTGTCAGAAATTTCCGAAGTAATGGAGTTGATGATCCAAGAATGAATCATATCATTGCATCGAGACCAAGTCGCATAATCATTAGGATACTTGTCTGCTGAGGGAGGTTTGATGACACCATTGACAAAGCCAAGCTTGTTCTTGGCGTTTAGGGCTATTGTCATGGCTCTCAGCCATGAGGAGTAATTATCTCCATTGAGTGGTTTGGAGACCAATACCAAACCGGGATGATCTGAATGATGAAGGTACAAGGGATTTGAGATATCAGCTTTGGGTGAATCTGATCCTTCTCCCATGATTTAGGAGATTGAAGAATGAAGTTTTGCTGCACGAGAAGGAAAAGCACAGCGGCAAGAGAGAGTCAGGATTTTACTCCTGCTCTGATACCATGAAAGAAAGAAGATTTGGCTAAATTGAAATTCATTGATATGCGGCTGTGTACATATACAGGAAGTAATTCCTATCCTCACGTTATCTACTCCTACAATTAAGCTATATTCTAGGGAAGCAATCTACAATTAAGGGATACAATCAAGGGATACAGATATTTACAGATTATCATAACTTAATATAGAAGATATGCTCAATCAACTTCCTAACAAGCTTTACATTCCATAAGAGAATTGGGGGAAATAAAAGATCTCATCTGTAAGGTAGTAAATTCCATTGAATCTCTCCTTGCTCTAAGTACAAACTTTGCAAATGGAGGAAATGTAGAAGTGGCAATCAAGGATATTAAGCTTCACCTGAAGAAGTTTTTGGATAAATTGAGGTTTTGGAAGAGAAAACAGGGGAATGCAGCTCTAGAATTTCGAAAGCAAGGCAAGCTGTTCTCGCGTGGTAACTCCAGACCTTATCATTTTTACGCTTCATGTTGTAATAAACCCCAGTTTGTGTGTTGGTTGTTTCTTTACTTCTGCTTTTAGCTAGTTTTTGGTGTTTCCTAATTAATAAACCCAAGTTGGGTGGTTTTCTTTTCCTTCTTTTCTTCCCCGACCTAGTTTGTCGGGTGTGGTAATTTGTAATCCTTTCTGTGTGTGGCCATTTTGTTTTCTCAATGAAATGTTTGGTAGCTATCTTTTTTGTCCCCCTATATATAAATTCTCATAGGTACCTCAAATAAAAGTCAGTAAAGATCAATTCTGATTGTTCTCTTAAGCATCGTCAACAGCGTATAGCAGGTTTTGTTATCGAAAATGATCAGGGTATCCCTATTCTGGCTTCTTCAAAATGTATTGGCTTTTCTGATGTTATAACTATAGAAGCTTTTGGCTTAAGAGCTGGACTTCTAGTAGAAAATAAGAATTCAATGTGTTTAGAATGCTTCAATATATTATTCACCTCCGAATAAGAGGTATATATAAAAATACAAGTGAAATCCTAATAGGAAAAGAATCTCATACAACTATACAGAGTACATAATCTACACATACAAGGAAAGTAAATATTTACAGAATATTCTATACTCCCCCTCAAGTTGGCGCATAGATGTCGATCATGCCCAACTTGTCAATTGAGTTGTCAAACATTTTCCTTGACACTCCTTTCGTAAGAACATCTGCTAATTGATCTTCTGTATACACAAAAGGGAAACGAATGATCTTCATGTCCAGGTTTTCCTTAATGAAGTGCCGATTTACCTCTACATGCTTAGTCTGGTCATGCTGAACCGGATTATGGGCAATTTCAATAGCAGACGTGCTATCACAGTGCAAGTCCATAGGATTCTTGAGTTTAAAACCCAAATCTTTCAATACATTACGAATCCATAACATCTCACAAACTCCATGTGCCATACCTCGAAACTCAGCTTCTGCACTCGACCTAGCAACAACCTTCTGTTTCTTACTGCGCCAAGTCACAAGGTTTCCTCCAACAAATGTAAAATACCCCGATGCGGACCGTCTGTCAGTCTTATCACCAACCCAGTCTGCATCCGTGTATCCCACAACTTCCAATTCCCCATTTTTTTTCAAACAACAAACCTTTTCCAGGTGTCATCTTAAGATATTTCAGAATACGATACACTGCATCCATATGCTCTTCATTGGGACAGTACATAAATTGACTAACCACACTCACAGCATAAGCAATATCAGGCCTAGTATGAGAAAGATAAATAAGCCTCCCTACTAGACGTTGGTACCTTCCTTTATCTGTTGGAACCTGATCCGGATAGATGGCAAGGTTGTGGTTCATCTCAATTGGTGTCTCAATAGGCCTGCAGTCAAGCATCCCAGTCTCAGCTAACAAATCAAGTACATACTTACGTTGGGATAAAGAAATTCCCTTCTTTGATCTTGCAACTTCAATTCCAAGAAAGTACTTCAATTGCCCAAGGTCCTTCATCTCAAATTCCTTAGAAAGATACTTCTGTAGAGCTTCCATCTCTTCTAGATCATCCCCTGTGATAATCATATCATCAACATACACTATCAGAGCGGTAATCTTCCCCTGACTACGCTTGATGAACAGGGTGTGATCCGAGTTGCTCTGTCTATACCCGAACATCCTCATAGACTTGGAGAATCTTCCAAACCAAGCTCTAGGAGACTGCTTCAAGCCATACAGGGACTTCTTCAACTTACAAACCTTGCCAGTATTGCAAGGCATATCTTTAACTCCTGGCGGCATGTCCATATACACTTCTTCCTCCAAGTGTCCATTGAGAAAAGCATTCTTCACATCAAACTGATGTAGAGACCAATCTTTAGTTGCTGCAAGTGAAATCAGAATTCGAACAGTGTTGATCTTTGCTACAGGGGCAAACGTCTCCTCATAATCAATTCCATAGCGCTGGGTGTATCCTTTGGCAACTAATCTGGCTTTGTATCTGTCAATGCTCCCATCTGCTTTAAGTTTTACTGTAAACACCCATCGACATCCAATAGTCTTCTTTCCAGCAGGCATAGTCACAATATCCCAAGTCGAGTTTTTTTGCAAGGCCTCTAGTTCTTCATTCATCGCTTGAGTCCACTTAAGATCCGCCAAAGCATCCTGTACACTACTAGGAATAGATACAGTGGATAATTGATCAACAACAAGTGCATGTGACCCAGACAACCTATGGTTAGACATATAATTAGCTATAGGATACTTAGCTTTGGCTTTGATGTCTGGCTCATATTGTTTCTTAGGAATACCCTTAGTAATCCTCTGTGATTTCCTAGAATCAATATTATCTACCCCAGATGATTTATTCGTAATTAAAGGTACCTGGGGAGGAACACTCTCTGCAGGTTCTTCAGTTGATGATGTAGAGAAGAGAAAAAACTCTGACAAATGGGAACTCTGAATTATATTTTCTTCACTGGGCATATCACGGCTGGGCTGGTCAATGGGTACTTAGTCGGCTTCCTCGAGACGCGTGCTAATTTCCTGGTGTGTAGTGACATCTGTTGGCCGGTCATGATGTCGGATGGAAGGAAGAATTAGGCCAACCCCACATCTATCCTCATAGTAGGTTGAGGACCCCACTAGGCAGTCCTTGCCGCAGACCCTACCTCTATCCTCATAGCCGGTCGAGGACCCCACTGGGCAGTCCTTACAGCAGGCCACGAGGTCGACACATCCATCCTTGCAGCAGGTTGGGGACCCTACGGTTCCACCACCAACTACTCCATCTTTTCCGTTTCCTATTGCCCCAACGTCAACATCAGTCCCTACGGGTCCACCACCAACTACGTACTCCATCTTTTCCGTTTCCTACTACTTCATCAATTTCGTTCCCAATGTCAGTAATGCCAGTTTCGTTCTCAACCGGTGTTGGAGGATTCCCAACTCCAAATTTAGAATATTCCAGAGCTTCTAATTCTTTAAATTCTTCAAATGCAAATAAATCCCGAGGATTTCCTTCACAACCTCTCTCCCCATGAAGGGAAGACTTCGAATCTCCCCCTGAATAATAAGGCTCGGATTCACGAAACGCAACATCAAGAGAGACATGCATAGTTCCAGTAAGAGGATCATAACATCGATAACCCTTCTGAAATTCAGCATAGCCAACAAACATACACTTACGGGCATGGGGATCAAGCTTGCTGTGTTGAGGCTTAGGAATATGAACATAGGCTACGCATCCAAACACACGAGGTTCCAGGTTAGGTAACGACGGAAGTGAAAGAAGCTTCTGAAGTTGCTGCTGAGGGTTTTGAAATTCAATCACCCGAGAAGGAGTACGATTAATGAGGTAGGCAGCAGACTTCACAGCCTCTCCCCAATATTCATGAGGTACATGCATGCCAAACAAAGACGCACGGACAACTTCAAGTAACTGTCGATTCTTCCTTTCTGCCAATCCATTTTGTTAAGGGGTATACCAATTCGAGGTTTGATGTCGAATTCCATGAGATTGCATAAACTCCTGCATAGGACCATTAACATATTCTTCGCCATTATCCGATTGGAAAACTCGAATAGCCTGTTTGTACTGTGTAGACACCATCTTGTGAAAATCCTTGAACATGGAACATACATCACTCTTGTTCTTCAATAGAGACACCCAAGTCATACGAGTACAATCATCAATAAAAGTCACATAATATCGAGCTCCAGAAAGAGAAGGGATCTTAGCAGGACCCCAGACATCAGAATGAATTTTCATAAACAGAATGGGACTTTTATTAAAACTAGGTGAATATGAAATTCGATGACTCTTGGCCAGTTCACATATATCACAACGAAAATCTGAATCACTAATAACTGAAAACAAATGAGGTTGTAGTTTCTTAAGATAGCTAAAAGATAGATGACCCAAACGACGATGCCACAGCCACACTGTTGCCTTAGCATTCTCTACTCCATTGACCTGATTTACTTGTCCTAACAACTGTTGCTCTCCACTTTCTGTCAGATCCAAGTAGTAGAGTTTCCCCCTTCTAACACCATAACCAAGAATCGGCCGAGTCAGAATGTCCTGAAATATACAGAAAGAGGGATAAAAGGTCACAATACATGATAGTGCTAGCCATGGCAGAGGATTCAGTAGTCGAATTTCGGAGGACCCTTGTTTGCGTTGGACAGCCATGGCAGAGGATTCAGAGGCATGTCCCATTGCCTGCCTCTCAGAATGCACTTTTCGAACATATGCATAGCTTTGCTCCAAGTCGAATTTCGGGTCTTTGCGCAGAATCTCACCACGGACTTGATCATACTCTAAATCGAGTCCACTAAGAAACATGTGAACTCGCATCCTTGCCATGGCAGTAGTTTCTTGAACAACTGCATCCACAGTGTTATTTTGAGAGGCCATACGCTGATCAATCTCCTGAAACATTCCCACCAATTCATTGTAGTAGGTAGGAAGAGTTCGGCCATTCTGTTTCGCTCCAAAGCACTTTTTGTTTAATTCAAAAATCCTGGTTTCATCAGAATCATCATAGAATGTCTTCTCAACAGCTTCCCAAACATCTTTGGCAGTTGGGAGTCGGATATACCGATTCATGAGTGATGGCTCCATAGAATCAATGAGCCAACTCTTCACTTTTTCATTGTCTGTGGCCCAAACTTCAAATTCAGCCGAGTTCTCCTCTGGTGCAGCTCTGGCCCCAGTGAGGTAGCCGACCTTTCCTTGTGCTCTAATCCTCATCTTCATAAGAGGTGCCCATATGGTATAGTTGGATTCATTCAAGGCAATGCCAGTTGGAAACGCTGAATTATCTTGAGCGGTGGTATGATAATGATTGATGATTGGAGGTATGTTGTGGAGTGCAAGAGTGGCAGCATCGTCTTCCATTGAGCAAAAAACAAACAACCTGTACGTGACCAAAAAAGGAGGTATGCAGCAAGGTTTTGTCGGCTAGTACTTAATCAAACAAGGCTTTGTCAGCAAGTACTTAATCAAAGAAGTGTGCAGCAATTCTTGTCAGCTAGTACTCAATCAAAGGAGGTGCAGCAATTTCGGTGGTGTGATGTCAGCGTGGCAGCTACCCAAGTGATGCTTTTGTGCTACAGTGTTCAAGGCTGAAATAGCCACGTGATGATTATGGCAGTTTAGAAATAACCTTCGGATGGTAAAGAAAATTGATATGATCAGATAGAAATTCGGGTTTCGGGTTTCAGAGGAACACAGTGCAGGTATTGAGCCTACTCTGATACCAAGTAGAAAATAAGAATTCAATGTGTTTAGAATGCTTCAATATTTTATTCACCTCCGAATAAGAGGTATATATAGAGATACAAGTGAAATCCTAATAGGAAAAGAATCTCCTACAACTATACAGAGTACATAATCTACACATACAAAGAAAATAAATATTTACAGAATATTCTACATTTCTTACTTTTAAATTACATGGCTACACAACGTATTGGGTTTTCTGTAGGTGACAAAGCTTTTGATTGACAACATCAATAAAAATATTTTACTCCTTAGTGCATTAAAGTCTTACTCCATGACAATTTCTAAAGAGGAGCCAACACTGAATAGTTGAGTGCACCACACGTTGCTTGCATCTATTTCGGCCCTAGAGTTGTCTTAGTATGGGAACCATTGATGTGAAACAATATTCAGGCCAATTGGTGCTCTTAGGGACGCAGAAGTGGCACCAGTTGAGTTTTCATTAGAATTGAACTTATAACTTCTACGGTGTTGATTATGTAAGATCACATAATAAATATGAACATGTCATAATCTGCATAGAGATAGAGATACAAACAAGGACTAAAAAATCGAAAAAATCGCCGAAATTTCGGCGAAAATTTCGTTTTTTTCATGTCCCGATATATCTTTCACTTATCAATTAATTTCGCACGAAATTATCGATATTTCCCGAAATTTTGGGATATTTCGCGAAATTGCTCGATATGTACGAGATTATAGAGAATATTCCTACCACTCGTCCACATACCTGCCACGTGTCCTTTATTTCTCTCCCACTTGAGGCCACGTGCTCCTTCCTTATCTCTCTCCCACTTAAACTTCAATCAAAAAGGCAATTACAGGCCAACAAGACTAGGATTCGAACCCTGCTTGGCTAAGAAACAAATAGATGACTTAGCCATCCTTGTTACACCTCCACTTGGTTTATATTTTGCGACTTATCTATATATGATATAAACTATCAACTCTGTTTTTTATGAATATAGAAATATTTAATCAATAACCAATTTTCAAAATTTATGACTATTTTAGATTTATTAGCCGTTCAAAAATTTACAACGACTTTTTAAAATTTTACTCTATATTTGAATATGCACTGTATTATGTACAAAAAATGTATATAAAGCGTAATTGAGTTTTTCAGCTATAGAAAAAAATGAGATGTTTAAAGTAAATCTTTACTTGTCAGTGATCCTACATATAATATTTCACCTTAGATTATTGTAGCTCACTATATAATAACACTTATTCAAGATTTTTTGTTTTTTTTTTTAAATATAGTAGATAATTGATTAAATAAACATATCTAAAAGTTTCATTTAAAATTTCCATGTTTTTCTTTAAATTTCCATCATTTTTCTTGATTATTTACCGAAATCGATATTTCCGTCGAAATTTCCGTTTCCGGGACCATCGATATTTCCTCGAAACTCGATATTTTGGTCCTTGGATACAAATACAAAACATTTTAAATGACTACAAATATTCATAGATAGAATGAATATCTATAGAGTCTATCTTCTTCAAGCAAAGATTCGGTAAGATAAAGTCTTCTACTATCTCCAACAGTGGTCTGTTCTATTTCTCAACGGGGCGAGAGTAGTATTGGGAGAACAGGGACCTTGACTTTTGTAGATGCCATATGATAAAATCCATACATCAAAGAGAATCTATCACTTACCATATGCACCTCATTAGTGATCAAGTCACTTCACTTCATATCCTTTTATAGCTACCAATTTAAATCATATATAATCCTTTGATTTATTTGTAAGACATCACATATAATTATCGTGTAAACTTTATTATTAGATGATATATCTAAGAGTGTTTCTATTGGGACCTCCAAATCTACTCAGTTGACCTCACTCTATTATGAATTATTAAATGACATATATAACCTCTTATAAAATGACTATTAAGGACAATAATTATACCAAAAAAATATTATATTTAATTTCTCTAGACTTTCCAATTATTCTTTACTATTTTCCTTATCTATTTTCATTTTCCAATTTCACTACATACTCATTAAAGCATTTATATATATTTAATAAGAATTAAAACTACAATCAAGATCATGTGACATAAAAATTCCTATCATCATATATGTTGAACGCATATTGGTGAGGGATAACAAAAGAAATCATTTTATGACCTGAATCCCAGTCTATTCATTATATTTACAAAAAAAAAAAGAGCTAGCAGTAAAAAAATCTAAAAAACTATTAAATAATTAATCATGAGGTACAGAAAATAGAGAAAAAAATTAAACATTAAGAAAAATTACTCTTCATTTTTTTTTTTGCACATCTACAAGAGAAAAAAAATAACAAGTAAAAAAAAAACAATTCTTTTTTATTAGAAATTAAGTTTTAAAGCCCAATACCTTGTGTTTGAGTTTCTTTTTTATTAGATAAGAGATTTATGTAATCTGATTAAGGAATGAATATGTAATTAATAGTTTGTTTGCAAATTATATGAGTGAGGTTATTTCAGGAACTTGAGTGAGGTTTAGTGAGTAAATTTAGTATTTGAAAATTTGATAGGAGGTGTAAAAAGCAATGAGGTCAAGTGAGTAAATTTGGAGGTTCCAATAGAAAAACTCTTCATCCAAGCCCTCAATCTTCAAACTGTGCTTTATCATTGCCTTTGCTAATCCCACAATTTGTTCAATCATAAAAAGTGATAAACAAATTATAGACAAAACAAATATAAATGAACATTTTAATCAGAAAAATAGAGTAGCAGCCATAGACAACAGTACAGAGACAAACAAGAAAATAAACTAGTCAAACAAGAGGAAAAACAACAGAATCTAGAAGCACTCTTTAACTCAACCACCAGACACACAGAACAACAGAACAGGAAACTAATAACATGGGACAATTAGCTCACCAAATAATATTACATGTCCATGTGCCATTATCATGCACCCTCAAAACAGACCAAAAGAATACCAGTTGTTACCTGTTTGTACCTGAAAGTCTATTTCGCGCAGAAAACTGCCATACATAACAAGTAATAACACTATGATCACTCTACACCAGCATGAACACATGACCAGTGATGTAGATGCACACAAAGAATGCAATCCCCAACATACAGCCAAGAACACTGATAAAAAAGCATAAGCGTGCCTATCCTTCACATATACTGCCAAGACTCATACTGCACAGTACTATGCATTCACAAGTGAAAGTATCTCAAAGTGTCTACACCAATCTAGAATTCTCTATAGCTTGTATAAATATATGTAACTATTCATGTAATTTGAGTCAATTCAATACAATACAATTTCTCTATCAATTTACCTTTCCAGCTCTAGCTCTGTTTCTTTAACAAGCTATTACAAACTTTAATGGCTACTTTGGAGCAGGTATTCTCTGTCCCCAGTTTATTCTGGGGACCTCTACAAAATCGGTTATATAAGGATTTTTTTTTTTAATTTTTTTTTTTAGAGTCTGTTAAGGTTACATAAGGATACAATTATTTTTGATTTGGTTGGATTTGCTCTAATCATGTAAAACGTGGGTGCTGGATGGGCAAAGAAGGAAACGAGAAATTTCTGGACAGTGAAATTATTTTGGTTTGTCAAGTCGGAAAGATTTTGCATTCTACTATGCGTCAAGTAAATACTATACCATGTTTGTGAAAGCCTCTCTTTTATGCTGTGGTGGAAGCTTCTTCATAAATATAGTAATACACTTCATGTTAATCCCTAATTCTAATCTTAATCTCTATCATAATTCTAGTCTAAGCCAAAGATCATTCAATTTCATGTTGTTTCCGATGTTTGATAATATTTTATAAATTAGTGAGTATAGAGTATTGACTAACATTTGTAACGTAACAGTTACATTGAGAGAAAATCAAATAAATTTGCATATCTTGTGTTGTATTTTGTGTGTAGTAATATTTTATAAACCAATGAGTATAGTGTATTAACTAACATTTATAACGTAACAGTTACATTGAGAAAATCAAATAAATTTACATATATTTGACTAATATTGGTAATGTAACCAGTTACTTTATTAAGATAACTAGTCTTTCTCCACACATGCTCTGCATGTGCATTCAAATTATTTTTATTTTTTTCAGAAAATAAAAAAGAAAAAATCGGAGTTAGTTAAGATAATGGGAGAGAAAAGTGGGTTGTGGATACCTTTTTTTTTAAAATAAAAATATATTTTGTAAATGTCTTAATTATCCTTCTGATTTAATTAATTCTTAAAGTTTATTAATATTTTAGGGTCATTTCTGTCAAAATCGAGATTTTTGTTAACAAACTCTCTTCTCTTAATAATAATATAGATATACGAGTAAGTTCATGAAAGAATTCGAAGAACATATAGTACTTTATTGAAATAATACACCGTGCTGGGAGATTTGGTATTCATTTATTTTGGTTTAGCACAAATAGATAGTTTTTGCCCTCGAACTCTAGAAGGCAATGGTCTTGGAAAATGCTAATCTGTCCGGACGTGTCAAGCAGCTTCACACCTAACCATAGCTCTCATCCTCCACTCTAGTGATCCCTCCCCCTTTACGAGAGTTCCTTCCAAAGTTATACTCCTTTGTTCTCTCCCTTTATTTCTTCTTAAATATTGTCTCCTTTTCTCTCTAATTTCAGTAATTTGTTATGGTCGATCTCCCTTATTTATTACTTGAATTGTTATTCGTATACTTTGAGCTAGAGTTGTTAAATCAAAGTAGCTATGGTTTTTATATAAGAAGAAACTCAATATATATTGATTGAAACTACCATTGTTTAGCTAATGAATCTTAGCTACTTATTTACTCAAGGTATTAGGGATTTCATGAGTCAATTTGTTGGTTGTCAAATCCTGTTAGGGTTCGCAAAACCGGTTGGAGACTGTTTAGTCTTGATTTCAAATTGTCTTGTAGTTTGGTGTTTGATTAATTAGGCAGAGATGCATTTAACGGCATTGTTAGTTATGAAATGATTAATTTTGTCATTTATCGCATACACAAATTCTGTTGGATACAGTTATGAAATTTTTATTTTACGTATATTTTTAAAAATTTTGTTAGTATTAGAATATGCCTTTGTTGGTTATAATGGAGATAACTCGCCATAAATTCTTACTAGGCTGGGATGCAAGAGGTTCTCAATCTATCGAATCTTGGTATTTAACTTATCAGGCGGAGATTGTTGTACTCGTTCTTTAATTGTGATACAAATAATTTTGTGATTTGTCACTAGTTTGACAATTCAGTTGGGAACAACTCGAATGTGAATTATTCTCTTATATTTAATTTATCGGTTATCATTGAGGTAGCGTATTTTGATTATAAAATTTTGTCGTTTGCCAAATTCAAATCTATCTACATGTGAATCATTCTCTTCTAATATTTTGTATATCAGTTATCATTTAGGTAACGTATTTTATTATGAAATTTTGTCATTTGCCAAATTCAAATCTATCTACACGTGAATCGTCCTCTTCTAAGATTTTGTATATCAGTTATCATTGAGGTAGCGTATTTTATTATGAAATTTTATCGTTTCTGAAATTAAATCAAAGTTGGACAAATTCTATCCGAATCAATTGATCGAATGTGATTCATCCTCTAGTAATTGATTTACGTACCATTTATCCGGTTGAGATAAAAGTATTTTTAATTATGAAATTTTGTTGTTTCTCACACCCAATCAAAATTTGACATTTTAGTTAGGGAACAGTTGCATCCCAGCCTATCAAAACGCTTCATGTATCAAGTAGAATAGGAGATATGACATACTTTCAATTATGAAATTTTGTCGTTTGTAAAATTCATATATTTTGGTGCAAACAGAGATGCTAAGAAAGAACTATGAGTTATACGATAGTAGAACGCAAACAATTGTCTTAGAATTGCCAAATAATCATAATCTCATGTAAAAGATAGAGTTTACCAAGGGGACTCATTTCGTCCAAGCCCTCCGAGTGAACAACCAATGCTCTCTTCATGCCAAAGCTTTGTAATGCTTTAGCCATCTTTAGGACCTATCCAATTAAGAAATGAATCAAATGCATATGAAAATAGTTAATTATATAGGAAAGTCCGAATTTTAACAATATGTACATTGTTTTTGTAAGGTTTAATGCATTCTAGTTCTATGGAACACTTACTAATTCTTCCTTGTATACACCAACAACAGCAAAAGGAACTCTAGCTGGATTCAACATAGGTCCCAAAATGTTGAATACAGTCTTTACTTTTAGCTTTTTCCTTACGGGACGAACGACATTCATTGCAGGATGATACTTTGGTGCCATCATAAAACCAATGCCTACTTCATTAACACATCTCGTGACCCCCTATTTAAACAAAAAACAACATAAAAAACCGCATGAGCATATGCATAAACTATTAGCATCAGAACTCTTTTGCGTTTTATTCTCACAAAGAAAAACACTAAAGTTGCACATTTTAAACTTTATATTTTGGATATTCTTGATGGAATTAGATAAGTTAAATTCCGATCTATTCATGTCAATATCTTGCAGCTATAAAACTAAACAACTATTGCAACCAATAGGATTTGAGTAGGCCTTGTTTATGGCATTCAACCGGATCTCCCTGGAGAAGAAGATGCAAACTAACTAGACTCTACTGTACCATCAATCCATCTTTTTAAAACAAATGTTAGAAGAACCAACCTCAGGGTCCAAGTCAATTATTATTCCCAAAGCTTCCAATACATCTGCACTTCCACATGCAGAGGAACTTGAACGATTACCTTGCTGAAATACAGACAATTATCTGTCCATTATTCATAGTTCAAGAAAAGAAGTTTAGCAAAAAAGCAATGCTAGTGTCAATGAAGATGGATATTACCTTTGCAACTTTTGCACCACAAGCTGCAGCAAGTATTGAAGCCCCGGTTGAAATGTTTACTGTGTTTGCTCCGTCACCACCAGTTCCAACAATGTCAACTGCATCATCCAAGCCCTCAATCTTCAAACTGTGCTTTATCATTGCCTTTGCTAATCCCACAATTTGTTCAATCATAAAAAGTGATAAACAAATTATAGACAAAACAAATATAAATGAACATTTTAATCAGAAAAATAGAGTAGCAGCCACAGACAACAGTAGATAGACAAACAAGAAAATAAACTAGTCAAACAAGAGGAAAAACAACAGAATCTAGAAGCACTCTTTAACTCAACCACCAGACACACAGAACAACAGAACAGGAAACTAATAACATGGTACAATTAGCTCACCAAATAATATTACATGTCCATGTGCCATTATCATGCACCCTCAAAACAGACCAAAAGAATACCAGTTGTTACCTGTTTGTACCTGAAAGTCTATTTCGCGCAGAAAACTGCCATACATAACAAGTAATAACACTATGATCACTCTACACCAGCATGAACACATGACCAGTGATGTAGATGCACACAAAGAATGCAATCCCCAACATACAGCCAAGAACACTGATAAAAAAGCATAAGCGTGCCTATCCTTCACATATACTGCCAAGACTCATACTGCACAGTACTATGCATTCACAAGTGAAAGTATCTCAAAGTGTCTACACCAATCTAGAATTCTCTATAGCTTGTATAAATATATGTAACTATTCATGTAATTTGAGTCAATTCAATACAATACAATTTCTCTATCAATTTACCTTTCCAGCTCTAGCTCTGTTTCTTTAACAAGCTATTACAAACTTTAATGGCTACTTTGGAGCAGGTATTCTCTGTCCCCAGTTTATTCTGGGGACCTCTACAAAATCGGTTATATAAGGATTTTTTTTTTTTAATTTTTTTTTTTAGAGTCTGTTAAGGTTACATAAGGATACAATTATTTTTGATTTGGTTGGATTTGCTCTAATCATGTAAAACGTGGGTGCTGGATGGGCAAAGAAGGAAACGAGAAATTTCTGGACAGTGAAATTATTTTGGTTTGTCAAGTCGGAAAGATTTTGCATTCTACTATGCGTCAAGTAAATACTATACCATGTTTGTGAAAGCCTCTCTTTTATGCTGTGGTGGAAGCTTCTTCATAAATATAGTAATACACTTCATGTTAATCCCTAATTCTAATCTTAATCTCTATCATAATTCTAGTCTAAGCCAAAGATCATTCAATTTCATGTTGTTTCCGATGTTTGATAATATTTTATAAATTAGTGAGTATAGAGTATTGACTAACATTTGTAACGTAACAGTTACATTGAGAGAAAATCAAATAAATTTGCATATCTTGTGTTGTATTTTGTGTGTAGTAATATTTTATAAACCAATGAGTATAGTGTATTAACTAACATTTATAACGTAACAGTTACATTGAGAAAATCAAATAAATTTACATATATTTGACTAATATTGGTAATGTAACCAGTTACTTTATTAAGATAACTAGTCTTTCTCCACACATGCTCTGCATGTGCATTCAAATTATTTTTATTTTTTCAGAAAATAAAAAAGAAAAAATCGGAGTTAGTTAAGATAATGGGAGAGAAAAGTGGGTTGTGGATACTTTTTTTTTTAAATAAAAATATATTTTGTAAATGTCTTAATTATCCTTCTGATTTAATTAATTTTGTTAGTATTAGAATATGCCTTTGTTGGTTATAATGGAGATAACTCGCCATAAATTCTTACTAGGCTGGGATGCAAGAGTTTCTCAATCTATCGAATCTTGGTATTTAACTTATCAGGCGGAGATTGTTGTACTCGTTCTTTAATTGTGATACAAATAATTTTGTGATTTGTCACTAGTTTGACAATTTAGTTGGGAACAACTCGAATGTGAATTATTCTCTTATATTTAATTTATCGGTTATCATTGAGGTAGCGTATTTTGATTATAAAATTTTGTCGTTTGCCAAATTCAAATCTATCTACATGTGAATCATCCTCTTCTAATATTTTGTATATCAGTTATCATTTAGGTAGCGTATTTTATTATGAAATTTTGTCATTTGCCAAATTCAAATCTATCTACACGTGAATCGTCCTCTTCTAAGATTTTGTATATCAGTTATCATTGAGGTAGTGTATTTTATTATGAAATTTTATCGTTTCTGAAATTAAATCAAAGTTCGACAAATTCTATCCAAATCAATTGATCGAATGTGATTCATCCTCTAGTAATTGATTTACGTACCATTTATCCGGTTGAGATAAAAGTATTTTTAATTATGAAATTTTGTTGTTTCTCACACCCAATCAAAATTTGACATTTTAGTTAGGAAACAGTTGCATCCCAGCCTATCAAAACGCTTCATGTTCAAGTAGAATAGGAGATATGGCATACTTTCAATTATGAAATTTTGTCGTTTGTAAAATTCAACTACGATTTGACTTATCACGGAGATTATTTTAAGTTTGTGGCGTTGACAATTCAATCGAGGATAACTCAAATTTAAATCTATCGAATATGAATCTTCTCTGATATTTCATTTATCCGTCATTTATATTTATTTTGAAATAGGAATTTAGAACCTAATTAAGTTGGGAGGTTCATCTCCACACTTATTATTTAAATTTATACATATCGGGGGGGGGAGACATAATACCTGTATCGTTTTACAAGAGTCATTGTAGAGCACATCCTGAAGGCAAGTAAGAGGCCCATTTAAAGTAAGATCAATACTATGGGGTAAAGTTATGGTATGTTAACATTTCTCATACATCAACTATTTTTACCACTTTAAGGACTCATGTTACCACTTTGAGGACTAATATTACTATTTTGAGGACTCATATGGTAAACTAAGAAAATTTACCACTTTAAGGACTCAAATTACCACTTTGAGGACTAATATTACTATTTTGAGGACTCATGTGGTAACTAGAAAATTTACCACTTTAAGGACTCATGTTACCACTTGGAGGACTAATATTACTATTTTGATGACTCATTTTACCACTTTTAAGGCAATTGTATGCATGTCATACGTTAACACATTGTAGAATTTTCCCAATACTATGACCCAAACTAGCAAAGTGGGTTAATTTATCTGCCACACTATTTACTTTTCTAAAAATGTGTCAAATTATAACAAACTTAAAAACATGAAAATATTCCTTCCAACCATCAATAATTCGACTCACCTCGAAATAATCATCGCCAGTATGATGCCAAACATTCGCCAACATAGAAGAATCACTTTCCAACTCGATGAACTTCCATTATTGATGGATGGCAATGAGCAAACCTGCCCTCATAGCCTCGGCCTCACAGTGCAGCGTACTACCAGCATGAGGTAGTGTTTCTCGACCATGCAACAAGAAACTGACCTATTCTTCCCCTTGGTGGGAGGACCCATTTAGTGGCCTCCCTTTTCTTTGTTCCCTTCCAGTCACCGCATTCTTAACCATAGAGTCATAGACCCAGCCTCAATTCTCATTTTCATTTTCATAAACAAAATGATTAATTCTACGTACACCACAGCCTTAAGTAAGAATCAGTCACAATCCTTGAATCCTACTACAAACCAATCCATCACTGCACCGACTATTAATTCTTACATTCAGATACCCAAACTGAACACATGAATATGCACATGAAACATGGTCGTTTTGACGATGTGGTGTTAGCTCATTGGTTAGAGCACCCACTACCTATGTACGAAGTCATGAGTTCGAGTCACCATGGGGGTAGGAGTGAAATTCTTTGATCATCTTTTAAAGAAAAAAAAATGGTTGTTTAGATGTGTCAGTTAAGCAATGAATATAAATTAGCTAACCCCAGAAGTACGTAATCATCAATGCTTGATACATAGGTTAAGCAATTTCATAGATCCCTAAGCTCCCATATGCACAAGGGCGGATCTAGGTATAAGGGTGGGAGGACTCAAGCCCTCCGAAGACTTTTGGGTTAAAAAATTTATGATATATACTTTTTGTTTGTATGTATGTTTGTTTGACGAAGCCCACCCGAACTCCTGAATTATCAAAGTCAAACTCCTCTCTAGCTCTCTCATTCTCTCCATCCATCACAAACTCTCATTCTTCGTCTTCCCAAAAATGCCTAAATTTCAAACTAAATTCAATCGATGAACATTTGAACTCTCCGCTCTTGTATTCCCACACTTGTGCATAATTGTACTAAGAAATTTTTTTTATACTTCGCCCAAAAAGACGCATGAATACGTAGCCCATCCCATTTTCAAATCCTAGATCCACCACTGCTTATACATGTACAAGATAGATCCCTCCGCATGATTGCATCAATGATATTGAATTAATTCCGTAAAAGGTATAATGTATGAAAGAGAGATGATATTTTTTGATAGGATATATGATTCTTCTTTTCATCAACGTACGTAATAATTATGTTGAATAATTTTTCTTGTTCCAGAAGAGTGAGAAGACATCCCAAACCCTACTTCTGGAGTTCTGGTTCTGAATCAGTCATTCAGTCCGATGTCAAGTAGTGGAGTATCCCGTCTAACGAAAAATTGTGTTCAACAACTACAAATTGTTCTGGGCTTTGATTTCCATAACTACTTCTGGTAACCTTTTTTTTTTTTAGAAGGAACTACTTCTAGTAAATTGAAAGCCCATTCGGGAACTAAACATAAAGAAAAACAAAATCCATTTTGCCAAAATTGACAATTCCCTTTTGGGTCACTTTCACCATTTGGGGCCAAGCCGGCCCTGTGTGGGAAAGTGGGGAACAACCAAAATTGCAAACAATGCCATTTTTAGAAAGCAGGCCATTACTGTTTTTACCTGGTCCTCACCAAATTTTCTATAGACATCGTTGACTCTTCATAAATACCCCAGATTCACATTTCCAAAACTGGAAGGCTAACCAAGAACCAGGAGAATATTTACCATATATTCCACTTATCAATTCTCAGAAAGGACCAGGCACTAGTTCACTTAATCGATCTGCTGGTATAAATTCATGTGATCTGTTTCCGCTTGATAACATATTCGTTTTCGATTTTTATTTCTGAACAAGCATAGAAAACGAAAACGAAAACGCAATCAAGAGAGATGATAGATAAGGTGGAGAAATGTATGCTGGCACATCCAAAGAGGTTTTGCAGAAATCACATATCAACCTCTTAAAGAATAGCAGCTAATTAAAGCACTCATATAAAAAGGCACTCAATTTTTCAGTCAATCTGTGCAAACCATGGCCGCTCTGCCCATCAAATTGGTGCTTGCGGATGGAAGATATTTGCACGTAGAAAAAAACAATATCAGAAAGAACAGAAAGAAAAAACAGAACCATAAACAATGTTCTGATAAGAAAGAAAAGCTGGAAATGGAAACATGGAGGAGGAAGAAGAATGAGAGAGGCTGTGAAATGAAGGCATCGATCGCTTTGGTATTTATAATGGAGGATCTGAGATCTTCTTCTTCTTCTTCTTCTTCTTCTTCTTCTTCTTCTAGGGTTTTGGGCAGCGGGCAGGTTGGTGCATACAAGGAAGGGTGGTTTCGGGCAGCGTAGTCGGAGCTGCCCTGAGATTAAAGAACGTTTAATGTGCAAGTTACATGTCGGGGCTGGCCGGTCTAGCTTATCTCTTCGTATGACGTGTATCCACGTTCATGATATGAGTGTGTGACTCATCCACACAGTAACATTTGTCAAAACTAGGCCTCATCAACGGGCCGGGCCGGGCCTTACTATATTTTTAAATAGTAGCTTTATTGTAAATCGAATGATCCAAGCCCGTCCATATAAAGCGGGCCTTGCGGCCTTTTTCGGGCTGGGCCATGCGGGCTTTATTTACAAATAAATCATTAAAGATACTAATTTTTTTTTATAAACTTATATTTATATATCACACTCCAAAAAGCAACGTCTATTAATTCAAAGAAAATAAGAAAACTAACCGTTGGATGTGATCATTACAATAAATTATGAGTGTGGTAAAATATTTAGCAAATTTCACCATATTTTCGAATCCGATCGAATTGGTCAACTGTCGTCACTTCTATGTCTTCTTGGTTGACCGATGGCGTAACAACCACGAAACGTGCTTATTTTTCTACATCACGTTTATAAATATTCCATCGATGGATATGCATGGATATAAGATACAAATTTCAATTTTAATTATAAAGACGTTGACGTATACCAATTTGCCTCCTAAAGTTGTATGACTTATATATTGCATTTAAATTGTTTAGGTTCACTCTAAAGCAACCATGAAGTGGGAAATGAATTTAGAGAAACCAATCGCTCGATAGAGAGATTGTAATGTTTTATGGTGGTTGTAAAAAATCCAGCCAATTTGGTTCTCGTTTCGAATTCGATCAACTAGGTCAAACTTAGTTACTCTTATAAACCTATATTTATATATCATGCACTCCAAAGAGCAATCTCTATCAATTCAAATAAAATGGAAAAACCGACCGTTGGATGAGATTATTACAATAAATTATAAGTGTGGTAAAAAATATAGCCAATTTCACCATATTTTCGAATTCGATCGAATTGGTCAACCGTCGTCACTTATATGTCTTCTTGGTTGACCGATGGCTTGACGACCGCGAAACGTGCTTATTTTTTCACATCACGTCTGTAAATATCCCATCGATGGATGTGCATGTACATAAGATAAAAATTTCAATTTTAATTACAAAGACGTTGGCCTATATCAATTTGTCTCCTAAAGTTGTATAACTTTTTATCTTATGAAGAGTAATTTTTCTTAATGTTTAATTTTTTTCTCTATTTTCTGTATCTCATGATTAATTATTTAATAGTTTTTTAGATTTTTTTTTACTGCTAGCTCTTTTTTTTTTTTGTAAATATAATGAATAGACTGGGATTCAGGTCATAAAATGATTTCTTTTGTTATCCCTCACCAATATGCGTTCAACATATATGATGATAGGAATTTTTATGTCACATGATCTTGATTGTAGTTTTAATTCTTATTAAATATATATAAATGCTTTAATGAGTATGTAGTGAAATTGGAAAATGAAAATAGATAAGGAAAATAGTAAAGAATAATTAGAAAGTCTAGAGAAATTAAATATAATATTTTTTTGGTATAATTATTGTCCTTAATAGTCATTTTATAAGAGGTTATATATGTCATTTAATAATTCATAATAGAGTGAGGTCAACTGAGTAGATTTGGAGGTCCCAATAGAAACACTCAACCAAAAATAATTGTATCCTTAACAGACTCTAAAAAAAAAAAATAAAAAAAAAAATCCTTATTATTATACTATAATCTAAAGCCGAATAATCTTGACTGTTTATCCCTGTTCATTCAACTGTTCATACGTGAAGTGGCGGTTTTACCCTTCTGTTTCTCTCATTTACGGGATGCCATCGTTCTATGGTCAAGTCGAGTTCGTTCGTGGTTTCTGGAGAAAGCAGTCGAAACAGAGATAGCGAAAGAGAGCTAGAGAGAGTGGAGATTCCGTTTTTCTGTGAGGAGGAAGAAGATCTGCGTCTTGGATAGTTCTGCCGTCTACCTTTTGGGTTGGTTTTTTATTCGTGTCTTTGGTTTATAGTTTTGATTGAGGTTTTTTGCCGTGGTTGGTTTTGAATTGAATTGGGTTTCGATTTTGTAAGGGTATTGTTCGGTTTTGCTGTGAGGAGGAAGAGGACCTGCGTTTTGGATAACTCTGCGTTTTGAGCCAAGGAGAAGATGAGGGATTTGGGTATATGGTTGTGATCGATACTTAGTTTTTGGGGTAAGTTCAGGTAATTTCGATTTTGATTGAAATTCTGGTTTCGATTTCAATATGGGATCTGTTTGATTGCTAGGTAAGTGAACAATTTTGAGAGTTGTTATACAATTTCTGTGTTGTGTTCAACCATAAGCATAGAATTGATTAAAAGATTTGAGCTTCACTCTGAGAATGATTGAATAGGAATTGGGCTTAAGACGAGTATTTGATTTTCTAATTCTGGGTATTGATTGCAGAGATTAGTTTCAGCACCAACCCAGTATCTGACATCTGAGAAGTTAAGCATTGGAAAAACCAAGTTCAAGGCTTTTGATTTGGGTGGCATCAGATTGCTTGCAGATTTTGGACAGATTTTGTAAGATTTTGATCAAAGGTCTTTTGCTGTTATTGGCTGAGTTGATTGAATGAGTTGCCAGAAAAAGATTGGTAGAATAAGATTAGTGTTTCTGTCTTATTTTGATGAGGTCAAGTTAGATATTCTCTGCTAAAAGAAATGCAGAGTTTACACACAAAAACTCTACTGATGAGACCCATTCTCTTCAATTTATTTGTCTTTTGGGCAATCGCCAACTAAATTTAAGTGCCAGAGAGGAGATAGTGAAAAATGGTGAAGGCTGTGCACTATTGTAATTGTTGTGACCGATTAGATTTAGTCCTTTCCGTTTTCTGTTTGTGGATTGATTACTTTAGGCACTATCCTTATAAACACTAAAGTTTTAGATCAGTTACTGGTTCTGTTTGCATTCATTATTATTTTTTCTATATTGTTTCAAGTTGGTTCGGTTGTTTGGCTTCTTTTTGTTAAACAGTTGACAACTTGATTTTAATTCTTTTCTGATAAAACCAATAATTTATATTCATGAAAAAGATCTTCATTTCTTGCTCAACTACATCATGTTTTCGAACCCACTGTTTCCTGCTTTCATACTTTGAACTTCCTTCTTGCTCAAGTACATCATTATCATATTCATGCGTTCTGCTATTCGCCTATCAATTTAATCATCAAAGAATTCTGATATTTACATTTGTTGACACTGTATAGCAAATTAATGCTATTATCAAGAATTTCTACTCACATAATGCAACTAATTTCATTTTCAAAATTACTTTGTGCAGCATCAGCTCTGTTTCACAACTGGAAATCACTGAGCAAGAGGAAAAAAATCAAACAATGGCTTCATCTGTTCACTGTCAAAGATAAATGAAGCTACAGGTAAAGGCTTTTATTCATGAATTTATAACATTTCTATTTGTTTGTACTCTACAACATATTAATCGTATCAATAGTGTTAATCAATGATAGTTTGAGGTTTAGGCAATAGATATCATCCTCAGCAATGAATGTTGACATGAATTAGTCACTTGATTTTCTGACCTTCTGTGACATTTGAATCGTAAAGGACTCATGAGTTGCCTTAACAAGAAATTCAAACCAAGCTCAGAATGTTTTAGCTTTCATTTCAGTAATGTTTTTTTGTTTAAATGTTTGAGTTCAATGAATATCGACTCAGATACGAAATTCATTTTTTTCATTCACTTTTGCCTATAGCACTATCTCAATATAACTGTTTGTCATACTCAGTTATTGCTTAAGATGATGTATCATGTATACCAGTGACCTAGCTTAAACTAATTATTTAGGATTGAGTTAAATACATATTGCATTTTGTATAGGTTTCCAAATATATCTTGCATTGGCATTGTAAGCTCATCCCATTCATTCATCTGATTTCAATTTTTGTTTTGTTTTGTTTTTTTTTTTTTTTTTGGTATTGCAATAAATTCGTAACTGGTTTTCTGAGATAGTAAATTAAGAGACACTGATCTTTTCTATTTTGAAGTTATAAGAAAATGAGTGACATTTCTTATTCCAATGGCAATGCCAATGTGAATGGAAATGGAAATGTTGTGAATGGTTACTAGAAGAGCTGCTGGTACGAGAAGGAAATCGAAGAAACCTTAGGCTGGAGCTTTGCTTTTAATATGTATAGTTACTTATGTATACATTTTCAGTACAACCAGTTACATTAATTTAGTAATCTTGGCTTCTACATCATTTTTTTTTCTTTTTCTTTTTCTTTTTGTGGTTCCTATTTCATTTTATACTTGAATGCGGAAACACACACACACACACAAAACAAGAACTAGCTGACTTATGGCCCTATATTAAAATTTGAGAGTGAAAGTTCTTTACTTTACAAATTGAATGAAAAGTTTCATAATTTTACCATAGTAACATTTTTTTTTTGACAACAAATATTGGTTGGATTAGAGGTACCGCAGCATATAAATAAACCCGCGGCATCGCGCGGGATACTCTGCTAGTATAACCTATATATAATATCTCCCCAGACTTGGGTCTTTGAGAAAGGAAGCCAAAGACTCTGGCTTTAGAGCAGATTTCTCTGAAACTTGTCTTGGCCTATAATGGGGAGTTCTCATTAGCAACTGGGTGTTATACAGTTCTGGGTTTGCGGCTAGAAATTGCAGCAAAATTGAGATAACTCACCATGGCAGTGTCAACGCAGCTTCACTCACTTACCACTCTTGCTTCATTGACTCACCGCACTAAGGTCAAGTTTAACAGCGCCTGCTGCGCAGCTCTGTTTCCCAATGCAAAGCAAACAAGCCCATCCACGCTTTGCAGTGCTGTGCAGAGTGCACAGTCCACTGTTTCTGAGAGATCAAACCCACCATTTACTTCCTTCAATGAGGTACCAATTGGATTTTTTTTTTTTTTTTTTTTGGCGGTGAATGAAACACAATTGGGTTTGTGAGAGATTTGTTGTTGTTGTTGTGTTTTGCAGTTGATTGAGTCCTTGATTGATAAGGTGGATTTGTCGGAGTCCGAAGCCAAAGCTTCATTGGAGTTCTTGCTGAGTGATGCTAATGAGGCTTTGATTAGCGCCTTTCTTGTGTTGTTGAGAGCCAAAGGAGAGACTTATGAAGAAGTAAGTAATCTCTTAAAGACAAGAACTTTAGAAAGAAGTAGCATTGTGAGTTGGATCATGTTCTGTAAATTGTATTTTTATGTGGTCAGCATTCTCTATTACTCTTGTTTGTGACTTCTGAAAGCAGTCATGGAAGGCTATTTGTTCCTCTCGATATGTGAAATCGGTTAGCTTTGACATTTGAATTTGGAAGGCAACTTAGATGCTGGATTAGTTTTAATACTAGAGCTAGTCATTTTATTCATGAAATTGAGTGAGTGTCAATTCACTTTAGATTACATTAAGTTTCTGTTCTTAATAAAGATGATGTTGTGGTTTATAATGTTGCTTAAAATCAGGAAAACTGAAGCGTGCTGTGGCATTAATATTTTGTAGAGGTCCCCTGAATAAACTGGGGACTGAGAATACCTGCTCCAAAGTAGCCATTAAAGTTTGTAATAGCTTGTTAAAGAAACAGAGCTAGAGCTGGAAAGGTAAATTGATAGAGAAATTGTATTGTATTGAATTGACTCAAATTACAATGAATAGTTACATATATTTATACAAGCTATAGAGAATTCTAGATTGGTGTAGACACTTTGAGATACTTTCACTTGTGAATGCATAGTACTGTGCAGTATGAGTCTTGGCAGTATATGTGAAGGATAGGCACGCTTATGCTTTTTTATCAGTGTTCTTGGCTGTATGTTGGGGATTGTATTCCTTGTGTGCATCTACATCACTGGTCATGTGTTCATGCTGGGATAGAGTGATCATAGTGTTATTACTTGTTATGTATGGCAGTTTTCTGCGCAAAATAGACTTTCAGGTACAAACAGGTTCCTTCAATTGGCCTATATATGCCACTCATCTCTATCCTGTCTCTCTACTATAGAAAGAACCATATATTTACTTAATGATGTATGGGCGATCCACTTCATAGACCTGATTCTTAAGTGAACGGTGGGAGCTGATCAAAGGGGTTACCTTGTTAAATTTGAAGGAAGATATGATATAAAGGATTACATGCTACACATTCAGCAAAATGGTGATTAAATATGTTGAATATTAAGCCTCCTCAAATATAAATGATTCTTCACTGTGTGACAACTTGTATTCTTTTGGTCTGTTTTGAGGGTGCATGATAATGGCACATGGACATGTAATATTATTTGGTGAGCGAATTGTCCCATGTTATTAGTTTCCTGTTCTGTTGCTCTGTGTGTGTGGTGGTTGAGTTAAAGCGTGCTTCTAGATTCTGTTGTTTTTCCTCTTGTTTGACTAGTTTATTTTCTTGTTTGTCTCTGTACTGTTGTCTGTGGCTGCTACTCTATTTTTCTGATTAAAATGTTCCTTTATATTTGTTTATCACTTTTTATGATTGAATAGATTGTGGGATTAGCAAAGGCAATGATAAAGCACAGTTTGAAGATTGAGGGCTTGGATGACGCAGTTGACATTGTTGGAACTGGTGGTGACGGAGCAAACACAGTAAACATTTCAACCGGGGCTTCAATACTTGCTGCAGCTTGTGGTGCAAAAGTTGCAAAGGTAATATCCATCTTCATTGACACTAGCGTTGCTATTTTTGCTGAACTTCTTTTCTTGAACTATGGATAATGGATAGATAATTGTCTGTATTTCAGCAAGGTAATCGTTCAAGTTCCTCTGCATGTGGAAGTGCAGATGTATTGGAAGCTTTGGGAATAATAATTGACTTGGACCCTGAGGTTGGTTCTTCTAACATTTGTTTTAAAAAGATGGATTGATGGTACATTAGAGTCTAGTTAGTTTGCATCTTCTTCTCCAGGGAGATCCGGTTGAATGCCATAAACAAGGCATATTCAAATCCTATTGGTTGCAATAGTTGTTTAGTTTAATAGCTGCAAGATATTGACATGAATAGATCGGAATTTAACTTATCTAATTCCATCAAGAATATCCAAAATATAAAGTTTAAAATGTGCAACTTTAGTGTTTTTCTTTGTGAGAATAAACGCAAAAGAGTTCAGATGCTAACAGTTTATGCATATGCTCGTGCGGTTTCTTATGTTGTTTTTTGTTGAAATAGGGGGTCGCGAGATGTGTTAATGAAGTAGGGTTTGGTTTTATGATGGCACCAAAGTATCATCCAGCAATGAATGTCGTTCGTCTTGTAAGGAAAAAGCTAAAAGTAAAGACTGTATTCAACATTTTGGGACCTATGTTGAATCCAGCTAGAGTTCCTTTTGCTGTTGTTGGTGTATACAAGGAAGAATTAGTAAGTGTTCCATAGAACTAGAATGCATTAGACCTTATAAAAACAATGTACATATTGTTAAAATTTGGACTTTCCTATATAATTAACTATTTTCATATGCATTTGATTCATTTCTTAATTGGATAGGTCCTAAAGATGGCTAAAGCATTACAAAGCTTTGGCATGAAGAGAGCATTGGTTGTTCACTCGGAGGGCTTGGACGAAATGAGTCCCCTTGGTAAACTCTATCTTTTACATGAGATTATGATTATTTGGCAATTCCAAGACAATTGTTTGCGTTCTACTATCGTATAACTCATAGTTCTTTCTTAGCATCTCTGTTTGCACCAAAATGTAAATCCTAACTTTTGTGTAATTGATTTGAATATAGGACCTGGACATATCCTTAATGTGACTCCTAATAAGATTGAGAAG